>NC_089251.1:52842978-53467978 GCF_963930625.1 Muntiacus reevesi | reverse complement strand
TAGAGTTTGTCTTATGTATTGAGGTGCTCCTATGTTGACTGTAAAGATATTTACTATTGCTATGTCTTCCTCTTGGATTGATCCCTTGATCATTATGTAGTATCCTTCCTTATCTCTTGTAATATTCTTTATTTTAAGGTCTATTTTGTTTGATATGAGGATTGCTACTCCAGCTTTCTTTTGCTTCCCATTTGCATAAAATATATTTTCCCATCCTCTCACTTTCAGTCTATATGTGTCTTTAGGTCTGAAGTGGATTTCTTGTTGACAGCATATATATGGATCTTGTTTTTATATACATTCAGCCAGTCTGTATCTTTTGGTTGAAGCAGTTAATTCATTTACATTTAAAGTAATTATTCATATATATGTTTCTATTGCCATTTTAATTGTTTGGAGTTGATTTTGTAGATATTTTTTCTTCTCTTTATTTCTTGATTATGTAAGTCCATTTAACATTTATTGTAAAGCTGGTTTGGTGGTACTGAATTCTCTTAACTTTTGCTTATCTGAAAAGCTTTTTCTTTCTCCATCAGTTTTGAATGAGGCCTTTGCCAGGTACTGTAATCTTAGTTGTAGGTTTTTTCTCTTTCAATACTTTAAATATACCCTGCCATTTCCTTCTGGCCTGCAGCATTTTTGCTGAAAGATTGGCTGTTATGTGTATGGGGTTTCCCTTGCTGCTTTTAATATTCTTTCTCTGTGTTTAGCCTTTGCTAGTTTGATTAGTATGTCTTTGCATGTTTCTCCTTGAGTTTATCCTGTATGGGACTCTTTGTGCCTCTTGGACTTGATTGACTATTTCCTATTCCATGTTGGGGGAATTTTCAACTATAATCGCTTAAAAAAATTTCTCATACCCTTTCTTTCCCTCTTCTTCTTCTGGGACCCCTATAATTCGAATGTTGGTGCATTTGATATTGTCCCAGAAGTCTCTGAGACTATCCTCAGTTCTTTTCATTCTTTTTACTTTATTCTGCTCTTCAGAAGTTATTTCCACCCTTTTATCTTCCAGCTCACTGATTCATCCTTCTACTTCAGATATTCTGCTATTGATTCCTTCTAGAGTATTTTTAATTTCAGTAATTGTGTTGTTTGTTTCTGTTGGTTTATTCTTTCATTCTTTTAGGTCTTCACAATTGATTCTTACATTTTCTCCATTTTGTTTTCAAGGTTTTTGATCATCTTTTCTATCATTATTCTGAATTCTTTTTCAGGTAGTTTGCCTATTTCCTCTTCATTTATTTGAATTTCTGTGTCTCTAGTTTGTTCCTTCATTTGTGTAGTATTTCTCTGACTTTTTTTTTTTAAACTTACTGTGTTTGAGGTCTCCTTTCCCCAGGTTTCAAGGTTGATTTCTTTCTTCCTTTTGGTTTCTTCCCTCCTAAGATTGGTCCAGTGGTTTGTGTAAGCTTTGTATAGGGTGAGATTTGTGCTGAGTTTTTGTTTGTTTGTTTATTTTTCCTCTGATGGGCAAGGCTGAGTGAGGTGGTAATCCTGTCTGCTGATGATTTGGTCTGCATTTTTGTTTTGTTTGTTGTTCAGGTGAGGTGTTCTGCACAGGATGCTACTGGTGGTTGGGTGATGCTAGGTCTTGTATTCAAGTGGTTTCCTTTGTGTGAATTCTCACTATTTGAGACTCCCCAGGGACGAGGGAGCCTGGTGGGCTGCTGTCTATGGGGTCGCACGGAGTCGGACACGACTGAAGTGATGCAGCAGCAGCAGCAGGGTTAGTTCTCTGGTTGTCTAGGGTCTTGGAGTCAGTGCTCCCACTCCAAAGGCTCAGGGCTTGATCTCTGGTCAGAAGCAAAGATCCCACAAGTGGTTTGTTATGACATTAAGTGAGATTAAAACAAACATCCAAAAATGAGAAAACAAAGATGAATCCCAGACAAATGGCAGTTACAAAATCAGGCAAATAATAATTAAAATAATGGAATATACACATATGCATATACACCCATGAGCAAAGTGAAAACAGCCCAACAAAAATAAAGAACAGTAGCTTGACCCAGCAAACAAAGTAAACTAAAAATTACATTTACTAGTTAAGAACAAAACTAACTAAAGCACAAACTGGAAAACAAAACTAAAGCAAGATGCCAAGGGGGGAATAAAGTAATGAAAACAAAAATAGCAAATATATTGAGAAGGAAAGAAAGAGTAGGTATGCAAAGTTAATAGAGGTAGATGAAGAAGATTTATATACATCAAAGATTAACTGCAAGGGGAAAGAACAGTAAGAAAAGAAACAAAGGAATAAATATAGAAAAAAATTAATAGGTTTTTAAAAAATTAAAAATTAAAATTAAAAAACGAGAAAGGAAAAAAGAATGGAAGAAGAAAGAAAAAAGAAAGGAAAAAAAAAAAAAGGAAAACTCCACAGAACTGCAAAAGCTCAATGTAGATGCAGAGATTTATACCAACAATAAAAACTGTGACTGAATATGCTGCTGCTGCTGCTGCTAAGTCGCTTCAGTTGTGTCCAAATCTGTGCGACCCCATAGATGGCAGCCCACCAGGCTCCTCCGTCCTGGGATTCTCCAGGCAAGGATACTGGAGTGGATTGCCATTTCCTTCTCTGTGACTGAATATACACATATACATATACACCCATAAGCAAAATCAAAACAGTCCAAAAAAATAAAGTACAAGAGATTGACCTGGCGAACAAAGGTAACCAAAAATTATTTCTACCAGAACAAAATTAAGTAAAGCACAAACTGGAAAGCAAAACTAGAGCAAGGTGCCGATTGGGGAATAAAGCAATGAAAATAAGACGAACAAATATGTTGAGAGGAAAGGAAAGAAAGAAAAGAAAGAAAAAATAGACATGTAAAGTTAAATAGAGGTAGATAAAGAAGATTTATATACATTAAAGATTAACTGCAAGGCGAAAAGAACAGAAGGAAAAGTATACAAATGAATAAATGTAGAAAAAATCATAATAGGTTTAAAAAATTAAAATTAAAAAAAGAAGGATAAAAGGAAACTCCACAGATCTGCAAAAGCCCAATGTAGAGGCAGAGGTTTATAACAGCAATAAAAAATGTGACTGAGAAAAAAAAAGCTCAAAAGCTTAATTAGATTTCATAGCGCCAATAAAATCAACAACTACAACAGAGAGTGAAAAAAAAAAAAAAAAAGAAAAGAAAAACAATTCCAAAAGAATCTACAGAGCAAGTAAAAACATAAGAATAATAAATGTTTTTCTTGAGTCACTGCTGTCAGTGTCTTTTCCCTCCCTGGAGGTCACAGTCCACCTCACCTCCCTAGGACGCCCTCCAACACTGTGCTGATCTCTGGACCTTCTGTGGGGCAGCTCAGATTCTAATCTGGTCCTACTTCTCTGCGTTCTTGCCTCCAATGTCCACAGGTATTAGTACGTTTTCTTTTGTGGGAGCTCTCAATGATCTTTTATATATTCCATAGACACAGAATCCTCCTAGTTGACCCTGTGGATTTAATCTGCAGCTTGTACAGCTGGTGGGAAGGTTTTGGGTCTTCTTCCTTAGCCACCCTGCCTCTGGGTTTCAATTGTGGTTTTATGTCCACCTCTGCATGTGGGTCGTCCACTGGGGTTTGCTCCTGTGGCTGCCCTGGAGGACATGGGTTTGCCCCTGTGAGGGCCAGGTGTGGAGGTGGTGCAGCTGCTTCAGTCGGAGGGGTTCTGGCAGCACCAGGTACTCAGGGGAGTTGGCGGCTAGGGCAGCAGGAAATACAGTGCTCTAGAAGGTGATGGCAACCAGTATTGGCCAATACACTCCAGTTTTCTTGCCTGGAGAACCCCCCTCCCTGACAGAGAAGCCTGGCAGGCCACAGTCTACAGGGTCACAAAGAGTTGGACACTACCAAAGCAACACTGCGTGCATAGATGCAAGACTTTTTTTTGCCAGTGGCAGCTCTGCCCCAGGGAGAGTTGAGAGTGAAGCTGGCACAGCTGCTTGGCTTGTGGGACTGTGGCAATGACAAATGTGCAAGGACATGGACTGCCTCCACCACAGGAGCTATGGCCCTATCAGAGTCTTTTTTTGAGCCTCTTCTAGCTGGCAGTCAGAAGGCCTTTTTGGCCAGCCTTGCCCCGTAGCTCTGCCCATTCAGGAACTTAGAGGGCTCCCTTGCCTGGGGTCCTTCTCTGTTGTTTGGGTTCCTCAGGCACATAGAGGGGCTCCCCTGGCTGGGGTCCTACGCTGGAGATCAGTGCATCAGTCACTTAAAGGAGCATCCTGGGTGGGGTCCTGCTCTGTATTTGAGTGCCTCAGGCATTTGATGGGCCAGCCTCTCTATTTTTCAGCCATCCTCTCTATTGTTCAGCCATCCTTTCTATTGTTCAGCTGCCCTGTGGGGAGAGAGGCTGTGGTGATGGCTCCACCCGCTACATGACTCAGCAGTATCGCCTTGCTTCCTTGGCTGCCCGGCTTTCCTCCACAGGCATTTCTCATCACAATCTTCTCCCTCACATCCCCGCCATCTGTTCCTCGACAGTCAACAGCAGCCCCCGCCCTGGGATCACTCCACACTGCCCAAATTCCAGCTCCCAGCCGCTGCAGGTTCGAGGGGATCTTCACCCCTGTCCAGGGTATGTATGGCTGCAGAAAGGACTGTCTGATTTTCATTCCACTTAGGCTGCAACAGGTCAGCTGTTTCACTCTCAGCCTTAAATGTTTCTCCCCTGACTCAGAGAATTGCCCCGATGTGGGGATCGAACCCCTGCTTCAGTTCCCCCACCTGCTTAGGGCAGGTCTAGTCCTACTAACACTCCTGTTTTTCCCCCAGTTCCTTCATCCTATTGAGTTTTGAGTGGTTCTATATATTCTTTTCCACTGGTCAGGTACTCCTGTCCATTCTCAGCTGGTGTTCTGCATGCACTTCTGTGTCTGAAGGTGTATTCCTGATGTATCCGTGGAGAGATGTACTTCACGTCCACCTACTCCTCTGCCATCTTGTTCTCCCCAAGTACTGATGCTTTTAAGCATTTTTTTGTGAATGACATTTAGTTGGATTTTTAAAATCCAATCTGAAAATATTTGTCTGTCAACTTCAGATTTAGTTCAGTTATATTTATCATAATTATTAATATATTTGGATTCATTTTGCAAATCTTAACTTTTGCTTTTTATTTGTCACATTTTTTCTTCTTTTTGTTTTCTTTTGGATTAATTTTTCCTTATTCAATTATTTTTTCCTTTACATGTATCAAAGGTTTTCTCTCAATGTTGTTATTTTTTACTTTCCCTTCTTGAGCTGTGTTCAGAGGGGCTTTGAGTGCCAAGTCTATATTCTTAATTAGCTCTATTATCTGTCTCTTTCCCCCTCCTCCTCTCTGAATTCAGGCCTTCATCATTTTACACATCAAGTATTGCAGTATTCTCTCTCTTCATTGCCACTCTCTATTCTCTTTTTTGTTCAGTTGCTAAGTCATGTGTGACTTTGCAAGCCCATGGACTGCAGCATGCCAGGCTTACCTGTCCCTCCCTATATCCCTGAGTTTATTCAAACTCATGTCCCTTGAGTTGGTGATGCTCTCCAAACATCTCATCATCTGCTGCCCCTGTTCTCTTTGTGTGTGTGTTAGTCACTCAGTTGTGTCTGACTCTTTGTGAACACATGGACTGTAGCCCACTGGGTTCCTCTGTTCATGGAATTCTCCAGGCAAGAATACTGGAGTGGGTAACCATTCCCTTCTCCAGGGACTCTTCCCAACCCAGGGATTGAAGCTGGATCTCCTACATTGCAAGCAGATTCTTTACCATCTGAGCCACCAGGGAAGCCCATTCACTTTGAGAGTACTCTAAAATATGACATTTGCTTAGAGCTCTTCAGTGGCTTCCATTTTTGTTTTGGGTAAAAGTCTAAATCTTCCTATGGCATGCCAGCGCCATGATGTTGACAGGTGACTGCCTCTCCTGCAACTCCCTCATATGGCACGTGCCCTGGCCACACGACCCCTGTAGCAGTTGTGAAATCTGCCTTGCTCATGGAACCACCATGTGTCTGTGAGATGTGGAATTCTTTCTAGTGTACAACTTGTATACTTGACAATTTCCCACTCACCTTTCAGGCTTCAGTTCAGGATTACCTTCTATATGAAACTTTAAAGACTCTCTGAGCCTAGGAAGCTGAGCCACATCTTCCTTTCTGTTTTAATAACATTCTGCACATGTTTCTGTTCCTGGTTATGGTTTGATCATATTTGTTTGGTAGATGCATGTTTAAGTGTCTTTCTTCTGTAGACTTTGAGCTTCTTAATGGCAAGAAGCATGTTTTACTATTCCATGGTTCAACAGAGTACTTGTCCCAACTCATATGTGTTGAATAAATGGATAAAATAATACATGTTACTATAAAGAAAAAGTGCCTGTGCTGTACTTAGTTGCTCAATTGTGTCTAACTCTTGTGACCCCATGGGCTGCAGCCATCCAGACTCTTGTGTTCGTGGGATTTCCCAGGGAAGAGTACTGGAGTTGGTTGCCATTTCCTCCTCCAGGGAATATTCCCGACCTAGGGATCAAACCCACATCTCCTGTGTCTCCTGCATTGCAGGTGAATTCACCCACTAAGCCATTAGGGAAGTCAAAGATACTATTTTATAAATCATAAATAATGTCACTCTCACATCTGATATTCATTTGCCTTTTTTCTCTCTCAGTGAAAGTGACTCACCTTCCCAGCTGAACTGTGAATTTTACATGGGGCAGAGGCTGTGTTTTATACTTGGCTGGCGTCACTTTGGTCCTTAGCACAGTGATAAGGATATAGCACAATCCCAGAAAATACTGGTTAATTGATGAGAGACTAAATGTAGCATACATTCTTGTCCTTTATATTGTATATATAAATATATGCAATTTATCCATACAATATATCTTTTTATTAAAACAAGGATGTGACAGCTAATCATTATAATGCACCCAGTTACTTGAACAAGGTGCCATATGGGGATGCATGTAAAAAGATTCAAATGCCTCAGGAGAACTTGACTCTCCCTTCAGTGGAATCAATGTCATGAGGCCAGAAGGTGTTGTGGTCAGTTCTCACCTTTTTCCAGCAACCCCCAGGCTCCTAGAGAGGCCCAGCCTGCCAGTCTCAGGGGATCTTGAAACTGCTTTCAGGTTTACTCATTATCATTATTTGGAGTATAATTGCCTTACAATGTCGTGTTAGTTTCTGCTGTACAAAGAAGTGAATCAGTTCTGTGTATACATATATCGCCTCCCTTGGGGACCTCCTTCCCGTATTACCCCTGCCTCTATCCCATCCTTCTATGCCATCACAGAGCAGTGAACTGAGCTCCCTGCGCAATACAGCAGGTTCCCACTAGCGATCTATTTTACACAAGGTGTGTATATATATATATATATGTCAATCCTACTCTCCCAATCTGTACTTACTCATTTTAGTCTTTTCATTTTTTTCTTAGAGACAGAAAACCTAAGACCATGTATCTTCCCTCTCAGTCTTTACACAATCACAAGTGTACTCTTTGGTTCTCCTTTTTCTCTTCAGGAGAGAGGGCCCTTCTTCCCAATGACATGAAAATGACTTAGGATGAATTTCTTTAATAGACAAAGTCTGTTAGCCTAATGTTTCTCTACAGGTATAGTCTCTAGATCAGTGGTTCTCAAAGTGTGGTCCTCAAAGAGTCAGCTTCAACATCACCCAGGAGCTTGATGTACATTCTTGTGCCCTACTCAGACCGCCTGACTCAGAAACTCAAGGTGTGAAATAGCTTGTGTCTAAACAAGCTCTCCAGGGGATTCTGACATATGCCAAAGTTTGGGAACCACAGTTTTCAACATTTGGCTAAACGTCTAAAAGGAATAATGCCACCCTCCCCCTTTTATCCTTTGTGTTCATTTTGTTGCTTTTGTTTAGTTGCTAAGTCACATCTGACTCTTTGTGACCTCTTGGACTGAGGCGCGCCAGGCTCACCTTCACTCTCTCCTGGAGTTTGCTCAAACTCATGTCCACTGAGTCAGTGATGCTATCCAACCATCTTATCCTCTGCTTTCCTCTTCTCCTCTTGCCCTCAGTCTTTCACAGCATTAAGTTCTTTTCCAATGAGTCAGCTCTTTCCATCAGGTGGCCAAAGTATTGGAGCTTCAGCTTCAGCAGTCCGTCTAATGAATATTTAGGGTTGATTTCCTTTAGGATTGACTGGTTGGACCTCCTTGGAGTCCAAGGGCCTCTCAAGAGTCTTCTCCAGCTCCACAGTCCAAAAGCATTAGTCCTTCGGCTCTAATCCCTCTTTGTGGTCCAGCTCTCACATCTGTACATGATTACTGGAAAATCCATAGTTTGACTACATGGACCTTTGTTGGCAAAGTGATGTCTCTTCTTTTTAATAGACTATCTAGGTTTGTGTTTATTTTAAAGACCTTTAAGCAGCACAGACCTGTTCATAAGCAGTCAGACAACAGTGATAGAACAAGACATGATCAGGTCACGGAGTAGTCAAAAAGACAGCATTGAATGTTCTTTGGAAAAGAGTCTGAAACCAGAAGTTGGCTTGTGTTCACATCCTGCCCTCATCATTTCTCCTTGAGTCATGAACACATTACTCAGCTTCTCTGTGGCATCTGTGGCATTGTGATCATGGGAATATTATGATCTTAGAGGGCGAGTTGTTGGAAGCACTTAAAGAATTCATATTGATAGGGGCTTGAAATAGTTTCTGGCACAGAATAAGTGCTCTGCAAGTGATTGTTAAATAAAATAAATGAACTTGA
The DNA here is from genome assembly GCF_963930625.1 of Muntiacus reevesi. Taxonomy (NCBI): domain Eukaryota; kingdom Metazoa; phylum Chordata; class Mammalia; order Artiodactyla; family Cervidae; genus Muntiacus; species Muntiacus reevesi. The sequence continues at coordinate 53,459,249 of NC_089251.1, read as the reverse complement.
AGCTGAAAGTTCCATGATCTGGGATAAGCCCCTATGAGAGGGTCACAGAACAGCTGGGTTGATCACAACCCTTGACAAGAGACTTTGCTAGTGCCTGCTGGTGACCACTGTCTGTGTATCAGGACAGACAGACAGGGCTGTTTTCCCAGAAGATGAGGAAAGAACTGGGCTGCCAATGCCTGCAGAGTCCAGAACACCTGTATATATTTAAGCAGAATTGACACCTGTGCTGTTCAGATTCCTGGAAAGGAGGCACAAGAAATGCCACACATCATCCTTCACCAGGATGTAGCAGGTGTTTGAAATCCCCAGGTCATAATTTGCCCAAATCTTAGCGTTTGCGTATGTTCTGCTTTCTTTAAAAAAAAAAAAATCAGTTCCACATAACCTAGGGCCTAATATCCATCCCTGGTGGTTGTTGGTATATTCTCCATCATTTGGCAAATCTGATGCATTTTAACTCAGCTTTCAGCTTTCTGTAATCTCGCTTCATCAATCCTTCTTTGCTCAGGTATGTCTGCCTTCATTTGGCAGACATGGCAGATTTTTCATTTCCCCCGTGTAAATGACTTGTTTATTACAGTAGGGGTCCCTGGTCTTTGAAAACAGCTTACAGATACCCTTGAATAGAGCTCAGAAAGGGCTTCTTGAATAATAATGCCTAAGTAATCCGGAGATGAGCTTGGACTTCGCCTCTTTGAAATTCATGCATCATCCTAAGTGCTGTCATTTAAACAGAAAATGTAGAAGGCTGCCTGGAAAGGCTCAGCCTGAAATATGCTTTCTTTATAGAACTTATCATTTTAGTAGAAAACAAACAAACAGCAGAGAGCAAAGGAGAGAGTAGGTGACTCCTGGCATGTGTTTTACCTGAGCATAAGATTTGTTCTGATTGTACTGGGACTTTTCATAGTTCCTGATTTTAACTTTCAGATTTGTATTTCTCTTTCTATTAAATATTCCTCTGCTTCCTTACTTCTAGATGATGAATTTGTAGTGAAGGCAGAAGACCAAGGATGAGGAGACAGCCATCCAAAGTAAGTTAACTCTCAATTCCATTTATCTTGGAATTTTTGATGCATTTGTAGCCTGAACTTCAGTTTCTTTCTGGACCACACAAGTCCTTAAACTTGGCTGTGCACTGGAATCACTTGGAGATTGTTATGTATTTTGGACATTGCAATTTGTCAAACATTCCCAGATGATTGTAACATATGGGAAAGTTTGAGAACTGATGCTCATTGTGTCAACTACGTAGATTTAAAGATGGCCAGCCATTCACAGCTTCACCAGTGGCTCAGACAATAAAGAATCTGCCTGCAATGCAGGAGACTCAGGTTTGACTTTTGGGTCAGGAAGATCCCCTGGAGAAGGGAATGACAACCTGCTCCAGTGTTCTTGCCTGGAGCATTCCATGGACAGAGGAGGCTGGTGGGCTACAGTCCATGGTGTCACAAAGAGTTGGACATGACTGAGCACACAGCACAGCCATTCACAGAGACTGAGTCAGATAAACCTAACCTAGGTCCACTTGGAGATGCGGTGAGTAGCCTCTTAGGAAAGATCCCATTCTGAGAGTGGAAGGAGGCAGGTACACCCAGGCACTCACTTCACTCTGTCCCTTCCCTAGTGACATGGTTGCAAGTCTCAAACTTTGGGAGAGAGAGGACTGTGAGCAGAAATGAAATGTTTTTCCAGTGAAAGCTCTGTGAAGCATTGGGTCCCAGCAGAACTGGCAATACAGTGTGACCTATGACATAACGGGAGGTAGGCCCCTCTTCGTCACATACTGAGGCCTCTTGTAGGCTGGAGGGCAGCAGTGTAAGTGCCCTAATGAGCATCCTGCAGAACCTTGTGCCACAATAGTGTGGTTCTGGCTGAAGTCTACACCCTGGGTTTTGCAGGATGAGGGCCTGCCTCTGGTAGACAGGTTGGGAGGACAGCAGATTTGTCAAAGTGCTGAGATCATGTACATTGGCAGGTAACAAGATAGAGTTTTCTTGGACTCTACATCTAGCAGCAGGTGAGGGCTGGAGACTCAGGACATAGTTTATCCATGTAACTAACTATGTGAGGCTATAACTGTGCTCTTACACATAGAAAAATTTACTTGCTCAGTCGTGTTTGACTCTTTGTGACCCCATGTACTGCAACCTGCCAGGCTCCTCTGTCCATGGACTTCTCCAGGCAAGAATACTAGAGTGGGTTGCCTTGCCCTCCTCCAGGGACTCTTCCTGACCCAGGGCTTGAAACCAGGGCTCCTGAATGGCAGGCTGATTCTTTACCATCTGAGCTGCCAGTGAAGCCCTAGAAAATAAGAATGCTTTCTGACCATATTGGTTTAGCTCCATATTGGTTTAGTCCTAATGATAAGTTCTTTGTCTGAACTGAGGAAATAGCAACATAAGATGGTTTTGGCCGTTAGTATGGAATTGCTGTTAGAGGAATCGCTCATTAAGTTGTTCAGTGACCATCCAAAAGTTCCATGGGATAAATTTCTTTCAGAATACAAGAATGAATCTCTCTTGAATAATTGGGATGCTTCCATTTGTGAGCTAATGAGTACTGTGCACCCCAATTCATTGCCTGTCCTCCTGTCCTTCTCAAAATCAAATACAATAATGCTTATTTGCAATAAATATAACCTCGGGTGGTTAACAGCATTACCAGTAATGTGAGTCTTTCCTATAATGGCTTAGCTGTGATCTAATCATTTTTCTATGTGTCTTTTGCTTTAAAGCACTCCAAAATATTTTTTTTTAAAGAAGCAAAGGGAAAACATAAAAATCTCAATTTTATATAATTTTTTTCTTAGCTTTTTTTTTTAAAAACAAACAAACAACAGCTTTATTGTGGAATAACATGAAGTAGACATTAGGCATACCTGCCGTTGTGTCTGACTCTGTGGCCCATGGACTGTAGCCCAACAGTCTCCTCTATTCATTGCATTTTCCAGGCAAGAATACTGGAGCGGGTTTCCATTTTCTCCTCCAGGGGATCTTCCTGATCCAGGGTTTGAGCTCATGTCTCTTGAGTCTCCTGCATTGGCAGGTGGATTTTTTACCACTGGCACAACCTGGGAAGCCATATTATACAATAAGCTATACATAGTTAAAAGGTAACATTTGATGAGTTTTGGTATAATAAATACCCCTGAAGCCATCACCACTGTTTAGATAATGAACATATTTATCACTGGCAAAAGTTTCTTCATGTCCCTTTATAATCACTTCCTCTTATCCCTCCCCAGTTCCTTCTCATCCCTAGACAACTATGGATATGCTTTCTGTTACTACAGATGAGTTTGCATTTTTAAGAGTCTTATTCAAGTTGATTAATACAATATGTTCCCTTTTTTGTTGGGCTTCTTTCACTTAGCATAATCATTTTAAGATTTATCCATCTAGTTGCACGTATTAATGGTTTGTTGGTTAATGTATTAATTATGTATTAGTGGTTTATTTATAAGTTGTTTAGCCATTGATTAGCTATATAACAAATTCTTTATGTGTTCAGCTGCTGATGGACATTTGGGGTGCTTTCAGGTTTTCACTATTATGAATAAAGTTTCAATGAACATTCATGAACAATTCTTTGTGTGGACATATGCTTTCTTTCATCTCGAGGATATACCTAGGAGTGGAATGCTGCATTGTTAGGCCAGTACATATTTAGCTTTTTGAGAAGTTGCTGAATTTATTTTGCAAAGGAGTTGCACCATTTGAACATTCCTACCAGCAGTGTATGAGAGTTCTAATTGCTTTATATCTTACCCAACACTTGGTATGATTGGTCTTTTAACTTTTAGCCATGCCACTCCTGGACATATATCTGGAGAAAACTATAATTTGAAAAGATACATGTACTCCAGTGTTCATAGCAGCACTATGTACAATAGCCAAGACACAGAAACCACCTAAACATCCATTGATAGATGAATGGAGAAAGAAGGTGTGGTACATATACACAATTGAGTATCACTCAGCCATAAAAAGAATGAAATAATGTCATTTGTCATAACACGGATGAACCTAGAGATTATCATACTAAGTGAAGTAAGTCAGACAAAGACAAATATCATATGATATTGCTTATATGTAGAATCTAAAAAAAAGATACAAATGAAATTATTTACAAAACAGAAATAGATTCACAAACAAAATAAATTTATGGTTACCAAAGGGAAAGGGGGGAGAGATAAATTAGGAGTTTGAGATTAACATATATACACTACTGTATATAAAATAGATAAATAACAAGGGCCTACTGTATTGCACAGGGAACCACACTCAGTATTTTGTAATAACTGATAATGGAAAAGAATATGAAGAAGAATGGATTTATATATACATGTATATGTATAACTGAATCACTTTCCTTTACACCTGAAACTAACACAGCATTGTAAATCAACTACACTTCAATTACAAAGAAAAGACAAAAAACCAATTTAGTCAATCTAGTAGTTGTGAAGTGATATATTATTATGGTTTTGCTTTGCATTTCCCTAATGACTAATGATGCAGAGCATCTTTTCGTTTATTTGAAATTCATTTATCTTTGGTGAGATGCCTGTTCAAATTTTTTGCCAATGTTTTAAAAAGCTGAATTGTTTGTTTTCTTATTGTAGTATGTTGAAAGTTCTTTATGTATTTTTGGATATGAGTCATTTATTTGATATGTGATTTGAAAATATTTTCTCACAGTTTGTGGCTTATCTTTTCATAGACTCTGATTCTTAAGTTTGCCATTTAAACTTTGCCAGTGCAGTCCAGGCATGTGAACCCATGAGGAGTATTGTTCAGAATTACAATTTGGAGACTGTAGCATCCTCAGGCATCATCCCTCTCCCCCACAGTGATTTATACTCACCAAACATCCCGGGCTTGTCAATCTTGACTCAAATTGGTCTTCCTCTCAGAAGCCTACACCTCCTCTAGCCTCTCCCTGCCACATAGCCACTGCTGAGATTCAGGGAAGTCATGAAATGAATCCCCACCAGCTAAAATAGCAGTTGTTTATCTTTAATCTGCTTGACTTCAGATTGTATGTTTGTAACTCAAACATACAAGAATTTGGAAGTCCCTCCTATCTTTCTCCAGAGACTAAAACCTGGCTCTGCTGGGGCTGAGGAGAGGGAGAATCCAACAGTCTCTTCTCTTGTATGTAGGTTGCTGCTGCTGCTGCTAAGTCGCTTCAGTCGCCTCCGACTCTGTGCGACCCTATGGACAGCAGCCCACCAGGCTCCTACATCCACAGGATTCTCTAGGCAAGAGTACTGGAGTGGGTTGCCATTTCTGTCTCCAGTATGTAGGTTGGACTGAGTGAAATTACTGCTTTTTTGTTGCTTCCAAAGCTTCAAATGCAGGTGGATTTGTTTCTTGGGGCTGCCGTATCAAAGCATCACAGATTATCTGGCTTAAAATACAGTTCTGGAGGTGAGAAGCCCAAGCACGAGGGGTCAGCAGGGCTGGTTGCTACTGAGAGTTGAATATGTGTGCTCAGCTGTGTCCGACTCTTTGTGACCCAATGGCTGTAGCCTGCTGGGCTTCTCTGTCCATGGGATTTCCCAGGCTAGAATACTGGAGTGGATTGCCATTTCCTTGTTCAAGAGATCTTCCTGACCCAGGGATTGATGCCACGTCTCCTGCATTGACACGTGGATTCTTTACCACTGAGCCACCAAGAAAGCCACTGAGGGTTGAGAGGAAGACTCTATTCCAGGGAGACTCTCTCCTCAGCTTTTGTTTTGGTTAGTTCGTTTTTAATGATTACTTGAAGTATTTTTATTTATGTATTTGACTGTGCTGGATCTCAGTTGTGGCACACGAGACCTTTGATCTTAGTTGTAGCATGTGAACTCTTAGTTGCAGGATGTGGGATCTAGTTCCCTGACCAGGGGTTGAACCCAGGTTTCCTGTCTTGGGAGCTTGGAGTCTTAGCTGTTGGACAACCAGGGAAGTCCCACTTCTGGGGGTTTGCTGGCAATCTTCGGCTTTTAAATGCACCACCGAAATCTCTGCCGTTGTCTTCACATGGTGATCTCCCCATGTGTGTCTCTGAGTCCAAATGTCCTCTTTTGATAAGGATACCAGTCATAAGGTCATTTCCCAGGATTACACTGATGTCCATTATAAAGACAATTGGGTATGCAGCCCAAGCATCATGTTCTTTGGTGATGTTCAGTTCTCTCACTTATCTGGTATCCTTATGAAAAGCTCATGCTGTTCTATTTCACAAATAAAATTAAGTGTAGCTTCAAACTTGTGTTAGCGAAAAATTAAATATTAATGGGACAACCCTGCCAACTCTCTAAGTTCTTAGAATAACCTCATTTCTTGATAAGACCTTGTTCTCAGTGTATTATTGCCTTCCTTTCTTGTTCTCTTTTCTTGTTCTCTTACAGGCTGCTTCTGTTGAACCTGGCTCTCCTGCTTCTGCCAATTTGGGGAATCCTGTAACCTTGCTGTTGGCACTGTTAATTGCTTGCCCAATATTCATTCCCTCTTCTTACTGCCAGTGTGGGATGATCTGACTGCTTGGGATGGCCATGTGCCCAGCCCTAGGTCTTGTAGATTAGGTCGTGTGACCTCGTTCTGTTGTAAATAAAGATGCTGTGAGAACTTCAGGGAAGCTTTTGTTTTATTGTTTAAAACAGCAGATGGTGCTTCTGTCATTTCCTCCCTATTCTTGCCGTGAAGGTGGGCATGATACTTCAGAGTTTGGACTACCACATTTTGATCATATGAAGGGCTCTCTTTTTACATTCATCTTTTAGAAACAGGCAAGGGACATGAAGGACCGATTTATTGAAGTTGTTTATAAATCTTTGGTATGATGGTGACCACAATTAGTCAAAGTGTTAGGTAGCTAGTCAGACATGAATGGGTCCCGCTCTATCCTGGATGGTTAGTCTTTCCCTCCCACACTGGTTGATCAGAACACATCCCGAGAGCCTCCCTTTTGTGGTCAAGAACCACCACTGTTTCCAGCCTTAGCAGGACCAAGCAAGATAAAACCACCAGCCCAGGTTGGTGCAGGTGACCTAAAAGGTGACTCAAGGTCACGCAAGGTTCATTATGCTGTATTTGTAATAAATTAGCCTTGTGAGTCCCTCCTCTCCCCACCCCTTAACCTATGGATTTTGCTTGGGTGCTTATGGGTAAGTACCTGAGCATTAGGAGAAAAGTTATATAACCTAAAGCTGTCAATCATTTTGTCTGTCAAGTAATGAATGGCAGAGGGCAGGACCACCACTGTTAAAACCACAACCCTATTGCATTGCAGGTTCACTTCTAGTTTCCAGGCAGCCCACTCTCATCCTTTATTAGGAACATACTTCTGCTCTTGTTAATAAAACTCTTGCTACTTACAACTGCTCTATACCTCTTGACTGAATTCTTTCCCTCAAGAAGGGCTGGAATTGAGGAAATCACCCTTCTGCCTCTGACAGAAGTTTTGTGGCAAGTGTGAAGATCTGTTCAGAAGTTCTCCTATATTCAGAAAGGGAGTTTAGTGCCCAGACAATAGAACTTGAGGTTCGGAACACTTGGGTTTGGGCTGTGACTCTGCTGTATATCAGCTGCGTGAAACGTGACAAGTTGGTTTGAAAGCTTAGTTTCCTCATCTGTACAATATAAAAATGATGTTCCTTGGCATGTAAATTGAATTGTGCAGAAAAACATGTGGGATAGTTTTCACTAAAATAATTTGTCAATGGTAAGGCTCTTCTATCTAGCCATTAATTGTTAGGACAGAAAGAATTATTTTGCAGATGTGGAAAGCTACAGAACTGAATAATAATAGTTAACATGCATTGAGAAGTTACTTTGTATCAGTTACAGTTCTTATCCACTTTACACATGAACGGATTTAATCATCACAACTACAGTATGAAGTGGGTGCTGTTTAGGCTTCATTGTAGAGAGAAGGAAACTCAGGCCTGGGGGGATGGGGCTAATCCTCTTAAAAATCTCTCCTTTTGCACAAGACTCAAGCCAGCTGTCATTCTCTCCCAGAACACTCTCCCCAAGTCTATTTTCTCCACTTCCCTCTGTTGTCAGAGAAAGGAATTTCTCTCTTTATCTATGTTCTTCTTTTCACTGGGGCTCTGAATCCCTTCTCTCTGTACCTCATAAAACCCTCACTATCCTGAATCCTCACTCATTCCATACCATCCCCAGGTCCCCAGATTTATGTGGTTAGTTTCTTACCTATTCAGAAATTTACGAGACCATTAAAAATAGGGAAGTGCTTGATTCTGCTACATTTTAAAAATCTGCCTCCTATTTATGCTCATTCCTTTTTCTATCAAATCATACTGAAATCCTATATACATCTAGTCTGTAACTAGACTTAATTAATACTTTTTCTTAACTCCTGCAATCTGGCTTCTAATCTTTGCTGTCCAAGCACAGTATGGAAGCAAATCTCCTTGGCAATCTCCCCAAATTTCCTTCCCTTGCAAGAACAGCAACCTGTTTTATCTTCATTTCTTACCCTTATCCACCTGTATCAGACTTCTGATGGCACCTGTTGTCCTGACTCAAATCACATGGTCCTGAGCTTTCTTTCTAACCTGTACCTTCTTTGTTTGATCCAATCACCTCCTCTCCCTGAATAACTTGAGTCACTCTTTATCTCATTATATTTTATCTTATTTTGAGAAATGACCACTACTCAAAGCCATATTTTATATTTATTTCTCTTTTCAGTCTGACATTGATCATTTTCTTTCTTCAGCTTGTCTGTCTCTGGACATTATTTCTATAAGAGACACACTGGGAGGTTAGAAGGCAAAATAATCCAGCCACTTCTGTGTTTAGATCTAGAAAGTGAATAGCATTTGGATCAAGCCTTTTTATTTATTTATTTTTAATTGAAGGATAATTGCTTTACAGTAAGGATCAAATCTTTTTGATCTTTGAAGAGTAATGTGAGAGCCTCTGCATGTTTTTCCTATTGTAACCCAGAAGAAGAAACCTGACTCCATATGTGGTCTATTCCTTTTAAAAAATTTATTTATTTGACTCCAATGGGTCTTAGTTATGGCACAAGGGATCTTCCATCTTCGTTGTTTCATGTGAGATCTTTTAGTTGTTGCACATGGACTCTTAGTTGCAGTATGTGGGATCTAATTATCTGACTAGGGGTAGAACCATGTCCCCTGCATTGGAAGTGCAGGGTTTTAGCCACTGGACCACCTATAGCAGGATCGATTCCTTTAGCTCTAACGCATGTGTTCTATTGCCTGTGCTCAGTCATGCTGTCTCTGCACCTTTTGTAAAATAATGTTGCCTATAGCCTGAAATATACACGATAGCTCATTCTCAAGGCTCTGATCTTTAAAGGTATAACGCTTTTCCCTTCAAAGAGAGATTAAAAAGTTGCAAAATGGAAAATAATATTTATGTTGTTTGAGGTTTATAGAAGCATTGTGACCAGACTTATATGGACAGCTGCAAGAGCAAGGGATTCCTGCACCAGGAAGTTTGCCACAACCAGCCACACTCCGTCTCCATTTAGTATAAAGGAAGCCTGAATTCTAATTTAGATAAGATGGTCCCTTGGGCCACTAGACCACCATTCTCTCAGTCTACTGGCTTTCCAAAGAGAGTTGCTATTCCTTGCTCCAACAACCAGTCTTGTGATTTATGGGCCTATGTAGTGAGCAGTATGAGCTTGGACACAGTAACACTATCACTATTAGTGATTTTGGGGGTGACAGAGAGAACACAGAGAGTGTGGGAGGAGAAATAGACCAACAAGGTGGAAATGAATGAAGGCGCCAATACCGGGGATTCTTTTTTAACTGAGCCTGAGCCAGACCAAAGCTAGAAGAAGAAAAAGTTTTCAATTGAGTAAAAGAATCAGTGTGAATTGGAGTCAAGAGGCTATTGCAATAGGGCAGGTGAGTGATGGCAGGTAAGAAATGAGAGAGGATTAAACTTTGGCTATAGCTGCTGCTGCTAAGTCGCTTCAGTCATGTCTGACTCTGTGCGACCCCATGGACAGCAGCCCACCAGGCTCCCCTGTCCCTGGGATTCTCCAGGCAAGAATACTGGAGTGGGTTGCCATTTCCTTCTCCAATGCATGCATGCATGCTAAGTCGCTTCAGTCATGTCCGACACTGTGCAACCCCATGGACAGCAGCCCACCAGGCTCCTCTGTCCACGGGATTCTCTAGGCAAGAGTACTGGAGTGGGTTGGCTATAGAGGAGATAAGAAACGGCCAATTCTGGTTCTGTTTAGAAGGTAGAGCAAATAAAATTTGTGGTTGGGTTGGATGTAGTGGTTAAGAGGTTACCCTTACAATTTGGGACCTGAGCAATTTGTCAAATGCATATGTTGTTTACTAACAGAAAGACAGAAATAGCAGATTTGGTGGTAAATCAAAACTTGGTTTTAGCTATGGTGTTTGAAATGCCTTTTGTGTATTCTAGGGGATGTAGAATAGATTTTCAAGAAATTTTCTGGCCAGAAAGGTTATCACAGTCCCTAGATTTCAAACCTCTTTTTGATGTTAATTTTTGAATGTATGAAAAGTTCTATAAGTCAGGTGAAATAAGTGGTGGCAAAGGTTGTCTGGCAAAACTTCCCACATCTATCACATACAGGATTTTTCCTGTACTAATTTTCTAATCAAAGATGGCAAATGGTTTCATGTTGCTTGCCAAACTAAAAAAATAGTCTTCATTAACAATGTCACTTTCCATGGGTGGAAAAATAATAAATCAATATGATTTACTAGAAAAGATTTAATAGAAGTACATTTTCATCACTGATTCTAATAAAATAACACAGAGGTCTGATCAGTATTGATGATATCATTTTAAATTTGTTTTATAATGTAAAGCTATTCTGGTCCTTTGGGAGCAAAGTAAAGTTATTGCTGACTAGATACAATTTGTAGTAGAGAAAAGACATCAAGAAAAGTTAGTTACTGGAAAGAAGAGTCAAATACAAAATTAAATTCTTTAAAAGTCATGGAAAATATTAGGTTATAATTTTGGAATATACAGATAACACAACCTCAACTTTCAGATAATACAGAAAGTACCTGTGTTGATGTCCTTCTGCAGTGACTGGTAACATCCTGGTAGTTCAAATTTGGTCTTTAACTGCATTTTAGCTCAGTTTAAATTCATGAATGTATGTAAAAGTTATTTTGGTCTTTACTTTTCAAAACTTGAAAAAATAAAATTTACAGCTTTAAAAATAAATTCATTTTTCAAAAATGGTTAATCTTTGACATTGACGAACATTTATTAGGCATCTACTGTATGTCAGATTCTGTGTTAAATACTGAGTACACACAGGTGATGAGAACCATCAAGGTCAAGTCTTTGTGGAGATTACATGATTATTTTGAGTTCAAATATAAAGATATAAGGCAAATCTCTATAATTTGAACTGCTTATAAATTTTTGTAATTTATTTGTTTTATATGTTTTAAATATTGGGAAATAACTTCTCATGTTCATTTATATTTCTCTTGCTGATAGACCTATGCTTTAAAATGTATTTCTGTAGAAAATAATATGCAATCAATTGCGTGAATTACTGGTAGTCATCAAAAAGAATACAAATAACAAATGTTGATTGAGGATGCAGAGAAAAGGTAGCCCTCATACACCCTTGGTGGGAATGAAAATTGGTGCGACCACTGTGGAAAACAATATTGAGGTTTCTCAAAAAGCTAAAAGTAGAACTTCCATATGACCCAGCAATTCTACTCCTGGGTATATAGCTGAACAAAACCAAAAGACTAATTCAAACATATACCTGCACCCCAATGTTCATAGCAGCATTATTTACAATTGTCAAGACATGGAAGCAGACTGAGTTCATCAACGGATGAATAAGGTGTGATATATATTTACAATGGAACTACTCAGTCGTAAAATAATTAAAATATGCCATTTGTAACAACATGGATGGACTTGGAGGGTATTATGCTAAGTGAAATGTCAGACAGAGAAAGATAAATACTGTATGATATCACTTATATGTGGAATCTAAACATTACAACAAGCTAGTGAATGTAACAAAAAAGAAGCAGACTCACTGATACAGAGAATAAGCTAGTGGTTACCAGTGGGGAGATGGATGTGGGGATGGGCAATATAGGGACAGGGGATTAAAAGGTACAAACTATTTGGTATAAAATAAGCTAAAAAGGTATATTGTACAACCAGGAGGATATAGCGACTATTTTATAATATCTAGAAGTGGAGTATAACCTTAAAAAATTGTGAATCACTCTTCTGTACCCTTTATATGAAGATGTAAAAATTTGTATAATATTGTACATCAACTATACCTCAATAAAATATTTACATTGAACAAAAAACATATATACAAGTGATAGAAAATGTAAATGTACAAATTGGTGAATCATCTTGTCACTGAAACACAAAACTTTATTCTCCTGCTTCAAGAATAAGAAAGAAAATATTAATCATGCAGTAACTTTTAAAATCAAATGTTATATATACAATATGTTTAATACAAAGACTTGTATTTGTTTTTACTTTAAGTGAAAAATTAGCAGGAGAAACTAAGAAAATTTCAGTTATTTACAAATGTTTAAAAATAAAAATATTGGTTTAAAAATTAAAAGTCTAAAAGTTAAGCAAATATTAAAAAATAATATAACAGTGAAAAAATAAAATGTCTTTTTACAGAAAATAGTATGCAATGAATTGATTTAAAGCATACAACACTTGACAATTTATTTCTGCAAAATACCAATCTGCAATTCACAATATTTCAATCATATATATCTTCCTTCTCTTCTTTTTTACCTACTAAACTTTAAAATTCAACTGGACAGTCAGTGTAATTTTCAAGAAATCAAATGAAGCTCATTTTAGTTCCTGTTAACAGAATTTGAGAGTGGCAAGAAAGTCATTCAAGAAGCCAATATTAAATAAAATATTCACAACTCTCAAGTTCAAAATCAAATGACAGCCCTCAAACCAAATGGAAAATTTTTGATTGGGCTTTAAAAACCCTTTTAGTGAAACAGAAGAATAGCACATGTGATAGATTTGAAAACTACACAGAATCAGATTTCCAAACAAGTAGAGCATTCAGTTATGTACTGAGTTACTAGGATTATGCTTAAGCAAGGTATATAGCATGCATTCATGTATTGTAGAACATCCTGGGGTGGTCAGATATCATTATAGTCATTGACATTGTCATCTGATTCATTATATCATCTTATCATAGTCCCCACAGAAAAACTAAGACAACTACATCATAATAAAATAAGAGTGGAAATCCAAGTTAATAAAAAATCATACCCTTTTAAAATTTATTTTTTTCTAAAAATTTAATTGGAATGTCAAATGAGATTATTAAAGTAAAATAGTAACTTTAAAAACCTTTACTGTGGTAGCATTAACAAATGATCCCTAATGCATATGTGTGCACCTATAGATAGACACACACTTACTGTTCCTACTTGATAGGAAATCAACCCTGAATATTCAATGGAAGGATTCTTGATGAAGCTGAAGCTCCAATACTTTGGCCACCTGATGCAAAGAGCTGACTCATTGGAAAAGACCCAGATGACAGGAAAAATTGAAGGCAAAAGTAGTAGGGGCCGGCAGAGAATGAGATGGTTAGATAGCATCATTGACTCAATGGACATGAGTTTGAACAAATTCCATGAGATAGTGAAGGACAGGGAAGCCTGGCATGCTGCAGTCCATGGGATTGCAGAGTCAGACACAATTTAACAGCTGAACAACAAGAAGAAGAAGAAGATATATGTGCTTCCATATCCTTATATTCATGTGTTTTTATTTCTCCTCAGGATGAATCTCTGATGATGAATAAGAAATTTATTCTGGGGGAATTTTCTGGTGTATTACAGAAAGTTTCTATTTCTCTGGGCTTCCAGCTTCTATAACCTGGGCCATCTTATTTAGTTAGAACACATTAGTGGTTCTTTAGAATCCAGAGGGTGAATCATTAATTCCTGAGGATGAAGGCTAAGCTACAACATCTACAGGTGATGTTGGCTCATGGTTCAGGAATTAGACTATCACGCTTGGATTCTGGAGCCCTCATTAGGCATTCCATTCTATTACTACCTCAATATGTGAAACCCAAGCTTCCCCAGACTTCATTCACTTTTGAGGATAAAATTAAATTATACAAATGGTCAAATTTCACTCTCTCCTCACCTACATAATAAAGGATCTCATATTCCTAAAAGAAATCCCTCTCTTAAGGATGTCGCATGTACATTTGACAATGGTCTTGGTGCTCTTCCCTTTGTAATCCCCTCCAGATATATTCATGGGTGCCTGTAGGACCTGTGAACTCAAAGGAATGGTACTTTCCACCTTGGTTACCTGTAAGTCTATGTTTTGTTTGTCAAGTGAAATTCTCTGAATTCAATGTTTTTTCATGTCAGGAGGGATCTCTCATTGCAGATGCTTGTACTTAACACAATAATATGTCTCTGGCAAAGCCAAGCCAAATGCAATGCCAAGCTCCCTTTTCTTTTACGGCTGTGGTTGAGGCTGGTATGGGTGCACCAGCCAGCAGCAGGACAGGCCATTCATCACTGAATACCTGGAACCAAATAACAAGGTAAGAGACATTCAGAAACCTCTACTGGGGGCTTTTGATAAGAAGCCATGTGTTTCTGTCAATTTTTTTGTGTGTGATTCTATCATGCAAAAAATCATGGCCAGACTCTGTGCTAGAGTCTAGAGGCTAGACCCACACTTTTAATAAGAAAGGTAGTTAAAGAATTCTCTGATGACTCAGTGGTTAAGAACTCACCTGCTAATGTAGGGGACACAAGTTTGATCCCTGGCCCAGGAAGATCCCACATACCACAGGGAAATAAGCCCGTGCGACAGAACTGAGACTGTGCTCTAGAGCCCAAGGGCTGCAGCTCCTGAGACTGAGTGCTACCCTATGGTAGCACTATGTTCATAGGTAGAACCTGTGAACACCCAGAACCCATGCTCTGCAATAAGAGAAGCTACTACAACGAGAAGCCCTCACACCACTACTAGAGAAAACCTGTACACAACGTCAAAGATCCAGCACAGCAA
Source organism: Muntiacus reevesi (assembly GCF_963930625.1). Taxonomy (NCBI): domain Eukaryota; kingdom Metazoa; phylum Chordata; class Mammalia; order Artiodactyla; family Cervidae; genus Muntiacus; species Muntiacus reevesi. The sequence goes on along the minus strand of NC_089251.1, from coordinate 53,444,163 downwards.
TAAATAAATAAATAAAAATTAAAAAAAAAATGGTAGTTCAACGCAGAGGATGAGATGGTTAGATCGCATCACCAACTCAATGGACAGAGTCTGAGAAAACTCCAGAAGATAGTGAAGGACAGGGAAGCCTGACGTGCTGCAGTCCATGGAATCACAAAGAGTTGGATATGACTTTGCGACTGAACGATGACAACAAAATTAAATGTAATATCAGTATATAAGCCCCTTATTATTTTAATTGAAATAGACATTCAGGCCAAGACTGAACTTCTAATTACATCTAGGCCAAGGCAGAATGGCTGAGTTTGCCTCAGCCTCCTAACCACTCTACCTAAGGAGGGTTAGATTCTGGCAGGTAAAGCCCAGGTGTGGGTTGGTTTGTGCAGAGTGAAGGGAACTTGATTTTCCTGTGTCCTTTCTGAGCTGAGGTTTTAGAGCCCAAGATTGTCTATAGACTTGTGCAGTGTCCCGAAGGCTTCCTTGAGAACACCCATCACCAACCCTGGCCACTTACCCTTCTTGGGATTTTCCCTAGTCAATGACTGTCAATCCTGGCTGCTTATAATAATCATCTGAGGAATTTTTAAAAAATGACTGTGTCTCAACCTTAAATCCTTGGTTATATAGAGTCCATATCTACATTTTTATTGATGCCCGGATAGTTCTCACATAATGCCAGGGTTGACAAGTAGCCCAGAGAGATGAATTGTGAACCTTGATTGCATATTATAATTACCTTACCTTTAGGAATCCTCATTTAGTTGATGTTGGGTGTGATCTTTATTTTTCTCCATTAGGACCCATTACCACGGGTATGCTTTTTTAAAGAAACATATTATTTGTTTATTTTTGGCTGAGCTGGGTCTTCATTGCTGCGTGCGGGCTTTCTCTAGTTGCAGCGAGCAGGGGCTGCTCTTGTAGAGCACAGGCTCTAGAGCATGTGGGCTTCAGTAGTTGTGTCATACTGGCTTAGTCGCTCCTCAGCTTGTGGGATCTTCCTGGATCAAGGATAGAACCTGCGTCCCCTGCATTGGCAGGAGGATTCTGGACCATCAGGGAAGTCCTCGTGTTACACTTTATTTTGTAATAGGTGTCTTCAAATATTTTAAAAAGTTCTCAGTTGATTGCATTATTTCACTGTAGAGCCAGTCTTGGGAATAGAGCTCACAAACGTGAAGGAGGTTATGTCTGTGAGTGTTGGGACCCTCATAGCTGCCCAGTTTGAATGTACTTTCCTTTTTATGAACTCCTTCAAATGACAGCTTCATTCACTAGTCTAAAGACAGGAAGATGCTGACCATTGTCTTGTCTTGGGTACTTGGGAGACATCATTCCCTCCCTAACAGATCTAATTGGAATTCTACATAAATCATATTAAGTGGCCCCACCCCAGGTCAGATGTGGGATCATTATAGATTCTTAATTTTGGGAGGATCATTATGGATTCAGGAGATAAGCCTTGGCCAGTTCTCATGTTCAGGGTAATCTCTTGTCCCTGGAATGAATTCACTACATCACATACTCTATAGCCAGCCAAGAGTGTTTTAAAACTAGACTTATTGCGTGCTCAAAGACGTATAACCTCTGAAGTGGACCAAGTAGTAAGATTGTTGGGGAACTCTGTGCTCAAGGAGCTTGTTCTCCATTTCTGTGGACATTTAAATTCTTTTTCTATATTGGGGTATGTGGGGAAAGGACTGATGGAAGTGCCTGCTTCTCCAAAAGGAACCACAATATTTTAGGTATTCACCATGGCCACATCATGTCAGTTCCTTAATAAATGATAGGTGGTACCTCCATGAGGATCTTTTTTATGATGTAGCAGGCAATATCTCTAGTCCTTAAAACTTAGTGGAACTCTTACTTGGATTGATAATGAAAAAATAAGCAAACAACCAAAGTGGACTTTCCTGGTAGCTCAGACAGTGAACAATCTACCTGCACTGCAGGAGACCTGGGTTCAATCCCCAGGTCAGGAAGATCCCCTGGAGAAGGGAATGGCAACCCACTCCAATATTCTTGCCTGCAGAATTCCATGGACAAAAGAGCCTGGTAGGCTGCAATGCATGGGGTCACAAAGAGTAGGACAGGGCTGAGCAACTAACGCTTTCACTAACACTAAAAGTAGTATATAAATTCCAGGCTCCACCCAAAAGTAAGAGTAATATTAAGATTCTGAGGATATGTGGATATGTTTAAAATGGTCTTCCTATAGCTCCAACTTGGCCAAATGATCTCTGGGGGTGATGAGTTATTATCTTCTGTTTCAAGTGCTAGCACTCCCCACCCCACCCCCATCACCCCCAAAATGGATGTCTTACATTTCTCTGCAGAACTTCGTCATGTTATTTTTAGGGCCAGACAACCATTTGTTTGAAAACTCCATGTCTCAGGCAGTACTTAAAACTTATGCCAAGCTACTTCCTTTTACTTTAGATACATTGACATCCAAATGACACTGCTATCTAGAGTCACAACATGTTCTATGTCACCTGGACTGCAGGAAATTTACTTAGAAATTTGGTATTCATCTACAACCAGAAAAAAGTATCAGAAGTTTCAAGAAGAATTAGAGACTTAAATGTGTTCTGATATGACCAACTTCTGTGTGCAATAATGCATTAGAAATTACTGAGTCTGGAGGCCAGTGTCTTTGTCCTGCCCCCACTTTTGACAACTTACTGCCCCACCATGAGCAAAGGGAAGGTGAAGGGCAGCTGACTATGAAACATGGAACAAACATAGACTTTCATGCTGTGCTCAATGCTGCTCCCACAGCTAAGCTGTGATTAGCTTAACTTCCAACATAAATCCATTGGTATCCTTTGACAGTCAAAAATCACTAAGTGAACTTGCTACATAGCTGAATATTGCTTGGTTTTCCAAATTATGAGAACAGAAACTACTGTTGATAATGTTACCAACCAAAAGTTTTCAAACTCTAGGAAAGGAGCAGGAAAACTAAAGGAAGGATGGAAATGGTGATGGAGTAGAGGTAGAGGGGCTCCCAGATATCTGGCAAACAAGGGGAAGGTTATTTGAACAGTGGTTAAAAGATGAATCACCTGATCTTTGTCCCACAAACCTTCACTCCTTGGGTTTCCTCCTTCACAACAAACCAGCTCAGGAAAGAGTAACATTATCTTTTATTTTCTTTTATTTCAGTGACACTGAAATTTAGTGCCCTGTTGACTTAGGGACCAGTCTTAGATCTCTTTAGACCTAAGAGCTCAAGATTTCCCTTACAATCTTTTAGCTTTTGAAATATTTAATGCAGTAGTAAATTTCTCATCACATCATCTCATACTATGGACACTTCTCTCCAGTCTTTTTCTGACCAGTATATTTTTCTCTTAAGACCATTTTCTCCCATGTTACTCATTAGATCTGTAAAATGGGAAGCCCCTCCTTTGTGAAGGAATTCTTTGTACATGCTTACTTAATTTCCCTATCCAGAACCTTCTTTCTAATAACCTCTGCTCATTAAGAAATATTTACATCTGTATCTTCCCACTCACCCTTTTGGGTCAAAACAGAAATGAGACCAGACTCATTCATTCTACCCAGCAGTGAAAATCAACAAAAATCCTACCAAGCCCCTCCTGCATTGCCTCAAATTGCTTGCAGCTAGAGTCAATCATTTTTCCTACTCTGTTCTTCCAACTAAAAACCTAAAATCTGTTGAAGACACATATTCCTATAGGATTTCCAAATGGTGTGCATGCAGGCTTGCCTTCTTTTCCTGCCATAACCCAAGCCACAGCCCAGATGCTCTGGTGATGCATCTTGGTCCTACTTACTTTTTTATAATAATGCATCTTGACAGGCAATTTCTTTTTTCTTTCTTCCCATTATGACTCCCATTTTACCAGAATTCCCCAAGGCTAAAATCCATAATCTTAAAAATGGTGGTGGTTTAGTTGCTCAGTCATGTCTGACTCTTGCAACCCCATGGACTATAGCCCACCAGGCTTCTCTGTTCATGGGATTCTCCAAGCAAGAATACTGGAGTGGGTTGCCATTTCCTTCTCCAATGTCAAAAGTGATCTAGATTATATTAGGTTTCCTGGAAACTGTTTTTGTCCAATAAATTTGTGACCTAGTGTAACCTCTCCCTGCCTAGAAGCCTGGGCTTTCCAGATGGCTCAATGGTAAAGAACCCACCTGCCAGTGTAGGAGATACAGGAGACTTGGGTTTGATTCCTGGGTCAGGAAGATCCCCTAGAGGAGGAAGTGGCAACCCATTCCAGTATTCTTGCCTGGGAAGTCCCATGGACAGAGGAGCCTGGAGGGCTACAGTCTGGAGGTCCCAAAAAGTCAGCTATGATAGCAACTGAACACATACTCCTAGAAGACTGCAAATAAGATACCTTCATATTGCTTGCTTCTCCAGAGCACAAGGCTATACAAACCTCTGAGAAACAACTGTAGTTAGGTCAAGGTTGAGCTGAGCTGTAATTTAGGAGATGGTAACTCAGCAGTATAAAAACATTTCTCCTCCTCCTCTTTGGAAGCTATCCTCACCTGGGTAACCTTATGGTGTACATACACTCCATACAACTTTTTATGTACAGGGTCTGGTGGGGAGTAGATACAGTAATGTGCTTCAGTGACAATGTTTCTATCACATCCAACTAAAACAGATGATTCATAACATTTTTAAGCAACTTTCACTTTGATCAAAATGTAATTCATTTTGGAATGTTTGGTTTCTCTCTCCTGGTCATAGTCCTCTCACTCATTGTCTCACATTAAACCTAGTTTATTCATTTTTATTGTTCACATAAAAATGTGATCCAGAGCCTTATGATTATCTTCAAGTTAACTGAAAAGTGTTAGTCGCTCAGTTGTGTCTGCCTCTTTGTGACCCCACAGACAGTACTTTGCTGGGCTCCTCTGTCCATGGAATTTCCCAGGCAAGAATACTGGAGTGGGTTGCTAGTTCTGTCTCCACAGGATATTCCTGACCCAGGGATGGAATCCAGGTCTTCAGCATTGCAGGCAGACTCTTTACTGTCTGAGCCACCAGGGAAGCCATATATGATTAAATCTCATGAGGGTTCAAAGACACACCATCTGCACAAATGACCTCATCTTTTGTGTAGATGGGTCTTGTCCAAGACTACCAGGGAAAGATGGTCTCCAAATGAGGCAGGAAGAAGTTTCTCTTTGCCTTCTTAACTCTGCTCAGGGGACCAGATTCTCCTACACCCCCAACCTAGAGAGGTAGGTTTTCTTTTTATAAGTCTTTGTTTTGGCATTGCTGATTATGCACAGTTGTGGAATCAATATGGATTCTCCCTTTGGAAAACAGCAATCTTGTATGGTACTTTATCTTTCATATCTCTGCTGAAACTGACATGAAGTCTATTGTCCACCCAGGAACCTTTGATGAGGTTACACATAGCCCCTGGCTAATGCTTTGGCTCATGTTGCATCAAAACCAGCAACAATTTGCCCTTCCCAGGACATGCCTTTGTTTCTTTCCCCACTTTTGTAACAATTCTCTTGGGTACTTCCTGCTCTCCCAGACTCCTCATCTTCAGAGATGTCATTGCTACCTGTACTACCATAAAGGGCCACGTTCTTCTTATGGAATCCATAATCTCATGGCATGAAGATGCTACTCCAGGGACATAATCCAGACTGACCATTTTGGCACCTCCCTGTTAAGAAAGAATGGCCTCCTCTAACGGCCAGTGTTGAAGTCACCTCTGCATACCAGTAAGAAATTGCTCTGGTGGTGGTTAGTTTTGGCATCATTTTCTTGCTTGGTCGAGTATGATCTATTAAAGAAGGTGAAGGGGATTTGAAAAAAAAAAAGCCATTACAGAGTGAGAAGGGTTTGCTTCTCCAAACAAGTAAAACATTCAGGTGTTGGGTCTATATTAGTCTACTAGTGAAACAGGAGGGAAGAAGGCAGGCCAAAAGTTTTAAATTAATGATATGGCAATAGGACATGGTTAGAACCAACTAGGTCCAAGATGGGGAAAGATTCAACTTCCAGTAGAATCATTATGTGATTCTTGAGCCTCATTGTATGCTCATTGTAACATATTAGCATACCAAATGACACAAACACCAGTGCCATGACAGTTATGAGGCTAATCATAAAAGACCAAAAGGTGGGTTTGGCCCAATTCCTGGAGATCTCCATCCCTCCCCCAAAGTAATTGGAAGAATCCTCCCACTCATTAGCCTATAAAATTACCCAGCCCGTAAAAACTAACCATACCATATTTCAAGGCTCTCTCACTTTCTGAGATGGCCCACACTCTGTCTGTGGAGTGTGTTTCTCTCTAAATAAATTCACTTCTTACCTACCACTTCATTCTCTGAATTCTTTCATGATGAAGCAAGAACCTCAAATTCACCCGGAACAAAGCTTGTTTACTGTCATATTTATGTTTACACTGAATATTTATATAATTATGAGATATGTATCAGGCAGGTGCGGAAATGGGCAGGACTTTAGTTAGGAAAAGAGGCAGTAATATTAAAAAAAACTAATATAGGAAATTAATAAACAATGATGAAAAAGGAAACCTCAAAAATTCCTAACATAATCATTACTTAGTAAAATGGAAGAAAATACCAAAATACTAAACTGAATATTTTGCACTGAGAGTAATTGCCTATAAGGAGCAGGGAATGGTAGGTGGGGGGCTACAAGGGGAGGTTGGTGAAGCAGGTCAAAAGACTATTTTTATAAAACAAAACAAACTTGTAGAACTACTTAACTTTCTAAATTGTGTCTATTCGTAACTGACAAAATTAGATTAAATTCTGAAAAGAAGTGATAATAAAAAGAATGAATTTTTTCTTCTATCTGATTGGAAAAGCTTTAATATATTAATGACTTTTTCAAAGGGATGTTTGAAACTACATATGAAAACTTCATGCTATATGCTCTTGTGCTCTGAATCTCTGGTTCTAGAAATTGACCCCCAAAGAGTTCAGTTAAGTTACTTTGTTTGAATGTACAGTCACACCTGTTCTATCATAAATATCCATTTCAGCTGCCATTTTTGAGCATTTATGTATACCTGGCATTTATAAATGGCAACTAATTTAACTCAAATGACAACACAATTATTTAGATATCATCAGTAAGTTCAGTCACTCAGTTGTGTCCGACTCTTTGCGACCCCATGGACTGCAGCACACCAGGCTTCCCTGTCCATCACCAACTCCCAGAACCTACCCAACCTCATGTCTATTGTGTCATTGATGCCATCCAACCATCTCATACTCTGTTGAGAGGATATCATAAACCCCCTTTTACATACAAGGAAATAGCTCTCTCTTTTTCTTGTTCCTCTTTTTCTCTGCTTTTTCTCCTCTTTCTTCCGTCTCACTCCTCATTTGGCTCCTTCTCTCCTTCTCCTCCCCTTTCTCTTCCTACATGATAGGAACTCCTGTCTAGCAGTCAGTCTTCCATTTATTTAACTTGTATGATTGGATTCAGTTCAAGGGATGGTAGAGGAGATGAAAACTTTCTTGTCCACAGAATATGTTCTGTAAGGTAGCTTTTTTACTTTTTTTGTTAAGAAAGACTGTATTTTGTCCTCCTGTTTTTCTCAGTTGGTGAGAACTGAAGGTGGAGGACAGTAGATGACAACAATCAGATCTTCAAAAGTCCATGTTGAAGAAAATCTTATCAATGAATAAAATTGTAGCCTAAGAATGTTAGGTACAGCAAAGAAACATGCCAGATTGGAAAACTTGATGTGACCTCTTAACTGCATAATGAAATAGATATTCTAGTTAAAAAAAGTGGCCCATGACAATAATAATTTCAACTGCAGCAATTTTGTTTATCACTGAATCTCATGTGTGCCTCTAGTGCCAGAGATTCATCTGGTTTGCTTTTATCCACTAAAAGATCTATGTCTTCTTTAAAAAGTAGCTAATTCCCATGTTTTGACAGGAAAATTCAGGTCTTATTTCTAGAAAGCAAGAATGTGATCAAAGTGTCAATCCCCTAGTCAATGAACATCAGGAACATATTTAAATGTATTTAGTTTGCTGAGCAGGAAATAACACACAAGGAGAATCTTGGGTGTGTAGGTAAAAAGGAGATGAGAGAGACTATTATATGATTTGTGCTTATGCTGAATGGTTTTATGGAGAGGTTGCGGAAGCAAGTACCAGCTCTGAATTGAATAATGTCAAGTAGCTAGAAGTTCATCAACTGAGTAAGTCAGGAATCCTTTTTCAGAAGGCAGGAGGATTGAAGCTAGACTGGGGATGTCATTGGTAAGAAAGCAAAAATTACACAGACAGCTTTTCTGCTCTATCTGCTTGACCATGTTTGTTACAAATTGTCTGTCATAGCTTGACAGCCAGCAGGGCTGATTTTCACTTTTACAAAAATATTCAGTTCAGTTAAGTTCAGGCACTCAGTCATGTCAGAATCCTTGTGACCCCATGGACTGCAGCATGCCAGTTCTCCCTGTCTATCACCAACTCCTGGAGCTTACTCAAACTCAAGTCCATTGAGTCGGTGAAGCCATCCAGCCATCTCATCCCCTGTCGTCCCCTTCTCCGCCCACCTTCAGTCTTTCCCAGCAACAGAGTCTTTTCAAATGAGTCAGTTCTTCACATCAGGTGGCCAAAGTATTGGTGTTTCAGCTTCAACATCAGTCCTTCCAATGGATGCTCAGGACTGATTTCCTTTAGGATGGACTGGTTGGATCTCCTTGCTGTCCAAGTGGCTCTCAAAAGTCTTCTCCAATATCACACTTCAAAAGCATTAATTCTTCAGCACTCAGCTTTCTTTATAGTCCAACTCTCACATCCATACAAGACTACTGGAAAAACCATAGCTTTGACTAGATGGACCTTTGTTGGCAAAGTAATGTCTCTGATTTTTACTATGCTATCTAGGTTGGTCATAGCTTATCTTCTAAGAAGAAAGCATCTTTTAATTTCATGGATGCAGTCACCATCCGCAGTGATTTGGGAGCCCCCCCCAAATAAAGTCTCTCACTGTTTCCACTGTTTCCCCATCTATTTGCCATGAAGTGATGGGACCAGATGTCATGATCTTAGTTTTCTGAATGTTGAGTTTTAAGTCAACTTTTTCATTCTCTGCTTTCACCGTCTTCAAGAGGCTCTTTAGTTCTTCTTCGCTTTCTGCCATAAGGGTGATGTCATCTGCATATCTGAGGTTATTGATATTTCTCCCGACAATCTTGATTCCACTTTGTGCTTCATTCAGCCTGGGATTTCTCATGATATACTCTGCATATAAGTTAAATAAGAAGGGGGGCAATATACTGCCTTGACATACTCCTTTTCCTATTTGAACAGTCTGTTGTTCCATGTTCAGTTCTAACTGTTGCTTCCTGACTTGCATACAAATTTCTCAGGAGGCAGGTCAGGTGGTCTGGTATTCCCTTCTAAGAATTTTGCACAGTTTGTTGTGATTCACACAGTCAAAGGCTTTGGCATAGTCAATAAAACAGAAGCATATATTTTTCTGGAACTCTCTTGCTTTTTTGATGATTCAGTGGATGTTGGCAATTTGATCTCTGGTTCCTCTGCCTTTTCTCAATCCAGCCTGAACATCTGAAGTTCACAGTTCATGTAATGCTGAAGCCTGACTTGGAGAATTTTGAGCATTACTTTGCTAGCATGTGAGATGAGTGCAATTGTGCCTTTGTTTGAGCATTCTTTGGCATTGTCTTTCTTTGGGATTGGAATGAACATTGACCTTTTCCAGTCCTGTGGCCACTGCTGTGTTTTCCAAATTTGCTGGCATATTGAGTGCAGCACTTTGACAGCATCATCTTTTAAGATTTGAAATAGCTCAAGTGGAATTCCATCACCTCCCCTAGCTTTGTTCACAGTGACACTTCCTAAGACCCAGTTGACTTTGCATTCCAGGATGTCTGGCTCTAGGTGAGTGATCACACCATCATGATTATCTGGATCATGAAGATCTTTTTTACATTGTTATTTTGTGTATTCTTGCCACTTCTTAATATCTTCTGCTTCTGTTAGGTCTATACCATTTCTGTCCTTTATTGTGCCCATCTTTGCATGAAAAATTCCCTTGGTATTTCTAATTTTCTTGAAGAGATCTCTAGTCTTTCCCATTCTATTGTTTTCCTCTATTTCTTTGTGTTGATCACTGAGGAAAGGTGTCTTATCTCTCTTTGCTATTCTGTGGAACTCTGCATTCAAATGGGCATATCTTTCCTTTTCTCCTTTGCCTTTCACTTCTCTTCTTTTCACAGCTATTTGTAAGGCCTCCTCAGAAAACCATTTTGCCTTTTTGTATTTCTTTTTCTTGGGGGTAGTCTTGATCACTGCCTCCTGTACAAGGTCACAAACCTCTGTCCATAGTTCTCTAGGAACTCTGTCTATCAGATCTAATCCCTTGAATCTATTTGTCACTTCCACTGTATAATCATAAGGGATTTGATTTAAGTCATACCTGAATGGTCTAATGGTTTTCCCTACTTTCTTCAATTTAAGTCTGAATTTGGCAATAAGGAGTTCATGTTCTGAGTCACAGTCAGCTTCCAGTCTTGTTTTTGTTGACTATATAGAGCTTTTCCATCTTTGACTGCAAGGAATATAATCACTCTGATTATATTTTGTTATAATATATTATAGCATTATATATAATATTGTATTATAATATTATAATGATAATATGATATTATATTATAATGAAATTATATTATATTACAATGATCATCTGGTGATGTCCATGTGTAGAGTCTTCTCTTGTGTTGTTGGAAGAGGGTGTTTGCTAAAAATATTCCAGGTAGCATTTAAAGAATAAAAGAACTAGCTTAAAGGGACTCTTCCTGGTTAAGCTCAGACAACTTCAGCATCAAAAAGACACTGATAATTGATTATTAAGGCTATGAGGCCATTAAAATACTCAAAATGAAAATTAATATAAGGTACACAAAGGTAGCTATAATAAGATAACTATGATAGAATATATATAATTCTTTGGCTTTCCAGGTGGTCCTAGTGGTAAAGAACACACCTGCCAATGCAGGAGACATAAGAGATGCAGGTTTGATCCCTGAGTTGGGAAGGTTGGGATTCCTGGAGTACGGCAACCCACTCCAGTATTCTGGCCTGGAGAATCCTACGGAGAGTGGAGCTTGGTGGGCTATAGTCCGTGGGGTCTCAAAGAGTCAGACATGACTGAAGCTACTTAGTGAGCATGCATATTTAATTCTTATTGGTTATATAAGTTTTCAATTAATACCCACAGACAGATATTCATTACCTTCACGTTAAGAAATGTTAGTCATCCAAAAATTAAGTAACATTATTTCTGGAAAAGCAACATGTTTCAAAACTTTAACACCTGTTTGAAAGGTATGCTTTCAGAGGTGCTGTTGGAGATGGACATGGCAACCCACTCCAGTATTCTTGCCTGGAGGATCCCATGGACAGAGGAGGCTGGTGGGCTACAGTCCATAGGGTCACAAGAGTCAGGCACGACTTAAGAACTAAACCACCACCATCAGGGATGCTGTGGGGTGACCATGGCTGTAGAGAGTTGAAGCAAGATCTCAGTTCCCCAACCAGGGGTTGAACCTGAAACTACAGAGCTGCCCTGGCTCTTGTCCCTTTTGGAAAAGAATTTCAACAAAGAGATAGAAAATAATAAAGTAGGTAGAGTGTTTATTAAAAGATGAATATGTGTGGATAGACACATGGGCAGGCTTAGTAAGAGAGAGAGAGAGCAATGCATTTTAATCCACCTTTGGGGTGGGTTAAGTCACTTATACGATGACAGTTCTTCCAGGTCTTTGTTTTCCTTTGGCCAATCATCTTGCTTAGTTCTTTGACTCAGGGCCCTCCCCTCTGTGTGCATGCATCCTTTAGCCAAAATGGATTTCAGTGCAAGGGTCCCTGGGAAGTTAGCAAAACTTATTATGGCCTGGTGTTCTCTCCCTTTAGATACCCAAGGAAACTTTCTGACGTATGTAGTCAAGGTCTCCTTGACCCCAAGAATGAGACTATGTCACCTATTGATCTTTTACCCAAGCAAGCTTTAGTCCCTCTGCATCCCTGCTATTACTGTTATCTTAACGTGTACCCAAGAGAAAAAGTCCAGCTATTCACCCCTTTCCTGTTGTTACTTCTATCTTGAAGTATAAATAAGACACTGGGAGTAAATATCTAGTCTCGAGCTCATCTGTCACCTGCCTCAGGTAGAGACTTAAAAGTCTCATAGTGTAGCTATCACTAAGTTGTGTCCGACTCTTTGCAACTCCATGAAGTCACAAAACCAGGCTTCCCTGTCCTTCTCTATTATTTTAAAAAGAGACTCAGACTAATATCCCAAGGCTTGGTTTTAAATCACAGTGGTCTACCCAGTTAGGATTTATGGCTAACCAAAATCTATTAGTTATAGAATTTCAGAACCTTGTATCTCAACTGCACTAAGATGGTAATCTTTTTCTTTTGTGACTAACTACGTCAGTCCTGAGAAAACTTTGTACGACGTAAAAAATAAAAATTCTAGGAAGGAAGAAACATAAGAATATATGATAAAATTAAAATTTATTTTGACTCCAGCACATTTGTAACCAGTTTAAAGAATCATAAAAAATATTTAAATTTGTTTTGTTTTTTCATTTTGTTAGACTTTTCAGAAAATATGAAATATTAAAATCACAATTTTAATTAAATTATTTCTAACACTTTATTATATTAGTTTGTAGCCAATTAATATGTTTGGGGAAATCTAATTTGTTAGATTCCAAATCCAGATATTAGTTACAAAAGTTACATGTGAAAATTTAGACTAGTGACTGCTTGCTTCTTGAAAAGAATGTTAGTTTTTAACTGAAGTTATACAATTAACAAATGAGACATTAGTAATACTAGTGAATCTTCCTCTTTATGTCCAGGGTTTTCTAAGACATCAAAGAGTCTACTAGCACAGCAGAGTTAAGGAGAGAACTGAAATGCAAGAGAACTGAAATGCAAGAGAACTGAAATGCAAGGTTTCAGATGTTTCCAGAACAAATGTTCTTCTCTGAGAGCAGCGTGTCACCTGCATCTCCTGAGAACTTTGTGACTCTATGGTCTTGGACATAAATAGGTTAGAGAAGATGACATTTGTTTCTCTTGGTTGTTCCCTATTGGTCACAAAATGATACCCCCAGGATTAAGTGGGAAGAACAGAGGAGAGTGATCAGAAAGATGCTGCCTTGAGTCTTCCATGGAAGAATACAGGTCTGGGTCTACTGAGCCAGTCAGGATTTCCCCTGCCCCATTAGGGCTTTTTAACATACAGAAGTCATACACTGCAGTGCCTAAAATTCCCAATCCCAACACGTGTTCGCAGCAGACATCCCTACTTGCCAACAGAGGGACAAGACTGCTACCACTTAATGTTTCTTTGGCTAGAGATGTAAGGGAGGCTGGGAAAGCAAGAATTTAAGTGAGTTATTGCTTCTCCAAGAAAACTTGGGCCATTTAATAAGGAAGATAAGAAAAATAGATATTGGGTGACAAATAGCTGTATTGGCCACAAGAATGATCAATTTTCTAAACCAGTATAATCTTGTGATTGGGAGAAAGAAAAGAAAAATGGTTACTATGAGTGAAAAAAGTCCCTGGAGATACCCAGGTGTGGACTGGGCAGATAGAGCATTTGAATGCAAGAAGATGAAATCTTTTGTGATTTTGGGTTGGCCTGTGGCTAGATTTAGTCATCAATTGTGCACTCTCAGAGCCCTTGACTTTATCTACTATCAGCAATTTCGCTTCCTTTATCCTCTCACACTTCCCCTATTTCAGAGGAAGAAAAGACCTGCTGTCTATTGAAGTCATCCTTGCAGCCTGCCGTGTGGATCAAATCAATCCCACTTCTACTGCACCCTTGTAGTCTCTCTGTGTGCTTCTGTCTCATTCATGTCAATGCTCTATCTTCCTACATTTGTCCATTTCCCTTGGTAAAATATGAAACCCCAGGCTTGCCTCTCAACTCACCCATATATTTGTTCTAGTATTGTTTCTATTTCTAAATACTTCAATTTTGTGGCTCATACCCACAGTTTCTTTTCTCTTTCTGGTGCTAGAAATTTGAAGACTCCCTTCCCACTCCTTTATTAAATCTACTCTTCTGTGGACACTTTAGATTTCTTCCTATCCAAATTTAATGAATTAAAAACATTTATTATCACCTTCCAACTTCCTGTTGGAACAAGTAGTCTTGACCTTGGGCTCTCCCTGAAGGCCTTTTTTCTTGGGTTTTCTTCTTTCTTTCATAACTACTTTCTTATCAGCTTTCCTCTCATCCTCAATCTGCAGATACCCTGGGGACAGCTTTCCATTTGTTTTTCTGACTTTAGAGAAAAATCACATGAAAGCCAGACACTCAAAGAATAGCAAGGAGAGATAAGAAACCTTTCCTCAGTGATCAACACAAAGAAAATAGGGGAAAACAATAGAATGGGAAAGACTAGAGATCACTTCAAGAAAATTAGAGATACCAAGGGAAATTTTCATGCAAAGATTGGCACAATAAAGGACAGAAATGGTATAGATCTAACAGAAGCAGAAGATATTAGGAAGAGGTGGCAAGAATACACAGAAGAACTATACAAAAAAGATCTTCAAGATCCAAATAATCACGATGGTGTGATCACTCACCTAGAGCCAGACATCCTGGAATGCAAAGCCAAGTGGGCCTTAGGAAGCGTCACTACAAACAATGCTAGTGGAAGTGAAGGAATTCCAGTTGAGCTATTTCAAATCCTAAAAGATGATGCTCTGAAAATACTGCATTCAATATGCCAGCAAATTTGGAAAACTCAGCAGTGGCCACAGGACTGGAAAAGGTCAATGTTCATTCCAATCCCAAAGAAAGACAATGCCAAAGAATGCTCAAACTACAGCACAATTTCACACATCTCACACACTAGCAAAGTAATGCTCAAAATTCTCCAAACCAGGTTTCAACAATATGTGAACCGTGAACTTCAGATGTTCAGGCAGGATTGAGAAAAGACAGAGAAACCAGAGATCAAATTGCCATTGCCATTGCCATGCCATTGCCATCCAGGTGATCAAATTGCCATTAGATCACCAAAAAAGCAAGAGAGTTCCAGAAAAACATCTACTTTTGCTTTCTTGACTACGCCAAAGCCTTTGACTGTGTGGATCACAACCAACTGTGGAAAATTCTTAGAAGGGAATACCAGACCACCTGACCTGCCTCCTGAGAAATCTGTATACAGGTCAGGAAGCAACAGTTAGAACTGAACACGGAACAACAGACTGGTTCCAAATAAGAAAAGGAGTACGTCAAGGCTGTATATTACCCCCCCCCCCCTTCTTGTTTAACTTATATGCAGAGTATATCATGGGAAATGCCAGGCTGAATGAAACACAATGTGGAATCAAAATTGTCAGGAGAAATATCAATAACCTCAGATATGCAGATGACACCACCCTCATGGCAGAAAACGAAGAAGAACTAAAGAGCCTCTTGATGAAGGTGAAAGCAGAAAGTGAAAAAGTTGGCTTAAAACTCAACATTCAGAAAACTAAGATCATGGCATCTGGTCCCATCACTTCATGGCAAATAGATGGGGAAACAGTGGAAACAGTGAGAGACTTTATTTTGGGTGCCTCCCAAATCACTGCGGATGGTGACTGCATCCATGAAATTAAAAGATGCTTTCTTGGAAGAAAAGTTATGACCAACCTAGACAGCATATTAAAAATCAGAGGCATTACTTTGCCAACAAAGGTCCATCTAGTCGAAGCTATGGTTTTTCCACTAGTCATGTATGGATGTGAGAATTGGACTACAAAGTGTGAGGCTGCCAGGGCTAACAGGCGGCCCGGACCTAAGTTTCAGTTTCCCCTGAAATGGTAAGATTCCCCACCCCTATCAGGCCGCCTGGAGCCAGCCAATCAACAGGAGCCCAAGAGGGAACAAAGGGAACATGAGAGAAAGCAGAAAAGCCCGCGAATGCCTAAGTTTGAACAAAAGCCCGGGAAAGTTTGTACCAATAAAATTGCTTTGCAAACATGTAACCAATCCGCTTAAGCCAGCTACCAACTGCTTATGTTCACCCTATAAATTTATGTAACAGCTGGGGCTTGGGGCTCTCTGACCCTGCACCACTGCGTTGGTTGCGGCAGGAGCCCTGGCTCGAGTCAGTAATAAACTTCCCTTTTTTTGCGAGTTTCATTGTCTTGGAAGCCTTCTCTCTTCCCGCTCGGGGATTCGGACATCGGGCAAAACACAAAGAAAGCTGAATGTTGAAGAATTGATGCTCTTGAACTGTGGTGTTAGAGAAGATTCTTGAGAGCCCTTTGGACAGCAAGGAGATCCAACCAGTCCATCCTAAAGGAAATCAGTCCTGAGCATCCATTGGAAGGACTGATGCTGAAGCTGAAACTCCAATACTTTGGCCACCTGATGTGAAGAACTGACTCATTTGAAAAGACCCTGTTGCTGGGAGAGATTGAAGTCAGAAGGAGAAGGGGACAACAGGGGATGAGATGGTTGGATGGCATCACCGACTCAATGGACATGAGTTTGAGTAAGATCCAGGAGTTGGTGATGAACAGGGAGACCTGGCATGCTGCAGTCCATGGGGTCGCAAAGAGTCAGACTTGACTGAGCAACTGAACTGAGCTGAACTGGACATGAAAGTTCCCTGTCTCTATGTATCTAGTTCCCTGTCTCTATGTATCTAGTTCTCTTGTCTCTCTTCTCCTCTAGTTCCACATTCTGAGTTGCTGTGGGGATTTCCAGTTTAAGTCCAACAACCAACTACAGCTCAGTTAATCTCTTACAAAACCAAATACCCCTTCCTATTGTCTCCACATCTAACTATGTGACAGTGTTTCACAGCATGAACTTTGAAGTCTGAAAACAGAAATCTGGCTCTGCTACCTACCTGCTAAAGGTGTGCTAAGTCACTTCAATCATGTCGGATTCTTTGAGACCCTATGGACCATAGCCCACCAAGTTCCTCTGTCAATGGAATTTTCCAGGCAAGAATACTGGAGTCGGTTGACATTCCCCCCTCTAGTGAATCTCCCTGACCTAGGGGTTGAACCCATGTCTCATTTTCTGCATTGGCAGGTGGGTTCTTTACCACTAGTGCCACCTGGGAATTTGGAAGCAAATTGCATAACTTCTCTCTTATCTCTTTTTTCTTTCCTGTGAAATGAGGACACCAGCCCCAGAGGGACTGGTGCTCCTTGTAGAGTTATTAGCTGTTTACACATATTTAGTTCTCTCCTCAAAGGGAAATGGCAGGGCTGCCCCATTGAACTCAAGTTGACCATTTGACTTGATTTGATTAGTGAAATGTGTGCAGAAGTGATAAGTGCCCTTACTGGAAAGAACCTTCAAAAGCCACAGTCTCCTTCTTTCTGTCACAGTAATTCCCACTGGTGAAATCTCTTTCACTCTAGAATAGAAACGACATGGGGCACAGCCCCACCAATCCTTGATAAATGTTTAATGTTAGTGAAAGCCTTTGTTGTTGAAAGCCACTAAGATTTTGGGCTGCTTTGTTACTGATGTGTAACAGAGCCTGGCATTGACTGTTATACCCCTACACTTTGAACAAGGCTGTTCTTGATTTCTTTGGGCTTATAGCTAAATGGGAGGGCTTCCAAGGTGGCACAGTGGTAAAGAATCTGCCTGTCAATGCAGGAGACAATGGAGACTCAGATTCAATCCCTGGGTCAGGAAGATACCCTGTAGGAGGAAATGGCAACCCACTCCAGTATTCCTGCTTGGGAAATCTCATGGATGGAGGAGTCTGGCAGACTACAACTCATGAGATCACAAAGAGTTGAGCATGACTGAGCGACCACAAAACAACAGTATAGCTGAGTGAGAAAGATAAACACTGGAATGTAATTATGTAAGTCTTTTATGACTGGCAGCTCTTGTTTTTGTATCACAACTTAGTCTTGAATACTGTTAATTGCTATTAGTTCTCTGACAAAAACCTTCTTTTGCCTAACCAAAGTCCCTTTTGCTGCTACTGCTGCTAAGTCGTTTCAGTCGTGTCTGAATCTGTGCAACCCCATAGATGGCAGCCGACCAGGCTCCTCTGTCCCTGGGATTCTCCGGGCAGTTGACATTAAAAACCTTTGTTTTACATAAGTGGCTTTCAAATGTAAGCATGCATCAAAATCATCAGTAGGGCTATTAAATCAGAGTGCTAAGCTCTACCCTCAGAGATTTTGATTCAGTAGGTTTTGGGTGGGGCCCAAGAATTTGCATTTCTGACAGATTCCCAGGTGGTCCTGATGCTGTAATTCACATTTCTAACAAGATCCCAAGGACCATTTTTTGAGAACCCATGTTTTACTTGTTCTAGTCCATCCTCATCTTAATACCAGTCTTTATATTCTCATTGTTAATGTTAAGTCTGGTTTCAGTCTTACAGGAAAATGTTATTTTAATACCATGAAGACAAGGAATATTGGGGACCATTTGGGAAGAAAAATCATAGGGGTAGGAGTGGTAAAATTTGGATTCCCTGGAGGCTTTGTGACAATACCAGGGGCAAGGCAAACAAAACTCAAGCTGGACTTTGAGACCGTGGTGCAACTTAGCGTTGCTTTTATTGATTAGTGCATGCCTGCTCAGTCACTCAGTCACGTCTGACTCTTTGTGACCCCATGGACTGTAACAGCCCGCCAAGCTCCTCTGTCCATGGAATTTTCCAGGCAAAAATACTGGAGTGGGTTGCCATTTCCTACTCCAGGGGGTCTTCCCGATCTAGGGATTGAATTTGTGTCTCTTGGGTCTCCTGCACTGGCAGGCAGATTCTTTACCACTGTGCCACCTGGGAAGCCCATTGATTAGTGAGCGGGCCACCCTGACCCTGCCAAGAGCTGAGTCCAGCAGAAAAGATATGGGATTCAACCTTCTCCAGGGCATCAACCACCTACCTGCACCTGTCTGCTTGTATGTGTTGGGTAGTTAGAATAGGAAAAAGGAATCCAAAATGGCAATGGCTAAAAGACAAAGAATGGAAAAACCCATGAAAATAGAACAAAGAAAGGTCCGAGGATTGAAGTGAGGACCTCAGGAAAAACAAATAGCCTTCCTGGCTAGCCCAATTTATATAGGACAGGCTCACGGGGAAAAGAAAAACATATAAAAAGAGGAGCCAAAATTGATTCAGGTTGGGGGGGGGGTGCTTCTCTTCTCTTTGTGTCTTTTGGTTTGGCCTGCCCTCACACCTTTTCCTTTGCTTGTCAATAAAACTGAGCTATAACACTGGTCCACCTGTCATTTCAAATTTTTGCTGTGGCAAGACAGAACCAAGGAAATTACATACTCCCCCACTATATGAAAGGGGAACCTCTTGCAGAAATAGGTCCAGGCCAAAATCTGATGTGGACTGAACAACATTGATTTAGCTGTAAGACTGATGTTTTTAGATTTTCTTAAGACAAAACAGAAGATATTGGGGGAAATTTTCATTTAAAACACAGATAAAAATCAACTATATCTTGAATGTTCAGCTCTTCCTTTGCTATTCAATTAGGAACACTAACCACTGATGTTCTTTAACCCTAATAGCTTGTGTTTCTTCTAAAGTTTGTGGCTCTTTGAGCAATATAAAAGTAACTAATTTTTTACTACATCCCAGACACCATATTAAACCCTTTTATTACTCATTATCTTATTAAATTCTAACTTCAACATTTCAGTGTAGGTACTGATAATATATTCTCATTTTTTTTATAGTCAAGAAAACCAAGGCCCTGGAAATAAATAAACTGCCAGTGTTACCTGGCTAATAAATGGTAGCACTGAAGCTCAACTCTGACTGACTGACGCCACGCAGTTTAATCTCTGATTAATATGTGTGAAGTTAAATATTCTCAACCTGAAAGTTGAGAGCTGTTTTATTTGGTGGGAATTTTTAGGACTTTAAACCTGAGAGACAGCATCTCAAGTAAATCTCGGAGAACTGCTCCGAGTTGGTGAGGGGAAGAGTCAGGTTATATAGAAGTTTTATGACAAAAGGAAGGTAGTCTGAACATCAAAAGCTTTTGTAAATTAAAGAAAACCTCATAACTCAAGTTAAGGAATTTAGTGCTTTTCTACATATGGGAAGATGCAAGAGTCTGGGTTCATTGAAATCATTCCTTTGATATGCTCCTCAGCTATCCTGGGGCAAGTATCTGGTGTTTCCATCCTGAGTTTCCTCTAGGCTTAACGTAGGGAGTGGCTGCAGTCTGATGACTGCTAGATGAAAGGTATTCTTTTCTTCCGGAGTGCCCTCAGGGTTCACTAGCTCCTGTTGGAGGGCTTTAATTGCCTGTGGCTGTGACAATCTTGTTTACTGAAATGGCAGGAAATATTCCATTTTTTCATATACAACAAACTCAAGTTAGGTTAACCTTACAATTAAACTTGAAATCCACTCCTTTTTTTCCT
The DNA here is from genome assembly GCF_963930625.1 of Muntiacus reevesi. NCBI lineage: Eukaryota > Metazoa > Chordata > Mammalia > Artiodactyla > Cervidae > Muntiacus > Muntiacus reevesi. The sequence goes on along the minus strand of NC_089251.1, from coordinate 53,423,732 downwards.
AGGCATTTTAAAGCTTCCTCTTTTGTATCAAAAACAGCCGAAACAAGATAATTAAGTGACAGAATGAGCCAGAGGAAGGGGTCCTATGAAAATACCTCCTGTTAGGTTTGTCTCCAAAAGTAACTCTTGTTTTTGACTCAGAAATGAAATGGGGAGTTTTCATCTTTAGACTCTTGGTTGGCATTTCCCAGACGTGTGCTCTTCTTTTAAGTCCTTTCTGATGTTTTTAATTAAGGCCAGAGCCCTAGTGTATTTGCCTGATTACTCAGTAAGATATTTTAGCCAAATGTTAAAACCAGTACCCTCAGTCTGCAATAGTGTGAGTTGATGGTTTAGGGACATTTCCCCCAATGACAATACCTTTTCTCAGACAATATTTTACATGATGCCCAGTGTATAAAAGGCATAATAGTGGTTCTACCTAGATTGGGCCTCTGATTCACTAACTTCTTTCTCTGACCTCCTGCTTTCCTTACATCTGGGTTACTGACTTCATATTCAACTTATCAACATTCTTGTTCTCAGCAGTCTTCCCTGGTGGCTCAGAGGGTAAAGAATCTGCCGTAATGCAGGAGATTCAGGTCCATTCCCTAAGTTGTGGTTACCTACTCCAGTATTTTTGCCTGGAGAATTCCATGTACAGAGGAGCCTGGCAGGCTTCAGTTCACGGGGTTCTGACCATAACTGAATCACTAACACTAACTTTTTTTTTTTTTTAATTTTTTTTTACTATTTTCAGCATCACATTTACCTCATTTTTTTTTTTTTTTTAACCTCATTTTTCAGAGCTACCTGTTGCAACGAATTCCTGAGCCTTTTGGAGTTCTACAGCCTAAATGAATTTGCCTCTTACTTTTTCCCAGGTTTCAGCATTCTTGGGTTGGCTAAGTTAGTTTCTACTAACTACCTGCTTCTCAAAGCTTCCCTGGTGGCTCAGTAGTAAAGAATCCACTTGCAAGGCAGGCGATATGGGTTCTGATCCCTGGGTCAGGAAGATCCCCTAGAGAAGGAAATGGCAACCCACTCTAATATTCTTGCCCAGAGAATCCCAAGGTCAGAGAACCTGGCAGGCTACAGTCCATGGGGTTTCAAAGAGTCAGACAGGACTTGGTGACTAAACAACAGTAATCTGCTTCTTAGCTTTTTATATATGTATGTACATATGTAAGTATTACAGTTGCTCCTCCTCTTTGTTGTAGATTGTGCCTTTAGTAACCCATTCATTGTCATTTTAGTAGAATTTTAAGAGAGGTTTCTTTAAGCAGAAAGAAAGAAAAAAAGTGAAGTCATGTCCGACTTTTTGCGACCCTATGGACTATAGCATACCAAGTTCCTCCATCCATGCGATTTTACAGGCAAGAGTACTGGAGTGGGTTGCCATTTCCTTCTCCAGGGGATCTTCCCAACCCAGGGACTGAACCTGGGTCTCCTGCATTGCAGGCAGATGCTTTACCCTCTGAGCCACCAGAGAAGTTTCTTTAAGCAGAAGTCATCAATAACTCCTTAAATCTTGCCTCTCCACCTATTCCATCTGTTCCCTGCTTATAGTTCCCTAAACGCACACACACACACACACACACACACACACACACATATATATATATATTTTTTTTTTTTTGAGTGGGGTTAAGGTTTGTATATTGTTTTGGGGGGTAGGTGAGGTTCTGTCTGAAATCAGAGTACCAGCTTGCTCCCAAATCAGCTCTTTTAGATTCTGTGGTATGAAAATATAAAAGATACACATTTCCCTTAGCTAATATTTACTCCTTTCATAGCATAACTTTCCATGGATTATTGAATTGTTGGGCTAACACAGTTTATGTCTCTTTACCACAGATCTTTTCTCAAATCTTCCTAGAATAAAGTTTAAAGATAGCAGGGTGTTAAACCAGGGGTGAGGGTGGAGGATTGGGAAGGAAACTCTTTCAGCTATTAAAAAAAGTATTTTTCAGGCCAGCATGATTAGTTAACATTGATCTTATTTGTAAACTTAAGCTTATGAAGTTTAAAACCTTGCAAGGTATTTTAGCATTTAGTTCTTGGACTTTAATAGTTGTCTTGAAGTCTTAACTCAAAACTCTTTTCTCATTCGTGATGCCTTTTCTCATTGCTTGAACCCATTTCCTCCTTCCCTTTCCCCTACTGCTACCTGCATACACGTTCAGAGGTTGTACCTTAGAATGCCTCACTTAACTATGCACTTTGGGGGGAGTAGTTAGAGGTGACGGGTTGAGTCGTCACTGTCCTATGTGTTTCTGTCTCTCTCCTCTAAGGTGTTAAGTCCTACAAAGGCAGATTGTTTTTTCCTACTTTTATGAACAGATTGTGATGTTTACATAACAATAAACTCTGAGTACAGATTAATTTTCTTGAAGATATATAGGATGGTTCCAGCCAGCATTGCTACTCTGGGTGTGCTCATTTGGATACAACTTGCACATTTATATCTTCAAGACCAGAATTCATCTGTTTTCTGTATCCAGTGCCACAAGGTGTTCATTCATGGGGGAATTATGGGATTGGAAGGGAAGTTAGGGACATACGATCCAGTGGTCCTCAGATGTTTTCTTAGCCAGGGAGCACTGTCTTCAAAAGTCTTTACAAAAGATGAATGAAGGATGGTGGTTAAGCTGTTCTTGTTATGTGGGATCTGGGGGAGAGATATAGACATACCTTTGCCTTCACACCCTTACCATTCTCTCTCTGCCTCTCCAGAAATGACCCAGTGTGTAATTGGAGAGCCAGAATCCACAAAGAATATTTGAAAACTCTTGATATACTTCACATCCCTTATTTGTATGAGCTGAGACCCATGAAGGAAAAGCAACTTGTTCAAAGTCTCTTGGCTGGTAGCAAAGGCAGATGTAGAAGTGGCCGATTATCTGACACCCCTCCTGCCTTCTGTCCCTCTCTACTATGGTCTCTTAACAGAGGTATAAATAAAAAGACTGTTAACCAAAATTGCACTGAGAGTTCCCTCCTTTTTTATGCCACACATCCAGACACCCTCTCCTGTCAGTTCAGTCACTTCAGTTGTTCAGTTGTGTCCGACCCTTTGTGACCCCATGACCTACAGCATGACGGGCTTCCCTGTCCTTCACCAGGTGTCTGGATGTGTGTCCTTCACACACCCCCTCCTGTGGTGAGCCCCAACTGGAAGAGCCAGTTCAGCCAGCTGTCAAACCCACTGGCTTAGTCCTTTGCGGCAGATCACTTCTGAAGGCATGTGAGAAGTCCTGGGCTTCATTCAGCCTTCCAGAAAGAGTTTCACTGAATGTCTATTGAAACTTAATCGTTTAACTTAGCCCAGTTCTATCTTCTAGCACCGGTTCAGATTTACCCACAGCATCCTATTCTAGGAGATCTTCACTAAGAGTACCACTGAACAGAGGATGGATCTGGAGGGATTCAAGTACTAGGTAGAAGGGGTAGGAAAATATTAAGGTATGTGATTTCCTAGGTTTAAAAAAAAGAATCTGTAAACATCCCAATCCATATTTTTTTTTTTTTTTGTAATTGAATATACTAATATTTGGCTTCCTAGTTGGCTCAATGGGTAAAGAATCCACCAGCAATGCAGGAAACACATGTTCAATCCCTGGGTCAGGAAGATCCCCTGGAGGAGGGCATGGCAACCCACTCTAGTATTCTTGCCTGGAAAAGTCTCATGGACAATAAGAACCTGGTGGGCTACAGTCCATGGGGTCACAAAGAGTCAGACATGACTGAAGTGACTGAGCACAGACACGCTGTCACATACTAATATTTCATCAGAATATCAGAGACCCAAAATTCTGATCAGATTAGGAATTTTAAAAGTAGGTTCATAGAAAAGTTAGTAATTAGATTTTGTGAAGTGACTTAGACAAAGAGAAATATTGTATGATATTTCCCTTAAGTGGAATCTAAAAAATGATACAAATGATTTTATTTACAAAACAGTTACAGACTCACGGACTTAGAGAAAAGGGCAGGGAGAAGGGATAGGTTGGGAATTTGGGATTGACATGTACACACTGCTATATTTAAAATGGGTAACCAACAAGAACCTACTCTATAGCACAGGGAACTCTGCTTAATATTATGTAACAACCTAGCTGGGAAAAGAATTTGCAAAAGAACAGATACATGTATATGTATAACTGAATCCCTTTGTGGTACAACTGACATTAACACAAAATTGTTAATCAACTGTACTCCAATATAAAATAGAAAGTTTTTTTAAAAAAAGAAACTAACTCTTTAGGACATAAAAGAAACCCATGCTGGACAACAGCTGTGATTTAGATGTCATTCAGCTAAATTAATGAGCATATTTAGTCTATGTTACAGTCTGAAAGATACTTTTAAAAATATCATCTCATTGAATTTTCATATCACCAAGAAGATATTGTTAGAACTATTTTATAGTTGAGTAAACTGAGGCTGGGAACAGGTAAACAACCGCCCAGAGTCACGCAATGCAAGGTGGTGACAGCAGGCCTTAAATTCAGGTTCTTTTGTCTCTGAATTTCCTATTCTTTTATGCCCTCTAAAAGGCAGAGTACTGGACAGGACAGATCATTGATCTGAGCCAGTTCAGTAGTTTTTATGTACAGTGATGCCTCATTAATCTCATATTACTAGGGAATGAGCTCTTCTACGTAAGTGAATATATCATGTAATGGAAGCTTTAAGCACTAAAGCTTAGCATAAAACTTAACCATTTTGAAGGGAATCTTTCTGACTTGGGTTAGATAGTTTTGTTCTGTCTGTCACTTCTGTGCCAGCCCTATTTTCTCTGTCCCCATTATTGTCTGCCATATGCAGAAATGACCCTACCCAGACTTGGGGCCAAGGAAACCATGGGGAAAGGTATGAATGGGTTGTTCCTACCTCTGAGGAAACTGGAACCTGTGTTTGGGGCTCCACTTGCTTATTGAAATATGGATAGATTTATGCCCCTAAAGGGAATTCCCTGGCAGTCCAGTGGTTAAGATTTCACACTTGCACTGCAGGGGGGATGGGTTTGATCGCTAGTCGGGGAAATAAACTGCATGACTCTGCCAAATTAAGATAAAAATAAAAAAAATTAAGCCCCCGAGTATCTTCATGATCACTAAACTGTCACTAGCTAGTCTTACACCAACGTATGCCTGGAAGGCAGATGTTATTGAGATTTTTCATGAGCATGTGCTCAGTCGCCCATCAAAGACTGAAATGGGAGTGCTGATTGCTATGCAGTAGAACTGGAGGCTTAACCCATGGCCATTTTTCCTAAGACAGAACTTTATATTTTTGAGCACTCTTTATATTTTTGAGCACCTTAATTAAAAACATGCATGCTCACCTGAGGTCAAGCACAGACCCTAGAGTATTTTCAATACTCCTTGCCCTGCCCCTTTGGACATGATCCCTTGGACTTTGGTGATGGCTCAAATCATTTTGGGTTTCCCTGGTGGCTCAGATGGGAAAGAATCTGCCTGCAGTGCAGGAAACTGGGTTTGACCCCCAGGTGGTGAAGATCCCCTGGAGAAGGGAATGGTCACCCACTCCAGTATTCTTACTGGGATAATCCCATGAAGAGAGATGCCTGACGGACTTCAGTTCATGGGGCTACAGTTGGACATGGCTGAGTGACTGAGCACATGTTCCCTCTATATCCACTTTGTTGAGTTTTTTTTTTTTTATCATAAATGAATGTGGAATTTTGTCAAAAGCCTTTTTTTTGAATCTTTTGAGAAGAGAATATCATTTCTATTTTTCAGTTTGCTAATGTGATATGTAACAGTGATAGATTTGCAGCTATTAAATGAATCATTCTTGCATTCCTGGGATCAGTCCCACTTGACTATGGTATATGATCTTTTCAGTGTATTGTAGAATTCAGTTTGTCAATATTTGTTGAGGATTTTTGAATCCAAGTTCATCAGAGACATTAACCTCTTCTGTAGTACCTTTAGCTTTTTGTTAGTGTCTTTATCTGGTTTTGGTATCAGGATAATCCTGGCTTCGTAGAATGAGTTTTGCAGCTTTCAATCCTCTTTTTGGTAATAGCTTGAGAAGGACTGGTATTAATTCTTAATTAAATATTTGGGAGAATTCACCTATGAAGCTATCTCATCCTGGACTTTTGTTTGTTGGAAGTTTTTAAACTATTGGTTCAATTTTATTGCTAGAGATCAATCTGTTCAGATTTTTTATTTCTTCCTGATTCAGTCTTGCAAGATCGTACTTTTCTAGGAATTTATCCATTTCTTCTTGGTTGTCAAATTTGTGGGTGTGTAATTGTTCTAGAATGTCTTATAATCCTTTTTATTTCATTGGTTGTCATTTGTAATGTCTCTTGTTTCATTTCTAACTTTTATTATTTTGTCTATTCTTTCAAAGAACCAGCTCTTAGCTTCATCAATCTTTTGTTTTGTTTGTTTTGTTTTCTCATTTATTTCCATCTGATCTTGCTTTTTGCTTCCTTCTACTAACTTTGCACCCTCCAGAGCTTCTATCCCCACAGAAATTCTGCTAGCTTTCTGTCCTTCTGACACACACTCTAAAATTAGTCAATACATCTTCTCATACGATCCAGGTACTTTTTAAGCAGTTTCTTCTGCTCTGGGACTTGGGTCAGGTGAATTTGTGTGGGAACTCTTGAAGAACAGTCTCAGTTTCCCACTGCCCTCCAGCTCTTCCAGATATAAGTTGTGCTGGTTTTCAAATCAGATGTTACGGCAGCTCATCTTCCTCATGCAAGTGTTCAGGCTGGGGAGTTGGATGTGGGGCTTGTACCCCTCACTCCTCAGTTGGGACATCTGCAGTTACGATGTTCCTCCTGCTTTTGGGGCCACTGCCCTGGAGGTGTGGGGTGTGAAGTGTGGGTGTGTGGTCTATCCATGTGTCTTGATGTGGCCTTTTCTTTATATCCGTAGTAGCAGAAAATCTGTTCTGCTTCAGTTTGTTCTCAGAGACTGTTCTATATGTAGTTGTAGTTTTGGGGCATCCATGGGAGGAGGTGAGCTCAGCATCTTCTTATTCTGCCATCTTTATCTCAAACATCTTGACTTTACATTCTAAACTTTCCATGACATTTTTTTCCTGTTGAGTCTTTTATTTCAAATTTTATATTTTCAAATTTCAACAGTTCTAATTTGTTTTCTCTTTGTTAAAAATATGGCATCCTGTTCTTTTGCTGTCTAGGAATATTTTTTCTTACTTCTAAGGATATCAGTTACATATATTCAATGTTTTCCTCTCCCTTCACTCTTTTGATTTCCTCTGAGGTTCTTTTGTTAATTGATTTGGTGTTGGTTTTTCTTATTGAAGTCTTACTTCCAGGTTTTGTTTTGTCTGTTTATACTTGAGAATATCGCATGCATGCGTGCTAAGTCATCTCAGTCATGTCCAGCCCTTTGTGATCCTACGGACCATAGCCCACTAGGCTCCTTTGTCCATGGGTTTCTCCAGGCAAGGATACTGGAGTGGGTTGCCATTTCCTACTCCAGGGGATCTTCTCAACCAAGTGATTGAACCCACGGCTCTTATGTCTCCTGTGTTGGCAGATGGGTTCTTTACTGCTAGCACCACCTAAAGCAAATTGGTTGCTTTTTTTTTCAGGGAGAGGCAGTGCTTGCCAAATATGATGCAGGAAAATCCTGCATGCAAGTGTAGTTTCTAACTGTCAATATCACTTAGTATCTGTAAATACTGAGTGTCAGTATTTAGAGCTCTTTTCTTTGAATGTATTCTGTTTCCCCAGATAGGAACTCTCCAGCTTCCTGCTTGGGTGGGTGGTGTTGGGAGGGGTGTCTCCCTGAGATGCCAGTGTTCTTAGAGGCCAGAGAGATGAGGACACCTAGATCTCACTCTTTCTTCTTTATCTGGACTTTCATTCACGCCCCTGTTTTCTGATGTGTGGCTTTCCTTACCACCCACTTTGATCCTGGAGCAGGACTGTCTCCAGATTTTTTTTCTTTGTGAAATAAGCCTTTAGTTTCCTGCCAAGGCAGGAGAAGGAACTTGAGAATTTAACCACTTTCTTAACAGACTTTCAATAAATCCTCCTGTTTTCAGCTCAGTTCCTTTGGCCCGTTGTTTTAGTGCCTTTGATTTCTGAGTCTTTCCAGGGATCTGAGGGCTGACATGGCTGGCTTCTTATTTCCCTTCTGCAGGCCCTTGCTGTTCCACTGTATCAGCTTGGATCATTTCATCTGATGCTTTCTTGCCTGCAAATATTGGCTAACATCTCTTTTTCACTGTGGATCCTTCCCTCTCTTTCCTTTTGGAGATCACATTACACACATTTTTAAGTAGGATATTAGGAAGGAGCAGATATAAACACATGTGCTCAATCTACCACATTTAACCATCTTAATGAGAGCTAATAGAAAGAAAAAGTGAAAGTAGCTCAATCATGTCTGACTCTTTATGACCTCATGGACATAGCCCATGGAATGTTCCAGGACAGAATACTCGAGTGGGTAGCTGTTCCCTTCTCCAGGGGATCTTCCCAACCCAGGGATTGAACCCAGGTCTCCCTCAGAGACCTCTCTCTTCTCCCAGAGTCTTTACCAGCTGAGGCACTTGAGAGCTTATAGAGTACACTTTAATTTTCCTTGCTGTCTTTGCTACACAGAAGGATATAAATTGCAGTGTGTGAGACAGTCTTTGGAGAAAATGTGTGTGGTCATTTGTACCTGTACTAAGTGTTCCTTGACCACTATTCTTAAAAAAAAATTTGTATTTGTCTTTTATAAGTATTGCTTTCATTAATTAATTAAATCAACATTATTGTGCATATTCTAAGTGCTTGACACTAGGTATAAGGAATGAGCCAGATAACGTCTTGCTCTCTTGAAGTTTTCTGTTTTCTTCTTTGGGCTTTCACATATTATGTTACTAAATCAGGTCCAGATGCTCACTGCTCAAAAATCAATACTTGCAAATGTTGGTAGAAAGGAAAGTTTCTTTTAATCAGAATGCCGGCAACCTGGGGAGACGGTAGACTCAGAGTCCTCCCAAAATCATCTCCGAAGATTGTGTTCAGCGATAAAAGATTTTAAAGGGAAGAAGGGAAGTAATCTCAGTTAATCATGGAGATAGGAGGTCAGAGTCCTCACCATCCACCATGGTGTGCAGCCTTGTCGACTTCTTGTGGTTTTTCTTTAGTTGCTTTCTTGGTCACATAGTTTGTTTGCAAGATGGAAAGCTAGGGAAGAGATCTGGTCATCTGCTAATTACTTAGTCTTCATTTCTACTTCTTTGATCTATGGGAAAGAACTAACAGATTAGGCAAGATATTGTGTGATCAAAAGATTTGAAAGCTGTGCTGGGGCTGGAAATGAGTAGAGCATCGGGGTGCTAAAGTTAGCAACAAGACAAGAGACCACCTGTAGAGAGCTCTTTACTTCCAAATGCTGCTTACAATTTTTGTCAGTATTCTTGCAGGTTTCTTGTAACTTGTCCTTGCTAATGTGTTGTGAACTTGGCAAATAGGGCAATCAAGTAGTAGGCAATCAAGTAGTAGGCTAGTATATGAAGGAAGAATAAATTGATTCTGAGCATGGCCTACAAGGTCCTGGAAGGTATACAAAGTGTAAACTTTGTAAAGTCAACTTATGGGTCCTTTCTCCTCTGTTCTTTTCCCTTCTTCCCTTCCTTCTGCCTTTCCTGCTTTCTCCCTAGTTTGGATTCATCGTTATATTTTTAATAGTTAAAATAGGCAGAAAAGGGGCATCTGAGTATAAATATTGTTTAGGATCAAAGCATTTTAAAGCTGGAAGATACCTTTGAAGGCACACCATAAAATCTTTTCATTTCATAGTTACAGTAGTTCATGCCTGGGGAGGTAAAAAGAATTGCTCAAGGTCATAGAGTTAGTGATTGCCTGAAGCCAAGGCTGGAACTAGATCCCTGCGGACTCTGTGCCAAGAAACGTTCAGGTTTATAATCTTAAGAAGAGCTCGTGGAAAATTAGCTGCCAGTTCAGGTAATGGGAAATGACACCAGAGATGAGGCACCCTCTTCTGATGGAAGTGGATCTCATTAGAATACCAGGGCATCTTCAGCCTGAGTCAACCCAAGGCTGGAGCAGGAAAAGCTTTAATATCTGTACCCCTCTTATGTGTAATGTAATTACATTTTCACTTCAGCTTAACTGGAGAAAGAGCCTGAATTTACACTGCACACAATTTTTACATGTTTTCTGCTGATCACTGCTTAACAAGGTATTTCACAGGAGAGATTTGTTAGCTTTAATAGCCCTTAAATTACTTACGGCAATTACCTGCATCACTTTCAACTCCATGGAGGTTATTAAAATATTCTCATGGCAACTGTAAAGAAATATGAAAATAGGTAAAGATGAAATTATGCCCTTTCCCTGAAGACATTTGCTTGGAATGTATTTGCATTGCTTTTTATACAGGGGGATGCATTTAGTTGAAGACAAATATTCTAACCACTGAGCTTTAATCAACCTAAAAGCAGGCATATGTCTCTTGAAGAATTTTTTTCTCATCCTTCCAGGTTTATTCCAGTGCTACCCTCTCACGGTAACTGGAAAATATTTTGGTTGAGATTTAATGAGCATTTGCTGAACCTCTAACATATGTCAGGCAATGTCATATATGCTATTTTATTTGAATTAAAAGAACTCCTGAGAGTTATGTGATATTATATCAATCTCAGAGATAAGGAAACTTAGATCCATAGAAGCAAAGGAAAATTCACAAAACCATATAGCCAGTAAATGTAACAGATGGGATTAAAATCCACTCTTAATTCCTGCAAGAATTGTACTGTATCACAAACGTTGTTGATCAGTCACTATGTTGTGTCTGATTCTTTGTGACACCATGGACTGTAGTTTGCTAGACTCTTCTCCCCAAGGGATTTCCCAGGCAAGAATACTGGAGTGGGTTGCCATTTCCTTCTCCAGGAGATGTTCCTGACCCAGAGATTGAACCCATGTCTCCTGCACTGGCAGGTAGATTCCTTACCACTGAGCCACCAGGGAAGCCCTTAGATCAGTTTTATGGAGGTATAATTTACATATAACAAAGCATACCCATTTCAAGTCTACATATTATAACTACCACCCATTAGATAGCTTTACGTATAAGCAGAGAACTTATTTTTTTAAAAATTTGTTTATTTATCTTATTTTTGACTGCACTGATTTTTCGTTGCTACGTGTGGGTCTTCTCTAGTATGGCGAGTGGGGGCTACTTTCTAGCTGTGGTGTGCAGGCTTCTCATTGTGGTGGTTCCTCTCATTACAAAGCCCAGGCTCTGGGGTGTGTGGGCTCAGTAGTTGTGGCTGCCTTCAGTAGTTGTGGCACACAGATTTAGCTGCTCTTCCTGCATGTGAAATCCTCCCACACTGGGGATTAAACCCATGCCTCCTGCACTGGCAGGTGGATTCTTAACCACTGGACCAGCAGGGATATTCAGGAGAGCTGCTTTTGTTTGCAGGATTCGGGGGAGGTTTTATTGGCTCTATCCAATCTCTGAAATTTCTTGTTTTCCTGTAGGCTAAAGTAGTGTCTGGGATTCTTTTATGGAAATCAAAATTCAAATCTGGGTAAAGTCTCTAACCCCTAATGCCTGGCTACTCGAGGGCTAGCAGCATTAGCATCCCCTGGAACACATCAGCAAAGTAGAATCTCAGGCTCCATCCCAGACTTACTGAGTCAGAACCCACATTTTAAAACAAGATCCTTGGCCGATGTATATGCACTGCTCTAAAAAACTATTTTGAGAAGCACTGCTCTAATATGAGGGAGTTTGCAAAACAGACTTCTTAACTGTTTGAAAGTGAAAGAAAGTGTTAATCACTCAGTCATGTCTGACACCTTGAGACCCCTTGGACTGTAGCCCTCCAGGATCCTCTGCCCATGGGATTTCCCAGGCAAGAATACTGGAGAGGGTTGCCATTTACTTATCCAGGGGATCTACCTGGCCCAGGGATTGAACCCAGGTCTCCGGCATTGCAGGTAGATTCTTTACTGTCTGAGCCAACAGGGAAAGTATTGATCATTTGGAGAAGTGGGTAAGAGGAAGAGAATAAAGAGAACTGACTCAGCAGAGGTAGGGAATGCTCCTGCATAGGAGGACTTTGCACATGGTTCCCATCTCCATTTCCACCTTGTCTAGTGTTATGCCCGATGTCCGAATCCCCGAGCGGGAAGAGAGAAGGCTTCCGAGACAATGCAACTCGCAGGAAGGGAAGTTTATTACTGACTCGAGTCAGGACTCCCTGCCGCAACCAACGCAGTGGTGCGGGTCAGAGAGCCCCGAGCACAAGCTGTTACACAATTTTATAGGGCGAGAAGTGGATTGGTTAAACAATTTCATTGGTCAATACTTTCGCGCGGGCGGGACTTTCCTGGGGGTTTCCGCCCCATTCCTAATTTCCTAATTGGCAAACATCGGTGAAAGCTTAATTGGTCCTAATTGGCAAACAGTGGTCATTGTTAAGCGAAAGCTACCTGATAGTAGGAAGGCCTGCTCCTAATCTAAGCTGCGTTACTTCTGCTCGCCTCACATCTAGGACTTATTTCAGATAACTAACACAGGAGGTGTTTGCACACAAGGATTTTTTTTTTCAATGCCATTGTGACTTTTCTTAGAAATGGTCCACAGCATTTTCATGTGAAATGGATGAGTGTGTTTCTTTTCTCTGCGGTAAAGAAAACCTTCCCAAACCATGCCTTCATCACTTTTATTTTTCATCCTTTTCTTTCTCTGAGCTCCCATCTCTATTTTTGAGATATTTCTGAGCATCCTAATCCAAGTATCTCATAGTAGCTTTTAACTCAAAATAGCTAACTCCAAACACATCCCCTTCTCCTTCCCTTCTTCAGCAGAGCTGTTTTTACCAGTGAGTGGTCAATGGTGACAGTGATTTATTAATCCAGTCAATCATTCACAAGGCGTTATTATACAGCTTCTATGAGTCGGTCACTATTAATGATCCTGTTTTTAAGGTCCAGCATGCTAAGAGGGCAGATGAATGTGTCAACACAAAATTAGACTGCAGTGTGTGAGCTGTTATATTAGGCTGTACTGTCAGTTCAGCATTTATCAGCCACAGGTGGCTACTGAGCACTTGAAATGTGGTCAGTCTGGATTGATTTGTGTCCTAAGAGTAGAAGATACTCTGCGTTGCAAAATGAAAAAATAGAAGGAAAAAAAAAATAGAAGGAAAATATCTCATTAATATTTTAAAAATGTTGATTCCATGTTGAATTGATACTATTCCCTGGTGGCTAAGAATCCACCTGCAATGCTGGAGATCTGGGTTCAATCCCTGGGTTGGGAAGATCCCCTAGAGAAGAGAATAGCTACCCACTCCAGTATTCTTGCCTGGGAAATCCCATGGACAGAGAAGCCTGGTGGGCTACAGTCAGTCCATGGGGTCACGAACAGTCAGACACGACTGAGAGACTTTCCCCAGATACATATATTTAGATATATGGGTAAGAGATGTGGCTCAGCTGGTAAAGAACCTGCCTGCTAACTCAGGAGATGCAAGAGATGTGGATTTGATCCCTGGGTCAGGAATAATCCACTGAAGAAGGAAATGACAACCCACTCCAGTATTCTTGCCTGGAAAATCCCATGGACAGAGGAGCCTGGTGGGCTACAATTCATGGGGTCATAAAGAGTTGGACATGACTGAGTTTGGATGCACACACACACACACATACACATACACACACATTTAGATTTATGTGTTTAGTTACTAAGTCATGTCGGACTCTGTAACCCCATGGACTGTAGCCAACCAGGCTCCTCTGTCCATGGGATTTCCCAGGCAAGAACACTGGAGCAGGCTGTCATTTTCTCCTCCAAGCCCTACAGCACCAGGTATTCCCAGATGGTCTCCCATCCAAGTATTAACAGGCCCGACCCTTTTTAGCTTCTGAGATCTGATGCCATCGGGCATGTTCAGGGTGATATGACTGTAGTTACATATATATATCAGTTTGAGTAAAATGTACTGTTAAAATTAGGTTCACTTGATTCCTTTTAGTTTTTTTTTTTTATGCAGTGATTTAAAAAATGTAACATTACGTGTGTGTCTAGTATGTATTTCTGTTGGGCAGCGCTCCATTCCAGGTTCTGAGCTCGGGTGAACTACAGACTAAGGGTTCAGCAAAGTGCAGGGAAAGGCAGTAGGCGTTTTCCAGGTAAAGAGGAGAAAAGGCTGTGGTGTTAGAGACGCAGGAAAACAGGCAAACTGAAATTAAAGGAAGTTAGCAGAACCGCTGTTTTTCTGTTACCAGCAATCATATCACAGCAGAAGCCTGGAAGCTTCGTGACATGACCAGTCAGAGGACAAGAGTCATCTCCTCCCATAGCTGTGTGCTATCTTATGGAGCCCTGGGTCCTGCTCACTTGGCTGTTTCACCACAGGGCTTCCTGGAGAATCACCCTTACTTTCCTACTCTTTCTTGTAACAGAGCCCTTGCTTCTACTTGTAGGCTGCAGTGCGAGAGAGCGAAATAAAATTCATTTCCAGCTCCAGATGAAGGGCTAAGGATAGCCCAAGATTTGTGTGTGGTGTTCTGTTGTCTCTGCTAAACAATGAACTAAAATCAATTATAATCAAAGGGACACAGGCAAAAGTTGCATTTCCTGAGACTTTGGGGAGGGAATGTGTTCACAGGACTGGAAAAGGTCATTTTAACTCCAATTCCAAAGAACGGCAATACCAAAGAATGCTCAAACTACCAAACAATTGCATTCATCTCACGCACTAGTAAAGTAATGCTCAAAATTCTCCAAGCCAGGCTTCAGCAATATGTGAACTGTGAACTTCCAGATGTTCAAGCTGGTTTTAGAAAAGACAAAGGAAGCAGAGATCAAATTGTCAACATCCTCTGGATCATAAGAAAAACAAGAGAGTTCCAGAAAAACATCTATTTCTGTTTTATTAGCTATGCCAAAGCCTTTGACTCTGTGGATCACAATAAACTGTGGAAAATTCTGAAAGAAATGGGAATACCAGAACACCTGACCTGCCTCTTGAGAAACCTGTATGCAGGTCAGGAAGCAACAGTTAGAACTGGACATGGAAAAACAGACTGATTCCAAATAGGAAAAGGAGTACGACAAGGCTGTATATTGTCACCCTGCTTATTTAACTTATATGCAGAGTACATCATGAGACATGCTGGGCTGGAAGAAGCACAAGCTGGAATCAAGATTGCTGGGAGAAATATCAATAACCTCAGATATGCAGATGACACCACCCTTATGGCAGAAAGTGAAGAGGAACTAAAGAGCCTCTTGATGAAATTGAAAGAGGAGAGTGAAAAAGTTGGCTTAAAGCTTAACATTCAGAAAACTAAGATCATGGCATCTGGTCCCATCACTTCATGGGAAATAGATGGGGAAACAGTGGAAACAGTGGCCAAGTTTATATTTCTGGGCTCCAAAATCACTCCAGATGGTGATTGCAGTCATGAAATTAAGACACTTACCCTTGGAAGGAAAGTTATGACCAATAGCTAGCATATTAAAAAGCAGAGACATTACTTTGCCAACAAATGTCTGTCTAGCCAAGGCTATAGTTTTTCCAGTGGCTATGACTGGATGTGAGAGTTGGACTGTGAAGAAAGCTGAATGCCAAAGAATTGATGCTTTTGAACTGTGGTGTTGGAGAAGACTCTTGAGAGTCCCTTGGGCTGTAAGGATATCCAACCAGTCCATCCTAAAGGAGATCAGTCCTGGGTGTTCATTGGAAGGACTGATGTTGAAGCTGAAACTCCAATACTTTGGCCACCTCATGTGAAGAGTTGACTCACTGGAAAAGACCCTGATGTTGGGAGGGACTGGGGGCAGGAGGAGAAGGGGACGACAGAGGATGAGATGGCTGGATGGCATCACCCACTTGATGGACATGGGTTTGAATAAACTCCGGGAGTTGGTGATGGACAGGGAGGCCTGGTATGCTGTGATTCATGGGGTCGCAAAGAGTCGGACACAACTCAGCGACTCAACTGACTGAACTGGAAGAAGCTGGGATTTTGGTTCATCTTTTTACCCCCTTAGATAGAAGCTGGTCCTTAAGATCCCAGGTTTATGGTGTGGGTGAGAGTTTTGAGATGTGGAGCAGTTATATTCCCTGGAGAAGGAAATGACAACCCACTCCAGTATTCTTGCCTGGGTAGTTACAGGTACATTTAAATTACCTGGAAAACTTCTACTCCAAATCCTAGCAATGAGGACTGTGGTATCCCAGATGGGAAGAAAGTCAATCTCTGAGTCAAGCAGCGGCTGCCCTGTTTGTTGCCTGTGGGTCTCTCGTCTGTTTTGGGAAAACATAGTGTTCAGATGGGCGGTCCTAGAACTATAAAGGATGAAAGCATAAGCCAGGAGCTAGACATCTAGGTAATATTCCAATCTAGGTACTCTGGGTTTATCTTTCAGCTTTGGAGAGAGAACCTTTAGGTAAGAGGGATTCTCAGGTGGCGCAGTGGTAAAGAATCATCTGCTGGCCAATGCAAGAGATGCAGGAGATGCAGGTTTGATCCCTAAGTCAGGATGATCCCCTGGAGGAGGAAATGGCAACCCACTCCAGCATTCTTGCCTGGGAAGTCCCTTAGAAAGAGGAGCCTGGTGGGCTACAGTCCACAGGGTCACAAAGAGTCGGTCACTACTGAGCATGCACGCATAGCTGCAGGGTGTTTAGGTGATAATAGGCTGAAATTTTACCTGAAGACTCAGTGCTGTCTCTGGACAGATGTGAAGTTTATTCAGTAAACATCTCCCAAATTATTTCTCTATGCCAGGCATGGAGGCATAAAAGGAAAGGAAGGAAAATGCTCTAACCTTGTGAGATGGATATTTTTGTCCCTGTTTTATGAATGAGAAGCCTGAGATTCAATGCCTGGCTCCAGATGCCCTGAAACCCAAGTCAGTAACCTGGGGTCTATGGTTTTATCCTCTCCAAGGCCATGGAGCCTCTCTGACCTTCTCTGCTTGTTCTCTCCATTTCCACTCTGTTGAGGCCCACGGTAAGTACACCCCAGGTCCAAAAGGGCAGGGATCCAGGGAAGCAACTAAGACAGGCTCTAAGCTCCCTTTCCTCACAGTATGTGTTTTGAGGGGTGAGGGAAGGGGGTCAAATTTTGGATAAGTGGACTTAGTCAAACCTGCCAAGTGTCCCCCTCACTCAGGATCCAGCTGCTTTTTTAAGTGAAGTGAGTGGAGACGGCTGACAACAGAATTCTCTCACTTTTCTTTCTTCTGTGACTTGATATCTCTGAGACTTTTATAGATATATTTAGGATACACAGTAAACTTTCCTCTGATTTATCATCTTACATCCCATAATCTCTACCCCCAGGCTGATCAGAGCACCTGGAAATCACACAGTTCTGCTGAGCTCTGGCTTCCAGGTGTCTGAGTCCAAGCCTGAGAACCCAGATTTGAATGTTCAGGAACCAAACTGCCAAAATATCAGACATATAAGTGGAATAAGTTTGTCCCTTTTGGGCTGATAAATATTTATCAGGTATGTAAGATATTTTTGTTGAAACCAGTCTGGTAAGCCTCTCTCTCCTCTCTATTCCTTCAGACATGCCAGTGTTTAATGTCTGTCTAAAGACCTGTCCTGAGCTAAATGCCTGTTGTTTAAGCCACTGCCTCTCCTGTTTTGTTCTAGAAGCCTAGGATGATTGAGGTAAGATTCCAGTGGCTTGTCAAATGAAGGTTTCAGTCAGACACTGTGTCAGAGAGAAGAAGCAGCTGAGCTGAACTTGAGAAATCTTCCAGCCTTTTGCTTGACAGATGTGGAAACTGATGCCACGAGAGGGGACCTGGCAGAGTGCCATCCATGGGGCAGATGAAGCCAGGCTGGGAACCAGGATCCTGGATGACTTGTCCAGTTCTCTCTCAGGGAAGAGAAACAAGGGGCTGCCTTCCAAGAGGTGACATCAGGTAGGAAGCAAAAAACATGAAAATCCCATGGTTCCTTTCACCAGAGAGACCTCAGGGCTTTTTCAGAGCTCGGATACTAAGATGTTTAGAAGCGCTCACATAGTCCTGGGTGTTGACTTAGTATTCAGCTCACGCTCCACTGTGGACAGGTTTTGTTACCTCTGAGGAGGCTCTGAGTTTCTCTGCACCTCCCTCTCCCTGTCAGTGGAGGAGGGCCTGTTGGACTTGCTGGATTAATCAGGGAAGGTGTGGAGAGATGTCAAGACACCCTCCAGAGAATCCAGATCAATACCATGCATGAAAACAAAGCCGGCTTTGAAGCCTTGAGTTCACAAAAGAAAGTTTCTTTGCTGCTAAGACAAATTAGAACAATACAAAGGTGGTTAAAACTAGTTCAGGAGGTTTTTCTTTTTTTCCCTCACAAAGTTTTAGCATTGGGGAGGGATTCTCCCATACTGCATCTGGGCATATTTGTATCTGTATAAGGAGGAAAAAATGTGAAGTCAATGAGTGTGCTTTCTGTTGGTTAATTGTTAATCTACAAACTTCCTCTCACCCTCTGCCCTGGCACCCAGGACTCATGCTTCTGACTGTCTACTGCCGCCGAAATGAGTGCACTCTTCTTGACCATGGGCTCTTATTCTGGAACTTTCCTCCTTTCACCCAAAATTATGTGTCATGTCCACCTATCCTCACGCCTATTCCTTTGAAGCCTTGGTCACAAGGCTGGGAAGGGTGGTGCTAGGGGTAAAGAACCTGCTTGCTAGTGCAGAAGATGTGGCTTCAATTCCTGGGTCAGGAAGATCCCCTGGAGGAGGAAATGGCAGCCCACTCCAGTATTCTTGCTGGATAATCCCATGGACAGAGAAGCTCGGTGTCCATGGGGTGGGGGTTGCAAGAGTTGGACATGACTTAGTGACTAAACCATCACCACCAAGTCTTAAAGAAGCCCATCAAGAGTTCGACTAGTGGCAGCCACTGGAGAAGAATCAATGCTTTGCCTTTTACTCCTTTCAGGGCCTACATGAGTGCTGGACCCAACTGTCTAGGGAGCAGATGCTGAGTGGGACCTGTCAATTGCCCAGAATTGGTACCTAGAGGCCCAAAAATGAGGATGAAAGGGTACCAAATAACCCACATTCTAAAGAGAGATGCCCAAAGTGCACCCCACTCCTAGCCTCGCCTTCCTGAGAGGTGGCAGCTGTCTGGGTGACATTCCTCACTCCCCACTCGGCGGGAAGTTTATTGCTCTGGGAAGAGAGAACGCAAGGAGGGAGAGCTGTCAGTGCTGGGAGGCTCAGGGCATGAGTGCCCTTAGGAGAGGTGCTTCCTTACCCTCCCTGTTGGGGAAGGAGAAAGTCCATCTCTCCTCTCTCCAGTGGAGGTGAAGTGGGGAGTTGGGTGAAGGCAAGTCTCCAAGTATATCACCTGTGAAGACTTTGGGGGACCTGCAAGAACAGACAGACAGCTTTTCATTTTCTAGAAGGATGCTCTTACTGATCTGTCCTGGCCATGTTTTAGGAGGTTGAGCGTGGTTATGGAAACAGCCTGCATTCATGTTTCTCTTAGGGCAAAGATGTGAGTTTCCTGTGGGTAAAGGAAACTAAACAGAAGTAATCCACAAGACCCCCAGCCAAGGCTGCCAGAGATCCTGGCAGAAACTATCATTGGGTCCACTTCTGGTGTTGGTCCCTCGGGGTGGGGGTGGAGGTAGACGGTGGGGAGCTGTTGGAGCCCACCCTCCCACGGGGCACTATGCCCAGGGTGTCTTGACAGCACTCTCCAAAGAGCCCTGTTGTGTCCCTAAGGGAGAGCCAGCACTTGACTTCCTGCCAAGGGGTCAGTTTGTGTTTTCTAAGAAAGCTGCTAATGGAGAGAGGGCTCTGAGAATGGCAGTCGAGTAGAGGGACATTGCACTCTGACCTTTACCTCCTCCCGTGTGCTGCAGAGTGAGGGGGAAGGAGGCACCCCAAGCTAGACCAGGTCTTCTGCTTCCTCTGCTCCAGGAGTCAGGGGCCCTGTACTTAGTGAAAAGATGGGATAGGAGAATATGAGAGGAGTTTAAAACTGACCCAGGTAAGTTTTAATAACCAGAAGTGTCCTCAAAGTTATGATTTATGTTCAAACTCTCATTAAGAGCTCTACTTTCCAGCAGGGAAGGATAAAGTAGTTAAGAAATAAAGCAATTTGCATTTTCTCCCCCATTGAGAATTCAAAAAACTAAGATCATGGCATCCAGTCCCATCACTTCATGGCTAATAGACGAGGAAACAGTGTGAACAGTGACAGATTTTATTTTCTAGGGCTCCAAAATCACTGCCATGAAATTAAAAGACACTTGCTCCTTGTAAGGAAAGCTATGGCAAACCTAGGCAGTGTATTAAAAAGCAGAAACAGTACTTTGTCGACAAAGGTCCGTCTAGTCAAAGCTATGGTTTTTCCAGTAGTCATGTGTGGATGTGAGAGTTGGACCATGAAGAAAGCTGAGTGCCGAAGAAACTTTGTGGTGTTAGAGAAGACTCTTGAGAGTCCCTTGGACTGCAAGGAGATCAAACCAGTCAATCCTAAAGGAAATCAACCCTGAATATTCATTGAAAGGACTGATGCTGAATCTTAACATTAGTGAAAGTCGCTCAGTCATGTCCAACTTTGCGACCCTATGGACTATACAGACCATGGAGTTCTCCAGGCCAGAATACTGGAGCGGGGAGCCTTTCCCTTCTCCAGGGGATCTTCTCAACCCAGGGATTGAACCCAGATCTCCCACATTACAGGTGGATTCTTTACCAGCTGAGCCACAAGGGAAGCCAAAGAATACTGGAGTGGGTGACCTATCCCTTCTCCAGCGGATCTTCCCAACCCAGGAATTGAACCGGGGTCTCCTGCATTGCGGGTGTATTCTTTACTAGCTGAGCTATCAGGGAAGCTAAAGCTCTAATACTTTGGTCACTTGATGCAAAGAGCTGACTCATTGGAAAAGACCCTGGTGTTGGGAAAGATTGAGGGCAGGAGGAGAAGGGGGTGGCAGGGAATGAGATGGTTGGATGGAATCACTGACTCAACGGACATAAGTTTGAGCAAATTCTGGGAGATTGTGGAAGACATGGAAGCCTGGCACGCTGCAGTCCATGGGGTTGCAAAGAGTCGGAGATGACTTAGTGACTGAACAACCACAATTCCTGTTGACACCTTAGTGAACTGCTTGCAATGGGAATGAAAAACAAGATAGGCAAGAGCGTCTTGGGGACTCATTTCGTTGCCGACATGCCTGTGTCCTGTGTCTTCTCCTACTTAAGCACTGGGCTTATCCCAGAAACTTAGTATGATGAGCATTCCACCAGAAATGGATTCCAGCTTGGGACCTCCGGGGTCCCCATAGTAACCTTGTTCCTGACATGTCTTTGGCAGCAGCAAGAGCAATCTGAAGAGATAAACTCTGAGGTTCCAGGAATCCTCAGAAATGACCACAGCAGAGGTGCTGCTCTGAAGGCTGCTGACCAGGGCAGGTGTGAGGTCAGTGGAAGCCTCCAGATTCCTGCCTGAGGATCAGCAGGGGGCTCTCCGAGTCGCCTGGTTCTCATCTTAGCACCTGTGTTGTTTTGCAGTCTTCTGAAAGCATGGCCCTTTCGATTGATCTGGCCGAGAAGACTCCTTCAGGGTCCTCCTAACCCCCTGCAGCCTGAGTGGGCACCACCTCTGGCTCCTTTGCAAAGAAAAACCTCTGTTTTGGGATTGCAACCCCAGGGACCTGCTGAACAGATTAACCTGCAAGTTGTTAGGTGAGTTAAGGCCACAAGGTGGCAGCAGAGGACTAGCCTGGTCAGAGGCACTTGCTGGCTGAGTTGGGAGGCCTGGTGGGGGCAGGTGCTTTCCTCCACACCAGGCGGCTTGGAAAGGGAGGGGCGTGAGCCAGCATTTTAGACGGTTGGGGGATCAGTACTAACAGATGCAGAAAGATTACAGGAGGGTTTTAAGGTGAAACTTAAGAAGTAAAGTTGCTCAGTCGTGTCCGACTCTTTGCGACCCCACGGACTGTAGCATACCAGGCTCCTTTGTCCATGGGATTTTCCTGGCAAGAGTACTGGAGTGGGTTGCCATTTCTTTTTTCCAGGGGATCTTCCCGACCCAGGGATCGAACCCGGTCTCCAGCATTGCAGATAGACGCTTTACCGTCGGAGCCACCAGGGAAGCCCAAAATCACGTATTGAGTATTTACTGTGAGCTGGGTAATCTGCTTAACACAACATCAACTATATGTTCCATTTCTTGGAATAACCTTATTATCCCTCTTTGATGTATGAGGAAACAGAGGCTCAGATGAATCAAATTACTCACCCAAGCTTGTATAGTTATAGGTGATGGAAGCAGGAATGAAAATCAGGTCTGTCTGCCTTGTAAGCCTGACTTCTGAACCTGTGTTCCACAGAGCAAGTGTCAGTGTAGACCTGTGGTTCTCAAAGTGTGATCCTGGGACTCTGGTGTTGGGGTGACTTGATAGGAATGCAAATTCTCAGGCCCTGCCCAAGGTCTACTGAATCAGAGACTCTGGGGTGGGAGCTGAGCAATCTGTGGTTTAAAAACCCTCAGAGGGAGTCTTTTTTCTTTTTCTTTTTTTAACAAAAGGAAAAGAAACAGAAGTGTGTTATCATGTATACTTCCCCGGTGGCTCAGTGATAAAGAACCCACCTGCCAACGCAGGAGATATGGGTTCTATCCCTGGCCCAGGAAGATCCCGGAGAAGAAAATGGCAACCAACTCCAGTACTCTTGCTAGGGAAATTTCATGGACAAAAGAGCCTGGTGGGCTACAGTCCATGGGGTCGCAAAAGAGTCAAACACGACTTCACAGCTAAACAAACACACACACATAGTTCATATACACTTTGATGCTGGCTCAAGTTTGGAAAGCAGTGCTATAGACAAGGGCTTCCCGGGTGGTGCTAGTGGTAAAGAACCCACCTGCCAATGCAGGAGACTATAAGACGCGGTTTCAGTCCCTGGGTTGGAAGATCCCCGGAGGAGGGCATGGCAACCCACTCCAGTATTCTTGCCTGGAGGATCCCATGGACAGAGGAGCCATGCTATAGTACACAGGCTTGGAAGGAGTTGGACATGACTGAAGCGACTTAGCATGCATGCACGTAAGGTATAGACAATGGTCCAGGCTGCTTAAAATCTGGGCAGCAACTTTGCCTCTGGACATCACCTCTCCCTCTGTAGTCACTGCTCTGACCCCAGCTGAAATAGTCAATCCTGACTTTAGGTCAGCTGATCCCAAAGGGAAAGAAGTTTTTTTAAGATTTGCCCTAATTCTGCCCCTGACTTGCCAGTATCTTTCTCTCCCCTTTAGGTGTGGGGGGAAAAGTCTTTATGGAACTTGGGACTTTTTTCTTCATGAGCATGGCAAGCAGGCTACCTCTATCAAAGGCAGCCAGGTGAGACCAGACTAGAATTTAGAATCTCCTTATAAATAAAGCCTCAGATTTAAGCATTAATGAAAGACTTGGGATCTTTATGGCACCATTCATTTCTGATCTTGCCAATTCAGTAGTCAGAGAGCATCTTCCATCTTCACCCCTGCCACTAATTATGGAACTCTGCCCTGATGTGTGGGTAGTTCAGGTTTTTAACAGAATCGTTACTCATCTAAAAATATTATATAATATGTAAGACTGGAGGAAAAGACTCCAAATTATTCTTATTTGTATTTCTACCTAAACATTTCTGGGTGATTTTAACTTGTTTCTTGGTGCCTTTAATTTTTTTTTTTAACTTTGAAGTGTGTATAACTTTTTATTTAGTAAGAGAAGAAAATAATAAATGCTGTCTTATAAACAAGTCTTTTAATCTGGGAGATGAACCCAGTGGAATGAAAGTTATGAGTCTGAAAATTCCTCATGGGGTTGATTTGACTACGACAGAACTGTTTGAAGTTTGTGTATAGCCATTTAAAGAAAAAAAAACTCATTAATTTTCACTTTATTCATTTAAAACTTGTGATCATATCCATAGAAGATAGGCATCCTTCTTGCTGAGGCCACAAAAAGAATGTTAAAGAATGAGACTGTGTTTAGGTGAACAGATTGTCTCCATAGAGCTTGAACTACCTTTACATTCTCATGTACAGGCCAGCTGTTGATATGCTTATTATAAATTTTTCTCATATATCCACTTGTAGATGATAGGTGGTTGCCCTCTGCCTTAACACCTATCTCTAGCCTTGAAATCAGATTGTGTGATATATAACAGTTAAGCTCAAATTGTCTGTGAATGTTCATCCAGATAAAGATGCAGATCCTCTCTCCAGGCCGAATTCCAGACATCTGATGGATTGGATGTCTGTTCTTGCAGGACTGAAGCAACAAGATGTATGGAAATGACCACCTCTCAGAATATGGGTTTCTGTTGTGTCCGACTTCCCTGTGCTTACTTGTGTCTGACTCTTTGTGATCCTTTGAGCGGTAGTCCACCAGGCTCCTCTGTCCACGGAATTTTCCAGGCAAGAATGCTGGAGTGGGTTGCCATTTCCTACTCCAGGGGATCTCCCAGGGATTGAAGCTGCATCTCTTGCATCTCCTGCATTGGTAGGAAAATTGTTTACCACTGTGCCACTTGGGAAGCTTCTGGACATTTCAAAATTGTTTTAAAGGCCAAGCAGCTTTAACGAAGTGTAGATAACTTAGATTCCTTTTATCAAAGGACACTCCCTCTGATGTCCAGAAGCCAAGGCCTATCCCTCCTCATAGGCAGGCTGGTTTCCAGAATCCATCAGGTCTTTGGTAAGCCTTTGAAGATAGAGGCCACAACAGTAGCAGCTGCCACACATGCCAGCAGACCCACATGAACTGAGCCTCTGAGCCCCCGTCCCAGTCCCCATTAAGAGGGAAAACGGCTCCTCAGTGTTTGAGAGGACCGAGGAGGAGCCCTGAGCCCTCTTTTATAGGACTGCAGGTAGACAGGACCCAGGACTGAAAGATGTGCATGATTCAACACTATCTCCTTTGTATATTTGTCTATTTGTCTCCCCCATCAGAATATACAAGCTCGGGAGTTGGTGAAGGACTGAGAAGTCTGGCATGCTGCAGTCCATGGTGTTGCAAAGAGTTAGACACAGCTGAGCAAATGAACTGAACTGAACTGAACTGATCAGAATATATGCTACCTGAAAGTCACCTTGTCTCTCAACTTCATAGTGGTATCCTCATCATCTTGTTGTTGTTCAGTTGCTAAGCCGTGTCTGACTCTTTTTGACCTCACAGAGCGCAGTACATCAGGCTTCCCTGTCCCCAACTATCTCCCAGTGTTTGCTCAAACTCATGTCCATTGAGTCAGTTATGCTATATAACCGTCTCATCCTCTGCCACCCACTTCTGCTCCTGCCCTCAATCAGGGCATCAGGGTCTTTTCCAATGAGTTGGCTCTTCCTATCTGGTGGCCAAAGTATTGGAGCTTCAACTTCAGCATCAGTCCTTGCAATGAATAGTCAGGGGTTGGTCTCCTTTAGGATTGACTGGTCCTCATCATCTACAACATAGTAGATGACCCATAAATATGCACCGAGTGAATATGCAAAGGTTAGTATAAACTCTAGGTTTACAGCATTCATGACACTTATGCTAAGTTATGACATTTTTCTAAAAATTCAAGCAATTTTTTCCTTTTCTACAATAGCATATAGGAATGCCTATAACCAAAGTACCAGTATGTAACATCCAAAATGATGCTGAGAGAAGGTTTTCTTGATGCAAAAACTCCATGGATTTTTTTACATCTGAGAACCTTAAGAGAGTGGTTCAAATTTGTTTATTTTGTTAGTATCAGAGTTCTTTCTTTAGTGCCAACCTGAGGCAGAGGACCAAGATATGAACAAGATAAAAGTGGGGATGTTTGGTTCAGGCGAGAGTCAAGGGGCCTGTGTAAAACGAACCCCTTCCTTTCCTTCCTCTGAGGAACCCCAGAGCGGCTCCCTACAACACCTGGGACACTGGTTCTCAAAATAATCTGGGCAGCTTACAAAACCCCAGACATAGACATCTAATCATACCTCAGAAACTGCCAATGCCTGGAGTCAAGGGGTGAGTTGGACTCTGGTTCCGTTGGTTGCTTACCTCTCTCCTGTGAGCACACACAGAATTTGTTTGGTTTTGACTTTATTTCAGGAGTGTTGAGAGTGTAGGACTTGGAGTCAGAAAGAGAAAGGTTTCAGTCCTAGCTCTACCACTTCCTAGCTCTGTACCTTTGGATGAATTGCTTTAGCCCTCTGTGGATAAAATCCATGAGAGGATAGGGTCTATCAGAGCAGGAATGTCACCTATCTTTTTTTATTATTGTACCTGTTTGTGGTACACAGTGGATAGTCAATAAACATTAGTTTAATTCAAGAATATTTCTTTAATTATTCATTGCCACAAGGATGGACTGAGTTTTGGTTTTTAAGATCCCCAACATGTTTAGGAAGTACGAGATCAGAAAATGTTAAGTGCTGTTACCCTCTGGCCCTCCCCTGCCTAAGATTCTTA
This sequence comes from Muntiacus reevesi, assembly GCF_963930625.1. Classification (NCBI taxonomy): domain Eukaryota; kingdom Metazoa; phylum Chordata; class Mammalia; order Artiodactyla; family Cervidae; genus Muntiacus; species Muntiacus reevesi. Next base: position 53,397,290 of record NC_089251.1, on the reverse strand, counting down.
AATGCATAGGACCTAATTCCAACCTTATTGTGCCCATTCCCTTCAGCTTGGAGTTCATAGGCTCCCTGTGCTCTTGACTTTGGGTGAAGGGGTAGAGCAAGGAAGGGGGAGGGCATAGAATCCAGGCATACTGCTCCAAGACTACTCACAAAGAGGGTGGAGCAGATACATAGAAGGGACCTGGGAAACTCATCTCTGGACCGCAGATATGGGAGCTCATTCTTTCATTTGCTTCTTAAATTGTTCTTCTTCTTTTTTTTTTTTCATAATACCATCTCTCTATAGCTTTGCCTGATTCCTCCCTGGCAAGTGATCAGTTCCCTCACTTGTGTTTCATGGCATTCTATGCATTTCTCTGCTGAAGTTCTTATCACATCACATTACCAATTCTCTTGTCTGTCACTTGAGCTTGTTGGGAGAAGTGATTCTGATTCACTTATCTTTATATTTTTAGTCCCTAACAGGGTACCTCCCACCTAGTTAGATGTTAAATTGGTTTTTAAAGTTAAATCATTGAAAACAGTTTACAAGACCACTTACTGTAAATGCTGGAGAACTAACAGATGATTTGAGTGTATAAGACTTGATCACTTGTTTCCCTATTAGTTACTTTGTATGTGGGGTTAGTCTGTATACATTGGGTTTGATTACAAGAGTAAAAAGCCTTTAGAAATGATCATTAATATAGTGAATGCAGCAGTGCTGCTTGTAGTTTAAAATGAAATGAAAAATATTGTCTACAGGGGTGGAGTAATGAAGTGTATATTTCTGGAGCACTTTTCCAGTAACAGCTCACCCATGGTCCCTCAGCTGGTGAGGATCTGACCCATTCTGTGAAACCGTGCTCAGGTGTAGCACCTGGAGCATGGTAGAGATTCAATAGACAGTGCAAGAGATGGTGAATGATTGCATAAATTGGTGAGTGAAAGGAGAAAGCCAGGAAAGAATGAGGGGAAAATGCAGGTAAGAGCAGAAAGACGGAAGGAAGGGCGGATACAATTCAGACTCATGAGGAGGTTGGTTCTTACTGCCAGCTCTCGTTGGAGGCTCTTCCAAGTACAAATAAATGGCTTAATCCACTTTAAATCACTTTGTCTTTCAAGATTCTTAGGGCCAGAGAGTTTGCTTCTTAGCCAGCTAAGATTGAGGAACTGTAACATGGAGTTTCTGCTCAGTGAGAACAATATGATGCTTTTTAAAAAAGTCTCAATAGAGCTATGAAAATGTCAGCATAGTCACAAATGCTTCCTCCCATTCACTCACAAGGGAGATACAGTTTATAAAGTCTGTATACTCTGTTTTCATTTTACCCTTTTGAGAAATTCCTTAGGGTAGACAGAATGAATATTTTTAACTTTGTAAACTAGTAAATAGAAGGGCATGAAAATCAAAATACTTATCACAAGATTCCATGGCTGTTAAATGGAGGTTGTTGGAAATAAAAATTAAAAACCTCTAAAGTCATTTCTGGAACTCTGTGCTAAAGTTTAAAATTAGAGCAAGATTTATAAATCAATCATTACTATTCTTTCATAGACTCTGTAACTGATAACAAGTTGGTCAGGTACTCATGTTATGGTACTCATGTTATGGTTCCATAACATTTACTTCAGAAACTGGCTCTGCCCTCACTTGTTCAGCAAGTTGATTACATTTGGAGAGTGTTGGAGTGAGGGAAATTGTCTACATCCTTGGAAGCAGCTTTAGCCAAGTGGGGAATAAACCATTTCTTCAGATGATGATTTGTAGAATCTCACCCTGTGCTCTGTGCTCTGCTTAGTCGTTGAGTTGTGTGCAACTCTTTGTGACACCATAGACTGTAGCCCACCAGGCTTCTCTGTCCATGAGGATTCTCCAGGCAAGAATACTTGTGTGGGTTGCCATGTCCTCCTCCAGGGGCTCTTTCCAACCAAAGGATCGAACCTAGGTCTCCCCCATTGCAGACAGATTCTTTACTGTCTGAACAACCAGGGAAGCTAGTGATGTTGCAAAGCATTATATTAGCAGTATTGCCTGAGAATTAATGGTGAATTAGGAGCTGATGACCTATGGTATCATTCAATCACCATGTCTGACTCTGCCCACATAACAGCTTTTTATGACACCATGGACTGCAGCACACCAGGCTTCCCTGTCCTTCACTATCTCCTGGAGTTTACTCAAGCTCATATCCACTGAGTTGGTGAGGCCATCCAACCATCTCATCCTGTCATCCCCTTCTCCTCCTGCCCTCAATCTTTCTCAGCATCAGAGTCTTTTCCAATGAGTCATCTCTTCACATCAGGTGGCCAAAGTGTTGGAGCTTCAATTTCAGCATCAGTCCTTCCAATAAATAGTCAGGGTTGGTCTCCTTTAGGATTGACTGATTTGTCCACGGGACTTTCAAGAGTCTTCTCTAGCACCACAGTTCATTGTATGGCCTTGGGCTATTAACTGCTATCTTCATTACTTTCATGGGAAGGTCTTGAGCGCTTGTCTTTCTGAATGCTATTAGGAAATAGTTTAAGAGAAATAAATGCTTTATTTTGCAGGGGGAGGTCAGGAGAATTTCAAAAAAACTAGATATTGTGTACCAACCTCTTCCTGGAAGAGCTCCTGGGGCGTGAATGTATGTGTACTTACAAGATCAGGTTCAAAGTTAGTCTCCAGTCCTTGGGAAACTTGGTGACAAAGAGGTGACCTCTTCAAACTTTGTCAAAAGAAGTACTTACAAAGGAACAATTGAGTTAGGTATTTCATTTTGTGTTTTGATGAAGAAAAATAAATCGGAACAAACTGATTGACTTCTGTGTTACATTGGGAAGGTGCTAGAGTTGGGACCACACTAGGTTGGACTGAATTAAAGTCCTGGTCACCTGCAGCTTTGGTGCTTATTCTCTTGCTCTGGACATCCTCTATCCCAGCGAAGCATATGGGACTTGATGTCCCTCACCCAGGTTCTTAGAAAGACTCTATAATGGATATTGTTGATTTGGGTCTGCTGAGCTTTCATTTCTCCTCCTAAGAGCACCTTGGATTCCTTCTGGGGAATTATCCCTTTGTCTTGTGGGGCAAAAGTGTGGATACCAAGCCTCCCATCTCAGACCTCTCTGAGTAATCCTGGGGATTCTCTTTCAAGCCCTGGCACAGTCAGGCAGTAGCATACAACATTAACTCAGTCAACTGAAATTTCTCTTCCAAAGCCTGGAAATTGACAAAATGGGAGGAATGGCTAGAATCCTTGTGTAGACAGCAGCAATGTGCAGTTGAGTAGGTCTTATCTTCACACTTTCTGCAGCTGTTCGTTTTCTGGGGGTTACAAACCTGGTTCTCTAGTCCCCTCAACCCTGTGAGATTCCCCAAAGCCTTTTTATAAATTTTCCTTCTGCTTCTGTTGGTCAGAGTTGCATTCTGTTGTTTGTAATTACAATGCCTTAAATGAAAAGTCCCCCTTCATTGGTCCCCTTGCCCTAGAAACCCTGCACATTTTTTTTTTTTTTACAAATTGCAAGTATGAGTATAACAAACCCAAATCTGAGATTCTGCAATGTTTCCCTGTAGCCTACAGAGAAAACTCAGGCTCTTTGTCATAGCAGAGAAGTCTCCCTACCTTACCAGTACATGAATATGACCTCCTATTCAAGAATTTTCTCTCTTCCAAACCTTTACCCTCTTACCTAATTTACCTAGCAGGCCCCTTATCTGTCTGAACTGAAGGCAAGAGTCACCTCCTTTATGCACTCTTTCTTGGTCTTTTCTTTCCTAGGAGGAGACAGCACACAGGATTGACTACTTTGTATGCAAATCTGCTTTGATCCACTTATTTGTATCTCTATGACCTGGTTGTTGTTCAATCATTAAGTCGTGTCTGACTCTTTGCAACCCCATGGACTACAGCATGCTAGGCTTCCCTGTCCTTCACTATCACCAGTAGTTTGCTCAAATTCATGTCCATTGAGCCAGTGATGCCATCCAACCATCTCATCCTCGGTCACCCCCTTTTCCTCATCCCTCAGTCTTTCCCAGCATCAGGATCTTTTCTGATGAGTCAGCTCTTTGCATCAGGTGGCCATAGTATTGAAGCTTCAGCTTCAGCATCTGTCCTTCCAATGAATATTCGGAGTTGATTTCCTTTAGGATTGACTAGTTTGATATCCTTGCTGGATGTTATATCATTTTCATCTTTATATTCCTGGGACTTGGGCACAGAGTTAATTTTCATTTGTATTTGCAGACTGGATGGATGGATGACTAATCTCCTAATCCTTAAGACACACTCACACACATGGGTATGGCACGTGTTTTTTTAAATGCCTGGTATAGAGCTTTCACCTGCCTTACAATCAGGGAACTGATCCTGATAGTCAGCCCAAAGGGAGTAGAAGAACAGGTCTGTAAAGATGGCTACTGCTGTACCTTCCGTCCTGTGCACATAGACCTTTACACTAGAACTTTACTGCATCTCTTATCAAGAAGGGTGTTTAATTCTCCTCCCATTGAATCAGAACCTGTGATTTACTTTGACCAAGTGGATGTGTTTCAACTGATATTGTGAGACTTCTAAATCTAGGCCTCAAAGAACCTTATTGTTTCTGATTTTGCCCTTTTGGATTGCTTTTGCCAGACTGCCGGGGTCCAGCCCCAGCAGGATTCAGGGGAACCCTCAGGATGAACAGCATCAGCAAATGAGAGAGAGTGAGACAAAGCTCGGGGCTAAGTCTGAAGTTTATTTTTGCACGGCTCCTTTATACCCTTAACAACCTCTTTGGGGGAAGTGCATATTGCTTACACACAGGGCATCTCAAAACATTACAGCAACTTGACCTTCAACAGAAACTGGATGTCACCCACATACTTTTCGTTCACAAGAGTCTGTCTTATCATTTGGCCTTCAGGTCTGCTAACATTTTATGGCTTGCACCTGGTGTGACTTAAGCAACTTCAGTAGCCGACCCTGTTTTTCTTATAATTAATCTATTTTTCTTTCTAATAGGCATCATCTCTATGGGAACTAGATAGGATTACATTTTTACAGAACAGAAATGCGAAGGACTGCAAAAACAGCAGATATGGCACAAAACAGGCTCTTAGTCCAAAAGTTAACCACCTGCAAGGAGTCGCCAGCTAATCTCTATCTAAACTATTTTCTATTAGGCACATATGTGGCTATAATATTTGTGGAACTTTTCTCACCCTGTGGAGGGACCTATGCTTAATAGTTTCTTTTGTTAGCATAATGTGCTTAGGATGTTTAGAACAATCAAGAGCATTTTTTGCAATGAGAGCACACATTTATCACACAAGCCAGAATGCCAGCAAAAGGGTTTGAATTGAAGCATTTCCTTCATCCCTGGTCCCTTCATAGGGTACCAGCGTCCAGGACATTTGTTAATTGGCATTTTAAGTTGGTCTTTATTCAGTGAAAGAGGAGCAGGAGAGCTCTCTGCAGGCAACACAAGAATCCGCAGCAGGGCAAACAAGAACAACAGCTGAAAAAGTGGGGAGGATACAGGGTGGGGTAGAGGCCGAGGTCAACCTGGAGGGTCCCTTATCCTAGATGGCCTTGCCTGTCAGGTTTTTTCCTCATGACCTCGTCATGGATGGGATCCTGGACGGCCTTGCCTGCCTGGTATTTTCTTCATGACCTCGTCATGGGCGGGACCTCCCATAATGGCTCCCGGCACCAGACCACCATGGAAAGCAGCTCTTCTCTGCCCATTGGATTGTGAGAACACACACCCTGCAGCCAATAGCCAACTCTACTTGCCAGACATGTGAACAAGGCCATCTTCTGGCATCCTTTCCTGGTCCAGCTGCAGATGATTGCAGCGTTGAGAGTGACCTTAGGAGAGACCAGCAGAAGTGCTCCCAAGTGAGCTCAGCCCACGTGGTTGACCCGCAGCTCTGTGAGGGTATCCATGGTAGGTGCTTGAGCTGCTAAGTTGTCTAAGCTTTAGATGGCTTGTGACCCAGCAATCTAGGACTGATACAGAGATATTGGGAACCTTCTCAATTAACAAAGAACATGGATACCTGTTCCTCTAATCACTTTCTATTCTTTACTAATTATGACTCTTTGCCTCTGGGGTCCATTTATAGTGCTGGTGGTCACAGTGAATCCTAGACTCTTGGTTGCCTGCATTAGTTGACCCAGACTACCATAACAAAGTACCACAGACCAAGCAGCTTAAACAGCAGAATTTTATTTTCTCACAATTCTGGAGGTTTGAAGTCCAAGATCAAGGTGTCAGCAGGGTTGCTTTCTTCTGAGACCTCCCTTTTTGTTGTAGATGGCCCACTTCTCCACGTGTCATCACATGGTCCTTTCTCTGTGTATGTAAGTGTCCTGTTCTCTTCTTAAAAGGACACATTTCAGATTGGATTAGGTCCCACCCACATAACCTCATTGTTGTTGTTCAGACTCCTTGCGACCCCATGCACTGCAGCACGCCGGGCTACCCTGTCTTTCACTATCTCTCGGACTTTGCTCAGATTCATGTCCACTAAGTCAGTGATGCTGTCTAACCATCTCATCCACTTCTCCTTTTGCCATTAATTTACCTTAATTACCTCTTTCCAGACTCTGTCCTCAAATATGGTCATACTCGGAAGTACTAAGAGTTAGAATTTCAACATATGAATTTTGTGAGGGGCTCAGTTCAGTTTATAACATGGCCCTAAAGCCTAAGCCATATCTTATTTTACTGTCCACTTCTTGCCTTGTGGCAGTTGCAGAAGTGATTGTATCATGCTTGGATTGACTTGCCATTACATGCCCAGATACCTTTCTTAGCAGTGCCCTTCCAGGTGTGTAAAACCTGTAAAACAATTCAGTGAGTATAGGCGCATATGTTTTCTTCTCATCCAAGTACCATGTCTTTCCTGATTACCTTCTGGGGTTGTTTGAGTGTCTTCTGAAGGCATACTGCAAGAGGCCAGATGGGGTGGTCTGAGGTAGAAGGCCATCACAATCTGGTGCCCTCTCTGCTGAAGCTATGGTGTTCCTGTAGCAGGAAACAGCTTCTTGTGTAAGGGGCACAGTGGGAATGTAAGTTTTGCCAAGCTCTCAAGAAGAAAAACAAACTCACATGGTTTGGAGAGAAGGGATTTGCTCAGTTTCTAAGAATTAGACCTGGTCCCTTAGCAGCCAGCTCCCAAATGGAGAAGGGAAAGCCAAGGACGGACGTGTAGGCAGGATGGACGGTACATATGTGTGTCTGTGAATGTTTACCTTGGCTAATCAATAGACTCAGCAAAGGAGGGATTTAGTTAGTAGAATTATCTCGACTTCTGAAGGGTCATCAGTTAATAATTATCAAATGTTGGCTGCATGTGAAGCCCCATGTTAAGAGTTGTACAGAAAAATTTCAATCTTAACTCCTGCTACTTAATTAATTTCTGAAATGACTGAGTTGACTTTTCTGCCTAATTGAGTCTGAGTTAGATTGTAAGACTGAACCTGATGACTTGGCTTCTCTAACCTTGGGGCACTAACTCTTATTTCTAGGAATCAATCGCATGGACTGGAGCTAGCCGTGGAAAGACAGTTGGGCTGCATGTCAACGAATCCAATTCATTTTTTCAAGTGTTTATACAACAAACATTTGTTGAAGATTTTCTTATATGTGCCAGACTTGTGCAATGTAGTCTGGGATCTGCCTACCCCAGAGCCAAGGCCACAGTGCCAGAGAATATTGAGCCTGGAGAGTTGTTTAAAGACACAACCTGGAACCTACTCATTGGAGTGAATTCTTGAAAATGGCAACAAGTGTTTCAGTTACGTGCATTCTTTTAAAAGTAGAATTCTGTAGGGGAGAGATAAATTGGGAGATTGGGATTAACATATATACACTACTATAAATAAAATAACCAGTGAGGACCTACTATATAACACCAGGAATTGTATTTGATATTTTGTACTAAACTATAAAGGGGAAGAACCTGAAAAAGAATATATATGTATATATGTATGTATGTATAATATGTTGCTGAATCACTTTGCTATACACTTGAAACTAGCACAATATTGTAAATAAACTATATGTCAATTATAAAAAAGAAAAAAGTGGAGTTCAGCAGAAATATTCTCATTAGTTAAAACCAGTTAGTTAGGTTATATGAAATGTTATTAAGTGCACATCTTGATTGTTCACTTTTAATTGCATGTGTCACACACACACACATATACACAAACACATAGACAACTGTATATAATGATCAAATGATCAAACATTCGTATTAATCAAGTCATTGCTGTTATTCTTATGTCCTTGCTTACACATGTATGTGCACACAAGCCCATTTGAACTGACTTATATTCATCAGCATATCTGTGCAAGAAAAGGAATTTTGTATGCTGCCAGTGCTAGGAGAGAGACTGCAGGGGCAACCACTAGCATGCAATTTGGAAAGGGAGACCTTAGATGCTAAATTCAGTCTGAATTGTGTGGTGAGCTCTCACATTTAGGTACCGACTTTGCTGGGAGACAAGCTTGTGCATTAAGTACAACCAAAAGCTGGCTCCAGGATAAGTGACCAGGGAGGCAGATGAGGTGATAGAATTAAAAAAAAAAGAGTAGAACATTCAATAAGGCAAGATTGATTCTTCTGAATAATTCTATCTGACACTGGCTCTGTGGGAGGTTATACAATATAAAACCTTCTCACACTGATGCCAGAAAGACCTTGTTCTGAATACTAGTTCTTCTAGCATTTCTTCACATCCCTTATCTTCTTTTCATACTTATTGGGAGGATTAAATGAATAGCATGTATAAAGCACTTAGAACTCTTTCAACAAATATTAGCTCTTCTCCTTTTCTGGCCTGAAGTCACTTTTGGTGTCTTAAATGTGCCACCCAGAGGTAGGAAAAAAACACTGACAGATCATGCAGAGTAAACTCCCCCCAAATTCAAATGTGCACTTCAGATTGATAAAAGTTGAGACATAGTTCTCTTTTCAGAGCTATTTTGCTTCACAGGGAGCATAAGAAATGTCTGGGGAGAATTGAATTCCACATCTCTCTGATCTTGAAGTCTACAGAACTAGGCCGTCCTCTTGGTAGGAGGCTGAGGCACCTGCAGATGGCAAGTGAAGCACATAAATATCGACACATGCAGGAAACTCATGCAGTGAGAAGAAGCTCTTCTGGCAGAAAATTTATCACAACAGCGTGAAACCTCACAGGGTCTTGTTTTTTAGCTGTTGCTGGGGAGTAGCAAGGACTGATCATGGGGTCTGAGTGAGCTGGAAGAGGAACTTTAAAAGCAGAACAAAGATATCACTACTGAGTCCTATAAAGAGGGGGTCCCCAACTCCTGAGTCACAGACTCGGTTCTGGTCCATGGCCTGTTAGGAACTGGGCCACATAGCAAGAGGTGAGTGGCGGGCCAGCAGGTGATGCTTCATCTGTATTTACAGTTGCTTCCCATCACTCACATTACTGCCTGAGCTCTACCTCCTGTCAGATCAGTGGTGGCATTAGATTCTCATAGGAGCGTGAACCCTAAATGTAGTATACTTGAATCATCCTGAAACTGTCCCTCCCCACCCTAGTTAATAGAAAAATTATCTTCCATAAAATTGGTCCTGGTGCCTTAGAAGTTGGAATGTAAAAGTGAAAGTCACTCAGTTGTGTCCAACTCTTTGTGACCCTATGGACTATACAGCCCATGGAATTCTCCAGGCCAGAATACTGGAATGGGTAGTCTTTCCCTTCTTCAGGGGATCTTCCCAACCCAGGAATTGAATCCAGGTTTCCTGCATTGCAGGTGGATTCTTTATCAGCTGAGCCACAAGGGAAGCTGATAAAAAAGTTGGGGACCACTACCATAAATAAATGAGCCTTCTTCATTCTAACCTCTTTTACATTTATTAACTCATTTAAGCCTCATAAAAACTCGATAAGGTGGACACAATTACATCAGGCTTAATAGAGGCACAGAGAAGTTAAGCAAGCTTCTCAGAGTCACAGAGCTAGTGAGTAACTGAGCCAAACACAGGCTCAAACACAGGCAGCCTGCCTCCTGGTTCATGCTCAAACCATGATGCTATGGCCCCATAGTAACTGGACAAAGAAATCTGAGACATTTTCCGGTTGAATACCTAAGGGATAAAAGATCTAAATATGAAAGGCAGAACTCTAAGTCTTTTCTCAGTGAATATAGGACAATATTTTTGTGTTCTTATAGCAGGGAGGGATTTCTTAAATAATACACCAAAATCTCTAACTCTTAAGGAAAGACTGATAAATTCAACTAATCAACTATTAAAACTAAGGACTTCTTTTCAACAAAACACATCAACAAGAAAGTGAAAAGACCATCTGGGGGTGGGAAAGATTAAGAGTGATCATTTACAAAAGGTTAGTATCCAGAATACATAAATGATGACAAATCAATAAGAAAAGATAAACAATTCAAAAGAAAAATCAGCAAAGAATTTCAACCCACTTTTCATAAAAAGGAAATACAAATGGCCAATAAATATGTGAGAATGTGCTTAACTTCACTAGTCATCAAGGAAATGGAAAATAAAATCACCATGGAATAGCATTACAAACTCACCAGTATAGCTAAAGTAAGACATTGCAATACCACATGTTGGTGAGATGTGGAAGAGAGGAAATTCTAACTCATGCTGGAAAGAACATAAAATGGTATGAATGTCTTGGAAAACTACAGTTTAAAGATATTCTTACCTTATCACTCAGGGCAATCTTCTGGGGAGCTACACCTAGAGAGATGTGTGCACAAGTGTACCAGGAAACATTCATGAACAATACACAATGTTTCTAACAGCTTAGTTCCTAAGTGATTCAAACTGGAGGAACCTAAGTGGTTATTAACAGAGAAGTGGATAAATAAATTGTGCCACATGCATACAATGGAATATTATCCAACATTGAAAAGGAATGAAAGAAAGCTACACACAATGACATGTATGAATATTACAATCATAATGATGATTGATGAATGGCATCACTTCTGCCACTGAGAATACTACAAGCCCTGCCCCACTCCCCTGATGCTGAGGAGGAGCAGGAAGCAAGCTCCGATACTCTCTAACCAGTAAGTCTGCATTGCTCAAGAATTTCTGGGATTGTTTACCCAAGTTCTTGGATCTGTTCTGTTCTCTAAATTGCACCAACTGAAACATGCTTGAATGTTAATGATTCCTTTCTTCAGGGGATCTTCTGGACCCAGGGATGGAAACCAGGTCTCCAGCATTGCAGGCAGATTCTTTACTGTCTGAGCCACCATATTCACATTTAAAAGGAGTCTTCTGGAGAAAATGCATGAATCAGAACAGTAAGCCACTTGGGGATTAACTTGAGAACTAGCTACCATTTCAAGCAGAAATAGCAGCTTGCTCATTTTGAGGCTGCATGATCTAAAACCTCTTCTGCATTCTGTTGCTAAACTGAGATAAGGTTCTAATAGATGCAATTTGTGACAATCCCTTTGGGCTTGGGATTCAGAAGAAACACACATGATGTGTCTGCCATGGCAGAGGGTGGCTGAAATTTTAGTGGAGTCAATGTTCTCTGAGCAAATTATTTCCCAACTGGTTCAGTTGTCTCCTGGGGTTTCAGGGGCAGGCAGCAAGAATGGTGCTGCAGCTGAGGTTGCACTGAGATTACATCCTTTGGCATGTCCTGCATTTCCAGGAAGGAAATGGAAGGAGAGGTCCTGGGTGAGACACACCCAGGAACTCAGAATTCTCATGCTGCCTCTGATGCTCTGTTAACTTTGGGCTTTAATTTCTTCATCTATATAATGAGAGATTTAAATAGTGACTATTAAGGTTGATCTGAGCTCTTTCCTCTATACATATCTCAATGAACACTTTTCAAGCCAGCAATGTGGATTTTACAGCTTTCAGTTCATTTGGCTGCTACTGATTTCTCTGCCAATGGATGGAATAGCTGGACCTTAACTGAGATTTCTAGACCTAGATCTGGATATATGTACCACACAATTGCACTTATTTCATGGGCTAGCAAGGTAATGCTCAAAATTCTTCAAGATAGGTTTGAACAGTATGTGAACCGAGAACTTCCAGATGTACAAGCTGGATTTGGAAAAGGCAGAGAGAGGAACCAGAGATCAAATTGCCAACATCTGTTGGATCATAGAATAATCAAGAGGATTCCAGAAAAACATCTGCTTCTGCTTCACTGACTATGCTAAAGTCTTTGTGTGGATCATAACAAACTGTGGAAAATTCTTAAAGAGATGGAAATACCAGATCACCTTACCTGCTTCCTGAGAAACCTGTACACAGGTCGAGAAGCAACAGTTAGAATTGTACATGAACAATGAACTGGTTCCAAACTGGGAACGGTGTAGGTCAAGGCTGTATATATTGTCACCCTGCTTATTTAACTTCTATGCAGAGTACATCATGTGAAATGTTAGGATGAATGAAGCACAGGCTGGAGTCAATGCTGCTGGGAGAAATATCAATTACCTCAGATATGCAGATGACACCACTCTAATGGCAGAAAGTGAAGAGAAATTAAAGAACCTCTTGATGAAGGTGAAATAGGTGAGTGAAAAAACTGACTTAAAACTCAACATTCAAAAACTAAGATTGTGGCACCAGATCCCATCACCTCATGGCAAATAGATGGGGAGAAAATGGAAACAGTGAGAGACTTTATTTTCTTGGTCTCCAAAATCATTGCCAATGGTGACTGCAGCCATGAAATTAAAAAACGCTTGCTGCTTGGAAGAAAAGCTATGATGAACCTAGATAGCATATTCAAAAGCAGAGATATTACTTTTCTGACAAAGGTCCATCTAGTCAAAGCTATGGTTTTTCCAGTAGTCATGTATGGATATGAGAGTTGGACCATAAAGAAGGCTGAGAACTGAAGAATAGATGCTTTTGAATTGTGGTGTTGGAGAAGACTTGAGAGTCCCTTGGATTGCAAGGAGATCAACCAGTCAGCCCTTAAGGAAATCAGCCTTGAATATTTATTGAAAGGACTGATGCTGAAGCTGAAGCTCCAATACTTTGACCACCTGATGTGAAGACCTGACTTACTGGAAAAGACTCTGATATTGGGAAAGATTGAGGGCAGGAAGAAAAGGGGGCAACAGAGGATGAGATGAATGGCATCACCAACTTAATGGACATGAGTTAGAGCAAACGCTGGGAGATAGCAAAGGACAGGGAAGCCTGGTGTGCTGCAGTTCATGAGGTGGCAAAGAGTCAGACATGACCTAGTGACTTAAGAACAAGAAGAAAAATCCTTCTCAGCATAATGCGTCAACTGACCAGGGAAGGCACCTAAGACGGAACTGATCTTCCATCTCTGAGAAAGAAAAAATGTATATACCTTTAATTCAGACAGAGAATCTGAGCATAATCCAATCTAGCCCCAAATTGCATGGCCTGTGATAATTCACAGCCTTATATTCGATTCTGTGAACTCCTGGAGAGTTACTTTCTTAGGGCCCTGCTTTCTATTTCTGTCTTCATGTGCTTTCCATGTTTCACCTAGTATCTACTTCTTACATTTTTCCTAGTAAATACACTTGCATGATTTTACTTGGGGAATCCTGGGGGCACCATCACACCTCAGGAAAAACTTTTACTGTCACTTGGATTCCTTCTCTGAATTTCTCATCTCTCCTTCATCTACATCTTTTCTAGGAGTAAATAAATTCCTCTTCTCATCACATCCATAGCATAACAGTTTATTGAAAACTCTCCCTTTGCCAGATACTAGTCTTCATTCTTTGTATGTATTATTTTATTAATATTTAATCTCCATTTAATCTCATGAAGAATCCACTTTCATTATTCTCTCTTTGCAGATGAGAAAAGTGAGGCAGAGAGCAGCTAGTAACTTGTTTAAGGTTGAACATGAAAGTGTTATTTGCTCAGTCATGTCTGACTCTTTGTGACTGCATGGACTGTAGCCCACCAGATTCCTCTGTCCATGTTTTTCTCCAGGCAAGAATACTGGAGTGGGTAGACATGCCCTTCTCCAGGGGATCTTCCTGACCGAGGGGTCAAACCCTAGTTATACAGCAGATGAACCATTGACTTGGGATTCAAACACAGGCAATCAGATTCCAGAGTACATGCTCTTGGCCCTAATACTTTATCATCACCCATGAAAGCATTTCTTCTGCACAAACTCAAGACTCTCCCAAGGAGAGACTTTGATGAATGAAATCTTCTCCATTTCTTTCCATAAATGTGTATATTTCTAAATTTGCACTGGATAGTCAGCATTGAGTATACTTTAGATTGGAAATACTGTATTTTATTGACTCTAAGACATCATTGATGGGAAGATGCACCATTGGTTTATGCATCATTTAAACCATGACACATGGTCTTAGATGGACAGCATGACCCATGATCTGGTCTCATTTTTTCAAAACTTTTTAAAAATGAATTTCAAAAATCTAGGCAATTTCTCCTACTTTCAGCATCAGAAACAAAATATTACATGACCCCATCCACTTGTAGTTATCTTTCTTTCTTAGATCCCAGGAAGAACTAGCTTATTATTTTCTAAGAAATATGAAATTGCAGTTACTCCTTCAATGTCAAATGTCTGTTTTACTAATATCAGAGTGACACCCACTGCTCTGTTTCTTCCTTTTCTGGAAAACATGATAAGCATTTTACTTTAATGCTGTCTTACTGTATATTTGGAGGATAATTTTCTTTTTTTATTCTGGAAGTGTTTAAACATATAAAAAAGTGGAAAGAATAGAATAATAAACTCCTATGAATCCTTTATTCTAACTTTGAGGATTACCAACATTTTTCTCTTTTGGTTTGAAGATATTTTAAATTTTAATTAGACTCCGCACATAAATGAAGACAATGGGAATAGCTTTGACCTCCATGGGGCACGAGGGCCATAAAATCACCATAATTGCCTTCTGGCTGGAAGAGACAGAGGCCACTGTTACTGCAAGATGCAATCCAACTTCAGAGATGCTATAATAAACTGTGAAATAATATGTGTCTTAGAATTGATGACATGCAGCCGCAGGGCAGCTGGACTGTACTTAGGAGTCAGGACCTAAGAAGTCAGAGTTTTCCTTATTTGGTGCTTTTGAGATTTTGTTTTTGTTCTTCTTTTTTCCCTTTCAGCCTGTATCCTCCATCAAAGCACAAACAGAGAAGAATTTCAGCATGTTTCCTGAAGAACCTCTTTGCTTTTAACCAGTCTTTGGACTGTCAGGGCCAGGTAGGCAAATCATGGATCACTTTTGTGGTGCCTGTGTAGAGAGACCCAGAACTTGCATCTTCTCCTCTCAGAAGCCTGGGTCACTCCAGTATGCCTGAGCATGTGTGCCCAGCTCAGATCTGGTTAGCTCTAGGCATTTGAGCCTTGTTCAAACAGATGTGCTTCTGTGAACCATTAGGGATGCTCAGTGTTTGCAGATTTAGTACCTGAACCAGATGCTGAATCCCCTGTACCCTCTCCTGCCCTAATGGTCCTGCCATTTGAACTTAAGCACTTGCCTTTTTGTCTACTTGCCCCTCAGGCTTCCCAGTCCCATGACATCTGGTCCCATCACCTCATGACAAATAGATGGGGAAACAATGGAAATAGTGACAGACTTTATTTCCTTGGACTCCAAAGTCACTGCAGATAGTGACGGCAGCCATGAAATTAAAAGACACTTGCTCCTTGCAAGGAAAGCTATGACAAACCTAGACAGTGTATTAAAAAGTAGAGACATCACTTTGCCAATAAAGATCCACATAGTCAAAGCTAGGATTTTTCCAGTAATTATGTATGGATGAGAGAGTTGGACCCAAATGAAGGCTGAGTGTCAAAGAATTGATGCTTTTGAATTGTGGTGTTGGAGAAGACTCTTGAGAGTCCCTTGGACTGTAAGGAAATCAAATCAGTCAATCCTAAAGAAAGTCAATCCTGAATATTCATTGGAGGGACTGATGCCAAAGCTAAAGCTCCAATACTTTGGCCACCTGATGTGAAGAACTAACCCATTGGAAAAGACTCTGATTCTGGGAAAGACTGAGGGCAGGAGGAGAAGTGGATGACAGAGGATGAGATGGTTGGATGGCATCACCGACTCAATGGACATAAGTTTGAGCAAACTTTAGGAGAGGGGGAAAGACAGGGAAGCCTGGCATGCTATAGTCCATGGGATCGCAAAGAGTTGGACATGACTGAGAGACTAAACAGCAACAACAACAATGGGCTTCCCTGGTGTAGAGAATCTCAGATGGTAGAGAATCTACCTGTAACGAAGGAGACCCGGGTTCGATCCCTGGGTCAGGAAGATCCCCTGGAGAAGAAAATGGCAACCCACTCCAGTATTCTTGCCTGGAGAATCCCATGGACAGAGGAGCCAGGTGAGCCACAGTCCATGGTGTCCCAAAGAGTCGGACATAACTAAGTGATTAACACACATTCTCCCTTCTGTCAACGTGTGTCCCTGATATCTGGAATCCCTAGGCCTGGAAACTGACCCCAAATCTGTGAACTCTGATGTTAAGTACTCTGTGCTGGCCTTGCAGGAGTGGGCATTCTGGGCTGATGTCAGAAGCCCTGGAAAAAACAGTTTGACTAAGAGATGCCATCTCCCATCTCTGACCACTCAATGGTGCTGCCATATATGAGAATGATGACTCTGGTAAGAAGCCATCTGGGTAGAAACCTCATGAGGTCAGGAGTGTTCTTCCATAATGTCAGAGGAGCATGTGAAATGGGACAGTGAGAGACCCTAAGAGGATGTCAGGTAACCCGAGTTCTGATCAGTGGTCCAAGCTACTGTGATGCCACACACATATTCAGTTGGCTTTATCACTTCAGTGCATGCTGGTCAAGCTCCAACTGCCAGCATCTTCTTGCTGTGGTTTGCAGTCTTTCTATAAGGAGCCATGGAAGGCTACTCTGCTCACCCCCTCTTCTAGGAGCTCTCAGCTACCCACTCTGGGAAGTAGATGTACAAACCCTCCAGCTCCCTCACTGTGAGAGTGGGACAAATTCTACTCCTTTTCCAAAATTTTCTCTTGGAATCCACTTTCAGTTGCCCACAGTGGTAGCTGAACTGGTAACACATCCTTTACTGGTGACTTCTCTTTCTTGACTCACTTCCTCCCTCCTCTGTTTTTTCTTGTATCTCTTAAATTAACTATTTGCACTTGAACTTTTGTTGCAGGATCTACTTCTGGGGGGATCAATACTAAGACAATAGGCATGTGTGTCATTTAATTTCCTCAGGTCATTGTCTTCTCATCTGTTGCGTGTGTCCATGCTAAATTGCTTCAGTCATGTCTGACTCTTTGTGACACTATGGAAGTTAGCCTGCCAGGCTCCTCTGTCCATGGGCAAGAATACTGGAGTGGGTTGCCATGCCCTCCTCCAGGGGATCTTCTTGACCCAAGAATCAAACCCACGTCTCTTATGTATAGGATTGAACCCATGTCTCTATGTCTCCTGCAATGCCAGATGGGTTCTTTACCACTGGGAAGCTTTCTCACCAGTTAGATAAGAGCAAATTTTGCAAGTATGTTGTGGTGTTAGAGTTTCCCATGCATTTCTACATGCACGATTCTTATTTGGAGTTCAGGACAGACCTGTGAACAGGCAAGGCCTTTTTTATTCCATCTTCTAGATGAGGAGTGAGAGGCTCTGAGAGGTTTTGTGAGTTGCCCAAGGACTCACCACTGAAAACTGGCTGACTTGAGACTGGAACACACACCTTCAAACTCTGAGACCACTCACCATCCTTTCCAGTGTTTCTTTTTTCTTTTTTTTAAAAAATTATTTATTTATTTATTGACTGTGCTGGGTCTTCACAGCTGTGCAGGTTTTTGTCTAGTTGTGGTGCATGGGCTTCTCATTGCAGTGACTTCTCCTGTTGTGGAGTAGGGGCTCAAGGGAACAGGTTCAATAGTTGTAGTGCATGGGTTTAGTTGTTCCACCACATGTGGGATCCTCCCAGATCAGGGATTGAACCTGTGTCTCCTTCATTGGCAGGTGGATTCTTTACCACTGAGCCACCTGGAAAGCCTTCTCATGTTTCTTGACTTTCATGGTTCCTTTCCAAAAGTTGTCTTTGTATTTCTCAGATTCTGAGGATGAATAATTTAGCATCAGATACAGATTTCATCATCTGGGATTTGTTTTGGGGACTACAGTCAGCCCTAGATGGAGGCAGTGCCCTGGGGGCCTCTGGTACCCTGGATGGGCTCAAAGCCTTCTCCATACATCTCCCAAGGGTCCTGAGCTCCCAGGGTCTTGGAGTCCTAAGGAGGACATTCACTTCTCAGGATCCCACTTTTTGGCACTATTCTCTAATTGGCTTTGGACCATTAGCTCCAGTATCACAGTTTAACCCAGATGCATAGTCAAGGCTGCCTTCACCACAGGCTGCAGGATGGGTTGCCTATACTGGGTCAACATCTCCATTTGGCTGAGTCTTCCTAACCACTTTAACTATTTCCTGGTATTGACTTTCAGCAAAGCCTTTGTCATATGACATCCTGAGAGGAAGGTCACTAAGTCCCACTGGGGGGCATTTCCCCCAGTAAGACAGTAGCCTTATTATTAGCCCATCCTGGGGGTATGTCTTTGGTTGATGTCCTCTGATCCTACACATCCAGCCTGATCCCACATCTCACCCAGCCTTCAGGCAGGAAAACAAGTGTGTGCCTCTCAACTTTGTCACTAATCCTTTTGGAATTGCTGACTTCTCTCTCTCTCTCATTTATTCTTGGAACACTTCTTTGCCCCAGCAACTTTCTCTATTAACTCTATTCCTTATTCTCAACCTCATTCTCTCCCTTAGTTCTTGGAAGAGTGACATCTGACCAATTCTATTTTGATTTGGCATTCTTTGCACAAGCTTACAGTATCACCCCCTGCACCTGCTTCTGGCTATTTCAGGTAACTACTTCTAGCTTCCAGGAGCTGGTCAGGTGTTAATTTCTTGACCAACACCTGGCTGGGCCTGATCATGACAACTTACCATGAATATTTAGAAAAGTACCATGGATTGCTTAGGTGACCTTTCTATCTCTGAACAGAAGCAACAAAGGCCATGGTGAGCTTTTGCAAACTCAAAACTATCTCAGCTAGCTTTTTTGTTTCATAGGCTATTTTTATTTTGAGATTTTGGGGTATTGACCATGATCATGGTCAGAGTGGTGGATAGGCAGTAATGATGCTCTGATTGAGGGAGGCTGGAAACTGTCTCAGTTCCCACTCAGTAGTACCTATTCCCATTAGCCAGAGCAGTGCCTGAAACTCTCACTGTGGGCTTCCTGTTG
The DNA here is from genome assembly GCF_963930625.1 of Muntiacus reevesi. NCBI lineage: Eukaryota > Metazoa > Chordata > Mammalia > Artiodactyla > Cervidae > Muntiacus > Muntiacus reevesi. Next base: position 53,378,027 of record NC_089251.1, on the reverse strand, counting down.
AGTCAACAGAACACTCCTCAGTAATGGAATGCTCTCAGGAAGGGATAAAATTAGAGTGACTTTCCCTCTTAATTAAATATCTTAGCACACAAGAGGAGAATCATGATTCTTAGAGTGGAAGCATCTTCCTGGGAAGTCTAATGATCAGATTAGAGTAGATCAGTTGCTTAGAGAGAGGCTGAGACAGTATGACACAGGTAAGGACAGGTAAGGTTTGAAGGGAGGGAAGGAGTGAGCAACATCTGAATACCGATCGCCACTCATGCAGACAACACAGGAGAGTTCCCTGTTTAGCAAAGGGGAAGAATGAGAATTCTGGGCATCAGAGCATAGAGAGTAATGTCCACAAAGGTGATTCTTAGCAATTTTGTCTCAGATCAACCCTCACCTTGATTGGGCTCATCCACACTTAACAGTGGTCTTCCCGACTCTTTTGTGAGATATGCCACCCCAATTTCTCAATTTATTCCATTCAGGAGCAGTGTGAAATGAAAGATCAAAAACAAAAAAAGAGCAGATGTCCAAAAATAATACTTGAGTCTCCTCTTACTCATCTCTAGAATGGGAGAAATACATAATTACTGTGAGGATCCAGGAAGATCAAGTGTCTAAAGTATTTTTAAACTGTGAAACTCCCAGGCAAACATCCAGTTGAGTTGTCTTGAAGAACACCTTCCCTGATACTGTCAATCACTCTCACCTTTTAAAAACTAGTCAAAGAATCCACAGCATCTTACTGAGGTAACCAGAAGCCCCTTTGTGTTTTGCAAAATCTAAGTGAGGGTTTATTTCAAGCTTGCAGGAAATGGTTGTTTTTATCTCTTGGGCTCACCTGGGAGGAACCATGAAAAGCATCATCTCAGAGGAAGTTCAGAGGAGAAGGTGATGTGCCTGGGGAGGCAGGTGGGGTTGAGCTGATGACCCTTCGAACATGAAAAAGCCATGCTCCCTGAGACCTTTCGTTCAGTGGTTTCTCAGCCTGCAACTAAAAGCCTTTCCCAATTTGTGGGGTTCACAGTGGTAGGTACTGTTGCCTAAGAACCCTCTGCAAATGTCAAACCCATTATCAGGCTGAGGAAGGCAGGGTTTTAATTGAACTTTTCCTCCAACCTTCTGCCCTTCACAACTATAGTAGCATTGCATGTGTCATTATGGCCTTTTTACAAGGCCCGGAATGGAAAAGGCAAATTATCTGCAAAGAAATGTTTAGGAAAGAGTAAGTCTGAACTTTTGAAGTGTTTATTTTTTTTTATGTCCCACTACTATTTTGTTGCTGATGTTTCTTGCTCACAAGATCAGGATACTTACTATCTGTCATAACAGGTCTTCAGGCAGGTAAAAAGAGAAGAAAAATATGAGCAAGAAAGATAGGCTTGGTTCATTTCCCTTGTTACTTTAAAAAGCCACCCTAGCTCTCTCCCATTTAAAACATGGATATCTTCTCACCCCACCAAATCCTTCTTTAACCCAGAACTTCCTTTCCCTGTTCCTGGTGTCAAGCTTCTAAAACAAATGTAACATACGCTTGCTGTCTCTACTTTTACATTCCATAACTTGCCCACATACTCAGACTCCCTTCTGCCTTCACTAGTACATTGGTCTTGACCTTATAATATCCCTACTGGCCTCTCAATTGTAATCTAGTTCCTCTCTTTGGCCTCACTTCTTCTACTTCAGTCCATTATCATCTCTGGGCTGGTTTTAACAGCTTCCTAGGTGGTCTTCCATCACCTATCTGTTTTCTTCTTATCCTTTCTAATCCATTCTCTTCACTGTTGCCAAATGAATCTGCAAACGTACTACTTCTGGGCTCTCAGGATGGCCCAATCCCTTTGCCTGGTTTATGAAGCCATTTGAACTCAGCCCCTGCCCACTTCCTGCCAGTCCCTTCTCATGACAGATTCTCATGATATGTTCTCTAGACACACTGGTTTATTTGCAATTTTCCCAACTAGCTCTGCTGCTTTTTTGTATGGGCTACTTCTAACATTTTGTCAGAATGTCTCCTCCCTTTGCCAGGCTGATCTCTATTCATCTCTGCAGCCTCAGTGGAGACTTTCTAGGCTCCTGGAAGCCCTTTCTATCTCCAGAAGTCTCATTCCTCCAGCTCATCCTCTCCTGCCACATCTGTCTGCGGTTCACTTGCTTCCTCCCATTTCTAGACAGTGACCACTTTGAAAGCCTCAGAGGCTGACTCTAACATTAAGACTCATGGATAAGTGACTTTAAAAGAGAATTTATTTATTTTTGGATGCACTGGATCTTCGTTGCTGTGCAAGGGCTTTCTCTAGTTATGGTGAGTGTGGGCTACTCTCTAGTTGTAGGTCTCGGGCTTCTCATTGTTGAGACTTCTCTTGTTGAAGAGCTCAGGCTCTGGAGTGTGAGCTCAGTAGTTGTGGCAGCCAGGCTTAGCTGCTTCTAGGCATATGGAATCTTCCCAGACCAGGAATCGAACCTGTGTCCCCTGCATTGGCAGGCAAGTTCTTTTACACTGCACCACCAGGGAAGTCCCAAGTGATATTTTAAAGCAAGTGCTCCCTGCAGTAAGGATTTAGGGAAGTAGGATAGTAAGGGAGAGAGAAACAAGCACAGACCTGTCCTCAGGGCACCTCCGGGGAAGGTTCAGCCTGGTGCTGCAAGGGGCGCTGAAGTGTAAGTGATGCCCCAGCGTTTTCCCATGGGTGCCAGGAAGCTGGGCTGTGGAATTTCCACTCTTGTCGGTCAAGAGTTGCCACAGGGGAAGTAGATTCCCGCTCTCCTTCTATGTGTAAGTCTGCATTAAAAATGATTAGAGATGATACAATAAACTTTAACACTTCATGAAGCAGACAGCCTCCATTCCCAAGAGTCCAGGGAGCTGCAAAACGGAGTAGAAGGCAGGATGCTTTTATAGCATAAAGAATAGAGAATGAGGAAGAGAAAAACAGACCACCTCCTTGGTCTCCTTCATTTGAGCAAAATTTCAGAGTAGTTTGTGCATCTCCAGGAATCTGTGACCCAATTCTTTTAATTTATAGACACAACTCTGAACTGGATGCCTAGGCTAAGAGAGGTTCTGGAACAAGCAGCTATAGCATGACCAGACTGCTCTGATCTTTAGACTCTGCTCTGGCCAGCCTCTTCCTCCCTGATGGAAACTACTTTATTAGTCTCTTTATTCCATCTGTAATCTTTTCTTTTTCTCTCCACTTTTATTGAGATGTAATTGCCATGCAGCTTGCAAATTTAAAGTGTCCCACAGAATTATTTGTTATACATATTTTTGCAAAATGATCATCACAATAAGTTTAGTTGACATCCATCTTTTCCTATAATTCCAAAATATTTTTTTCCCTTGCAATCAGAACTTTTAGAATATAATCCCTTAACTTCTTTCAAATATACTTTATAGTCCACCTGCTGTCTTTTGAAGTCATAGCAGTCACATTTGAACATGTTCAAAACCCCCTAGAATACTGGAGTGAGTAGCCATTCCCTTCTTTAGGGGGTCTTCCCAACCCAGGGATTGAACCCTGGTCTCCCACATTGCAGGCAGATTCTTTACCATCTGAACCACCAGGGAGGCCCCTCCACTAATGGACAGGGTTCTTTTTTATTTTTATTTTTCCCTTTTTCTAAGCCCCTGTGTAGGGATGAAAAGTCACCTAATTCCAGCCTTCAGATAGGGCTGAGAGCTCTGGCTGATCCAGCCTGGCTCCTTCCATGTCTCTCAAGATCTCTCATGGTGTAACTATTGGCCGTTTCCCCAGCCCATCTTCATCCCACCCCTCATGCCACATTCCATCTCTAACAGAACTCTCTGTGGTTCCTCCAGCCCAGAGGTTTCATGTTTCTGTGCTTTGCAAAGGTTTCCTCTTTTCCAGGAAAATCCTTTTTCTATTGTTCTCTTTGGAAATTCTCACTTTTCTATCAAGACTAAGCTTAATTGTTATGGGCTTTCCAAATGGCTCAGCAAGTAAAGAAACTGTCTGTGATGCATGAGACACAGGTTCAATCCCTAGGTTGGGAAGATCCCCTGAAGGCAACCCACTCCAGTATTCTTGCCTGAAAAGTCCCATGGACAGAGGAACCTGGTGGGCTATAATTCAAAGGGTCACAGAGAATCAGACATGACTGAACACAAGCTTAATCGTTATCTTTTCTGGGATTATTTCTTCTCTTAACCCTGAAATTGTTCATTGGAAGGACTGATGCTGAAGCTGAAACTCCAATACTTTGGCCACATCATGCGAAGAGTTGACTCCTTGGAGAAGACCCTGATGCTGGGAGGAATTGGGGGCAGGAGGAGAAGGGGACGACAGAGGATGAGATGGCTGGATGGCATCACCGACTTGATGGACATGAGTTTGAGTAAACTCCGGGAGTTGGTGATGGACAGGGAGGCCTGGTGTGCTGCAATTCATGGGGCTGCAGAGTCGGATACGACTGAGCGACTGAACTGAACTGAACTGAACTGAAGTTGAGCTCATCACGTTAACTTATTCAATGCTGTCTCTGGCACTGATTTCAGTTATTCAAACCATGATTTGTTGCCACAATTTTGTTTTTGCTTACATTTTTCTCTCTCATCAATCCTATGAACAATTTGAGAATAAATACTTGACGTTAAAATGTATGCATGTCACATAGGTGGCATTCAGCAGGCGTTTCTTAAATGAGCTCATATATATAATACATAATTTTTGAACTTGGGCAGCTCTGGTGTTCATTTGATTTTGGAATCAAGTGAGAAAATTTGGGAGCTGCTGTCCTACACCCTATAGTCTAGTGCCCTCTGCATGCAATCTGGTGTCCCCTGGATCAGGAAACCTGGCTCTCAATCTGCAGCCCTCAGTAGCTGCCACAGCAGGCAGACACTTAACTCACTGAGCTTTGGTTTCCTTGTTGGAAAAAAAGCGAGTTTATACATCCTGCAGAATTCTGGAAACTAATTGTGATGATAAAAAGCTGCCTAGAAGAGTACTGGGCTCCTATTGGGAGTTCAGTATAGGTTAATTTAGTGAATGAATAAGTGAATGAGATATATTAATATCTTCCTGGTAGAGTAATTGACATCTGGTCTGACACAGCATCTTGTACTTGTGCTAAGCCTCTCAGTTGTGTCTGACTCTTTGCGACCCCATAGACTGTAGCCTGTCAGACTCCTCTGTCCATGGGATTTCCCAGGCAAGGATACTGGAGTGGGTTGCCATTTCCTCCTCCAGGGGCTCTTCCCAACCCAGGGGTTGAACTCATGTCTCCTGTGTCTCCTGCATTGGCAGGTGGATTCTTTATTACTTGAGCCACCTGGGAAGCCTCCAGTATAGCATCTAAAGGAAAACAGCTGACATAGAATAGCAGTGTGGACAGCAGGCCATCAAAACGGCTGGCAGCAACCAATAGGAACACCAGTCTGATTTGTAAATATATTTATGGCTTCTACATTTTGTTCTTGCTCTCACACATCCACACACACACTCTTCCTCTTTTGGACACACATTTCCAGCGTGTCCCAATTTTGTTCACTGGTTATACAACAGATCTCCAGGATGCAGTCTACTGTTGACAGGGTTGAGGGAGCTTTGGTTGCAGTTTTGACATCATGCACCAGTGGCGTTTCATCTTCCTATATGCTTTAGTCCAACGCTGCAGCACATCTTTCCTCTATGTGCACAGCTGGAGAGGGCCGCTCACTACAGTTGTCAGCCTTTTTGATGACCTGCTGTCCACACTGCTATTCTACAGACCTAGGATTTCTGGTCTTCCTGGAAAGCCTTGATATCTTATCATGTGGATACAGGAAGTTTTTTTTCAGTACTTACTTTGCTTCCATTTTAGGCATGATTGAATTCTGCAAAAGCCTCTCAGTGAAAGAATGTTTTTTAATAAGTTGTTGAAATCCTCCCTTTGTCAGATTCCGCTTTAAGTTGGTGTCTGGCTACTTTATACAAGGTAGGCACCCTCAGGCCCTCTGTCTTTCTCTGTCTTGCAAGCACATATATCACATATGTTCCATCGCTGCTGAGTAGCCAGCCCACGTAATAGCAGAGTGTATCTACATTCAGTCCCTTCTCCATCTTTGAGCATATTTGTGGGAAAATGCCCCCTATGGCTCAGCATGTGAAGAATCTGCCTTCAGTGCAGGAGACACAGGAGACGTGGGTTTTATCCCTGGGTTGGGAAGATCTCCTGGAGGAAAAAATGGCAACCCACTCCAGTATTCTTGCCTGGGAAATTCCATGGACAGAGGAGCCTGGCAGGCAATATAGTCCATAGGGTCGCAAGAGTCGGACTCGACTGAGAGACTAAGGCATGCACGCACTGGGTAAAATGAGTTTCTTCCATGTCTGTTCCTGAGTTGATTTAAACTCAGCTTACTTCCCCACCATCAGGCCCTTCTCCATCTTAGTTGTCAGGTCTTTGCACCAATGTTGTGGCCCTTGGTGCCTGGAGCCCTCCCTCAGTAAGACACTGTTGTCCCCATACTTAATCTCCCAGAGACTGAGCATGTTTGGGGAACAATGTGTGGGGCAGGTCCCCCGCCCCCATGCACTGCACATGAGCCAGACTTTATTTCTCTAATTCTAGCAACACCAGCCTGATATTTGCAGTCTTAGAATGAAATCTTGAGAACACCAAGAAGAATTCTAGTACAGAACAGAAGTATCTTGAAACTCTTCCCCCAATTGACTGGCCACCATCCAAAAGAATCTCTCCCTAGTCATGTCTTACCTGAGCCCCACTCTGCTGCTGAATTGGTGAGTTGCATTTTCTTCGCAGAGAAAGCTTCTCCACTTTGTTCATTATTGAACTCAAAGCCCCCACCCCTGCCTATCTGGTTGTTCATAAGAAAGCTCAAATCTTACTCCTGTACTACTCAGGGTAGATAACCTTCCCTCTGTCTCGAACATTCTCTCCAGCACAGCCTTGGCTTTTCACTCATTTTCACACCAGAAAAACCCACAGGGTGCTTGTTGTTTCAGTCACTAAGGTATGTTCGACTCTTTTGCGACAGTATGGACTGTAGCCTGCCAGGCTCCTCTGTCCATGGAATTTTCCAGGCAGGAATACTAGGGTGGGTAGCCATTCCCTTCTCCAGGGGATTTTCCCTACCCAGGTATCGAACTCACATATCCTGCACGGCAGGCAGAATGTTTAACAAACAGAAAAGCAAACTTTCCGCTCTCTCCCTTGAAAATTTTCATGCTCTTCTGAATCTGAAACTGATTACATTTAATTTCCATATTCAAAATTGGTAGCATTTTTTCCTTTACAACATATAACTTTACAAATACACACCCCAAGTTTTATATTCCGAACAGTTTTGTTTTTGTTTTTTTTTGGTGGCCCATTAAGTAAAAATATTTTGAGCTCGCTGCTGCTGCTACTAGCTCACTTTAGTTGTGCCCGACTCTGTGCGACCCCATAGATGGCAGCCCACCAGGCTCCTCTGTCCATAGGATTCTCTAGGCAAGAATACTGGAGTGGGTTTCCATTTCCTTCTCCATTGAACCCACTAATCCAAGGCAATATCTGTTACAATTGGCCTGGTAACTCACACTTCTTGCAACAATTATGATACTTGTTAATTTTAAGGGAAATTATTGTTGATTGTTGTCATATAACACATCTGTTAATATTTGCCATAACTCATAACTACATATTCAGGAAGTCTTCTCCTTAGATTCCCACACCAAGGAGTGTTTAACTGAGGTATGTCTCTGTGTGTGCTCAGTTGTGTCCAACTCTTTGAGACCACATGAACTGTAGCCCGCCAGTCTTCTCTGTCCCTGGAATGTTGCAGGCAAGGATACTGGAGTGGGTTGCCATCTCCTACTCTAGAAGATCTTCGGGACCCAGGACTCAAACCCTTCTCTCTTGTGTCTCCTGCACTTGCAGGTGGATTCTTTACAACTAGCGTCACCTGAGAATTTAAGGGGTACCGTGTACCAGAGCAGTGTACCAGTCAGCACACAGTTTGATTGAGCCATGTGATTGATAGGTGCCCTGCTAAATATTTTCAATATTATCTTTGTCTACCTTCCTGTTTGGCATCTAATAAATGATTGAAAGTAAAATCTTTTGTTTCTGACTACTTGGAATACCTTAGTCCAAGCATTAACTTATTTAAATTACTGAATTGGTTTAACTCAATAGGTACTTGTTATAGGAACAGACTTTTTTAATGTATACAGTGTAGAACTCCATCCTAAAGGTTGGGACTACGTGTCCAGGGAACTAAAATTCAAATTGGGTAGATAGGATCATCCCACATAATGAGTGCTTTATGCTTTAGTACATTATTATTGTTTCCCCAGATCTTTCCCACTCTTGGGGTAGCCTTGGTCTCGGTTGATGATGACATGGTTTTTGAGTCTTGACAATCATCACCATTTGATCCTCAGAACTCTTTACTGCCTTGGGTTTCTGGTGGTTCACTCACTCCTTAGGTGTGGTTTCCTACTCTACTGTGGTAACCTGGTGGTAGGCAACTTTCCCTGATCTTCTGGTCTTCTATGAGTGGCCTTCCTGGGTTAACAGGAGGTGTGGGCTATACAGCAAAGAGGAACCAAAGACAGCATCTCAGAAATAGTATAAATCCAGAGGAGTTTAGTAATCTGGGTAGGAAGCAAGACCTAGAGCATGCTGACCAAAGAGGTCAAGCAGGGGAGGAGAGATCTTTGAGGCAATGAACTGCAAAAGGTAGGCGCCTTTCATGTGGGGCTGGTGACTTGGGTAGGAACTGAAAGGCTGGTGATCTTTCCTGTTTTTTTTTTTCCTCTCATTCTGGGCATCTTCATTCAGCAGGGGACTCTGTTTACACCTCCCAGGAACCAATGGCTCTGCAAATATAAAGGAACCCATTCCCCCACTGCCACCTCCATCACCTACAAGAGATCTTTGCCAGCATGGTATGATCTAATATCCAATTAACGATAGATCTCAAGTGCTGTGCTTTATTTATTTATTTATTTTAAGTGTTGTGCTTTAAATTTTCCTACCCTTTCTTTTATGAAACATTAAACAAATTTTCAAGGGAGCTTGACACTTGTGTCACTTGTCACTGTGACACTTGTGAACCACCTTCACACCCATAGGCTGTATGGGTCCCTTTGGCTCTCTCCCATTTCCAGTGTGCTCTCTGCCTTTCTGGTGCATCTTCTTTCACAGAATCCTTCCTGTGGTTTGGGCATCCATCAGTTTCCTCTTTGTCCAAATGTCATAATCCCAATGTCCTAGGGCCAGATGTCTAGTCTCTGAGTCTCTGTTGATCTGGAAGCTTCCTGGTGTCCTTTCTTGTAAACTCATGCTCAGTAGTGCCTGACTCTTTTGCGGCCCCATGGACTGTAGCCCATCAGGGTCTTCTATCCATGGAATTTTTCAAGCAAGAATACTAGATCGTGGGATCTAGTATTTCCTACTGTAGGGAATTCTCCCAGCCTAGGTATCTAACTCACATTTCTTGTGTCTCTATCATTGGCAGGCGAATTCTTAACCACTAGCGCCACCTGGGAAGCCCACCTGCTATAATCCGCCAAAATAAAACTCAGGATAATCAACCAATATGGGAAATCCAAAAACCATTCAAATCTGTCCAGACTGCCAGAGCAGTTGGATGGGCACAAGGGACCCCTGCTGCCAAGACTCTGGATCCTCCTAGAGTTCAGGTGGAAGAGAGGAATCTGCTCTGGTCCCTTTGTCAGTCGCCATAACTATTAAAAAATAGTCACAACCTAGAAGTCAAGAGTTATGTTTTATTCAGTGGAAATTTTTAGGACACCAGGCCCAGGAGATAGTATCTCCAGAAACCCTACAAGAACTACTCCAAGCTCAGTGGAGGTAAACAGATGGATCTTTTCCCTGACACTTCAGATGGTACCCAGATGGAGATGCAAGGGAGTGTGCAGGGACCCCCAAGTGCGAGGCTCAACTGTAGCTGTTCATGTCAAGAGAATAAGGGACCCCCCACAACCAGGTTTGTGCTTCCTTCCTCTGTTCTAAAGCAACATCTTTCCATTCCCCCTGCCTCCTCCTCTCCTGCTCCAGTCCTGGCTTGTCAGCCTGATGAAGGGACTTCAGCACTAACCTCCCTTCTGCCTCTGAGTACCATTCTACATGTTAATGCTTCTCTCAATAGGAGCGAGGCAAATGTTTTTGCCACTCGGTTTTCACTGGGCACCTCTGGTCACTGCAGTGCCAGTTCAGCCTGACAGGAGCTGGTCAAAGGATGACTGCATGGAGTGCAAGCTTGTCAGCTGCTGTCAGTAATGGATGGGAAGGATACTTCAGGCTACAGTGACATTACAGGAAGGAGGCCTGAAAGGAATTGTTCCCTGCTGTTTGGAAATTATAAGATTCAGTTTATCCTTGGTAGCAAAGTGGACCCTGCTTTTCTGGTAGGAAGTACATATTTCTACCATCATTGCAATCTTTGTTGGTACAGAAAAATGAACCAGCTGAGCTCCTTCCCCAGCTCCATGAATGTGGATGTCTGTTTCAGGAGCTATATGCTAGAAGTGATGTAAGGATAACATAGGAACCAATGCACCAGAGGGCTTCCTAGGTGGTGCTATAGGTAAAGAATCTGCCTGCCAATGCAAGAGATGCATGTTCGATCCCTGGGTCTAAAAGATTTGCTGGAGGAAGAAATGGCAACCTAATCTGGTATTCTTGCCTGGGAAATCCTATGGACAAAGGATCCTGGTGGGCTACAGTCCAAACAGTGGTCACAAACAGTTGGATATGATTGAGTATACACACATAGCACCCCAGAAGAAGGCAGTGAATTGTAGGTGACTCGTAGCAGGGCAGAGTCCTAGGCTGTTTAGCAAGAGATGAAGCCTCTCTATAGTTAGACATTACTTGAGTAACTTTGGCTACTGTCTTGGTCAATTCAGACTGCTATAACACAATACCAGAGCCTGTGTGGTTTATAAAGAACACAGCAATTGAACCTGCATCTCCTGTGTCTTCTGCATTGTTGATGGATTCTTTATCTGCTAAGCCATTGGGAAAGCCTTTTACCCATGATCTAATCACCCCCTAATGCTGTCATGCTAGGGATTAAGATTTTAACATGGAAATCAGGGTTTCCCTGATGGCTCAGGGGGTAAAGAATCTGTCTGCCAATGTGGGAGACCCAGGTTCAATCCCTGGGTCAGGAAGATCCCCTGGAGAAAGAAATGGCAACCCACTCCAGTATTCTTGCCTGAGAAATGCCATGGACAGGGAAGCCTGGTGGACTACAGTCCATGGGGTCACAAAGAGTCAGACATGACTGAGTGATTAAGCATGATGTACATTTTTGGGAAACAAATCACATTCTCTGTTTCTGAGGTTCAAAGTTCTTTGCATCCTACTTCCAAGACCCTCAGCCCTTCACTTCTTGGAGAGGGGGTGGGGCTCTCTCTTAATTCCCATTTCTGCCAAGCCACATCAAAATCTAAGCTCCTCTCACTTGCTATTCCAACCAGGTTGGTGCAGGCAGCTGTTCTTCCCTAGGATGTAAGGCGCTGGGGTCCTGTGTTCTTAAATCCCCCAAATGTGTCTGGAACTTCTGTCTACTCCCTTTTGCCTCCCTACCCCCACCCCAGCTCAGTACTGGACTGAGGGACACACAAGACAGTTTATATTTGTTTTTTCACTCTCTGACTTTATTTCTCCCTCAGCCAATCTAGTCTAGATTGGTGGGGACCCTGGCACCTCACATATTCTTTTTTATTTGAAGATGCTAACATTTCATGGTCCATATTCTTTAGGGCTTAGGCTTGAAACTAAAAACCCCCAAAGGTTTGCAAATAAGAAGCCATGACTTTTAAGTCTTGGCTATAATTTTCTAATTTTTTTTTTAAAGCTCTAAAGCATTATGAGACTCTGTTTCTTTCTATTCTGAGTAATTCTTCCCAGAGGGTAATACTTGTCATGGACTCAAGGGATGTAGATGAAAAATCTGGTAAGAAAGTGTGAAAGTGGGAGGGTGCAGGAAGAGCTGAACCAATCTGATCATACAATGGGATATATATCACATTTCTTTTTGCTTATGGCTTGTGGCATGTGTTGTCTTAATGCCCCGATCAGGGATTGTACCTGTGCCTTGTGCAATGGAAGTGTAGAGTTTTAGCCACTGGATTGCCAGGAATTCACATAATTTATTTCAGTCCATTTTCCTCTGCTGGATACAAATTTCCCATGGCCAAAACAAACAGAGGATTCATAATCAGTCATTATAAGCGGCTTAATGTGAATTACTTTCTCCTCTCTATGGAGGCTAAGTTCTGAAAGCTCTTGACATGGAAGAGTGGAGAGGCAAGTTTAGGATAAGGGCAGCAGACAGGCCAGGCTTCCCTGGTGACTCAGTCAGTAAAGAATCCACCTGCAGTGCAATGCAGGAGACCTGGATTTGACCTCTTGATTGGAAACGTCCCCTGGAGATGGCAAAAGCAAACCACTCCAGTATTCTTGCTTGGGAAATCCCATGGACAGGGAATCCTGGTGGGCTATAGTCCATGCGGTTGCAAGAGTCAGACATGACTTAGCAGATAAATCATCACCACCAGCGGAGAGGCCAGATGAGGTGGGAGGAAGGAGTAGTCAAAGGGCATTCTATGGGCAGTGGAAGGAAGGCTGTGACCAAGGGTTAAGGCTTAGGGAGACAGAAAAGGGAAGGAGTGCCCAAGATGACCTTTATGCATTTCTCAGTTATGCCAGAACTGGGGAAACTTGGGGTCACCACACCCAGGCAGAGGAAGAGAGAGATCTGTGTTCAAAGCCAGGTCAAGAATTGACTCAATGATTTGTAGAAGTCTGTAGGAGACAGAATTCTCAAATTTTCAGGTGACTGAAAGTGATGGAAGTAATTGCCAATAAGACAGAGATCAAAGCAGCAAAATAAAAATGAACATGAAAGGGGATGCCTAGGTCCCTTGGGGAGAAAAGCTGTTTAGGAACACAGGAGAGAAGAATGGTCCTTGCATGACCTGAACCCATTATGGGGCAGTGTTCTAGGCTGGAGGATGGACACTCCTGAGGGGTGGGTGGGAGTTATCATCTTAAAATTATAGCTTTTAAATTAGAAACTGTGGCAATAATCCAGCTGGAAGGTCAGAGTGGCTTGGAGTCATGTAGTGGCAGTGGGTGTAAGGATAAGGGGAAGATGCATTCAAAAAATATTTATGCACACAAGACATTGAGAAAAGAGATGGAGTCAAGGATGACATCCAGATTATCCGGTGTGAGAATTTGGGTGAATGGTAGGTGATTTATAAAAACAGGAAATACCAGAGAAGTTGATTATGAAGAGGAAACACAAAGATGTTCCTATAAAGAACAAGTGAAAAGATTCGCCTCCCAACAGAGGACAAAAACCTCTTCCACTATAATAGGAAGGAGAAAGGCAGATGTATAAAATTTACACGTACAATAAAACATGTAGCTGAGGAAGTGTCCATCCGAAGGCGTCTATCTTTTTCTCCAACAGTAGAACTGTAAATCATCTGTTGTAAGCACAGTCAGGGGATAAAGAATGGAAATAAACATTCGGGGAAGAATAGATAAGATACGAAGTGTCTTTTGCAAATAATGTAGCTGACAAGGGATTAGTCTCCAAAATTTACAAACAGCACATGAGGCTTAACAGCATCAAACAAACAACTCAATAAAAAAATATGCAGAAGACCTAAATAGACATTTCTCCAAAGAAGATATGTGCGTATGTGCAGGCTCAGTCATGCCCGACTCTTTTGAGACCCCATGGACTGTAGTCCACCAGGCTCCTCTGTCCATGGGATGTCCCAGGCAAGAATACTGGAGTGGGTTGCCATTTCCTTCTCTAGGGGATCTTCTCAAAGAAGACATGTGCATGCGTGCTAAGTCACTTCAGTCGTGTCTGACTCTGTGGGACCCTTTGGATTGTAGCCCGCCAGGCTCCTCTGTCCGTGGGATTCTCCAGGCAAGAATACTGGAGTGGGTTGCCATGCCCTCCTCCAGTGGATCTTCCTGTCCCAGGGATCAAACCTGGGTCTCCTGCATTGCAGACAGTCTCTACCAACTGAGCCACCAGAGAAGCCTAAAGAAGACATACAGATGGCCAAAAGGCACATGACAAGATGTCCAACATCTCTAAGTATTAGAGAAATGCAGATCAAAACTACAATGAGATATCACCTCACACCAGCCAGAATGGCTATCATCAAAAAATCCCAAAGCAATAAATGCTGCAGAAGGTGGGAACCCTCTACACTGTTGATGGGAATAAAAGTTGATACAACCATTACCACTATGGAGAACAGTATGGAGGTTCCTTAAAAAGCTAAAAATAGAGCTACCATATGACCCTGCAATCTCATTCGTGCATATATCCAGAGAAAAACATGGTTCGAAAGGATACATGTACCACAATGTTCACTGAAGCACTGTTTGCAATAGCTAAGACATGGATGCAACAGAGGAATGAATGTAAATGTCTGTAAATGTCCATCAATGGAGGGATAAATAAAAAAGGTGTGGTATATTTATACAATGGAATATTACTCAGCTACTAAAAAGAATGAAATAATGCCATTTGCAGCAATATGGATGGATCTAGAGATTATCACACTGAATGAAGTCAGAAAGAGAAGGACAAATATTGTTCGACATCCCTTATATGTGGGATCTAAAAAGAAATGACACAAATGAACTTACAAAACAGAAAGAGACTCAGAGTTAGAGAACAAACTTATGGTTTCCTGTACACATTGCTATATTTAAAATGGGTAACCAATAAGGACCTACTGTAAGGCACATGGAACTCTACTCAATGTTATGTGGCAGTTGATGGGAGGGAAGTTTGGGGGAGAATGCAGACACGTATATGTATGACTGAGTCCCTTCACTGTTCATCTGAAACTATTACAACATTGGTAATTGGCTATACCCCAATGTAAAATAAAAAGTTCTAAAAAAAAAAAAAGGTATGAAATATCTTAAGCACTGACCCCCCTGGCTGGGCAGTATTGAAGAGTCAACCAAGGCCAATAGTTATAAATTGACAATGGGATCAATCTTAAAATAGATACTTACTATAGTTATGTGTATTCATACCTTTTGTTAAATTATCAATCAATAAAAGATCACTTAAAGTCTTTTGTGGGGAAAAAATAAATGTACCTGGACTAAGTGAGAACTAGAGATAATAAATTCCATAAAAGGCAATTTCCTGTTTTTAGTGATGCCAAAGATTTCTACTGTAAAAAAATAAAAATAAAATAATAAAATTAGAACTTTTATATGTACAGTGAGACAAAATAGAGTTTTTCTTTTATTGCACACGGATGAGAACAGCTGGACCCTGTCTTACATTCTTTTCAGTTTCCTGCATTGTCTCCCTGCTCTGTTCTGGATGACAAAACAGTATTTCCCAAATCTTTGTTTTGATCCCAAGTATCAGAAACCGTGATACTGTTTGATAGTCAGGGGAAAGAGGAATTCAGCTTTTTGCCTTGAAAGTGCCTTGTGTTTTGAGTTTTGGACTCTCATTTTAGGATATCTTCACTAAAAACCATTCTATCACATGATGGCAGTAGAGACATAATCTAAATTTATAAGCTACGATTCATGCATACATCCCAATGGGGGAAAGGTCTAATTTATGTTTGTCCATATATTTTTCTTTGGTTGGTGTTTGTGTTCTAAGTTTCTGGAGGCATCAAACATAGAAAGGCCCTGTAATTCCAGACGGGATTAATGCAGACAGTATTTCATTCAGGAAGTAAGACCGTAAATAAGAGGAAGTACTTTGAGATGGCCTTTAAATTTTTTGAGATACCACTCAAATGCCCGCAAAGACCAAAATCAACTTACTACTTGCATTCTTAATTTTCTCTGCACCTCATTTTTTTCCTAGATAGAGACCATTTTTCAGGTTGGACAGGAGAGAAAGAGCTCCTATGAAAGATGTTTTTCCTTTCCTGTTAACTTCACCCTACCTCTGAATTCTGTTTTATTTGAAAGAAATTTTCCTTGGTTCCTAAACAGTGCTATAAACCAAGCAACAGGGAAAAGGTGGACCCCATTAGGAAAGGTCAAACACCTTTGGCTGGGAAGATGTATATATTTTACCATTCTCTCTGGATGTGTCTCTCTCAAGCCATAAAAGGGTTCTCTAGCAGCACCCATGTTTTTTTCAATAATGCCAAATTTTCTTCTGACAGAATGCAAACATTTCTCAGGATTCATTTATTCCTTCAATGCACTAAAGATGGCACCACACACTAAGGAAATTAGTTAAGTGACCACTAACAACATGTCATAGTGCTCTGAGTTCTTTACACATATTATTTCATTTGATCCTCTCTGCCTTGCCATGAGGCAGTTACCAGAAATATTCCCATTCATGTTACAGATGAGGAAACTGACACCCCAGGAGGCAAAGTAACACAGACAGCTAGTTAGGGGCTGACCCATGATTAACAACCTGCTCTTAACTATTGAGCTGCAGGAGATCAAGTTTTTCCCTTCAAGTAGTTTAGAATCTAGTAAAAATGAAAGCTTACAACTCTAGAGTTGACTTGCTGAATCAACGTGAGGTGACACTTTGGTGGCCTATTGAAAGCGACAGATGAAAAAGTGTCAGCAAGAACACAGGTCAGTTCATTAAACATTCATGGCTTACACAGGGAAATATCCAGAGATAGGATATTCTTTCACCTGGATAGTGAGATGGATATTTCCTTTCTTTACTTCTCTCTGAATACTGCAAAGTTTTATCTAGGATCTTTAATGGAAATGTGAAGATATTTAGGATCAGAAATTTCAATTGGACATTCGATTTGGGAGAGGAGGACAGTGGAAACTGGCCTGTAATTTTGGAAATATTTTGATCTGAAAGCTTTTGTGAGGCTGTCGTTTTTTCACTCTTACTATTTTACCTGTTTAAATGCTTTCTTCCTAAGAGTCCGCTTTGAATCTGGAAAGCTCAGAAAAGACAAGGAAGTAGGCTACTAAGTTTTAAAGGAAGAGATGGGAACTTTTAGACCTCCTTTAGTTTGTCTTGGCTCAGGAAAGGAGGCAGAGATTTGGGGTAGAAGCTCTGCCGAGCAATAGAAAGTATGCATTTATGTGAAACATCTCTTGTGCTGTAATTCTCAAGAAACAAGGTGAGGCAGATGGAATGGATGAACCCAATGCTGGTCTTTTCATATGAAAGCATATGAAAATCAAATCACTTCCTTAACAGCAAAGGTGTCACTAAGTCATATTCTTGGTACATCCAAAATCGTGTTAAGTTTATATTTTCCAATTAAATTTCATGCTAAGAATAACTGGGAGTTGTTTAGCTCTTTGTGTCCTAGATAAAACTATTATTTTGGGATAATTTTAGTCCTCTCAGTTTTTGCTTTTATACATTTTGAAATTTGCATGAGTTAGAAATAAACTATCTAAAAACACCTGCTTTCTTTGTACTTTTAAAAAGCAGAGACGATTAAGTTCTTTCCTAGTCCACTTCTAACTGTCTGAAGTTTGAGAAAACCATCTTCAGAAGATAGATCATCAAATTGAGGCCATTCTTAGGGATTGTGATATTAACTGGTGCTAAGGATACTCAAAATGACAGAAATCCAAGAAATAAAAATAATACTTGGCTTTCATTTTACTGTGGAATCATTTGAACTATTAAAAGTGAGAAAATTTATTATAGTGCAAGAGTTTATGTTTTCCCATTTCTAAAGAGATAAATAAATACAGAAATGGGGCCATATTTCTCCCAAGATGAATGGCTTAAGACAACAGAGAGACTATTCACTAAGAGCCGTAATGAGTAGGGGCTAAAAATATAGCCATGTTATGATGTCTGCAGTAGCCCTTCAGCTCTGCATTTTATAGGATAGAAGAGAAAGTGTCTTTACTTGCTCTGACATGTCCTCTATTCATTGCACTTACTCCATCTCTCAACACCATTTTCTGGTGTCCAATGTATTTCCTTTTATTTTTACAATGATCAAGAAGCAGGTTGGCTTAGAAGACTAATCTGAGTGTGAGGATAGGGCAGAAGGCAGGACCTGGTGTTATAGTTTTGACCAAAATGTCTATCTGTGTGAATCTAAAACCCTAGAAGTGAAATTTTCAGTCATTTGTTCTCTCTTTTTTTTTAAATCTCAATGCTGCCAAACATTCTTATTAAGAATAACAATTTTATTCTTATTAAGCATTCTTAATAAGAATGCTTGGCAACATTGAGATTTTAAAAAATGAGAAGAAATGACTGAAAATTTCACTATTAAAAAGACTGCATTTGAATCAGTTCTAATGAGATGGGTGAAACTAGACAGCCTATTATACAGAGTGAAGTAAGTCAGAAAGAAAAACACCAAAACAGTATATTAAGACATATATATGGAATTTAGAAAGATGGTGACGACAACCCCATGTGCAAGACACTGATATAAAGAACAGACTTTTGGACTCTATGGGAGAAGGCAAGGGTGGGATGATTTGAGAGAATAGCACTGAAACGTGTATATTACCATATGTGAAATAGATGACCAGTCCCAGTTTGATGAAACAGGGCACTCAAAGCTGGTGCACTGGGGTAACCCAGAGGAATGGGATGGGGAGGGAAGTGGAAGGCGGGTTCCGGATGGGGAGACACATGTACACCTGTGGCTGATTCTTGTCAATGTATGGCAAAACCCACGATATTGTAAAGTAATTAGCATCCAATTAAAATAAATGAATTCATTTAAAAAAAGGAATAAATAAGGTAGTATTACAAAATAGGAAAAGTACTGGGTCCAGTAGTAGGGTTACTCTCAGGTTGCATTTAAATAGTCAAAGCTCTTTTCTGTGGATGGTGCCATTGTATGTCCTATAGAAAGAAACCCATTCATTTTAAATTACTCCTTTCCCTGATTCAGAGGGTTTCCCAGATGTCTCAACGGAAAAGAATCCACCTGCCAATGCAGGAGACACAGGTTTGATTCCTGGGTTGGAAAGATCCCCTGGAGAAGGAAATGGCAACCGACTGAAGTCTTCCTGCCTGGAGAATCCCATATACAGGGGAACCTGGCAGGCTACAGTCCATGGGGTCACAAAAGAGTTGGATACCACTTAGTGACTAAACAACAACAACCCTGCTTCAGAGAGTCACACGGGGCCTGAGAGGACTAATAAGCTCATTAGCTGACATGAATTCAAATGCTAAATCCCTGAAGAAATGGGGAGTTAAGAAGACTCACAGTTCGGAAAGTAGAGGGTGTTCTAATCAGTTTACTATTCTGTTTATTGAGCTCATCAAAATTCAGAGGAAGCTAGAATAAATTATTATCATCTGCTTTTACTGTGTCAATTCTTTTGACTGACCTTACATGATTCTCCATAAAGAAGCAGATCAACCTGGTCAGTTCTGGGCTTCGGTGTTCATCCACAAAAGACCTGTGGGGCATTAGATGTTCTCATTGTAATGGGCCAGCCGAGCCCATGACACAATGACTCTTATCACTTTCTGGGAAATGATCTCCCCTCCTCATCTATAGGAATGGGCTTCCAGTTCCACATTGGTTCAACATGACTCTTTTCCCTTGGGAAGGACTAAAAACTCTATCATGAGTTGAAATTTGTCTCCAGTTGGGAATATTTTTTTCCTGGGTTTGGAAGAGAGAGGGAGACGGAGAGAGACACAGAGAGAAAGAGAACAGACAAAATGTGCAGCGGCAGGGGCTTTGGGGTGGCCATGTTCCCCTACAGTCAATGGAGAGAAAGCTGAGAAAGTTGGTCTGGAGTAAAGAAGTCAGAAAAAGCAGCAGCAACAGCTTTTCACTTTTTTTTTTCCTCCTTGGGTTTTGTGAGAATACCTACATCCCTATAATATACTGCCCAATTTATTTCACCTAGGTCAAATTGTTTTCTGTAACTTGCAATCAAAGGATCTTAACTAAAACATAGCTTAAGGAAGACACTGATGATTTACTTGGCTTGTGGATTTATTTCCAATAATTTAAAATATAAATCTGAAAAATGGCTTTGCCCAATTTGATATGACATTAGAACAGGAAAGACAAGTACAGACTAAATGGGGCATAAAGTATGCTTTGGAATTAATACAGAATAGACACCAGCCTCTTACCATCTTTAAGATAGTGGGCATATCATTCAACCTCTCTGAGCCTTGGTTTCCTTAACTTTAAAATAGAAATTATGGGTATTATAGAAGATTATTATTAAATTTAATAAGCTACAATATGTAAGGCCGTTAGTAAAATGAAGACACTCCCTCCTAGTTAGGGAAAGTTTCTGTTCGGGTAAAGCTATTAATTTGCCATTCTTTTCTTTTTTCCTATCCTGCTCAGTGTTGGCTCAGGAACTAGAAAGGACTGAATCTAGGCATGGCAGAGCGTCTCCAAGGAGAATCTGGACAGGTAGGAGGTACAGATGGACTTAGGATTTTGTAAGGAGAGAAGATAAATAAATCAGAGAAGGGCAAATACAAGCTTCACTTACCTGACTGTTTTGGTGATGACCTGACCAGGCTGATAGATTCACAGTGACTAATGAGAAAGCTGCAGGAACCATACTTCAGGGAGGTTTCCGTCTCTATAGTCTGAGGTTCTGGTGCATTTTTATATGATGCTGAATTTATAGTCAGCACCCATGTTTCATGGAACCTCTTAAACAAGGGTTTCTAGGTCTCAGTGTTATTGCCTTTTGGGGTCCACAGTTCTTTGTTGTGCACGCTGTTCCATACATTGTAGGGATGTTTAGCAGCATTTCTATCCTTTATCTATTAGCTGGGACAACCAAAAATATCACAAATGTCTGAAGACATTACCAAATAGCCCTAGGGTGGCACAAGATCACCCATGCTTGAGAACCATTACTCTAAAAGAAAAAACAACTTTATTTTTTTAACAGATTGGTAACTCTGTTTTAATTGGTAGGCTGCAGTCCATGGGGTAGCAAAGAGTCGGACACGACTCAGCGACTTCACTTTCACTTTCACTTTCATGCATTGGAGAAGGAAATGGCAATCCACTCCAGTGTTCTTGCCTGGAGAATCCCAGGGACTGCAGAGCCTGGTGGGCTGCCGTCTATGGGGTCACACAGAGTCGGACACAACTGAAGCGACTTAGCAGCAGCAGCAGCCGATCTTAGACAAAACAGTCAGTAGAAATGGGACAAACCATCTTCAACCTCTTATTCTTACAAATGACCCTGATGGCGTCACATACAACTTGTGAGAGAGCTGAATTTGGAACAGGAAGACAAAAGTTCAGATTCTTTTCTGGTCTCCTAGGAAGTGAGGAACTTGAGACTTGAGTTGGGGAAACCAAATACTCAGCTCTCTGGATTCTGACTGATACCAGACAGGAAAATCACTAGCCATACCATGATCAAAGCTGTGGGTTAATATCTAGGCTATTGTAAAATCATACCTAAATGCCTGGTCATGTGCATGGGGAAATATGGCTTAGTTGGGGGTTTTCTTCCCCTGCCCCCCTCACCCTATATGATTTTGGACTCAGTGTTTGGGGAGATTTGCCTAGGAGACTTTGAAACAAACTTTCCCAGCCTGCAGTAAGCAATTATATTTCTAATTTATTTTTCTGAGAGCATTGAAAGCAGTGGGCATCCTCCACCCACTGGATAGATGCTCCACTTACACAGTTGAAACTCTGGACCAAGGAGCCTGTCTGTAGAGCTTAGCTTAATTCACCCACAGACGCCAGCCAAGAACCAGGGATTCATATCCACTTTGCGTCTGTGCCGGGGACCTCGCCCTGGCCCCACCCCCTGGAGCTGCTGCCCAATCAGTGACCACTGTCACTAATTCTAAGAGCCCCTCCCCTGGGAGGCAGGAGTAAGAGGGAGGGACTCTTACTGGCTTTGGGAGGACAATAAGTGATGCTTAGGTAGAAATAGAAGGCAACAAGGGACAAGTGTTCCCACTTAAGAGATGCCGCATTCTCCCTTGCCGTCAGGGTATATGTGAAGAAAATTTTTTAAAAAGAGCATGTTTGGGACTTGGTTATCAGTAATTATTAGTGCTATTTTAAAGAGAAGGTTTAAAGGTTTGTCTAGCTAAAAATCACCAGACTTCAAATTGACACCGGTCCTTTCCTCAGTTCACCACTCCCCACCCACATCTTGGCCGGCAGCAGAGATTATGTTGATTCCACATCTGAGACCCAGCAGGAACAGCGAGGATTAGAAAATTAAATGTCCAAGTCTCAGAGTGAGCTTAATCTGGGAATTATGAAGAGGGGCAGGAAGCTTATAAATTAAGCCCACTCCTTTAGGTAACATTTAAAATATTAGCAAAGAAAAACTGTTGGATAAATGCTTGTATGATCTTGAACAGTGAACACCATCTGTTTTGTATTGTTTTGTGTTTGAAATGATGTAGGATGACTCCTGCTGATCCTTGGTGTATGCACAGTGTGGGCCCCAGTGGACACAGACAGAGCTGTTTCTGGATTTCTTTTTTTTTTTTTTTTTTTTAGATTTTTTATTTATTTTTTTATTTTTTATTTTTTAATATTATTTTATTAGTTGGAGGCCAATCACTTTACAACATTTCAGTGGGTTTTGTCATACATTGACATGAATCAGCCATATAGTTACATGTATTCCCCATCCCGATCCCCCCTCCCACCTCCCTCCCCACCCGACTCCTCAGGGTCCTCCCAGTGCACCAGGCCCGAGCACCTGACTCATGTATCCCACCTGGGCTGGTGGTCCGTTTCACCATAGATAATATACATGCTGTTCTTTCAAAACATCCCACCCTCACGTTCTCCCCCAGAGTTCAAAAGTCTGTTCTGTATTTCTGTGTCTCTTTTTCTGTTTTGCATATAGGGTTATCGCCACCATCTATCTAAATTCCGTATATATGTGTTAGTATACTGTAATGTTCTTTATCTTTCTGACTTACTTCACTCTGTATAATGGGCTCCAGTTTCATCCATCTCATTAGAACTGATTCAAATGAATTCTTTTTAACGGCTGAGTAATATTCCATGGTGTATATGTACCACAGCTTCCTTATCCATTCATCTGCTGATGGGCATCTAGGTTGCTTCCATGTCCTGGCTATTATAAACAGTGCTGCGATGAACATTGGGGTGCACGTGTCTCTTTCAGATCTGGATTCCTCAGTGTGTATGCCCAGAAGTGGTATTGCTGGGTCATATGGCAGTTCTATTTCCAGTTTTTTAAGAAATCTCCACACTGTTTTCCATAGTGGCTGTACTAGTTTGCATTCCCACCAACAGTGTAAGAGGGTTCCCTTTTCTCCACACCCTCTCCAGCATTTCTTGCTTGTAGACTTTTGGATAGCAGCCATCCTGACTGGCGTGTAATGGTACCTCATTGTGGTTTTGATTTGCATTTCTCTGATGATGAGTGATGTTGAGCATCTTTTCATGTGTTTGTTAGCCATCTGTATGTCTTCTTTGGAGAAATGTCTGTTTAGTTCTTTGGCCCATTTTTTGATTGGGTCGTTTATTTTTCTGGAATTGAGCTTCAGGAGTTGCTTGTATATTTTTGAGATTAATCCTTTGTCTGTTGCTTTGTTTGCTATTATTTTCTCCCATTCTGAGGGCTGTCTTTTCATCTTGCTTATAGTTTCCTTTGTTGTGCAAAAGCTTTTAAGTTTCATTAGGTCCCATTTGTGTATTTTTGCTTTTATTTCCAATATTCTGGGAGGTGGGTCATAGAAGATCTTGCTGTGATTTATGTCGGAGAGTGTTTTGCCTATGTTCTCCTCTAGGAGTTTTATAGTTTCTGGTCTTACATTTAGATCTTTAATCCATTTTGAGTTTATTTTTGTGTATGGTGTTAGGAAGTGTTCTAGTTTCATTCTTTTACAAGTGGTTAACCAGTTTTCCCAGCACCACTTGTTAAAGAGATTGTCTTTTTTCCATTGTATATCCTTGCCTCCTTTGTCAAAGATAAGCTGTCCATAGGTTCGTGGATTTATCTCTGGGCTTTCTATTCTGTTCCATTGATCTATATTTCTGTCTTTGTGCCAGTACCATACTGTCTTGATGACTGTGGCTTTGTAGTAGAGTCTGAAGTCAGGCAGGTTGATTCCTCCAGTTCCATTCTTCTTTCTCAAGATTACTTTGGCTATTCGAGGTTTTTTGTATTTCCATACAAATTGTGAAATTATTTGTTCTAATTCTGTGAAAAATACCGTTGGTAGCTTGATAGGGATTGCATTGAATCTATAGATTGCTTTGGGTAGAATAGCCATTTTGACAATATTGATTCTTCCAATCCATGAACACGGTATGTTTCTCCAACTGTTTGTGTCCTCTTTGATTTCTTTCATCAGTGTTTGATAGTTTTCTATGTATAGGTCTTTTGTTTCTTTAGGTAGATATACTCCTAAGTATTTTATTCTTTTTGTTGCAATGGTGAATGGTATTGTTTCCTTAATTTCTCTTTCTGTTTTTTCATTGTTAGTGTATAGGAATGCAAGGGATTTCTGTGTGTTAATTTTATATCCTGCAACTTTACTATATTCATTAATTAGCTCTAGTAATTTTCTGGTAGAGTCTTTAGGGTTTTCTATGTAGAGGATCATGTCATCTGCAAACAGCGAGAGTTTCACTTCTTCTTTTCCTATCTGGATTCCTTTTATGTCTTTTTCTGCTCTGATTGCTGTGGCCAAAACTTCCAACACTATGTTGAATAGTAGTGGTGAGAGTGGGCATCCTTGTCTTGTTCCTGATTTCAGAGGAAATGCTTTCAATTTTTCACCATTGAGGGTGATGCTTGCTGTGGGTTTGTCATATATAGCTTTTATTATGTTGAGGTATGTTCCTTCTATTCCTGCTTTCTGGAGAGTTTTAATCATAAATGAGTGTTGAATTTTGTCAAAGGCTTTCTCTGCATCTATTGAGATAATCATATGTTTTTTATCTTTCAATTTGTTAATGTGGTGTATTACGTTGATCGATTTGCGGATATTAAAGAATCCTTGCATTCCTGGGATAAAGCCCACTTGGTCATGGTGTATGATTTTTTTAATATGTTGTTGGATTCTGTTTGCTAGAATTTTGTTAAGGATTTTTGCATCTATGTTCATCAGTGATATTGGCCTGTAGTTTTCTTTTTTTGTGGCATCTTTGTCTGGTTTTGGAATTAGGGTGATGGTGGCCTCATAGAATGAGTTTGGAAGTTTACCTTCTTCTGCAATTTTCTGGAAGAGTTTGAGTAAGATAGGTGTTAGCTCTTCTCTAAATTTTTGGTAGAATTCAGCTGTGAAGCCATCTGGTCCTGGGCTTTTGTTTGCTGGAAGATTTCTGATTACAGTTTCGATTTCCTTGCTTGTGATGGCTCTGTTAAGATCTTCTATTTCTTCCTGGTTCAGTTTTGGAAAGTTATACTTTTCTAAGAATTTGTCCATTTCATCCAAGTTGTCCATTTTATTGGCATAGAGCTGCTGGTAGTAGTCTCTTATGATCCTTTGTATTTCAGTGTTGTCTGTTGTGATCTCACCCTTTTCATTTCTTATTTTGTTAATTTGGTTCTTCTCTCTTTGTTTCTTAATGAGTCTTGCTAATGGTTTGTCAATTTTGTTTATTTTTTCAAAAAACCAGCTTTTAGCTTTGTTGATTTTTGCTATGGTCTCTTTAGTTTCTTTTGCATTTATTTCTGCCCTAATTTTTAAGATTTCTTTCCTTCTGCTAACCCTGGGGTTCTTCATTTCTTCCTTCTCTAATTGTTTTAGGTGTAGAGTTAGGTTATTTATTTGGCTTTTTTCTTGTTTCTTGATGTGTGCCTGTAATGCTATGAACCTTCCCCTTAGCACTGCTTTTACAGTGTCCCATAGGTTTTGGGTTGTTGTGTTTTCATTTTCATTTATTTCTATACATACTTTGATTTCTTTTTTGATTTCTTCTATGATTTGTTGGTTATTCAGAAGCGTGTTATTTAGCCTCCATATGTTGGAATTTTTAACAATTTTTTTCCTGTAATTGAGATCTAATCTTACTGCACTGTGGTCAGAAAAGATGACTGGAATGATTTCAATTTTTTTGAATTTTCCAAGACCAGATTTATGGCCCAGGATGTGATCTATTCTGGAGAAGGTTCCGTGTGCACTTGAGAAAAAGGTGAAGTTGATTGTTTTGGGGTGAAATGTCCTATAGATATCAATTAGGTCTAGCTGGTCCATTGTATCATTTAAGGTTTGTGTTTCCTTGTTGATTTTCTGTTTAGTTGATCTATCCATGGTTGTGAGTGGGGTATTAAAGTCTCCCACTATTATTGTGTTACTATTAATTTCCTCTTTCATACTCGTTAGTGTTTGCCGTACATATTGCGGTGCTCCTATGTTGGGTGCATATATATTTATAATTGTTATATCTTCTTCTTGGATTGATCCTTTGATCATTATGTAGTGACCTTCTTTGTCTCTTTTCACATCCTTTATTTGAAAGTCTATTTTATCTGATATGAGTATTGCGACTCCTGCTTTCTTTTGGTCTCCGTTTGCGTGAAATATTTTTTTCCAGCCCTTCACTTTGAGTCTGTATGTGTCCCTTGTTTTGAGGTGGGTCTCTTGTAGACAGCATATATAGGGGTCTTGTTTTTGTATCCATTCAGCCAATCTTTGTCTTTTGGTTGGGGCATTCAACCCATTTACATTTAAGGTAATTATTGATAGGTGTGGTCCCGTTGTCATTTACTTTGTTGTTTTGGGTTCACGTTTATACAACCTTTCTGCATTTCCTGTCTAGAGAAGATCCTTTAGCATTTGTTGAAGAGCTGGTTTGGTGGTGCTGAATTCTCTCAGCTTTTGCTTGTCTGTAAAGCTTTTGAATTCTCCTTCATATCTGAATGAGATCCTTGCTGGGTACAGTAATCTAGGTTGTAGGTTATTCTCTTTCATTACTTTCAGTATGTCCTGCCATTCCCTTCTGGCCTGGAGGGTTTCTATTGATAGATCAGCTGTTATCCTTATAGGAATCCCTTTGTGTGTTATTTGTTGTTTCTCCCTTGCTGCTTTTAGTATTTGTTCTTTGTGTTTGATCTTTGTTAATTTGATTAATATGTGTCTTGGGGTGTTTCGCCTTGGGTTTATCCTGTTTGGGACTCTCTGGGTTTCTTGGACTTGGGTGGCTATTTCCTTCCCCATTTTAGGGAAGTTTTCAGCTATTATCTCCTCGAGTATTTTCTCATGGCCTTTCTTTTTGTCTTCTTCTTCTGGAACTCCTATGATTCGAATGTTGGGGCGTTTCACATTGTCCCAGAGGTCCCTGAGGTTGTCCTCATTTCTTTTGATCCTTTTTTCTTTTTTCCTCTCTGCTTCATTTATTTCCACCATTTTATCTTCTACCTCACTTATTCTATCTTCTGTCTCCGTTATTCTACTCTTGGTTCCCTCCAGAGTGTTTTTGATCTCATTCATTGCATTATTCATTTTCAATTGACTCTTTTTTATTTCTTCTAGATCTTTATTAAACATTTCTTGCATCTTTTCAATCTTTGTCTCCAGGCTATTTATCTGTACCTCCATTTTGCTTTCAAGATTTTGGATCATTTTTATTATCATTATTCTAAATTCTTTTTCAGGTAGATTCCCTATCTCCTCCTCTTTTGTTTGACTTGGTGGGCCCTTTTCATGTTCCTTTACCTGTTGGGTATTTCTCTGCCTTTTCATCTTGTTTAGATTGCTGTGTCTGGAGTGGGCTTTCTGTATTCTGGAGGTCTGTGGTTCCTTTTTATTGTGGAGGTTTTACCCAGTGGGTGGGGTTAGACGATTGGCTTGTCAAGGTTTCCTGATTAGCGAAGCTTGCGTCAGTGTTCTGGTGTGCGGATCTTGATTTCTTCTCTTTGGATAGCAATGGAGTGCCCAGTAATGAGTTTTGAGATGGGTCTATGTGTTAGGTGTGACCTTGGGCAGTCTGTATGTTGACGTTCAGGGCAATGTTCCTGCGTTGCTGGAGAATTTGCGTGGTATGTCGTGCTCTAGAACTTATTGGCTCTTGGGTGGTGGTTGGTTTCGTTGCAGGTATGGAGGCTTTTGTAGGGTCACTTATTACTTAAAGATTCATGTAGTCAGGAGTTTTCTGGTGTTCTCAGGTTTTGGGCTTAAGTCTCCTGCTTCTGGATTTCAGTTTTATTCTTCCTATAGTCTCAGGACTTCTCCAACTATACAGCACTGATAATAAAACTTCTATGTTAATGGTGGAAAGTTTCTCCCCCGTTAGGGATACCCAGAGAGGTTCACCGAGTTACATGGAGAAGAGGAGAGGGAGGAGGGAGATAGAGATGGGCAGGAGGAGAAAGAGGGGGACTCAAGAGGAGAGAGACAGATCTACGAAGTTGTCTGATCCCAGAGTGTTCTCCGTAGCCCAGACACCCACAAAGATTCACAGAATTGGATTGGGAAGAGAAGGGGGAAGGAGGAAATAGAGGTGTTCTGAGGTAGAAAACAGAGTCAAGATTGGGAGAGAATAATCAACACACTCGTGAATAAAAATGGGAGCTGAATATTGGATTCTTAAATGTTCACAATTTATATCATATACTGAAAAACAAAAATTAAAAATCTAGAGTAGAGGTTAGACTCTTAAAAATACTATATTAAAAACAAAAACCAAAACACACAAAAGAAATTTTAGAAATATATATGAAGTTTGGTATAAAAATAGGGCTTCTCTTCTTTTTTTTTTTTTTTTTTCTTCCCTTTCTCTTTCTTCTGTAAGGTTATAGTGGATTGAAAATGAAAATTAAGGCGTAGTAAAAGGAGTGCTAGAGGGCTTTAAAAGAAATAAGAGAAAAAGAAAAAGAAAATAGAAGAGAAGAAAAAAGAAAAGAAAAAAAGAAGAAAAAAAAAAAAAAGAAAAAAGAATGAGAAAAAAAATTGTTTTGCGTAATTAAAAAAAATCGTAAAAATCTATGAAAATGAAAGTTAAGGAGTAATGGGGGAGTAATAAGGAATTTTTAAAGGAAAATAAAAGAGAACCAAGAAAAAAGAAAGAAAAAAAAATTTTTTTTTTCCTTACTTAAAAAAAAAAAAAAAAGAAAAAAGAAAAAAAAAAAAAAAAAGAAAAAGAAAAAATATATCTAGGAGTTTCCCTGGAGCTGTTGCGGTCAGTGTGGGTTCGGCTCAGCTTCAGATAGCTCCTCGTTCCAGCTTACACTTCTCGATATCTACAGGCCCTTCCGGTGTAGTCAGTCCGTGGTTTCTTCAGGGATTTTAATCTGTTACACCGGTCCCTTTGTTTATTTGGGTTCTGTTGCCGGTCTCTCTTCCGCGCCTAATTTCCGCCCTGACACACGGGGCGGAGGTGGATTCTTATTCAGGTAGCTAGTTCCGTCGCGCTGCGGCGAGGGGCTGTGCGGGGAGGGACCGGCGCTCCCGGGAGAGGCTTGCGCTCTTTTCTCGATCTGCGCTGCTCAGGCTCCGGGCTGCTCCGTCTGAAGCGCGCGCCACGCTGCGCGCGGCTCCAGCCCTCGGGCGATTCACAAAAGCGCGGCACACAAAGCCGGGCCCGCGCTCCGTCCCCACGCCGCCCGAGCGGCCCAGGCAGCCAGGCGCTTGACGGGCGCTCTCTCCCCGGGTGCGGCGCGTCCTCTGCCCCGCGCGGTCCCAGTCTCAGTCCCCGCCGGCGCCAGTCGGGAGCGCGCGCCCTCTGCCCTCCGTGTCCCCAGCCGCAGTTCCCGCCCGCGCCGGTCAGGCGCCCGCGCCCTCCGTCTCGCCACGACCCTCCCGGCGGGCTTCGGCCGCCCAGAATCTCGGTCCCTTTGTTCTGCGAACGGCCGGCAGTGTGTTCGGGCCGGTTAATTTTCTGTCTCTTTTGCTGTCCCACAGTTCAAGTTGGCAACTCACAAAAGCTCCCTCTGATTGTCCTCAGGGTGCTCAGGCCCGGATCCAGCCCCAAGTAATGCCGCCCGCTCCTCTCCGTTCCGTCCCCACTTGCTGGTGGCGGATGCGGGCGTCTGGGGTACTTTTCTGCTGGGAGTTGCTTTTAGGCTCTTAATCTGTGGGTTTTATTTATTGTATCCCTCCCAGTCAGATTCAAACTCTTGAGATTCCAACACTTCCCCCAGGCCCGCCAGAGCGAGGGTTTCCCGGTGTCTGGGAACGTCCTCTATTAAGTCCCTTCCCGGGACGGATCTCCGTCCTTAGCTCTTTTGTTTCGCTTTTTATCTTTTATATTTTGTCCTACCTCCTTTCGAAGACAATGGGCTGCTTTTCTGGGCGCCTGATGACCTCAGCTAGCGATCAGAAGTTGTTTTGTGAAGTTTGCTCTGCGTTCAGTTATTTTTTTGATGAATTTCTAGGAGAGAAAGTGGTCTCTCCGTCCTACTCCTCCGCCATCTTGGCTCCTCCCCCTGTTTCTGGATTTCTTGTGTCTACTTTTCATAGTTGCTTCTGACTATCATTAGGGGCAGTCACTCACTAGGGTCAGAATTTGTAAAAAAAATTATTAGAATTTCCTGCTGAAAATCCAAGTATAGGTTAAGATACCAAATGACTAAACTTATTAGAAAAGTCTCTAAAATAGGAGTGGACAGACTTTTCATGAGGGCTTATGGCACATTTCTTTAAGTCATGAATAGTATTAGTCGATGGACTTTATAATATCTATTTTGAAAATTTATGACCCCTATCTTTTGTCTCTCTCATTAAAAACAAACAGATAAACATTATTTTCTTCTGAGTAGCTGAAGTTTTAAATAACTGACCTTTATTAAATATGTGATAGAATACATACTGGTAACACTTAAGTTCAAACTATATTATTTGGAAATAAAATTTTTTAAGAAGGGAATTCATTTTGCTATTAGATTTCTTTGTCAGGAAACAGAATAACTCAGCAGTCAACAAAAAATTGAGGGAGAATACTTAATACATATTTCAGGAAACAGTTGTTCAAAATATGTGCATACATCTTTGTCAACTAAATAAATGACTTAGGCTAGTCTAGAAATCACGTACCCAAGACATGCTTCTATGAACAGTGTTTTAAAATTAGCATTGTGAATGCTCTTTTCAATACTATAAAGCTTCCTTTATCTAAAGCTGAAACTCACTGAAAACATCTATGATGGTGTCTACCATGAGTGAGGCAGGAAATTTAGGCATTTTATTGGGAAGGGGGAGAGTCGTATCTGGAGAAGTGTTTTCAGAAATTCATTTGAGGATAAGATGTCCCCAAGGGCTGATGGAGCCCAGAGTCTATGCCCTTTTCCTATAGGTTGCATTTCTAGTGTCCCTAGAAGGGAAGTCTTCCTGAAAATTCATTTGGCCTATTTAGACCTCTCTTTTCCATTCTTCCCTATGGAGTAAGTAGATTTTTCTATGTGTAATTTGGGATAGTCTGGGAAGACAGCTTCTGACTTTGCTCACCTGAGATGAAATAAGAGCAAAGAGTGTAGGTTTCCTAAGTCAAATTCTGCTCAAATTTTTATCAATTATGAACCCAAGGTGAGATTTAAAGGTAATACATTTAAAATGCTAGCATTGTGCTGGACACATAGTAAATATTCAATAAACTATGTAATGTTTTATAATTTTCAATTTACTATTACTGACACACCATTCTCTTGTTTATTTATGATTCACAAAAACTATCTGACAATTGAAAATGTCTCCTGTCTTCCCCAGTGCTATAGAATATGAGGGTTGGATGATTTCAAGGGGATGCTGTGATCTTCCGAGGTCTCCTCTCCTCTGGCCCCTGTCCCCATACCAGATGGGTTCACCCAAAGGAGATGAGAAGCATGTCAAGGTGATTCAATATGGAGATGATGCTCGTTTCATCTATACTTTTCTCATTACACTCTGATTGAGTCTTAATTGACACCAAGATTGTCGTGAGTGGGGTTGAAAGACCTCTTAGTCCCCAAATAGCTTTTCGCCATTTTGTCTCAGTGTCTGAGGTTCCCAGTATGGGTCACTCTTTTGTCTAATGGCAAAGAAAGTTTAGCAGAAGCAAATGTTAAGTTTGACTAGTTTGTTCTTCCCTTTTAGAGGTGAGAAACAGACAGACTAGTGAGTCCCTCTACATCGCAGCTCTTGGTACTGTCATCAGAGAGAGGTGCCTGGGCAGGAAGGGCCACAGACAACTTTTTATTTTTATTTAAAAAATTATTGATTTGTTTGGCTGTGCCAGGTCTTCAGTCTTCATTGTGGCATGCAGGATCTTTAGCTGCGTCACATGGGACCTTGTTCCCTGATCAGGGATCGAACCTGGGTCACCTGCATTGGAAGCATGGAATATTAGCTACTGGACCACCAGGGAAGTGCCTGGACAGCCTGTAAGGTTTTCAGTATTTTTCATGCATTACATGGGTGCTTTCTATAGAAGTAAACACTTAACCTGCACACAATTTCTTGATGCCTTGTGTTAAAACCCATGGAATTTCATAGAAATACTGACCTCAGACTTTGGTGGTTCATATGTCATTTTCCACTTTAGCTGCAGAAGCAGCAAGTGGAGTAAAAAAAAGCCTGTTTAGAGCAGCCAGATTTTGTTTTGGTTGTCAGCTAAAACAGAAACCCCATCATTCTGGACTTGGCAGCTTGTTAGTAGAAAAACCACCAGGAAGCTCTGAGTTGGTAATTTAGAGCACAGACTTATTCCCTGATACAGCTGTAGAGCAGCAGGTGGTTGGGACTTAAGCAAACACTCGCTTAAAAGAATAGAAGAAGAAAACAGAGAACTTTGTTTTTGCACATATCAGTATGGCTAAGGATATGCAAGTTCATTTCTCATTCCCCTGGATTTTCTTTTTAGCTGGCTTAGCCACGTATAAGAGAGCCTTTCACTCAGTTTCATTCAACTTTACTGAGCACCTTCTGTGTGCCAGACACAGTGCTAGGTTTTGGGAATCTTCATTCCCTAGTTTAGATTTTGGTGTGGAGACAGATATACATATATTAATAGATTCATAATAAAGGAAAAATGATATTTATTCAGAGCATTGGATTCGGAGTGGTTCTGGTCATGCAATGGAAGAATCCTACTGGGAGAAAGTGGGCAGAAGGTAAAGGGTAAAGAAAGCAGGAATGGACTGGAGAAGAGATTCAAGGCAGAGGAAACTGGTAGAGGAAAATCTGTAGAATATCAGAGTGATTGAGTGTGGGAAGAAATAATAAAGGGATTCCCATTATGTCTCTATCTGATAGAGAAAAGTGTCCTTTGTTGTTGTTATTGTTTAGTAGCTAAGTCATGTCCAATTCTTTTGCGACCCAGTGCACTGTGGCCTGCCAGGCTCCTCTGTCCATGGGTTTTCCAGGCAAGAACAAGGAAGTGGGTTACCAGTTCCTTCTCCAGGAGATCTTCCTGACCCAGGGATCGAACCTGCATCTCCTGCAGTGGCAGGCGAGTTTTTTATCACTGAGGTTTTTTCCAGGATTTTTACCACCTGGAAAACCTAAAGGGTCCTTTAGATTATCTCAACTGAATCATGCTGTCGGAGGCCACAGACCATAGACACCCCAAACTACAAAGATATGCAGGAAACTTTTCCTATGACGTTTGGGGCAAATAGAGAGAAGAATTGTCTAAAGGAGATAGAGACTAAGGGAAGCCATGGAAACAAATGTAGAGCAAAAAAAGTGTAAAAAGATAAATGGATCTAAAATAAATATAGGAAAATCAATTATTTTAATCTATACATCTAGTACCTCTAGATGTATAATGGGAAAATATTATCCATAAGAGCAGTACAAAAGTAAAATATCTATGATTTTATCTTAATCATGAATTTGGTGCAAAGCCTAAAGAAAACTACAGAATGCTATAAAAGTTATTACAACAGGTTATTAAAATGATTTGACTGAACAAATAAAAATAAAATTTCATGAATGAGAACCTTCAATTTGTATCAATATTGTAGTTTCCCAAAATTTTATAGGTGTAATGTAAGTTCTAATTAAATACCAACATGGGTTTTTTTGAAACATAATTCTGAGTTCTCAGAGGGTAAAGGATCTGCCTGGATTGCAAGAGACCTGCGTTTGATCCCTGGATCTGGAAGATCAAAAGGAGTGTTCCTGACTGGATAGTAAAGTATATGTTAAGCCTAAAACACACAAAATTTTACAACATTGAAGCAAAAATACATATAAATCAGTTGAATAGAAAAAATAACAAAATAGGACTCTGAAACAAGCATTTGCACATAAAAACTTAGTATATGATTAAAGAGAGTTTTCTAATTAATGGTTAAAAGAAGGATTTATTAATTTCTGGTGCTGAGACAATTAACTATCTATATGAAAAAATGGTCCAATTCTTATAGCACACAGTCCACTAAAATATACTAGCATTAAAATAAAGAGTAAATGTAAAGTAATAAATCACATAACATTTTAAGAAAATATAGGCAATTATCTAAGTGAGAGGGAAAAACCTTTATTTTTCAACATCAAAGCATAAATTATCACATAAATGATTTGACCACCATGCTTATATTTGAATACAAAAATGTTGAGAATAAAATAAGTTAAGTGAAAAAAATAGAAAAATATTGGTCATATATATAATTCAGAGGGTTAGATCTTTAATACATAAAAACGTGTTTATAGATCAATGTAAAAAATCAGGAAAATGAACAACAGATATGGATAGATAATTGGCAAAAGATGGCAAAGAAAAAAAATGCTGTCTTTTTTGTTTTATTTAACAAATCTGTAAAGACTTAAAATGCAATATTTTGTATTGATAATGGTGAGGAAAAGAAAAATGCTCTTTCAGTGTTAACGAGAATTTAAATACTTACATATGAAGAGTGATTTAATAATAGTTATCATAAGCTGTAAAAGTGTCATGCTCATTTACCCATTTTTCTTTTAGGAGTTTATCTTAAGGAAATGATCAAAATTGCAAAGGTTTATCAATGAATATGTTTACCCAGTGGTTTTAAAAATAATAATGAAAAATTAGAAATTACCCAAATTACTGAAAAGAGGGCTGTCTAATAAATTTATATAGTAGAATACAATGAAGAGAGCATAAGTAAGAAATCTGCTTGAGGAATCGTTTCAGTTCAGTTCCTCAGTTGTGTCTGACTCTTGTGACTCCATGGACTGCAGCATGCCAGGCTACACTGTCCATCACCAACTCCTGGAGCTTACTCAAACTCATGTCCATTGAGTCGGGGATACCATCCAACCATCTCATCCTCTGTCATCCCCTTCTCCTCCTGCCTTCAATCTTTCCCAGCATCAGGGTTTTTTCAAATGAATCAGCTCTTTGCATGAGGTGGCCAAAGTATTGGAGCATCAACATCAGTCCTTCCAATGAATATTCAGGACTGATTTCCTTTAGGGCTGACAGGTTTGCTCTCCTTTCAGTTCAAGGGACTCTTAAGAGTCTTCTCCAACACCATGTTCAAAAGCATCGATTCTTTGGCACTGAACCTTCTTTATGGTTCAACTCTCACATCCATACATGACTACTGGGAAAACGATAGCTTTGACTAGACAGACCTTTGTTGACAAAGTAGCATCTCTGCTTTTTCATATGCTATCTAGGTTTGTCATAGCTTTTCTTCCAAGCAGCAAGTGTCTTTTAATGTAATGACTGCACTCACCATCTGCAGTGATTTGCTTGAGGAATATGTATGTATGCTTGAGGATTAGTACTGAGCCATTTCTTTAGCATATGTGCTGCCGAAGCGAGCACATGAGCCATTTCTTTACTAGGGGGATGAGTGGAAAAGATTTACAACACACAACCAAGCAAGGAAGAGAAACTTTTAACTTCCTCATCACATCAGATATGACAAATTCCAGTACATGGTTACAGTAGTGGGAGAATCTAAGACCATAGTCTTGGGTATTGTTGGAGCCTATTTGGTGCAGAATGAAATTATGTAAATGAAATTTCGTAATTGTCCCTAAATGCTAGGCATTATATGTTATTTAAATTATTATTTTGGGAAACTCTTTCAGGTTGGAGAAATAAACTCTAGATTATGGAATGTGGCTTCAGTCCTGATGCCTGAAATCAGGAAGACACTTACAGTAAAAATCGCAGGGTGGAGAAAGCTACAGTCCATGAAAGGGATTTAAGAGAAAACCACTTCACCTGGAATGTACTATCTAGACAACAGCAAGAGCTTACTGGGGCCATCTTGAAATGCTAGAAAAATAATAAAAGTAAAAACTAAAACAAACAAACAAATAAAAACCCCAAAACTTTAGCCTACAAATAGCGTGTTTAAAAATGAAAATATCCCTCATTACTTTGTAGAAGAAAAAAGAATAAATTAGATTCTTACTTGGGTATGACAGGGTCTGAAAAAAGCTTACAGTTGTGTACATATTTACACATTTAATAATAGAAGCACATAGATCTACTTGTTCAGTTTAGTTCAGTTCATTTGCTCAGCTTTGTTCGACTTTTTGTGACCCCATGGACTGTAGTACACCAGGCTTCCCTGTCCATCACCAACTCCCGGAGCATACTCAAACTCATGTCCATTGAGTTGATGATGCCATCCAACTGTCTTATCCTCTCTCATCCCCTTCTCCTCCCTATTTCAATCATTCCCAGCATCAAGGTCTTTTCCCACGAGTCAGTTCTTTGCATCAGGTGGCCAAAGTATTGGAGTTTCAGCTTCAGCATCAGTCCTTCCAATGAATATTCAGGCCTGATTTCCTTTAGGATGGACTGGTTGGATCTCCTTGCCATCCAAGGGACTCTCAAGAGTCTTCTCCAACACCACAGTTCAAAAGCATAAATTCTATGGTGCTCAGCTTTTTTATGGCCCAACTCTCACATCCATACATGACTACTGGAAAAACCAAAGCTTTGACTAGATGGACCTTTGTCAGCAAAGTAATGTCTCTGCTTTTTAATATAATGTCTAGTTTGGTCATGGCTTTTCTTCCAAAGAGCAAGCATCTTTTAATTTCATGAGTGCAGTCGCCACCACAGTGATTTTGAAGTCCAAGAAAATAAAGTCTGTCACTGATTCTGTTGTTCCCCATCTATTTGCCATGAAGTGATGGGACCGGATGCCATGATTTTAGTTTTTTGAATGTTGAGTTTTAAGCCAGCTTTCCTACTCTTCCTCTTTCACTTTCAGCAAGAGGCTATTTAGTTCCTCTTCTCTTTCTGCCATAAGGATGGTGTCATCTGTGTATCTGAGGTTACTGATATTTCTCCTGGAAATCTTGATTCCAGTTTGAGATAGGATTAGAGATTATTTCAGTTTTATTCTATGTGGTTTTCAAGTCTGCAACCAAGAACTTGAAATTAAAAATTAAAACATACATACTCCATTTCAACAGCCTAACCTCAATGCCTAGCACAGAACATGCTTTCAGATACAGTGGCATTAAAATATTTAGTAATTAGAGTGGAAAGTCTGGAAACAAGAATGTCAGTGGTAGGGAGGATGATGGCAGGACCATGTCTCCTGAATTTATGACAGACTGGGAGACCCAGAGGCCTCAAGGGTCAAGGAGTGGGGATAATTTGTGAAACATTTCAGAAGTCACACCCTCTCCCTTTCTGTTCTCTACTTTCCCTACCCACTACCCACTGTACTTTGGGTTTGGATTTTGGGTTTGCAGGGTAACTAAAGAGCTGGTGAAATATGGAATGGTCTGAGCTCCAGCGTTGCACATCCATCTTTGTCTTATTCTCTGTGCATGCTCCTCAGCTGCTGTGACCTCCAGAAGTATCTTCTATAAAAATAGAAGAAAAGTGCTTTCTTCTTTAAGCAGCTGACACATTGGAGACTCAGAGGGAATAGCAGTTAACATGGACTGAGAATTTCTTAGCTCCATAGGTCAGGAGACCTTCCTCAAAAGGAGTCAGCATGCTGAATGAGAATCCCACTGAGAAATGAGAGGCTGATTGCAAGTGAGTTAGAGCTGAGGGTACGACCTGGATAGAACACAAGGGCATTAAGGGATAAGACTGGACATACTCTACCCACTCCTGCTCTCTCCCTTCTTCTCTCCCTGTCCTTATTTTATTAAACACCTAAATATCACTATACCTGGGAGACCTGGTTCCAAATTTCAAATGTCTCAGAGGTTAACAGAACTATCCTTCTGGGCTAGATTGCACTTTAGCGTCTCTGTAATTGGCTCCTATCCTCTTCCAGGGTTTCCTGACATTCGCTCCCCTACCCCTCCCCATTATTCCCTGAGGGATGAAATGAGTAATGATATGTATGCTCTCCCATGGTATTAACTAGATGGTTGGATTTTACCTGCTTCTCTCTTGAAGGTGGCTGATTCTGGGAAGACAGAACAGGATGAGTCCTAAAATCAGTGGAGTGGATTAAGGACCAGGAGTAGGGGAATCTTCTTAAAATGCAAATTACTGAGCTCACACCCAGGTTTTCTGACTGAATGGATCTAGGGTGGGGCCCAGATTTAACAATGTCCCTGGTGGATTCTGAAGCAGATTGTTCTCCACACAAGTCCTCAGTATCTTGATGAACTCTCTGCTTCTGTTAGATTTAGCTCCAGTTGGTGACAGATGTTGGTTGTGCAACCACCCGCCCCAACACCGCCCACCAACTCTGGGGGGCTGCCACCAACCTCCCCCAGGAACTTCTAGGAACAACAGTTAGGTGTTCAACCTGGCAGGAGGTCAAACCAGTCCTACTTCTTGAGTCTTCTTTCTACTGAGCCCTTTCTCTTGAGCCCTCTCTGCTTCTATACAACTGGGTCAGGAAGCAGTGTTTTTGAAGGGACTTGTTCAACCTCCTCTAGATTTCAGAGAAAGTCCTGGAGAAATCTGCTGTTTCCTCAATAGACTTCCAAAATGATCACCTTCAAGTCAGTACAGTGAGTCCCTTACATACAAAACTTCTAATTGTGAACTTTAAAAGATGTGAATGTGTGCTTGCATGTTCAATAGTGTAAGTTAGTTCAATGTCTGGTGTGCATTGTCACATGTGTGCGTCCCCTACAAATGGTTGTTCTTTTGTGTACTTTATGGTACAGTATTGTGTGGCAGGGGTCCCCAGCCTCCAGGCCACAGGCTGGTACCTGTCCATGGCTTCTTAGGAACCGGGCTGCACAGCAGAAGGCTAGTAGTGGGCAAGTGAGCAGAGCTTAAGCTATATTTTTAGTTGCTCCTCATTTCTTGCATTACCACCTGAGCTGTGCCATCTATCAGATCAGTGGAGGTATCAGAATCTCATAGGAGTGCAGAATCTACTGTGCTTGAATCATTCCAAAAACACCTCCCTACTCTGGATCTGTGGAAAAATAAATCTGTTACAGTGCAGTACTATATAGCTAATTGTATTAGTTGAGTCCTCAGGTTAACTTTGTTAGGCTTATAAACAAATTGGACTTGCAAACATGCTTTTGGAACAGAACATGTTTGTATGTAGGGGACTTACTGTAATGAGAGAAGTAATAGCATGGTAATAAGGTTGATTATTCAAGAGGGACAGACGGGCTTATCATTGCAGAATAACCCTCTGACGTGTGCCTTTCAGGGAGGTGGTGGCAACCTATCCAAGCTAACAATTTCCTTTTCCTACAAGGGAGGAGAGATAGCACTTGAGAATTTTCTTGATTACACCTCTGTCACTTGCCATGTTCACCCACCCTCTGTCACTTTCTATTTCAGTGCTGGCTGTGGATCCTTACTCTGGTTGAATCAGTTCTCTAGGTCTCAGATCTCAGTATTGACTGAGTTCAAGAGCTACTTTGTTACAACTTTGACCCTGACCTTGACCTCCTACTTCTGATCCAGATATCCTCTGATACAAGTTCTAGGAATAATAATAAAATGTGGCACACAGCGACCCCATATTCGGGTTTATGAAGAGAATAGATTAGAAGCCAGACACCTCTATCCTTGAGCACAAGCTTTAGAAACACACAGTCAGTGTCCATGAGGGAGCTTGGTTAGCTTGGCAGATGCATCTCAGGTTCTGCCATGGTTGAAAGAGTCAGGTCTTGCTTCTCAAAATTTATCAACAAATTACAAAATATGACCTTTTATTAAATTTCTACCTGCATGTATTTTGTTGACATAAAAAAGAAACTGGGAATGGAGAAAGCTGAAGCCCTTATACTTTGCATCTGAGAATTGAAAATTATTTAACCAAGGCTGACATAAGTTATGTGGGTTCAGTTCCTGGGTTGGGAAGATTCCCTGGAGAAAGGAATGGCTATCCACTCCAGTATTCTTGCCTGGAGACTTCCATGGGCAGAGGAACCTGGCAGGCTGCAGTCTGTAGGGTCACAAAGAGTCCAACACGACTGAAGTGACTTAGCACATAGCACATAACCAAGGTCTGTGTTAGATACTCAGCCATGTATCTAACATGGGGTTGTATTTGTAACCCCATGGACTGCAGCTCACCAGGCTCCTCTGTCCATGGAAATCTTCAGGCAAGAATACTGGAGTGGGTAACCATTCCCTTCCCCAGGAAATCTTCCCAACCCAGGGATTGAACCCAGGTCTCCTGCACTGCAGACAGATTCTTTATCATCTGATTCATTAGGGAAGAAGCACTGATAAGAGGCATTTATTTCATTTTGGATTCCTGGTGAGGCTCGTACAAAGTGACTGGGAGAGATGCTGAGCTCTGGGAAGGGCAAACAGATTAATGTTGCTTCTGTTCTTGATGGCACTTATAAAACCAGATTTGGGGAGGAAATGATGAAAGGCTAGTCCTGCCTCTTGATCTTTTTCCTGGTTTCAACTACTGTTTTTTAGTGTTACTTCTGAGTCACATCTACAAAAGTTCTCACAGCAATCATCCTAGATTATTTGTCTCAGGTTTTTTTCTGATTTCTTCTTCCTCTGAACTCTTGAAATTTATTGTACACTCTATTCATCTTCCATTGACTATTTCTCATTCTTTCCTGTTTGTAATTGCTACAATTTGATTTTGAGGTGTT
Organism: Muntiacus reevesi; assembly: GCF_963930625.1. Classification (NCBI taxonomy): domain Eukaryota; kingdom Metazoa; phylum Chordata; class Mammalia; order Artiodactyla; family Cervidae; genus Muntiacus; species Muntiacus reevesi. The sequence continues at coordinate 53,337,211 of NC_089251.1, read as the reverse complement.
TTGAGGGCCTGTTCCATATTGTTCTTCCCTGTAGTGTGTTCTTCCAAATTTTTCACTCTTTCTTTCCTAGTTCTCCCTGTTGCATGTCTTCTTTCCCATTTCTTCCACCCTGCTGCTGCTGCTAAGTTGCTTTAGTCGTGTCTGATTCTTTGCAACCCCATGGACTATAGCCGGCCAGGCTCCTCTGTAGCCAGCCCAGACAAAAATACTGGAGTGGGTTGCCATTTTCTCCTCCAGGGGATTTTCCTAACCCAGGGATTGAACCCAAATCTCTTATGTCTCCTGCATTGGCAGGCAGGTTCTTTACCACTAGCACCACGTGGGAAGACCCCTTTCTCTACCCTATATTTTTATAATAGAAATTTTCACATGTTGAGTAATGGGGAAGTCATTCTGGGCTTTCCCAGGTGGCTCAGTGGTAAAGAATTCACCTACCAATGCATGAGACACAAGAGAAGTGGGGTTGATTCCTGGGTCAGGAAGATCCCCTGGAGGAGGGCATGGAAACCCATTCCAGTATTCTTGCCTAGAAAATTTCATGGACTGAGGAGCCTGATGGGCTATAGTCCACAGGGTCACAAAGGGCTGGGAACTATTGAGCAACTGAGCATGAAGTCATTCTGGCTTATACATGAGTTAACTTGAATTTGATACTAACTAGAAAAGCTTGTTTGTGGCTTATCAAGCATGCATTGTACATCTGCTTTAATTATTAAGGAAAAGTGTGCATTGACCAGAAGTAAAAAAAGTCCATGTTAAAAATAAAGATTAAATGCCTTCCTTCCTGGGACACCAGTGCTGGTATTCCTTTGATGACAAGACTCCCTTACTAGGAGCCAAGGCTGTAATGACTGACTCTGTACATACTAATCTGTTTTTTTTTCTTCTTTGAAACTTGAAAGAATGTATCCCTGACTCTTTAATATTCTTTGTTCTGACAAGATATAAAACTGTGCTGAAAACCACACTGCTCTGGATCAGTTCCTTAGTTTCTGAGAGGCTATCTTCTGGGCTGTAACTCTTTCTTGTTGTTGTTTAGTTGCTCAGTCGTGTCTGACTCTTTTTGGTTCAAATAAAGCCCTTTCCTATTCCTATTATAGATTGTTTATTGATGATTTCCATTGGCAATCCTGATCTCAAGAGTGGCGGGTCTACTGCTCTGAGTGTTCATCGGCTGGGAATCAATTATTAGGACAGTCACTGTGTTTTTTAATTTAATTTTATTTTTTATTTTATTTTTTTCATTTATTTTTATTAGTTGGAGCCTAATTACTTTACAATATTGTAGTCGGTTTTGTCATACATTGACATGAATCAGCCATGGAGTTACATGTATTCCCCATTCCGATCCCCCCTCCCATCTCCCTCTCCACCCGATTCCTCTGGGTCCTCCCAGTGCACCAGGCCCGAGCACTTGTCTCATGCATCCCACCTGGGCTGGTGATCTGTTTCACTATAGATAATATACATGCTGTTCTCTCAAAACATCCTACCCTCACCTTCTCCCACAGAGTCCAAAGGTTTGCTCTGTATATCTGTGTCTCTTTTTCTGTTTTGCATATAGGGTTATCATTACCATCTTTCTAAATTCCATATATATGTGTTAGTATGCTGTAATGATCTTTATCTTTCTGGCTTACTTCACTCTGTATAATGGGCTCCAGTTTCATCCAATCTCATTAGAACTAATTCAAATGAATTCTTTTTAATGGCTGAGTAATATTCCATGGTGTGTATGTACCACAGCTTCCTTATCCATTTGTCTGCTGATGTCACTGTGTTTTGAAAGTCAACACAGGCTGCAGTACTTACTTCGGTCCTTTTTGTTCCTATGTGCTAATTGTACCCTGGAGGCTATTTTCTCCTACTTCATATACCAGGGTTCTCTGGACCTCTTTCTGTTGTGGCCTGAGTATCTCTGGTGCTGGAGGGAGTCATTTACAGAATAATGTGTGTGTGTATGGGTATTACCAGAAAGTAGGTTCTTGTCTCATTACAGAGAGAATTCAGAGATGAGACAGAGAGATCAAGAAAGAAAAGCAAAGATTTATTAAGTGATTGTATGATCTTAAGGGGACTTCCCCTGTGGCTCAGACAGTTGAGAATCTGCCTGCAACGTGGGTAACCTGGGTTCGATCCCTGGATCAAGAAGATCCCATGGAGGAGGGAATGGCAACTCACTCTGGTGTTGTTGCCTGGAGAATTCCATGGAAAGAGGAGCCTGGCGGGCTACAGTCCTTGGGTTTGCAAAGAGCTGGACATGACTGAGCATCTAACACACAGACATGCTTTCAAGGGGAGAGGAGGCAGACCCAAGTGAGTCTCCTTGGCAAATAGATTATGTGGGGTCTGAAAACGAATGGGTGAGATGCTCACTGGGGAGGGAGCAGTTTGGGGGTCTTATTCCCTGATTTTCATTCCAAAGCCACCTTCCAGAAGGGAGGAGAGATTTTTGTCCTTATTTGGTCTTGATCAGAAGATACATGGTATCGGCGCATAATGGGAACTTAAGTGCAAGACTAATTTTTTTGTAACAAGAGTAAAATGAACAAAAGACTACTTTCTAATACCAAAGATTCCTGCCTTTTACCACCTTTCTTTGTCTCCCTCCAGGACCCTTGTCACCCCAAAATGTGTGGCTTCCTGTCCGTCTAAAAGTTCCTGCTTTTGTCTGCCCAAGGACCCCAAAGATATTGTTTAGAAGATTCGTGGTTTTCTGCCGTATGGCCGGTATATCAATTTACTCATATCTAGCTACCTGCCTGTCCTAACATGGGGGTGAACACTTAAGATTGAAGTCACATCTGTGCCCTCCAGGTCAGCTATTATCAAAGACCCCAGCTCCTGGTCTTTAGCTTATGCCTTAACAGTTAATGCAGGCCACACTCCACATGAAACCCTAACATAATGCATCTTCTGTCCTGCTTTCACGTTGTGCATAGCTGAATGAGTGAGCAAAAAAAAAAAAAAAAAAAAAAAGAAGTAACGAAGAGGCAAAAAAAAAAAAAGGTGATCCTTAGAGAGACATCTTAAAAAGTGATTGGAGCATTTGACAGTAATGGAAGAAGACACATTCCCTGTGTCTGGGAAGGGCTGGCCCGAGGCAAAGTTGTCAAGTAGTTAGCCTGGCTGTCACTGGCCTTCTTTCCTGCTCAGTCATCTAGTTTTCTAATCCTGCCTTCAGGCAGTTCAGATTCTTTGTGTCGTTTTTATTCTATTAGTTTCAGCTCAATGTTTACCCCTTGGACACATTCCTTGTCCTTTGTTAAGGTGAAATAAGTACAGGGTTTGAACTTTGTGTATTTGGAGTCAGGGACCTAAGGTCCACAGAAACTTCAGAGCAATGTAGGGCAGGGAGCCAGGGGAATTTCACTGGGATTGCTGGTCTATGGGGAGTAGGAGGGAGGAGGGAGGAACTGTAATTCTACAGTTAAAAGAAACTTGGGATATGTTTCTTTTCTGTGTATCATTGGTGAGAGGCTTCCAGATGTAGGGCCAAGCAAGTGGCAAGGTGTCTAACAGACAGGAAAGCTTATGCAGAGGAGAAGGTCAGCCTTTCCTGTGAAGGGCAGTTGAGGTCACAGGTGTAGACAGGAGGGCAGCTGCTCACGTGTGATTTGGAGTGTGGCAAAGGTGATGCTGAAAACTCAGCCTCTGTGCACTGGTGTTGAATCAAATTTCAGAGATAGAGTTTTGGGTGAATAGGTGAGCTGCTTTCTCTTCTACCTGTTAAGTCAGTCATCTAGGGTCTGCTTCCTTTATCTCACTGCCACGTGGTTTCCAAAAGGAAGTGTAAGATGCAGGAAACACAGCCACTCTAATTGTCTCTACTGAAAGTGAAAGTTGCTCAGTTGTGTCTGACTCTTTGTGACCCCATGGACTATACAGTCCACGGAATTCTCCAGGCCAGGATACTGGAGTGGGTAGCCTTCCCTTCTCCAGCGGATCTTCCCGACCCAGGAATCAAACCGGGGTCTCCAGCATTGCAGGCGGATTCTTTGCCAACTGAGCTATGAGGGAAGCTGTTAATTGTCTGCACTAGGGAGTGGTGAATCCATTTCACTCACATTCCTCTTGGCCAGAATTTAGTCCAGTGGCCCCAACTTTAGTTCAAAGGAAATGGCACAATGTTTAGGGACAGAAAATGATGTGAATATGTGGCATGATTGGTGGAGATATCTGCCATTATCACTGATAAAGACCTTTATCCTAGATGGTACCTGTCACTATGAGATCAGATTGATCTGAGTTTGAAATCCAAGTGTCAGTTCATTCCCTGAATATAAACTCATGGGATTTCAAGGAGAAGTAAAAGATGTGACATTAATAAAGCTCCCATGTCAGTGTCTGGCTCTGAGTGTACCTAGCTCTGTCACTTCCCATATGTGACTGAAGAATTATGAACAATGGGAACTTTATGACCCAACTTCTTCCCTATGTATACTGAATAGATTATTTTTTGGAGGATACATGGTAGGAAGCTGCCAAGTTTTTCAGGCTAATTCCTTCAATTCACTCTTTTGGTCTATCTTTAGACTTAACATTTACTAGTATAAACAGGAATATCTCTGACCATCAGAGTGTTGAGGTAGAGAAATTGAATATTCCTTCTTTCTAATTAATCTGGCTAGTCCCTACAGCAACTTTAACAAGATATGATATTCAGAGATGAAACATTCCAATTATTTTTCTGTAATGCTATAATCCTTTTACAAGTGCTTTCCTCTGATGTGTAATCTCCTAAATCAGATGCTAAAGAAGAAATGCCAGCTTTGACTTGCCAAGCTTATCCTTCTCACTGAAGTAAGGGAGAAATACCCCACCAAAACCTTGATTCTCTCAACAGCTGTGAAGTGTTCCCTTTAGAACCATGTCTTTCCACTGTTGAGTGATGAGTACTCCTTCTGTGATTGTTTCCTGCAGGGCCCACCACTGACAATGGCATTTGGATTCAGTGACTGTTTTCTTTCTGATGGGAGTAATTAGACAAGAAGTGAACAGAAGTGTGTGTGGGGGGAGAGAAGGGGCAACGATGAGAGAAAAAATGGGAGGTGGAAGCAGTCCAAGGAGCAGTGAAGAAGGGAACAGAGAGGGGGGAAGATGCACAGCAAGTGACCACATTGGGTACATCAAAAAACACAAAACCTGGTAGTCAGGGAGGGGAAATCAGCTCTAGATGGAAATGGAAACTCCAACTTAGAGTTTTGTGGGATTTGAGAATGAGCTCCTGATCTACTATTTTCTAGCTGTGCACTTCTAACTGCCAAAATTACTGATGTAAGATTTTTTTTAAAAAAAGTGAGAGAACCATGTGAAATCAAAAACTTTATGAATGTAAGTCATTTTTAGTTATTTCATAGAGATGCAGTTAGATACATATAGCATTAGATTGAGAAATACCAGGAGAGGCAAAGCTTACACTTGTTTAGGAAACTTTCTGAATGTATAATATATGTGACAAGTTGAGTGAAGAGTCACACCTCATTGCAGGTATAAACAGGTATTTTTTTTTGCTGTTTTGTTACTTTGAACAATTGCTACCAGTTGTGCACTGTCCAACCTTTCTGCATGGTGGCAAGGATTGTTATGGCCTTGGTCTGCTTTCTTAATTTCCTCAGATATTTTTTGTTAACAAAGCATTCTCAAGTAAACTCTGCGAGACTCAGTCCTGATTTTTTAAAACTTCATTTTCAAGCATAAATCAAAGCCATTCTTTCCCCAGTGCTTGAAGTTGGATCAGGAGATGAAGGAGAGAGTGATGTCAAAATCTTGGCTGCTGTACAGTGGTGTTGAATTGAATCTTGAAGACAGAGTTTTAGGTGAAGTAGAAAAGAATAGCTTTATTGCTTTGCATGCAAAGGGGAGCACAACAGGCTCATGTCCCTGAAAAACAATGTAACCCAACCTGAGGGATTTGGCAAGGAGTTTTCTAGCAACGGTTCAAGGGCAGGGTTGCTGATAAAGATCAGAGTGTGTGCAGGGCCTGCACTTATTCAATTTGGCCGCAAGTAGTCTCTTGATGAACTTTGAGGTTATCAAGCTGACCTCCTCTCTGGAACATCTTACATGAGGTGGGGGTTTTAGTTCTTCAGAAGAACTTAAAGATACTATGTGTATCCCTTGAGGTGAAACCAAGACCCTGCCCCAAGACCGCACTGTTGTTTCTTGGCTGCTCTCCCCATGTCTCTGCATCCCCTTCTTTCCCTGATTAGTTTCTGTGCCCTGGATGCCTACAGGGTTCTGCTCAGCTTCAAGAGGAGGCTCAGGTTCTTACTTACACAGCAAGATTACTACCCTCTTCTGTGTTTATCCATACCATTAATCTAGTTATTTGTCTCTGGGCTAATGCGACTGGTTGCTGACAAGAGGTTCACAACCAAATTACATTTTGGCACAGGTGGTCCCTAATGGGGCAGTTCACTGCCTCTGGTTGACCCTCAGCTTGAAGCTTCCCCTAAATGTCCTCTGCTCAGATTGCCTGTATAACTTGTGGCTGAAATTAGAAAGTACTTTGAGGAGATTACTGAGCCCCCCAGTGGATATATTCTAAATTTAGAAGTGGAGAATATTGCTACTATTTTTTAAGGAGAATGTCATTTACTATTTTATCATCTTAGCTGTATCCCTAGTTGTCAAAACTAGGAACATTGAGGAGAACCTAATTTCTCTAGAGTTTGTGTATATTGCTATGTAAATGTATAATATTAATTAATTAACACATTAAACTCAAGCAGTATCTATCTGTCATCTATATATCAGATTGGCCAAAAAGTTCATCCAGGTTTTTTAGTAAGCTCTTATGGGAAAACCCAAATTAATGTTTTGGTCAACCCAATATGTATATATGTATGTGTTTAATGTATATATGTATTATGTGCGTATGTAGCTATCATCTTCCTCTTTGTCTTCCATTTTTATCTAAATCCAAGCACAGAAAATCTTGAATTCTTTTAAGCACAATCCGTTTCAATTTTTTATGATAAGTGGTAAATGTTTCTTTTCATTTTATAGAGATCACTTTCATGATGCTTCAGCTTCTCTTGTAAATTAAAAAGATTTTCCCCAACTTTATTGAGATATAACTGACAAATAACATTGGCTAGGTTTAAGATGTACATGTGATGATTTTGATTTGATATCCATGCGCATTGTGAAATGATTACCGCAATAAAGTGAGTTACATAGTTGCTTTCTTTTTTGGTGAGAATTTTTAATATTTACCCTCTTAGTGACTTTTCAAACATATAATAGAGAATTTTAAACTTTGGTCACCATGTTGTATGTTACATTACCCAGAACTTATTCTTCTTTTAACTGGAAGTTTGTACCCTTTGACCACCTTCACACATTTCTCTCATTCCTACTCTCTGCTGCTTACCAACCATCAATCTGTTCTCCATGTTTATGGTTTGTTTTTAAAGGTCACCTATATACGAAGATTGTGTAGTATTTGACTTTCTTTGTCTGATTTACTTCACTAGGCATAATCCCCTCAAGCTTCCATGTTGTTACAAGTGGTAGAATTTCTTTCTTTTTACTGGCTAAATAATATTCCATTATGTATGTACCCCACATTTTCTTCATCTGTTCATCTGTTGATAGACATTTAGATTGTTTTCATGTCTTGGCTATCGTAAATAATGTTGTAATAAACATGGAAGTGCAGATACCTTTTTGAGATAGTGACTTTATTTCTTTTGGATATACACTCAGAAGTGGAGTTGCTGGATCATATGGTAGTTTTATTTTTAATTTTTTGAAGAACCTCGATACTGTTTTCCACAGTGACTGCACCAATTTACATTTCTACCAACAGTATACAAAAGTTCCCTTTTCTCCACATATTTCCTAGCACTTGTTATCACTTGTTTTTTTTTGTAATAGTCACTCTAACAGATATCTCACTGTGGATTTGATTTGCATTTTCATCATTATTAATAATAGTGAGCATTTTTTTGTGTACCTGCTGGCCATTTGAATAGTATCTTAGGAAAAATGTTTACTCAGGTTCTTTGCCCATTTTAAAATCATATTATTTATTTTTTGCTTTGTGAATTTCTTACATATTTTGGATATTAATCCCTTATCAGATTGTTTACAAATATTTCCTTCCATTCCATTAGTTGCCTTTATATTCACTTGATTATTTCTTTTGCTAAGCAGAAGCTTTTTAGTTGGATATAGTCTTACTTACTTTTTGTGTGTTTTTTTTTTTTTTTTTTTTGCTTTTCTTTCTTGTACTTTTGATGTCATATTCATGAAATCATTGCCAGTGCCAATGTCAAGGAGATTTTTCCCTATTCTTTTTTCCTAAGACTTTTATGGTTTCAGATCTTATATTTGAGTCTTCAATCCCTTTTGATTTAATCTTTGTGAGTTGTGGAATAATCTTTGTGAGTTGTGGAAGATTCTTGTAAATTTTTGGAATCATGCAGCTATCAAGTGATACTGAAAGCTTTCAAAAATGAACATGATGGAGAATTCTACATATGAGATGATTTGAGATCAAAGATAGAAACTGCTTTGCAAGTTGAGATTCCCTATATTTGATGAAGAGCAACCTTAACCTTGATAAAATTGTAACGTGATTAAACTTTTTTTTGTGATTAAACTTTTTAAGTGAATAATTGCAGCTTCTATTCTTTCAAATTTATTGCATTAGGTGTTTACCTATTGAGGTCTGGGTTTTGTAAATAATGTAAGGCCCACTTGTAATGTTTCTTTGATTCTCAGAAATGTTTTTGTTGGGTCCGTATGACCTTAGAGCCATCTTTTCCTCTGGTGAAGTTTTATGCCAGTAATGGATGCTAACCTCAGTACAAGCAGAAGCAGGGCACTGAGTCACCTAGGTGAGATTCATCTACCACTTCCCTTTGATTCTGCAGATTGTGCACAGTGCTACATTATTTTCCAGTGATTAGCCCCAAAGTCATCAGAATGATATCACTGAGGAATGCTTGATTACAATAGAATCATTGGAAATGAATGGGTGCACATCAGTCATCCCTGGGGAATGGGCTGCGGGATGGCGACTTCTGTTTTTGTATGTGTGTAACAAAATTTTTGTCTATTAATACAGTTCCATTATGAAGATCTTGCAGAGACATTCACTTAGTATATTAATCTCACACCAATCGTAAAATTAGAGAATCTCAGAGTTGGAAGAAATCCTGAAATCCAGGTAGTTGGATGGATATTGAAAGTACATTCTCATGAGGAAACTTAATCTATCATTTGTCCTTTCCACTCTTCAGATCTTGATTATAACCATTTTCTCTCCCTTAGAGTTTTTCTCCATTTCAGTCATCAATCCCACCCCCCAACTGGCATTCATTACCTGCTCATTTGAGAGAAGTTCTACACCTCCATCACCTTGGTTATTCCACTCATAACATCTACTTTTAGTGTCATCCCTAGATTTGAACCCAATATTCCAGGTATGGTTTAATCAAGCTCAGAGCAAATCAGAGGAGAATCATATCCCTTAATTCATTAAACTCTCTAAGTTTTTTTTTTTAAATCCCCTCTTTCCCTCTTTCTCAGATGCTAAGTCACATCTCTCTTGTACCATGCAGTTAAAATTTTGGATCTAAGGACAAGATTCTGCATTTGTAGACACTAAATTTCATATTGCCAATTTCTTTTAGAAACATTTTCTTATTTACTACATCAAATAACCAGCATGCTTACTTTGTATCTTTTTTTAGAAATAATTATTGAGTTTCTAAAATTGCTTTTCTTTTTCTTTAATTAATAACACAGTATTAGGTAAAGATTTCTCCTTGGGCTTTGCAGCTATTTCTAAAATTTTGTTCTATGTGAGGATTGGTTTACATTTCTCCATCCACCTAAGAGAGACTGCTTTTAGACTTAGAATAATTTTCAAATTAGAAAAAAAATGTCCATAATACCACATGTCCTTTTTTATGCTTCTGAAAATATACTATTTGTATTTTTAATTCAAGAATTTAAAATACATTTGTCTGACAGCAACTGTATTTCATGTGTTTTGAAAGTCTTTTAAATAATGATTTCTTTCTTCCCTATTTAATTTTAAAGAACAATTGTGGTGATATTTTCTATTTCTTCCCTTTCACTGTCTTGTAGAATGCTTCTAGAAGCATTCACTGTCTTCTAGAATGCTTATGAATTGGCAATTATTTCTCCTTGACCAATTTTCATGGTTCTCTATGTGAGGTTTTTAACCCCTATTATTACCTGAGTGAGGGAGATAATTTCCTCTTCTCTCTATTTTCTTCTGTGCCTCTACTTCCAGAAACCTACTTTCTAGTGTTTCTTTCTGACTGTAAATTATTTCCAATTTAGTATTTATTCCCTTTAATGTCACCTTCTCTCAGTTCTTTTCAGCTGACAGGCCTCTCAATCTTCCTACCAGAAATGGTGGTAAGTTTTTCAGGTATCTTGACATTAAATGTTTTTTAGGATTTTTTAAGGAGGAGCTAATGGAATTATCTATTTCTGGCTCTTACCATGCCTTTAGAAAGTTGGCCTTCTAAAATGCAGGCACTGAAGCTCTTTCTGTTCAGATTGTTTCTGATTTTATTGGAGCTGAAGCTCCAATACTTTGGTCACCTGGTGCAAAGAACTGACTTATGAGAAAAGACCCTGTTGCTGGGAAAGATTGAAGGCAGGAGGAGAAGGGGACAACAGAGGATGAGATGGTTGGGTAGCATCACCGACTCAATGGACATGAGTTTGAGTAAACTCCGGGAGTTAACGATGGACAAGGAGGCCTGGCATCCTGCAGTCCATGGGGTCGCAAAGAGTAGGACACAATTGAGTGACTGATCTGATAGCTTAAAAAAAATCAAGAAAAACTGCTCTGCTTTTCTAAGCCCTCACCAAGACCTCCATTGTTGTGTGTTCTCTCCCGCTGTCTCAGCAATGTCACTTTTTAGTTCAGAGTGCCGGAGGCTCCCATTTAGGTGTGTAGCCAAATGTGCTGACAGCTGCCTTCCCTAAATTGGGCTACAGCAGCTGAAAATCTGCCCAGAGAAGAAGTGGGCAGATTTTTGGCTTCAGGGAAATCCTGGAGCATCTCACAACTTTGCTTCCCCACATGTCTGCAACAGAAGGTGTATGGAGTAGTGATCGTGTACAGATTCCTAGGTGATTTTGAACCGTCTGGACCATTATCTGAGAGAGAGGCTTTCATGATGTTTCAAAAATATACACTGTTCTTAGTTTCTTATAATCAACGTCTTTCTGAGGCAAGGGAATATTCCCAGAGGATGAAGAACCACAGCCTCTGGGCTTGGTTCCAGATATAATTGCAGAGACACAGTAGACAAAGCTTCATCATCTTTGGGAACTTTAAATCTTGTCCAACCAGACAGTCTCATCTGTGACCCTAGGGTCAGGCCTCCAGATCTGTTTCTAAATGCCCATAAAGTGAATGATTTGCAGTCAGAGTCATAGTCAAAGTTGCACAAAACTTTCAGAGATGATGGGATATTCTATCTCTCTCTGTTATTAAGAAGATAAAATGATGTTTTACTCTTTCTTATTAAGGAAGGTAGACACACAGTTCTGAATATAGCACATTTCTGTTAATGGCATTGAGACTGGTCTCTTCTTAAAATGTAATAGTATTTTCTTAGGTAGGAATTCAGCACAGGAGATCGTTTTCAGCAGTCTCTTCCCTTTGATCATTATAATTGAATAATTACTATATACACTTGAATGTTCCATTTATGCTAATGCATTGGTTATCAAGAATGACACAACGGTATTTGGATGACGCTGGTTGCATTAAGAATGGTATAAAAAGGCCACAATGAAGTTATTTCATTTCATTATTTTTGCAATTATTTCCTCCTCATTAGTGTTCTTTGGAATCTTCCTATTCAAAGCTAGTGTTTATTGAACAAAATTGCTTTTTCTTAGGCTAGATCATTGTTCACAGAGCCCACAAGGCTGGAAAATATTTAGTATCAATCCTCTTTGTAAGTTTCATCTATCAGGAAAGGAAATCCAAGCTAAATAAACTAGAAGTTTAGTTTTCTTTGACATGGAAGTGTGGAGGCATGCAGGCGGTCTAAGGTATGATTCCTCTGCTCTACAAGTTGTGAGCAATGCAGGCTCCCTCCAACTTACCGATACACTTCTGTGCCTTCCCTTCATAGTATCAAACAGTGGCCCAAGATGGCGGCCCAGCTTCAATCATCGGGTTGCATCCCAGTCTACAGAAAGGAAGGCATGCGGGGGCAAGGGGTGCGTGCCAACTGGTCCTCGGAGGGGTGACATTATTTTTTACATCTAATCAGGCAGCGCTTAGGCCTCTGGCTCCATATAATTGCAAAAAAGCACAAGAAACAGTTTCTTTTTTCTTTTTTCCTTCCTCTGGGTAGACATGAAACTGAGCTTTTTTTAAAAAAAAAATCCAATATTCTATAACTATGAAAGAGAAGAGAAAGTGTATTGGTAGTCATCCAGCTGTCTTAGACACATTGTCCCCCATCCCTCGAATGAATCACAGAGACATGGGTTGGAACTTCACTGAAGAAAGTCTAAATGAGGCTGAGAGAGGGTCATTCAAATTCTGCCCCCACTTCTGGCCCAAGGGGAAGTTCGTCTTGGTTCCCTGGGGAATGACATTTCTTCCTCTTACCTGAATTTATTCTGGAGCCCACTCATGTTCTTTAAAATGTTAAAGCTTTGGATAAAATGCAAATGTTCTTTGAGAATATTAATGGATTAATTAGCATAATGTAGTACAAAGGACATAAATGTTAGAATTAGACAGAACCACAGTTAATTCTGGCTCTCTCAATTATTGATGTTTTGAACTATGGTGCTGAAGAAGACTCTTGAGAGTCCCTTGGACAGCAAGGAGATTAAACCAGTCAGTCCTAAAGGAAATAAACCCTGAATATTCATTGGAAGGACTGATGCTGAAGCTGAAGCTCCAATACTTCGGCCACCTTATGTGAAGAGTTGAATCATTGGAAAAGACTCTGATGCTGGGGAAGATTGAGGGCAGAAGGAGAAGGGGACAACAGAGGTTGTGATGGTTGGATGGCATCACTGACTCAATGGAAATGAGTTTGAGGAAATTCCAGGAAATAGTGAAGGACAGGTAAGTCTGGTATGCTGCAGTTGATGGGGTGGCAAAGAGTTGGACATGACTTAGCAACTGAACAACAACAGTAACTCTTATTTATCAGAGGAGTGACTATGGGAATGAATATGAATATCCTGGCCTCAGTTTTCTCATCTGTGAAATGAATACCATGGTACCTTACATGTTTTAGGTATGTGTGTAGCAAATTATTTAATGTTTGCAAAGGGCAAAGTGATTCAAAATGATCCCTTCTTTGCATTTCCCAACTATCAGCTTCAGTCATATTTTTATATCACTATAGCACTGGGTCTCCAGTGTGTGTATGCTTAGTCGCTTCAGTCATGTCTGACTCTTTGCAACCCTATGGACTGTAGCCCTCTAGGCTTCTCTGTCCATGGGATTTCCCAGGCAAGGATACTGGAGTGGGCTGACATGCCCTCTTGCAGGGGAACTACCTGACCCAGGGATCAAAGTTGCATTTCCTGTATCTTCTGCATTGCAAGCAGATTCCTCACTTACTGAGATAGCAGATATAACCCATGATGGTTAAGTTTTGAAAGGGGATGGTGAGAATTATTCTGGAGGTAAGGGAGATCTGGGTGAGTTGCTGGGGGTACAATGTCCCGGTCAGCATCAGGCGTGATTAGAACTTCCAGCTGTATCCAGGAGCATGTTTATTTTGGCAAGTTGCTGTGATGATTTAAGTCAGTCATTTTAGCATGGGAACATTTTGATATAATCTGAAAAACAAACCATTAAACTGTCACCTTTCATTTTTTGGAAGGGATTTTCATTCTGTATATTTTAATTTAATTTTCTTTCAATCTTTAAACTTTTTATTTTGTATTGGGGTATAGTCTATTAACAATGTTGTGGTAGTTTCTGGTAAACAATGAAGAGGTTCAACCATACAAATACATGGATACATTCTCCCCCAGACCTCCCTCCCGTCCAGGCTGGCACATTCACCGAATAGAATTCCATGAGCTATATTGTATATGTGCTGCCGAAGTGAGCACTCCATGAGCTATATAATAGGTCCTTGTTGGTTCTCCATTTTAAATATGGCAGTGTGTACTTGACCTTCCCAAACTCCCTAACTATTCCTTCCCCCATGGCAACCATAAGTTCATTTTCTAAGTATGTGAGTCTCTTTCTGTTTTGTGAGTAAGTTCATTTGTACCATTTCTTTTTAGATTTCACATGTAAGGAACGCCAACATTCAGAAAACTAAGATCATGACATCCATTCCCATCACTTCATGGCAAATAAATGGGCAAATAATGGAAGCAGTGACAGACTTTATTTTCTTGGGCTTCAAAATCACAGCAGATGGTGACTGCAGCCATGAAATTAAAAGACATTTGCTCCTTGGAAGGAAAGCTATGACCAACCTAGATAACATATTAAAAAACAGAGACATTACTTTCCAATAAAGGTCCATTTAGTCAAAGCTATGATTTTTCCAGTAGTCATGTATGGATGTGAGATTAGAACTATAAAGAAAGCTGAGCACCGAAGAATTGATGCTTTTGAACTGTGGTGTTGGAGAAGACTCTTGAGAGTCCCTTGGACAGCAAGGAGATCCAACCAGTTCATCCTAAAGGAAATCAGGCCTGAATATTCATTGGAAGGACTGATGCTGAAGCTGAAACTCCAATACTTTGGCCACCTGTTACGAAGAACTGACTCATTTGAAAAGACCCTGTTGCTGGGAAAGATTGAAGGGTGGAGGACAAGGGGACAACAGAGGATGAGGTGGTTGGATGGCATTACCAACTCAATAGACATGAGTTTGAGTAAGCTCCGGGAGTTGGCGATGGACAGGGAGGCCTGGCATGCTGCAGTCCATGTGATTGTAGAGTCAGACACGACTGAACAGAGCTGAAGGAATGCCATATAATATTTCTCCTTCTCTGTCTGACTTACTTCACTCAGTATGACACTCTCTAGATCCATCCATGTTGCTGCAAATAGCATTATTTCATTTTTTTTTTAATCTGTAGGAAAACATGATCTGAAAGGATACATGCACCCCAGTGTTCATTGTAGCACTGTTTACAATAGCCAAGACATGGAAGCATCCTAAATGTTCATAGACAGCGGACTGGATAAAGAATTGTGATACATATATACAAAAGAATATTACTCAGCCAGTTTCACCTTTTTAAAATTATCTGTCTTTGGGCTAAACCAACATCTATTTGGAGTGGATCTCAGGATGCGTTTGAACAATGGGGTGAGTGTCAAGGATGGAGTAAGAATCAGGGATGGTTATTAACCATGTAGGAGACATGTAGTCTTTTAGAACTTCAGGGAATCATCTGGAAGTTGGGAAAAAACGCAGGACCTGTAGATCCCTTCAGAGGAAATTAGGACAATCAACATGTGCATGCTCTGGACATGTCATTGCTTATGAGTTATGATCCTGTGCTTTTGAATTTGCACTGCAACCTAGGGTGGAGCGGTTTTTACCTGCCTAAGGGACTGATGTGAAGAATTGCTGCCTTCTCCCTGGTTTACAGCTACAGTCTCTGTGCTGTATGTGAATGCAGCCAAGCAATAAGGCACTAACGGTGCCTTTCAGAGCTGTGCAAATCCTTCCCTTGATAAACTAGGAGCATGTGGACAAGATAAATGCCCTAAGACAAAAATGCTTTCCAGGATCCTGAAAGAAAAGCACCCTCGCATATGTCATAAATGACACAAGGAGAAATTCTGCTTGGAAGAGTATTTTTCTAGTCCTCAGAATTTTGTGTCAAATGATGTTTTGCTAAAGCCTGTCTGGCAATGGCTACAGTTTTAAGAAAAAAAGAGAAAAAAAAAAAAAGTGCTGTGGCTGTGTATCTTATCTTCGTTACAATCCAGTGGTGGATGGTGATGCGCTTTGTGTCAGCTTTATAGTCCCTAACTAGGGATTTAAGGAGTAGAGTAAGGTGGCCATCATAAGAAGAAATATGGTATATTTTAAAAATTACTGATACATGACACTATACTTATGGGGCAACAACCAAGAAAGCAGTGATGTGAGGATTTTGGGAAAGAGATAAGTTAAACTGTCAGCTCCTACCTACATGTGTTACAAATTGTTCTTGGATAAGATACAATTCTGGTGTTGTGCATCATAATTGCGAGGTATAAATAAAACATTGTAGTAAAAAAAGTCATGTGACTTTTATGTGGAGAAATAAAAATGACCTATTGTCGCCTATAAAATGGGATACAGCCATCACATGAGGCTAATGTTAGGCCAAGAAATAAGACATGAATAAAATATGGTCACGTTTTTCTAGGTTTTAAATTCTTATATGGAAGTTGACCATGAATTAAACTGTGGGTTACATCCTGAACCCTTGAACTAACTCTATTAATTTGTTGAATTTATAAATGAACTCAAAATATATGCTTTCCCTTCTAAAGGAATAAAACCTAGTTTTCTTTCTTTTTTTTTTTTTTGTCTGTTTTAACTGACCAGCATGCGTGCTTAGTCGAGTCTGACTCTGCGACCCCACAGACTGTAGCCTGCCAGACTCTTTTCTCCATGGGATTATCCAGGCAGGAATATTGAAGTGGGTTGCCATTTCCTTCTCCAGGGGATCTTCCTGACTCAGGGATCGAAACCTCGTCTCCTGCATTGGCAGGCGGGATTCTTTACCGCTGAGTCACCTGGGAAGCCCCTTAACCAACCTGGGTAATCATTTAAATGGAGCATAGACTGAAATATATTTAAAATCCAAAGATATAAAACACCTAAAATATATTCTGAATCAAGTCAAAATTCCATTTTGTCATCTCTTGAGAGGGTCAAACCATCAAAGTATTATTACCAACAGATACTGTTTTTAACTAATAGAACAGAGCAAATTGCCCTTTTCTCCTTGTTTCAGTTTTTTTTTTTTTTTTTTAAGCGTACATGCTTTTTCTTTTGAATTCATTTGCTTCTAGTGCATCTTGCAGCCTTTAGATTTTCAATCATCACATGGTCCATTTTGCATTGGAAATACTTGCTTAATCCATGACAGGTTTCTTATTTCTCTAATATTTGAGTTCATCTTGGGCTTTCTTGTCAGTTTTTAATGGAAAGCTTCATTGAATAAATATGCTAGACTCTCCAGTCTAGATTCATCAGTTCATGGAGGGAAAGCAGGGCTCACATGTGCCCCAGGATGCTGTGTTTATTGATTGATATGCTGAGGATTTAGATAGGTGCTTTCACAGAGTGAGGATGGAGGAAGGCAGTTATGGAGGAGATAGAAATCTGGAAGCCTCTCTTAATATTGACATTTGTTGAAGAAGTTAGGAAGTTTAGATTTTGCTTGTTTTTTTTCTTTTTAAACATGACCATTGTTCAGTTTGTTTTAGATGAAAGAGCCATCATTCACTGCTGCTGCTAAGTTGCTTCACTTGTGTCCAACTCTGTGCGACCCCGTAGACGGCAGCCCACCAGGCTCCGCAGTCCCTGGGCTTCTCCAGGCAAGAACACTGGAGTGGGTTGTCATTTCTTTCTCCAATGCATGAAAGTGAAAAGTGAAAGTGAAGTCGCTCAGTTTTGTCTGACTCTTAGTGACCCCATGGACTGCAGCCTACCAGGCTCCTCTGTGCATGGGATTTTCCAGGCAAGAATACTGGAGTGGGTTGCCATTGCCTTCTCCACATCAATCACTAAGGAGCCACAATCACTGATCTCACAAGCAGTGAGAGTCACTGGGAAATTGTTGGGACTGGGAGGATAACAACAAGAGAGAGCCCTGCATGTCTTCAAACCACTTTCCAAACATTCAAACCTTGTCAGAGCCTGTCTGGGTTTACTCTGTGTGAACATTTCTCAGCATCCCCATTCTCCCCAGACTCACATTTCCACGTATATTTACAGGCTACTCAGTGCTTACATTGGTGTGCCTCAGGGTTTATATTTTATGCTACATTATTTTTGTTTTATCTTCCCCTTAAATGCATTGAGCTGAATCATAAAATACTGCTTGTAAGACACAGGCACACACAAAAAAGGAAGGATCAAATGTGATACTCAAGGCAGGAATTGGGCTTGTCCTCTGTTGGAGCTGGGTGTGTCCCCACAGGCAAGATCAGGCTTCAGCCTAAGCGGGTAGGGGAAGCAGCTTGCCTACACCTTGGATACAGGCTGTGGTCATATTTTAAAACTCCTGGATGAAAGATGTCTAATAAATCTTCCAGTTTCATTTTGTTTTTGTTGTTTTCACTTTTGCTCTGTGTTTGCTGTATATCTCCCCTACACATTGTGGATATGATCAAAGACAAAGCCAAGCTCACCCATCACCCTTTCCCCCTCCGGCCCCTGCCCCGCCCTGCCCCGTGATGTCCATTGAAATCAGAATGCTGTGCTGATAAGACCATGGGTGTATTCTAGAGTTAAACTCTGATTGTCTTTGTTAGAGAAATTGTATTTTGTTAATTCATGTTTTTTAGAAGGAGACATCCACTTGCCCCCCAGCAGATCAGGGGTGGCATTGGACATTTCTGTTTCTTCCTGTAAACTCTTTACTCTGTCTTTTGTGCAAGAAGAAGAATGACTTATTTGATTCGTGAGATGGTGGGAGGCTGACTCCTCTAAGGCCTCATCACCTAGGCAAGGAGGCTAATGCATTGAAAGGACAATGTTTGCCCATCACTTGTGGTTTTGGCCCTCATTTTGCTGATAAGGCTCGTGAACGGGCTTTCCCTTGCACTTCAGGCTTTTGTTTGTGAGGCTGATGCTTTGTTCTCCCATTTTATCATTAGTTCCCTGTGTTTATGCCCTACTGTAAGCGAGAGGAGAGGAGTGACTGGTTTTCAGGGTACCCACTGCCTAGGTGCTGCCTAATGGCTGTGCAGGCTCTCCACTGTTGAGACCCTTCCAGGATTGACCTGCATGTGTGCATGCTCTGTTTCTCAGTTGTGTCCAACTCTTTGCTACCCCATGGACTGTAACCAGCCAGGCTCCCCTGTCCATTGGCTTATCCAGGCAAGAATACTGGAATGTATTGCCATTTCCTCCTCCAGGGGATCTTCCTTACTCAGGGACAGAACCCAAGTCTCCTGCATTGGCAGGCAGATTCTTTACCACTGAGCCACTAGGGAAACCCAGGAATAATCTGCAGTGGCTTCTAAATCATGATGGCCATTAGGTTGGGATTAGCAGATGTAAATATTTATATGCAGAATGGGTAACAACATGGTCCTACTGTATAGCACAGAGAACCTATATTCAATGTCCTCTGATAAACCATAATAGAAAAGAATATAAAAATGTATATATGTGTATAACTGAATCACTTTGCTGTATAGCAAAAATTAGCACAACTTTGTAGATCAACTATACTTCAATAAAAATTTAAAACTGAAAAAAATCATCTGGGATGCCTGTTAAAACACTATTCCTCATACCATCTCCAGAGCTAATGAATCAGCATTTCATCCAGGAGGGTACAGGATTCTGTGTTTTAAATGCAATCTACAGGTGACTATGATGATGGGATGGGGAGGGAGGTGGGAGGGGGGTTCAGGATGGGGAACACATGTAAATCCATGGCTGATTCATGTCAATGTATGGCAAAAACCAAGTTTTGAGACTTTTATCAATATCCTCTTCCACCACTTAGTTTTCCTCATTGTATTCTTTCAGATTTCTATTTAGGAACTAATCAATGATTGACTGATGCTAAAGCTGAAACTCCAATAATTTGGCCACTTGATGCAAACAGCTGACTCATTGGAAAAGACTCTGATGCTGGGGAATATTGAAGGCCAAAGGAGACGGGGGTGGCAGAGGATGATGGTTAGATAGTATCACTGACTCAAGGGACATGAACTTGAGCATAAACTCCAGGAGATAGTGACAGACAGGGAAACTTGGCATGATATACTCCATGGAGTCACAAAGAGCTGGACATGACTTGGCAACTGAGTAACAACAACAAAGGTTGACTTTGGTGGGTGCAATTGTTTTACTATTTGACTGCTCTAAAAAAGGTTATTTGCATGTGTTAACAGATAACTTCTGGAGACAATGCTAGCATTAAAAGAAAGATGCCATTCCAGGTTCTGTGTCAGCCTGTGGGGCTATGTGTGAGTGGTTGTGGTTGTGAGGAGCCCTTTAAAACACTGTTTCTATCATACCCTTCAGGCCACAGCCTCCTGTAGAGCTCATGTTAGCCCTTGGAGTATATTTCAGGGTGACAGTCTTTTCTGCCCATGCTGCTGGACTTGGAATGAGAGAGTAGATGAAATGTAAATTGAAATACATGTGGGAATGAGCAGTAGCTTCTTTTGAATAGACTGGCATGGAGTCGAAGATACAGGTGACAGGCCAGGGACTGGTGACATTCATAAATTATCAGATTCTAAAATTCACATTCTAGCAGGATTATTTTAAAGAGGTTTAGCTTTCTTTGGTTGTATAATGTCTTATTCTTTCATCTTAAGCATTCCTGTTTGATAAAAACGAGTCCTCATGTAAATTCATTTATTATAATTCAATCCTTCCTAAACTCCCTTGATATAGAGTTACAGAATGTTACTTTTCTTTTTCCTCTTGAGAAAGGTGCTAAAAATGCAATACTGCCTTATGGTACATGAATTCATCCAAAACGCTTGCAACAAATTCTCCTGCCTTTTAAGAAGCTTTTCCCTTCTATGACTTGTTTTTTGCCTGCCTAACAGATTACTGTCCACTTTTGAGCGTACAAATACTCATTATGGTACACATAATGAGCATTGGATTCAACCAATGTTATCCAGTTGATCAGTTTACTCCTTTCTTTCCCGAACAATCTGCCCTTCACCACTTTGATGCTTTTTAGCCATCTTGTTCCTCCCAATAGGATGAATGCACCTTCAGAATGACCATCCTGGTTATGTCCCATGGTCCTACCAATCCAGAATTATGGCATTGACAGGGGTGCTAAGAGATGACTAAAATGAGAACTGGGTTTCCCTGGTAGCTCAGTTTTAAAGAGCCCACCTGCCAATGCAGGAGATATGGGTTCAGTTCCTGGGTCTGGAAGATCCCCTGGAGAAAGAAATGGCAACCCACTCTGGTATTCTTGCCTGGAAAATTTCATGGGCAGAGGAGGTTGGTGGGCTACAGTCCATGGGGTCACAAAAGGTCAGATAAAACTGAGCTACTGATCATGAGCCCTAGTAAATATCTGCTAGGCATTGACAGAGAGAGTTACAGAGAGAAGTGCTTGCTGTAGATGAAAAAGCCAGGGGACCTTATCTGCATGCTAAGTGGCTTGTTGCTCCTATTGCTCAATCAAGACAATTCAGTGCCCTACTTTGTAGATGGTTTATGCCTTGCAAATGGAGCTGTTCAGCTTTGGAGCCAGTGATGCTGTATATTCTACTGGCAAGTCTTCTGGTGGTGGGTGTTTTGAGTTAGTAGTTACTACGGGACAGTGAGTGAGGAATTCAGCTGCAAGAAGCCAGCAGAAGAGGAGGCCCTGTGTTTGTCCCAAGCAATCTCTGCAATGTGGTTTAGGATCGACCGAGAAATGTTTTGGTGTCCCCAACTCTTAACTTTACAAATTCATGTCTTTGAGATGATATACTATACTTTTGGGATTCCTGTGTTAAAATGTGAAGTGTTTATCCTCCCTAGGATGTCAAGTTACTCTTAATAGCTCAAACAAATGAATGATGGCCAGTTATCACATACTAATGGCATCCTGAAGACTGGGGCAAAGGATGGAAAAGTTTCAGAATGAACCAGAATAGGATGGCTGGATGCTTACTCTCTCCTAGGAAATGCCCAAGGGTGCTTTGGCACATTTATCAGTAAGTTACAGTAGGCAGTATGAGTATGGTTGCCTTTGTTATTGTTCAGTCACTAAGTCAGGCCCAACTCTTTGAGACCCCATGGACTGCAGCATGCCAGGCTCCCCTGTCCTTCATTATCTCCTGGAGTTTGCTGAGATTCATATCCATCGAGTTGGTGATGCTATCCAACCTGGTGAGAAGATCATTCGAATGGAGTCCTTCTTGCCTGGAGCATCCCAGGGACAGAGGAGCCTGATGGGCTGCCATCTATGGGGTCGCACAGAGTTGGCCACAGCTGAAGCGAATTAGCAGCAGCAGCAGCAGATATAGTCTGAGCTGGATAGCTGACATGGGGACATCTACAAGCAGTTCTCTTAATTCTTGACAGCTCTGCTCTCTAATGCACCCTAGTAAGGGCATCCCTAGGGGAAGACCCCAACCCTTGCTGTTTGCATTAACATTTTCTCTAACACAGCTTTATTCAGGAATTTCTAATACTTTTCTGGATGTCAAAGTAAATTGCCATCTGGCTATCTTTATGAATTTGATTTAAATTTGAAGATATTTATCTATACTTTTTCTTTTTACTTTGAGTATAGCTTTGTCTAGTGCTGATCTTTAAATGGTAATCCTTTTTAAGTAAAGTAGTAGGTTAGGCAAAGAGATTGACTTTCAAGACTGCCAGGTTACTGGTGTCTGAAGAAAAAACTTTATTTGCTCAATCACTTAAACACGACCAGGAGGTATTGCTTAAGTACTTAATAAACTCTTCCATTCTCTGGTCTCTTGTTTGTAGAAAAGGATGTGAGCTTGCTCTGAGGCATGTGGGATGATGCGTGGGTGAATTTTTTACTTATTCTTCATCACAAATCCTATGTCTGAAGTCTTTGGATTAGGGTATGCCTAGCCATTTTGCTTAATGTTTTGTAATTTCATCCTTATAATCTCTGTGAAAGGCAATCAAGGATTTTATCTTTCTTTTAAAGTCTCATTGTAAACAGGAATAATGGATCTATTCCAGAAAAGGAAACATAACACTGATTTTTTAAAAACTCAATCCTATACTAGACCCTACAAAAAGGTATAAAAGATGGGGAAGAGCAACAAAGAGGTTGCAAACAGACAGTGTCAGTTTTGATATATATCTGAGAATGGCAAAAGCTCTGAAAACGGAAAATGTTTATATTCACAGTACATTGTAAGAAATTCACAAAGTGACTCCTCCCCAGCAGAAGTCAATTCTATTAAAATTCACTCCTCCACAGTCTGCATCTTAATTTTATAAAATGTAGCCATGTAGATGTTTGCAAATAAAATCATAAAAAATTCCCCAAAGCAGAAATTTGGTTAGAATCATTATTTTAAATGAATTGGGATTTCCCTGGCAGTCTAGCAGTTAAGACTTTGCCTTCTAATGCAGGTGGTTCAGTCCCTGGCTGGGGAGCTAAGATCCCACATACCTTTCGGCCAAGAAATCAGAACATAAAGCTTAAGCAATGTTGTAATAATTTTAATAAAGATTTTTGAATGGTTCATGTCAAAAAAGTCTTTTAAAAGTTAAAATGCATTGACTTTTGAAATAAAAGACAGCCCTGTCAATTCACCTAAAACAAAACAAAACCTTTGAACATCATGCAATTTAAAGACAAATTAAGATGGGATTTATGAATTGCTTAATGAAAAAAAAGAATAAGATATATATATATATATATATATATATATACATCTAAATGGATAGTTTTAAAATAATTCATTTATTGAATTAATTGAACACAGGAAAGACTGAAAATCAGTGAGCTAAGATTTCAACTTCAGAAGCTAAAACAGGATAACAAAATGGATCAAAGGAATGCATAGGAAAAATATTGATATAGACATATGCTGGAAGAAATCAGTACAGATGAATGTAGAAGTGAACAAAATAGAAAACAAAAAGTAAAAGATACATCTGGTTGTGATTGTTTAGTCACTAAGTTGTGTCCAAGTCTTTTACAACCCCATAGAGTATAGTCTACTCGACTCCTCTGTCCATGGGATTTCCCAGGCCAGAATACTGGAGTGGGTTGCCATTTTCTTTATCCAGGGGATCTTTTCAACCCAGGGATCGAAACTGCATTTCGTGAATTGGCAGTAGAATTTTTTAATGCTCAGCTACCAGGGAAGACCAAAAGATATTTAATAAAACTAAAATATTTTTCTTAGAAATAATGACCAAAATTTTCAAAACTTTGTCAATATGATCAAGCCAGAGAGCAATAAATGAATGATAAATATGTTTAAGATGAAAAAAGGGATAAAAAAAAAGGGCTTCCCTGGTGGCTCAGTGGTATAGAACCCTCCTGCCAATGCAGGAGGCATGGGTTTGATCCCTGGGTCGTGAAGATGCCCTGGAGAAGGAAATGGCAACCCACTCCAGTATTCTTGCCTGGGAAATCCCACGGACAGTAACCCTGGCTGGCTACAGTCCATAGGTTCACAAATGAGTTGGAAACAACTTAGTGATTAAACAAAAAAAAAAAAACAAATCTGATTTAAAAAAAAAAGACATTAGGAATATAGGAGGACAGGTTTCACTTTTAAGAATATAGCACAAGAAGCTCAGCACACTAAGCAGAGCTACTGAAACTACTGGAGGCTGGCAGGCCACAGTCCATGGGGTCACAAAGGGTCGGATATGACTGAGTGACTAAGCACACACTGAAAGCTATTAAACAAAAACATTGGAAGTCCTTATAAATAATCTTTCAGATATTCAACAAAGGAAGAAATTGCATATTCAAGAAAATCTACTAAAATCTTGTAACAATGGTGAGAATCTGTGGCTTTTGAACCATGGACCTCTCCCTCTTTATCTTTGCCCCAGCTCAACTTGACTAAAGGTCTATTCTGGGTGGGGGTACTCAAGAAGATGGGGGATCCTGTCCCCTCAGCTCTAATAAAAGCTTACCTGTCTCATTGAAAAGGGCAGGCAATGACCATTTCTCATCCCATTCAACTCCAAGATAAACAGGTTCAATTCCCAGTGAGTGTAGCGATGAGGTCAGAGGCTCCCTTCCTCCATCTAGTTCCCAATCATAGGATAGAGGCCCTACCTTGGGAGTAAGGAAATGACACTGGATGGTAATTCAAACCTACCAGAACAAATGGAAAAAATGAAAAACGGTAAATAAAAAGGTAAATACATTAAACTCTATCACTATAAAATTGCTCCTCTCCCTTTTCTCAGTTTCTTTAACAGACAGAAATCAAAATTATGACAACACATTGATGGATTTATAACATCTATAGATGTTAGCCAGTAGTTGCGTCCAACTCTTTGTGACCCCATGGATTACAGCCTGTCAGGCTTCTTGATTTCTGGGATTCTCCAGGCAAGAATACTGGAATGGGTTGTTATTCCTTTCTTCAGGGGATCTTCCCAACCCAGGGATTGAACTCTGGTCTCCCACATTGCAGGCAGATTCTTTACCATTTGAGCTATCAGGTAAGCCTATAATGTGTGTATATATACACACACAGACACAATTATATATATTTTGCTTTTCAGTAGCTCAGCTGTGTTTGACTCTTTGTGACCCCATGGACTGCAGCATGCCAGGCTTTCCTGTCCTTCACCATCTCTCAGAGCTTGCTCAAACTCATGTCCATTGAGTCAGTGAGGCTATCCAACCATCTTGTTCTCTGTCACCCCCTTCTCCTCCTGCCTTCAGTCTTTCCCAGCATCAGAGTCTTTCTTAATGAGTTGGCTCTTTGCATCAGGTGGCCAAAGTATTGGAGTTTCAGCTTCAACATCAGTCCTTCCAATGAATATTCGGGTTGATTTCTTTTATGATTGACTGGTTTGATCTCCCTGCGGTCCAAGAGACTTTCCAAAGTTTTCAACACCACAGTTCAATAGCATCAATTCGTCCGTGCTCAGCTTTCTTTATAGTCCAACTCTCACATCCATACATGACTACTGAAAAAGCCATAGCTTTGACTAGACAGACTTTGTTGGCAAATTAATATCTCTGCTTTTTAATATGCTGTCTAGGTTAGTCATGACTTTTCTTCCAAGAAGTGAGCATCTTATAGTTTCATGACTGCCCTCACCATGTGCACTGATTTTGGAGCCCAAGAAAATAGTCTCTCAGTTTCTATTGCTTCTCCATCTATTTGCCATGAAGTCATGGGATTGGATATTATGATCTTAGTTTTTTGAATGTTGAGTTTTAAGCCAGCTTTTTCATTCTCCTTTTTCACTTTCATCAAAAGGCTCTTTAATTCCTCTTCGCTTTCTACCATAAA
Source organism: Muntiacus reevesi (assembly GCF_963930625.1). NCBI lineage: Eukaryota > Metazoa > Chordata > Mammalia > Artiodactyla > Cervidae > Muntiacus > Muntiacus reevesi. Next base: position 53,311,065 of record NC_089251.1, on the reverse strand, counting down.
GGTGGTGTCTTCTGCATATCTGTGGTTATTGGTGTTTCTCCCAGCAATCTTGATTCTGGCTTGTGCTTCATCCAGCCTGGCATTTCACATGAAGTACTCTGCATAGAAGTTAAATAGACAAGGTGACAATATACAGCCTTGATGTACTCCTTTCCCAATTTTGAACCAGTCCTTCGTTCAATGTCCAGTTCTAACTGTTGCTTCTTGACCTGCATACAGATTTCTCAGGAGGCAGATCAGGTGGTCTGGTATTCCCATCTCTTTTAGAATTTTCCAGTTTGTTATAATCCACACAGTCAAAGACTTTAGCATAGTCAGTGAAGCAGATGTTCTTCTGGAAATCTCTTGATTATTCTATGATTCAACAGATGTTGGCAATTTGATCTCTGGTTCCTCTGCCTTTTCTAAATCCAGCTTGAACATATGGAAGTTCTCAGTCCACGTACTATTGAAACCCAGCTTGAAGAATTTTGAGCATTATTTTGCTAGCATGTGAAATGAGTGCAAATGTGTGGTAGTTTGAACATTCTTTAGCATTGCCGTTCTTTGGGATTGGAATGAAAACTGACTTTTTTCAGTCCTGTGGCCACTGCTGAGTTTTCCATATTTGCTGTCATGTCTGACTCTTTGAGACCCCAGGGATTATACAGTCCATGGAATTCTCCAGGCCAGAATACTGGAGTGGGTAGCTGTTCCCTTCTCCAGGGGATCTTCTTAACCGAGGTATCGAACCCAGGTCTCCTGCATTACAGCCGGATTCTTTGTAGTCTGAGCCACCAGAATCTCTGAAGTAGAGTTAGTAAGTTAAAACATATGTAAAATGCCCTGGAGCAAACACTAAGAAAATTACTTGAAAAAAATCATTCAAGAAATTAAAATGTTCCACTAGAAGATATTCACTTAATGAGAAAGAACACTTAAAAGGATAAATAGAAGAACAAAAAAGACCTGAGATGTCTAGAAAACAAAAGCAAAATATAAATCAAACTATATCAATAACAATATTAAATGTTAATGAATTAAGCAATATGATCATAATGAAGACATTGTCTGCTTGAATAAATAAGTATGATCCATCTGTATCCCATCAATAGAAGAAATACTTTAGATTCAAAGATTGAAAGAAAACAAATAGGAAAACATATATTATCCAAGCAGTAACCATAAGAAAGCTGGAGTGACTTTACTAATATAAGACAAAATAGACTTTAAAAGGGCTTCCCTGGTGGCTCAGATGGTAAAGAATCTGCCTGCAATGGTCTCCCTCCTCCAAACCAGGAGATCCAGGTTTGATCCCTGGGTTGGGAAAATACCCTGGAGAAGGGAATGTCTACCCACTCCAATATTATTGCCTAGAGAGTCCCATGGACAGAGGAACCTGGTGGGCTACAGTCCATGGGCTATAGCAAAGAGTTGGACATGACTAAGTGACTAAGCACACAGGTACAGACTTTAAAAATGTTAAGAAGGGGCATTTTGTAGTGATAAAAGTTTCAATCCATCTATAATGACCATAAACATATATGCACCTGAGAACAGACCATCAAAATATGTGAAGTAAAAACTGATTTTATTGAGTGAAAAAACAGAATAATAGAGACTTCAGTACCCTACTTCAATAATGAATTTTAAAAAGCAAGCAGAAGATGGGCTTCCCTGGTTGTCCAGTGGTTAAGAATCCACCTGCCAATGCAGGTGTATGGGTTTGATGCCTGGTTGGGGAATATCCCTCATGCCTCAGGGCAACTACGTCCGCGTGCCAAAACTACTGAGTCCACGTGCTGCAGGCCCTGAAGCCTACTTGCCTAGAGCCTGTACTCCAAGATGAGAGGAGCTACTACAATGGGGAGCTGGCACGCAGCAATGAAGCATAGCCCCTGCTCATCACAGTTAAAGAAAGCCCGCACGCAGCAACAAAGTCCCAGAGCAGCCATAAATGAATAAATATTTAAAGAAAAAGTAAGCAGAAGATTGGGAGATCCATGGGGTTGCAAAGAGTCGGACGTGACTTAGAGGCTAAATAACAATGACAAAGCAGATCAACAATGAAAAATAGTTTCACGATACCACATGCAATGTAGATTTAACAGACATCTCTAGAGCACTCTACCCAATAATATTAGAATTTACTTTCTTCTCAAGTGCACATGAAGCATTCTCCAGGATGCCAATGCTACAAAGTATGTCCTCTGATTGCAATGGATGAAATTGGACATCAGTAGCAAAAAATTTGAGAAATCCACAAATATGTGGAAAAACAAAATATTACTAAAATACCAAAGGGTTGAAGAAGGAATGGAAGATGAATTAGAAAACACTTTGAGATGAATGAAAATGAAGACACAACACACTTAAACTTATAATATGTGGCTAAAGCTGTGCTTGTAGTGGTATATACTTGTGTCAGAAAAGAAGAAAGATCTCAAATTAGTTACCTAAGCTTCAATTTCCAGAAATTAGAAAAAGAAATGGTAATAAAAGTCAAGTAAGCAGGAGAAAGAAAATAATAAAGTCACAATAGGAAGAAATGAAACATAGAATAAGAAACAGTAGAGAATATTAATTAAACCAAAAGCTGACTTTTAAAAAGAAAATACATGAGTCTTTAGATAGACTGACCAAGAGAAAGATGAGAGCAGTCAAACAACCAAAGTAAAAAATAAAAGAGAACATTACTACCAAAGTTACAGAGTTATGAAGAATAACAAGGGAGTAATAGGAGCCAAAATATGGTATGCCAAAAATTAGGTAACTTAGATGAATTGGACAAATTCATAGAAAGAAAGACGTACCTAAACCAGCCAGGAAGAAATAGAAAGTCTGAAGCTATTAAAAGTAGATTGAAATATTAACAAAAAGAAACTCCCCACAGAGAAAAATCTGTGACTTTGTGATTTTACTGGTGAATGTCAGCAAGCATTTAAAGAATGAATGCTGTCTTCATAAAGTCTTCCAAAAGAATAGCAAAGGAAGCAACACTTCTTAACTTATTTTATGAAGCTAATATTACCCTAATATCAAAACCAGACAAAAATGCTAGAAACTACAGACCAATATATCTTATATATCTAGACATAAAAGCCCTCAACAAAATACTAGCAACTGAGATTATGCACCATGACCAAGTGATCTAGAATATGATCTATGTTGGAGAACACTAAAGCTGTCAACTAAGAGTTTGATAAACAGCAAAACAATTGATTAAAACCACAGTGGAAAAGAATATTAGAAAAAGAATGTCTATATGTGTATAACTGGGTCACTTTGTTATACAGCAGAGATTGGCCAGCGTTGTAAATCAACTATCATACTTCAATTAGGGTTTCCTTTGTGACAACAGATGGTAAAGAATCTGCCTGCAGTGCAGGAGACCCAGGTTTGATCCCTGGGTCGGGAAGACCCCTTGGAGAAGGAAATGGCAATCCACTCCAGTATTCTTGCCTAAAGAATTCCATGGACAGAGGAGCCTGGTGGGTTACAGTTGATGGGGTCTGAAACAGTCGAATATAACTGAGTGAGTACACTTTCACACTTCAATTTAAAATTTTTTTTATATGAATAAGAAACTAAGAAATTTTGATACCAACAACAACAGTTTTGAGAATTTATCAGTGGGAGACCTGCCAGAAAAAAAATACTAAAGGAAGTCCTTCAGCCTGAAATGAAAAAAATAATAAATGGCAACTTGACTCAACACAAGACAGTAAAAGAGCATATGTATCACTTGCCTTTGGATTCTGATTCCAAGTCAATCATTATTGACCATGTCAGTGGTGGATGTGACTTAACTTCACTCACCTTCTGTCTCTTCATGGACAAAATGGGGTTAATCACACATGCAAACATGAAGCATAACAAGTGGAAAGCTTCTAGCAAAATGCTTGGCACATAGTAGGTGTCTAGTAGCTAGCAGCAATGTCTAGTGGCATTTGTTTTTTCACTCTTCATTTTATCAGTTGGGGGGTGTATTTTTTCTGAGTGATCTTGCATTTTATTTTCTTTCTGAAGGGCAGGAAACCTTTCCAGCCCTTGCTCAGGTGATTGCCGACTGAACTTAGGGGGATTTTCTGAGGACTAGGCAAGTGCTACGAGGGTCCTTTGTCCTCTGCTTCAGACAGGCACCAAGACAAGTGCTCGTGGCTGGTGCACTGGGAAGACCCAGAGGGATCCGGTAGAGAGGGAGGTGGGAGGAGGGATCGGGATGGGGAATACATGTAAATCTATGGCTGACTCATATCGATGTATGACAAAAAACACTACAATATTGTAAAGTAATTAGCCTCCAGCTAATAAAAATAAATGAAAAAATAAATAAATAAAATGTGGGGGAAAAAAAAAAAAAGCTGCAGGTGTTGTTTCACTTGGGAACACCAGGTGGCAGCCGAATCTGGACTCTGGCTGCTCCCTACCCAGTCACAGCCCACCTGGCCTAAGGCCACTGCGGAGGGGCTGGATCAGCAGTTGCTGGAGCAACCTGGTCAGTAACTTTTCTGTTTCTCCCCCTGTCCTTCATCCTCTGACCTTTTCCTGTCTTCTTCCACAGCCCTTGCTCTGTGAATCAGCACTGATCATCCTGAATCAGGAAGCCCACTTATCCACAATAGAGGCATTCTGGGTCCCTGGGAATTTTGCCTTCATCATTCTGAAGAGGGAAAATGTGCCTATTTGGAAACGTTGCTCTTTTAAACTCATTTCTTCTATATCCATAACCTGCTGTCATGGTAAATTTACATCTCAGAAGTTCACACATGGGCAGTGAGTTATCTGCTCTCTCTGTTGCTGTTTAGTCTCTAAGTCCTGTCTGACTTTTTTGCGACACCTCTAGAGTTGAGGTTATCTAGGAATTTGGGGGTGGTCTGGCAAGAGAGTAGGAAAGGGCTTCTCCCTGGCAAGAGGTTATAAATGGGACCAACAGAAAATGGGAAGGGATCTTGCTATTAACCCTGTGAAATGAAAATATCTCCTGCCATATTAATAAATAAGAAATGTCACAGTCACTAGCGATTTCTAGACTCCAAATGTGAATGAGAACTCCCAAAACTGTGATCTAGCAGATGCTGCCGCTCCCCCATGGTGACTACTGAGGAGCTGGGGCAACGCAAGAAGCAAGGTGAACAAGGAAACAGGATTGGCCCCAGATAGCTAAAGTGCATATGAAAGGAATGAATTCACTGAGGCTTGCATCTTCTAATACATAGAATACTAAATTCCTTAACTTGATACCTGATCTTTGATGTTCAGACTGCCGGCTCCCTTGGTTGCAAACTTGTACATACCTTGACTCCCCCTCCTGCCTCCTTGGAGCAGCTTTCTCAGATGCTATCTCCCGGGCTCAAGAGTCCTGAACATTTCCACCAAATAAAACTCTCTATTTTCAGGTTGTGACTTTATCTTTTAAATAAATAAAGTCATCTGCTCCAGGACCCATTAGAAAACATATTACATTTGCATGTAGACTATCTGGAGATTAAAAAAAATGGGTTTGGTATTTCCTTTCTGTACTATTGCCCTTCAAATTAACCTAAGCAAGTAAGCATGGAACCCTTTGAAAAACATTATATAACACATAGTTTATTAAGTTATTATTTGTTTTCATATTGTTTTCTCCCAGTAGGCTGTGAACAAGGTCAGGAACAGCCCTTCATCCATGTCTTCAGATGAGCTATCTACGTAAAAGCAAAATCTCTATTTATACTACCTATTCTCTACTTCTACTAGGAGGTTCTAATGAAAGCAGTGGTTGGCTTTGCTGAAAGCGCAGTTGAAACTCTTTTCATTTTTGTGAATATTGTAGGTGATATGAAGGCTTTCCAGCTTTATTGAATCTAATCTAGTGAAACTGACTGTGAAAGCATTCAGAGCCATTATTCTGAAACTCACTTCTCTGCACTCGTCTCAGGAGGGGTTTGGGGCAGGTATAAACAGGCCTGGCAAAGAGAAGGCTTGAGTGCCTTCCACCTCTGCCATCCAGTGCCCAAAGCAACCATCAATATTTTATCACAACATGGCTCTGCCACTGAGCTCAGACAAAGCCTTAGCATTCTTCTGGAGGGGGCACTCCAGGTGTACGCTAAGTGGATGGGAAGTGGCAGCTGCGATGAAGTCTGTTTGCCAGCTTAGGGGGACTGAGCCACAGATGTCCTCTAAAACTCCCTTTTTAACTAACTTCTTAATATCCACTCACCTTTCTGAGATGTACTCCTTTTGCCTAAGCAAGCCACTCCAAATCTGAGCATGGTCAGCAGATTTTTTTGCTTCCTATGCTTTTACCTTAAAGTATTACCATTAATTTAATTGAATAATTTAACTATTTTACTTTGCATTGGTTGAGTTCAATAATCCTGGCCTCAAAGTAGACACACAGTTTATTTTCTTTCCTCCCGGCAGGATCTGAACTTAAAATAAAGAAAAGAAAAAAAGCCGGACTTGCCCATCTCTAGTATAAACAGTCTCTTTGCCTTAGAAACCTCTTATTTCTTCCCAGTTCTGTCTAGTGAGAAAAAAAAAAATATTGTACGACATAACAGATGAGAGTTATGTTTTATTTGGCGGACAAAACTGAGAACTTAAGCCCAGAATGCAGCTTCTCAGATAGCTCTGAGGGAGTAGTCTGAAGAGGTAAAGGCAGAGGCAGGAGATATAGGAGTTTTTGCAACAAAGACCAGGTAGTTGGAACATTAAAAGATTATTTATTGATTGAAGAAAATCAGATATCTCAAGTTAAGGAATTTAGTTCTTTTCTAACTATGGGAAGATGCAAGAGGCTGGGCTCACAGAAGTCAATCCTTTGATGTGCACCACAGCTATCTGGGGCCAGCATCCTGTGCTTGCTTATCCTGAGGCTCCTCAGGATGCTCCACTGTGGGGTGGCTGCAGGGGCTGATGGCTCCATGGCGGCATCCTGTTTCTATCCTGAGTTTCCTCAAGGCTCACATCAGGGTGGCTGCAGTGTGATGGCTCGAGGGCTACAACATCCTTTATTTATTTATACGGCAGGCAACAGTTTTTTTCATTGATAAACTCTCTATGCTATGCATATCCTAAGACCTAGGTGCTTCAGGTCTCACCCTCCTTCCTTGATTCCTCTTATTACCTCTCTTCTCACGGTTCCCAGTCCTTCCTCCAAAGGGGGTCTGTTGGACACACTTGGCTTCATTGACTTGTCTGAGGGAAAGCACTGTAGGTTTTAAATCTTCATATTTCTGTAATGCTGGGAATGCTATTTGGCACACAGTGAGTTTCCAATAAAGTCTGTGAAGTGAATGGATCTGTATGTATGGGGGTTTATAATTTATCAAGTTTTTTTTTTTTTCTTGTTTTTCCACACTCATTATTTCTCTTTTAGATTCTCAAAATGACTCTGTAAGGAAAGTATTATTCTAGAACAGGACTCAGTAGCTCAGAGAGATTAGGTAACTGTTCTGAAGATGCACAGCAAGTAAGAAACAAAACTGGACTCAATCTTATTCTTCTAACTGTAAGCCATCATCTCTCCCCACCCCCCATCTCCCCACCCCCACACCCCACATCATTGTACTCATTAGTTATGAGCAATTACATATCATTCACTGCTATATTCTGGGTTCATACCATCTCTACACCTAGATTATAAAACTCCTCAAGGGTAAGGTAAATATCTTGCTCTTATTATTTTTGTGCCTTTTCTTTCATTATTGTAATAGACTGGCAATTTTAAAAGTATGTATTCTGTATTATCTGATCACTGGACACCACAGATCACTGTAAGATTAATTTTTTTACCCTTGCTTCACCAAAAATATGATTTGTCTAATGAGGTCATTAAAAAGAAGCATGAAATATATTCAAAAGAATCTTGAATTTTATGCTGTGATGGCAGTATTTGAGTACATGTGAAAAACCATTAAAGAAGCTGGTATGCTTATTAAATCTTACAAAATTTTTTCCTTTAGTCACTGTAAGTGGAGAGACTTCAATATAACACTCGCCTGCCAAGAATTACAAATGATCTACGGGAACACAAGTCTAATAATAAATTCTGGCGCATGGAGATGGGTCCTGTTTCTATGAAGGTCTCTTACCCTCTGTTCTGATTGATAATTTTCCCAGCAAAGAAATCATGGTAAAGCAAACCTGGTCTGTCCCTCGAACGCATCCCCATTATACATCCTGAATGCAGGTTAATGTGCCTGATACATAGTGAGGCCAAACAGACCAAAATGTTGGAGTTTGGAGCAGAGGAAGATTTAATGCAAGGCTGAGCAAGAAGAACCGGTAGCCTGTGTTCAGAATACCTGGAACTCCCTGAAGGATTTCAGCAAAGCATTTTTAAAAGCCAAGGGAGGGAGAGGGGCTTCAGGGTATGTGATCAGCTCACAAGCTGGCAAGATATTGGAATTCTGGGTGACAGCAGAGTAGTTGGTCAAAGAGGGACAATTTAGAGGCTTACATGTGAATAAATTTGGGATGCAACTATGTAAATTTCAGATACTGAGAGGCATCTTTCATGGCTAGCCAACAGTCAAAGTTCGATCCTTTGTCTATTCTCTCTTGGCTCCTCAAATCCACCCTCTACCTCGTGGAAAATAGGGGACCCTCCTATACTGTTGGTGGGAATGTAAATTGGTACAGACATAATGGAGAATAGTATGGAGGTACCTGGAAAAATTGAAAACAGAGCTACCATATGACCCTTCAGTCCCACTCCTGGTCGTATATCTTGAGAACATCATAATTCAAAACAATACATGCACCCCAATGTTCATAGCAGCACTGTTTACAATAGCCCAGACATGGGAACAAGTGCCCATCATCAGATGATTGGCTTAAAATGTTTTATATGTGAATATATACACACACATGCACAATGAAACATTACTCAGCAATTTTAAAAAATTGTCTTTTGCAGCAACATGGACCTAGAGACTATCATATTAAGTGAAGTAAGTCAGAGAAATACAAATACTATATGACATATGTGCAAAATCTAAAAAATAAGACAAATGAATCTATTTACCAAGCAGCAACAGATTCACAGAAATAGAAAACAAACTTGTAGCTGGCTGCCAAAGGGGAAAAGGAAGAGGAGGGATAAATTAGGAGTATGGGATGAATAGATACAAACTACTACACATAAAACAGTTAGCAGCAAGATTTATTATATATCACAGGGAATAAAACTCAATATCTTATAATAACCTATAAGATATTGAGTATTATAGTGGATTATATGGAAAACAACCTGAAGAATTTCACCCTCTGTCTTTTGCAATCTGCTTTGCTCCCTAGGAACTGACATACATGGCTGATATTAGTGGGCTTTGCTTTCTCTGGTTTCTGGCTTGACCAACGGAAGGTGCTGGCAGGAGCTCTGGAAGGGAACTAGTAGTCATGGCATTTATTCCCCTAGGTCCTTCTCTGCCATGGCATGGCACCACTTTTCAGGGGCTAGGTTCCTTGAGCTACAGGACTCATAGGGTCTGGTAACCCCTCCCTCCGTTCACCTCCCTTGTTGCTTTCCTTAATTCTTCCCTTTATACCGTCCTCAGTCACTTCTTCTGAATGTGTCATCTATTTCCTAAGGGTGCCTTTAACTGTCTATCATGTGGGTTTTTTTTTTTTTTTCCATTTATTTTTATTAGTTGGAGGCTAATTAATTTACAATATTGTAGTGGTTTTTGCAATACATTGACATGAATCAGTCATGGATTTACATGTGTTCCCCATCCTGATCCTGCCTCCCATATCATGTATTTTTATTAGTGACCAAGCTGTGGCACTTTTCCAGCTTTTCCAAAATTGCACATAGGAGTTCAAAAGCGATCTAAACAATGCAGAAGAGAGTGGGGCCTCCCTCCCATTACTCTTTAAAGCCAGGTTTCTATTTATACACTATTTTTTTTTTTAGAGAGGTTGTTTGCAACTAGATTAACAAAGTTTTGTGTCTACAGTTAGCTAACTCTGACCTGTGAAAATAGCTTATCTCCTATGTAATGCAGTTTATTATAATCAGTTTTCACTGATTTCCCACAAAACTGAGTCTGTCCTAGAAAAATCAAGTTGAACTTGGAGATGTGTAAATCAAGGTCAGTTGGATTCAACAGTAATTCAAGGTCACGCTGTGAAACTCAGCTCCAGCTGCCAGGACAGCCAGGGCCGCTTGGGAAGGGTTGTTGATTGTGGGGTGGGGCTGCTGTCGGTTAAAGAGGAATTTGTCTTCATTGTCACCTCTGAGCTTTCAAAAGCTTCAAAAGAAACAAACTTCTGTGTTAATTTGCCTTTTATGTCCATAGACAGAATAGGATGTTTCCACTTGGGATGTAAATTTTGCTTTTCCTGACCTCCCCCACCTCAATCTTGCTCTTTCTACACCAACTAAAAGTTCTTTTCTTCTCTTCAAGGTGGAACTGAAATATCCCTTCTCCTCCAAAGCCATCTGTCCTATATCTGAGTGTGTCTTATGGTCCCTTTAATGTCTCCCATCAGTTAGAGTGGATTAGGCCCTCAGCTATTACTTCTGGGCTGGGGATGGGATATCAAAATGACTTTGTGGCTTCAAACAATTTTAAGGTTTGAACTCACATATGCATTTGTCCAGCTAAATGCAGAATTTCAAACAAAAGAACTTGGGGGCTGTGTCACACAGCTTGCAGGATCTTAACTTCCTGACCAGGGTTCGAACCTGCACCTCCAACAGAGGCAGTGTGAAGTCCTAACTAGTGGACGGCCAGGGAGTCCCCCCAAATAAAATCTTCTTATTTAAAAACTAGAAATATATCTATTTGTATTTCTTCATGACATGTCTTAGGTGACTCTTGTTCATCCTTTAGAACTCATCTTAAGAATATGCCTGGCCTTTGTGGGTATCTTATGCTCTGACCTGGGTTTGGATATCCTGCCTCAGCATATCTGGACCATCTTGGTCACAAGACTTCACAGTGTTGAGTTGCCCTTGATTAGCTCCCATTTTTTCTCCCTTTATATTATGAATTCCTTGGGGGCAGGGGCCATTGTTTTTATCATTGTATACTTGAGGCTGAACACAGAGGTGGCACACAGGCTTATGAAAAGCAAGAAAGGAAAAAAAAATGAATATAAAGACCATCATATGTGCTTCTTTATTTAGGACTGAGTTTCAGTGCACATAATAATGGGCTTCCCAGGTGGCTCACTGATAAAGAATCCACCTGCCAATGCAGGAGACGCACGAGATGTGGGTTTGATCCCTGGGTTGGGAAGAGCTCCTGGAGGAGGAAATGGCAACCTACTCCAATATTGTTTGCCTGGGAAATCTCACGGACAGAGGGGCCTGGTGGGCTACAGTCCTTGGGGTTGAAAGAGTCAGATAAGACTTAGCAATTGAGCATGGACGTGAGCACATAATAATAGCTGAAAGAGTTTGCAAAAAAAAAAAAAAAAAAATCATGCACCTACATCTTGTCCTTCTGTGTCCATTATTCCCTGGGGATTCTGATTCATCAAGACTGGGGTAAGAGCAAAAGAATGTGAATGTTTGAAAGCACACACTAGTGGTTATGACAGAAGCAAAGGATAAGAACCATTGATCTGATTTCTCCTAGGAGTGGGAGGGATGCTGGTAATATTTACCTCTGGATTCACAGACAACTGCAGTAAACTTGAGACTGCAGAGGCTTTGCTTCACTCCATTTTGGGTGAACCAACCACCTCTGTGGGGCTTTATAGGGAACTTTACCCTTCTCAACGTGAAAGCACTCATTTTATGAAGACTTGCTGAGTGAGCTGGTTGAATAGTTTTGTGTACAGACACATTGAAAGAAACTATGATAACAATGAAAGAACTTTTTTGGTGAAAATTAAAAATTCTTAAAAGACTACTCAGGATATCAAATGCTGTCAGGTTAAGATCTTTCTTTTTTCTGGAGAAAGATTAAATTTCTCCCCTTAACTTATTGCTTTTTGTGAATTTTTGCCTTTGTGAAAAATTTGCTCCTGCAGGAACTCTCCTCTCTACATTATTAATTTTCTCATTTTCTGTTTGATCATTTCCCATGCCAAAGATGCTAAATCTCTTACATCTCTTTTAAAAAAAACAAACAAACAACTATGTCTTCACCTTACTGCCCACTCCCAACTAATGTTTCATTTTCCTACTTTTATTTGTAGCCAAACTCTATGATAGAAACTTGAGAAACAGTGTCTCTGGACCTTCAAGGATAGCTTTAGCATTAGGAATGTAAACAAAAAGGCTGAGTTTTTTAAAAAGGCTCAAAGAGAGGATGCAAATACAATCTACATAGGATAGCAGAGCAGCAGTATAAAATGATATATCAAATGCACTCAACGGTCTTGAAGTGAGGTGGGAGACAGATCTTGCCATCAGTTGAAGAGTGAAGAGTGAAAGGGAGGCGAGGGAAGGAAGGTAGTAAGTCTGTGCTTTTTCTAAGAACTTGCCTGGGAGGAGAAGGAAAGAGATTCAAACACACTTAGAGGAAATAAGGGGTCAATTTGAAAACTCAGAGCATTATCTAACCTGGATAAGGATTGGACCATTAGAGAATTTGGAGGAAAAGGGTGAGGTTACTTAATTAAAACAGGCTTTACTTAACTGTGTGAACTTCATTTTTGTCTTCAAGTCGTCAGGTGTGGTCAGTCACTTCAGTCATATCTGACTCTTTATGACCCTATAGACTTAAGCTTGCTAGGCTCCTCAATCCATGGCATTCTCCAGGCAAGAACACTGGAATGGGTTGCGATGCTTTCCTCCAGGGGATCTTCCCGAATCAGGGATTGAATCCACATCTCCCGTGTCTTCAGCATTGCAAGTGGATTCTTTACTGCTGAGCCACCGGGGAAGCCGTCGACTCACCATAGTACTTCCCTATTTTACTATTTAAGAGTTAGAAGTGGGATCAAATCCACCACAGAGAGATTCTTACCGGAATAACATATAGCAATTCTAAGCATCTAACTTTGTTGAGTTCAAATGGACCCCATGAGAGATACTGAGTAGGCTGGCCATCTGTCATGGCTGGTGAAGGGACACTGAAGCTGTGTAACCCCTAGCATTCAATTCTATCCAATGGATTCTCCTTCTAAGGTGACAACAGTTTGAGAAATCCCAGCACTAGAGTCAGCTTCAAGAATATGATCTTAGCATATTGACTTCCCTTAGATTTTGAAGAGTCCAAATCATAATCCAGTTTAGAAATCTATTCCACTGTCACCATAAAACCTTAGATTGAACTTGCCTTTGGGACACTAACTGATTCCTAATCTATTTTCTTCATGAGGAGAACTAATTGTCATCTAATTTAACCAGAATAGCTTGCTGTCACTTAGTAAAGGAAGGGAAATAGGGCAAGAGGTCTGAGGATATGGAAAGGTCTTTAGAATGTTGCCCAGGGAGAAACTACTTAAGAGAGATATAAGAGTGAGGGTGCCTGAGCATGAATATACCCTGAGAAAACCAGAATTCTAAAAGACACTTGTACTCCAATGTTCATCAAAACACTATTTATAATAGCCAGGATATGGAAGCAACCTAAATGCCCATAGACAGGTGAATAAGTAAAGAAGATGTGGCACATAAATACAATGGAATGTTACTCAGCCATAAAAAGGAACAAATTTGAACCAGTGGTAGTGAGGTGGATGAACTTAGAGCCTCTTATATAGAGTGAAGTAAGTCAGAAAGAGAAAAACAGATATCGTATATTAATGCATATACATGAAATCTGGAAAAATGGTACTGATGAAAGTATTTGCAGGGAAGGAATGGAGTTGCAGATGTAGAGAATGGACTTGTGGACACAGTGAGGGAAGGAGAGGGTGGGCTGAATGGAGAAAGTAGAATTGACATATATACACTGTCATGTGTTAAATAAATATTTGGTGGGAAGTTGCCACAAAACACAGGGAACTCAGTCTGACTCTCTGTGATGACCTAGAGGGGTGGGATTGGAGGAGGGGAGGGAAGTTTATGAGAGAGGGGATATATGTATGATTATGGCTGATTCATGTTGTCATATGGCAGAAACCAATACAACATTATAAAGTAATTTTCTTTCAGTTGAAAAATAAATTAAAAAAAAATGAGGGTGGAGGGTAGAAGGATATAGCTTTATTGGTTAAAGCATCATTGAAAGAATGCAAAGAGAACATTTTGGGTATGAATTTCTTTCATCATTTTGCCCAGTTTTGGCTGGAGTGACAGAGTCCCATGGCTTAATGCCTAGTGGAGTGCCCGGCACAGAGTAGGTACCCAGTAACTATTTGTTGAATAATAAATATCTATTGACAATATGCCTAGTGTTTAAAACTATGTTCTTTAGAATGAATTTGGATCATCTGTAGAAAGGTGGAAAGACCCAGACACTGTCATACAGAGCGAAGTAAGTCAGAAAGAGAAAAACAAATATCATATATTAATGCATACATGTGGAATCCAGAAAAAATTGTAAAGATGATCTTATTTGCAAATCAAAAATAGAGACACAGATGAAGAGAAAAAACATATGGAGACCAAAGAGGGAGAAGGGGGAGGGTGGGATGAATTGGGAGGTTGGGATTAACTGAAATAGATAACTAATGAGAACTTAGTATATAGCTCAGGAAACTCTGCTCAGTGCTGTGTGGTGACCTAAATAGAAGGAAATCCAAAAAAGAAGGGGTATATGTATATGTATAGCTGATTCACTTTGCTGTACAACAGAAACCAACACAGCATTGTAAAGTAACAATACTCCAATAAAAATTAATTTAAAAAAGCACCCAAAGAGGAAAATGTCTTTAGATGAGATCACTGATGATATCATAAGTAATTCCTCTCTCTATATCATTTATTCAGTTCAGTTCAGTTCAGTTGCTCAGTCGTGCCCGACTCCTTGTGACCCCATGAATCGCAGCACGCCAGGCCTCCCTGTCCATCACCAACTCCTGGAGTTTACTCAAAGTGATGCCCATCGAGTCGGTGATGCCATCCAGTCATCTTATCCTCTGTCGTCCCCTTCTCCTCCTGCCCCCAATCCCTCCCAGCATCAGGGTCTTTTCCAATGAGTCAACTCTTCACATCAGGTGGTCAAAGTACTGGTTTCAGCTACAGCATCAGTCCTTCCAATGAACACCCAGGACTGATTCCTTCAGGATGGACTGCCTGGATCTCCTTGCAGTCCAAGGGACTCTCAAGAGTCTTCTCCAATACCACAGTTCAAAAGCATCAATTTTTCAGTGCTCAGCTTTCTTCACCATCCAACTCTCACATCCATACATGACCACTGGAAAAACCATAGCCTTGATCAGATGGACCATTGTTGGCAAAGTAATGTCTCTGCTTTTTAATATGTTATCTAGGTTGGTCATAACTTTCCTTCCAAGGAGTAAGCGTCTTTTAATTTCCTGGCTGCAGTCACCATCCACGGTGATTTTGGAACCCCCCAAAATAAAGTCTGACACTGTTTCCACTGTCTCCCCGTCTATTTCCCTACGGCTGTGTAATAGGATGTGTAATGTTATAATATTGAACATCAGCAAAACTGGGAGAGAATAGGAAATACTGTTGTCATGCACAGTGGAAAAAATGAATATGCTCCTTTTTAGCATAAAAAGTTCTGGATTTTATTTAATTTGATTTCACTGTAAACTTGTTCCTGTTATCTCACTGACTTTAGGGTTCTGTTCTGCGAAAAGGGTACACTGGTCATACTAATCTCACTGCATCTGTGGTGGTGGTTTAGTCCTTAAATTATGTCCAACTTCTTGTGACCGCATGGACCATAGCCTCCCAGGCTTCTCTGTCCATTGGATTTCCAGGCAAGCATACTGGGGGTTTAGTCACTAAACTACTGTGATTTTGTCACTTGCTTTAGTCGTGTCCAACTCTTGTGACCCCATGGACTTGTGACCCACCAGGTTCCTCTGTCCATGAGATTTTCCAGGCAAGAATACTGGAGTGGGTTGCCATTTTCTTCTCTAGGGGATCTTCCTCGACAACCCAGGGATCAAACCCAGGTCTCCTGCATTACAGGCAGATTCTTTTCCAACATATATAAATACTCATACACACACCAGTGGCGCTAGTGGGATCAAACCCAAGTCTCCTGCACCACAGACAGATTCTTTACAAGGTACATAAATACACACAACACACACTCCAGGTGGCACTGGGGGTAAAGAATCCACTTCCAGTGCCGGAGATGCAAGAGACCCTGGTTGAGTCCTGGTTCAGGAAGATACCTTGAAGAAGGAAATGACAATCCACTCCCGTATTCTCGTCTGGAAAATTCCATGGACAGAGGAGCCTTGCAGGCTATAGTCCATGCGGTCGCAGAGTCCGGCAGGACTGAGCATGTAACAGAGGTGGGAGGACGAGGGAGGGAAGACACACACACTAGAGGTATCTTTGCTTAGGTCTGTGTCCTTTTCTATCTCTTTCATGAAACACAAAATAGTTATCAAAAAGAGTATACATGGCAGACATTGATCTAAACATTTTTCATAAATTAATTTGTTTAAACTTCGCAACAAAGCTATGTATAAGCTAACTGCCCCCGTGAAGAAGTAGGCACAGAGAGGGTAAATACCTTGCTCTACTAATAAATTGAAACCTGGGATTTGAAGTCTGGCAAGAGTTCTCAAGTCTGTCCTCATCAACGCTATATCACTTTTCCAAGGTGACGCATATACAATTGTGTGCTACTGTGCCTGGCACAGTGTCCCCCTTGCATTATTCTTTTAGCCTCAGGTTAATGTCTCTGTTATGGTTCAGAGACTCTTCACCAAACTGAGGGAAACAAGATCTCCAAAGCTGAGAGCCTGGGATAAGAACCTCCTTGTCCTAGAGGATGCATACGATAGCAAGCTTTGGCGATAAACTCGAGCTTCTCTAGTATTTGTTTGAGTTTTATTAAATGTGATTCTATGACACCTCCCCCTCTGGGGAGAAACCAATTTCCTTGAGTTCTCTGTACAGCATCTTGTACACACACTTGACAGTTTACTTTCAAAGTGATTACCGCACTTGTGTTAATCTATCAGTCAGCCAATGACCCCCAACGATTCAGGGAGACTGAACAATGCAGTGCTAGATCAATATTATATTTCACTTTGTCAGCGATGGAAGTCTGGGATCTCTGAGTAGGATGAGAGTGAAATGAGGTATTGGATTATTGAGCGGGTTCCCTCTGGAGTCATCCCAGTATTCATCAGATATTAACTAGGAGCTGGATTTTTGTTGCCCATAGACCCAGAAAGAGATAAAAAGCCTTTTATTTGATAGCAGATAAAGTATAACTTGTGGGGCATGATGTAATTAACGAGAAGTTTTTCTGGTGATAAAGGAGAAAGCTCCTTCAATATGTGTTGGTAATTGATTATATGCTTGTATACTTTCCTCTAACTTTCCAAACTTTTTCGCATGCATTATAGTTCCATAAATATTCCCCTCCACCCGTGTGTCTCCTCTCTCCTTATTCTTCTCAGCATTGTTGGAGAAAAAATGAGGTTTCCTGGATCATTTTTCTCCCTCTTTTTTTTGGCACTAGATTATGAAGGCCAGATATTTAACAAATATCTGTGTATTGTTTTCTCAGAGTTGGGTTTTATGGTTGACAGAGTTGAATGAGGCATGTTACCTGTTTTCACAGGGCTTGAAGTCAGAAAAGAGAGAAATAAAAAGAAATAACTGAATGTCTTAGAAATAGTTTTACTCTGTAATATGGCCAAGGCTGCAAAGGTAGTGAGAAGAGAGTGTGAGCGGTGAAATGATCCAGATTTAAAAATCATGAACAAGATGTACAGAAGAGGCACTGGTTGCCAAGGAATTGATGCCCTGAGCCCTGTGTGTGTGTGAGTGTGTTTGTGTGTGTGTGTGTGTGATGTAGGATTGGATCTTAGTTCTTTTACTCAATCAAAATGTCTTAGAACTAATCATGGGCAGATGGGGGGAAGAGGGAAACTTGATGTCAGGATAGGACACACCAACCTAAAGTGACAACTGTCAAATCTGAATTATCTATGACAACAAATGACTTTCCTTGCTTATATTCTTAGTCCATTTCAGGTCAGCAGTGGTTTCTGTCCAAAATTTTCTTCCTTTTGGACCCATACCATTTTGAATATTAGGAGTTGTTATGTCATAGGAAAAAGAGAGTGAGTTTCTGGAACTGGCTATTCAATGCTCACAGGTAATGTACTAGAACTAATCATGCAGCCTTGAAGAACCAGAGATGGGCTGGAAGTCTAATACCATCACGTGCCTCTGAAGGTGGAGAGCTGGAAATATTTGGTGAACAATATACATGACAGACTCGAACAATCACTGAACCTCGAACAGGGAAGCCAACTGCCAGCAAAAGAGATTTCAGGCTCTTTCCCCATCCCTAGGGAACAGCAATGAGCAGTAGTAAAATGAACGGAGGAATAAAAATCAGAACCACTGGATTCTAACCCTAAACCTGATCAAGAATATGTGTCCAAGTCAATTTCCTTACCAAAGTCAATTTTATAGAATAATTCTGAGGATTAAAAGATATTAAAGTTTTGTGGATGATAAGACTAAAGAAATAGGTGAGGAACCCCATTTCCTGAGGTTTCCTGTTTTTCTCTTCTTCTCTACTGTAGTGTCTTTTCCTTCTGGACCTAAGCAGCCGTGTTAACTTCATGGTATGAATGGAAACAGCTGGAGTACTTGTCTTAGGAAGTGGGCCAGTCTAAGTCTTCAGGGAGAAAGAAGTAGGAAATTGACTGAGGGGCCAGCTGGGGACTTTGCACCCTACCAGATGTATCTGAACATGTGAGGGAGGTATTTAAAAAAAAAATTATTGATGTATAGTTGATATACAATGTTGTATTAATTTATACTATACAGCAAATTTATTTGGTTAAACATTATATATATTCTTCATCATATTCTTGTCCACTATGGTTTATCACAGGATATTGAATGTAGCTTTTAGTGCTATATAATCAGACTTTGTTGTTTATTCATTCTTTTTATACTAGTTTGCATCTGCTACTTCCAAACACCCAATCCATCCCTCCCTCACATCCTCATGTCTTTGGCAACTCCAAGTCTGTTTCTGTTTTGTAGAGAAGTTCATTTGTGTCATATTTTAGATTCCACATATAAGCGCTATCATATGGTATTTGTCTTTTCCTGAGTTACTTTGCTCAGTATGATAATCTCTAGGTCCATCCATGTTGCTGCAAATGACACTGTTTCATTCTTTTTTATGGCTGAGTAATATTCCATTGTGTATATGTATATATACACAATGCTAAGAATATTGGGTTACACGTAGTTTTCTGAATTTAATTTTGCTTGGTTACGTGCCAAAGAGTGGGATTGCTGGGTCATATGGAGACTCTACTTTCAGTGTTTTGAGGAACCTCTGTACCATTGTCCACAGTGCCACATCAGTTTACCTTCCCACCAACAGTGTGGAAGGTTTCCCTTTTCTCCACACCTTCTCCAGCACCAGAGGGTGACTTTTGGATGTTTTCAGTGATTGGAATGCACTAGTGGCATTTGGCAAGTGTTAGCCAGGGATACTAATTGTCATGTGATGCCCAAGACATTCCTGCATGATAAATGTTTGTATGACTCCAAATACCAGTGGTTGAGAAACACATGAGGGAAGAGGCTGTCAACCCAAGGTATGGAAGCTCTGCAATTGAAGATGGCTGAAGGCTCCAGAGAGGCTTTGCAGTGAGATTGCCAGATTCTTGAGAAAGAGGTTTTAGCTTTCTTTTCTACGTAGGTGGCTTTGAACATGGCTATTATTCAACTAAATACATGTTGAGTGAGTGCCCCATTTACTGTGTTCCTGGTTCTTTTCTAGCTCTTGTATGACAGTGTTCCTGAAGATAGCTAGAGGCATCAAAGAAAGGTTTAGGCAAATTCATGAATGGGATTCTAACAAGTTAAAAAAGGACAGATATCTGGTGCATGTCCCCAAACTCTTCAATTTAGTACTCCGTGCAGCAAGTGACACTTCCTGTTGCATTCTCCTTGCTGTCTTGACCCCATTAGAAATAAGAATGCTTTCCTAAGATACAGGGCTAGGTATTTGGGTACCCTGAGTCTGGGTTAGTCTTTAGCTTGTATTCTTCCCCTGTCTGTCTACTGTTAGCTATCTTTCCAAACTCCACTTTTATTTAATGTCAGAAATTATACATTATTCTTAAGAAATTATACATTATACACTTCAGAAATTGTACATTATTCTAGACTGTCTATTTCATTTGTTTGTTTTGGAGAGATCTTGAATGAAAGATAAGATTTGTGTTTAGAATAATATTCTATAAGTGGAATGGAAGGTGACAATGAGAGATAACATTCTAAAGATTCTAGATGCAGTCAGTTCTTGTTAGAGTATGCAAATTTGCTCCAACACAATTGAAATATTAGAACAAATTTTGAGCACAATGTAACTGAGCATTTGGTTATGCACAATTTTGTCCACCATAAACACCAGGGGAATGTGGAATGATGTACAAGGCACAGAAAGTACACGTACACCTACCAGTGCTCTGAGTCACATTCATCCTGTGCCTTGAGTCACATTCATCCCCATCCAGCCCTTTGCATTCTATCTGAGATAACCCACCCTCTGCCACTTCACAATAACTTACACCTGCAACCCTTCTAACATCCATGTACTCTGGCGAATTTGAGGTCTTTCTCAAGGTAAAGGGCCATGTTTATTGCTGTATTTATGCTTTCCTTAACCATTTAAGATATGTAAAGCTGGAATATCATTTTTATTTATTTCCTAACTTCTGTTTTTGTGTCACTGATAAAGGTTTTTGCTGTGTTGCCAACTCCATTTTCCTCAAGAGTCCTGTAACTTTTATTGCACAAAGTTGCACCTTGATTTTTAGGCACACATGTGTCACATTAGTGGAGGAGGAAATGGCAGCTCAGTCCAGTATTCCAATGGAGAATTCCAGCGGACAGAGGAGCCCAGCAGGCTACAGTCCATGGGGTTGCAAAGATTTGGACATGACTGAGCACACATACACACACATGCCAGATCAGACCAGAACAGACCATCACAGTTTGCAATCCAAGTTTTGGGATATGTAGTTGAGATCATGTTCAGGGAGAAGATGGGCACAGCTTTTATCCCATCTATTATCCCAAAAATACACATGGCATAATAACTAGGAAAGACCTTTATCATGAGGGAGCAAAATGGGGAAGCTTTGGGGGAAATTATATAATTAGTCTACATGGAGTGACTAAGAAATTACTCTGTGTCACATGTCCACTGTCATCTTCATGAGCCTTTTCCCTTGATTCCACATGGCAGGGAAAAGAGAGATGGCTCTCAGTTTTATAGGCCTGCCACGAATCCCTCTATGGAATATTCCTATTCTGAGTTATCACTTGTCATAGTTTATGTGCTCAAGACATGTATTTCATAAGTAATAAAGTTCCAGGACAATAAATGGTGCTTAGAAATTTACTCAAACAGCACAAAGACAGTGAATAATAAACATCCTCTTTAGTTTTGAAATAACATCTAAAACTCATCTTTGCCTTAAATAATAAGGCAATGCAAATTTTGGAATAAGTTTCATTTTATACATCAAAAGAAATTGGATTTCTTTGGGGAATGACAGAAGAGTCAGAGAGTAAAATGACAGGCTTATTCAGAGACTAAGGGAGCCTTTCATTCACCTCTATCTTTCTGCTACTGTTGGCTCCTCTTCTATCTTGAGCACCTCTCATTTGGGCAGTCTGGTCTTGTCTTCACAGACTAGTCAAAATCCCTGTGGTTAAAACAGAATGGTACTAATATTTTAAGGGAGTTTGCACTTTATAGATGACTTAAAAAGTGCAAAGTCTTTCATGTACACACTGCTATATTTAAAATGGATAACAAACACAGACCTACTGTATAGCACATGGAATTCTGCTCAATGTTATGTGCCAGTCTGGATGGGAGAGGGCATTGGGGGAAAATGGAACCATGTATATACATGGCCAGTCCTTTGTTGCCCACCTGAAACTATCACAACTTTATTTGTTAATTCGCCATTCCCCAGTATGAAATAAAAGTTGAAAAAAAAGCAAACAAACTGAAGAGAATTCAAGATTCAAAGGATTGAATTTCTAATGGTAAAATCTCAGTGTTTTTCAAATTTTATTTAAGGCTTTAAGTTTTATTTCAATTATAGCTATTGGAGAAAGATTCATATGTTTAAAAAACCTAAAACACATGCAAAATGGGTGAATGGTGTTTATAGGATTAAAGAGAAAGTGAAAACCATCAAGTCCAAGCTTTTTGAGCTCTGCTGAGGGCTTTTCTTGGTGAAGTTGGGTGCAGATGAGTAGAAAGGCAAATAGCCAGGTTTCAGCTTAGATCTGAATGTATTTTATGTGAGACTTCTTTCAAGAAGAAGTTAAGCTGCTTAAAAATATTTGCAAACCAGAGGCTTAGCCTCCTGTTTGCGGGGCTCCTGGCTCAGTGCTTTCTCTGTAGACTGTCCTTTGGGAAAGAAGTTTTTTTTGAATTAGAGGACTGAGCTGCTTAGCTTCGTGGTGACACAGAGCAGGGCTTAGGCTTGATGGAGAAGGAGCTAAGTTTATTGATTGCTCATGAGAGGCAACACACTGGGCTGTGACTATTTTTCATTTGATTGTTTCAATAACATGAGAAAGCAACTGTCATCATCTCCATTTTGTAGATGAGAAAACGAAGGTGAGGTTGAGAGTGAAACCCCCTCAGTACTAAGTCTATTGGGGGGGAGGAGGTCCCAGTATGAAAGTTCACTTGGCTTTTCCAGCTTCAGAGCACAACTTATCCCATTGTAGCATTAATGCCTCTTGTTTTCACCCCAGCCCCACCCCTAAAATATGATGCCATCTCCACGTATATGTGTTGATATTTTCTTTCCCCTTTGCAATACTGACTCTCATTATAACTGAGTCTGGCTTGGTTCACACTTCCAACCAAGGTCTGTGAAGCTTACCCTGGTTCTCTACTCCTGAAAAACAGGTCCCAAGAGAGATGGAAGAAATTGATATTAACTGTCAAGAAGAGGAGCTGGATTTGACTTCATGGTCTCTGCAGTTATGACCACTCACTTCCTATCTCTCTTGCTTTCTACATCTGTCTGCTGTGCCTGTAACACCAACTTGGACCTCTGCTGCTAAAGCTTCAATTTCAGGGGTATAAACAAAGATCTTTCATTTATAGAGAGAGCATTTTGCTCTGTTTACTATTTTAGAATAATTTTTAATAGAATAGTCAAGAAGAAAATGGACAAAATAAATCTACAATTACATGTTCATACAGTGATTGAGAGGTACCCTGAACCCTTTCATGGAAGGAAGGTGGTGGCATTTCACACAAGCTGTTCCCATCTACTTGTTCATCTTAGATGAGGAATACTCCTATGAGTTATTTGTGGAAGCCTGAGACTTAACAATAATTATTGTTTGGCTCTGAGATGTTTGAAATGAAGACAGATGATGTAATAGGGAGAACAAATGGGACTCCATACTAGAATTTTCTTTTACTTTAACCTTTGTATTCTATCGCCTTCACTTCATTTTAAGAATGCTGCCTATAGCCTGAAATGTACAGGATAGCCCATTCTCAAGACTCTGATCTTTAAGAGTATAACACTTTTCCTTTCATACAGAGCTAAAAAGTTGCAGAAGACAGAATAATATTTTCTTCTCAGAGGTTACAGGAACATCATGACCTCACCTGCATGGACAGTTACGAGAACAAAGGATTCCGACACCAACAAGTTTGCCATGACCGATTATGTCCCTCCCTCACCTTGTCTTTAAAATGCTTTGCTGAAACCATTTGGAGGAGTCTAGCTTTTTTTTGGGAGTGGGGGTTGCAAGCCACTTGTTCACCTTGCATGGCCCTGCAACAAATCTTTGTTTCAAACTTGGACATTTTTGTTTGTTTGGCCTCATTATGTTGGGCACATGAACTTGCTTTTAGTAACAATGAGAGTAGTTAAAGAGTAAATTACTATAAGATAATGGAACTAAAATGGAGGGATTAGTTTTCCTCTTTCTATCCATAGTACCCAGGATTCATTTTATCACTGAGCCCTGCCTCCTGGTCAGGGAGTGGGGGAAGCTTTTTTATGAGACTCTTCACTAATTAGAATTTCTGGTAATCAGATCCATAAAACATGTCCACGTTCTCCATCTGGTAAAGACAACTTCCCTTTTATCTTACCACATTTTTATAACTTCA
This sequence comes from Muntiacus reevesi, assembly GCF_963930625.1. Lineage (NCBI taxonomy): Eukaryota > Metazoa > Chordata > Mammalia > Artiodactyla > Cervidae > Muntiacus > Muntiacus reevesi. The sequence continues at coordinate 53,286,877 of NC_089251.1, read as the reverse complement.
CTTTACATTAGTTGTTTGGAGATGGTATCTTTCATTTCCCCCCATTTGGTAAGGAAATTGTTTTCCTGTGGCTTATCTAAATTGGATGTGGAGCTACCAGACCCTGGAGAGTACACATATAGATGTAAGTGATATATTACACTCTGAGATGTTGAGGGTGACAGAATACATTTAGGGGCTGTCAACAGTGCTCACTTGCAAGCGGTATTTACTGCCAACTGATAAGGATCTACAAGATGCAAATGAAGTCTGCCTGGAAATAAATAGCAAACTATCCTGAAGTTTACCACTTTTTATTAAAGTTGCTAATGATGTCTTTTGGATCATGAGTGGCGCTGTTTATAGTAGGCAGCTGACCTGTGAGGGGACTGAAAAGAGGTAGTTGTGTTGAGGGAAATGTAACCCATAAAACTTTTGAGCAGCATCACTGTCATCACATTTTCTGCTCTTAGCGTGTAGCAAGAGCACTGAGAGGCCTATTATGTACCCTGATTCCCAGGCCAGACTGCACTAGAGTCTTAGTTTCTTATTGAGAGAAGGGCCCTGGAGCAGGAACACCAGGGATCATTGTAGAGCAAAGAAGTCATCAGTTCCTTGGGGTAAAGGAGTTCCTGGCCCTTTATTCAGTCGCTAAGTCATATCTGACCCTTTGTGACCCCATGGACTGCAGCACGCAAGACTTCCCTGTCCTTCACCATCTCCCAGAGTTTGTTCAAACTCATGTCCATTGAGTTGGTGATGCCACCCAACCATCTCATCCTCTGTCACCCACTTCTCCTTCTACCCTCAACCTTTCCTAGCACCAGGGCCTAACTTCTGTGACTGCCTGTTTTGTGCCATGCATACAGGAAGAGAAGAGATCTAAAGGTCTCATAACATATCCAAGGATGAGTGTATATATGCTTTAGGAACTTGGACAACTGCCAGATGAGTGAAAATAACCCTGGAAAATAGTGAAATGGGATTAGATCTTTTGGGGGGTATGGGTGAAAATATCCACTGCACTGTCACGTTGCCCACCCCACAGATGACAATCATGGAGTGCAGGTCAGTGAGGGGCTCTGCTAGTTGCCTTCTGCCTCATCTCACTGGGCTCTATGTGCTGTGGGCTCCCAGGCAAGAAGAGGGGCTTCTGGAAAGAACTGAGATGCATGGGGACTGTCCCATCGGCCAGGATCAAGGAAAGAAGATGAAGCTCACTCTGGAGTTTAGCCAGTCTTAAAGGGAGAGGGATAAAAGAGAGAATGGAGAGGGTGAAGGAGCACATGAGCACAATTAGTAAAATTCATATCAGCAAGTGTGTGGGGTCCCCAGGGACTGCAGGGGCAGCAATTTCTAGGTTCTCAGACAAAGCCTTCTGGCTGGCTGGCACATCCAGTGGCAGCCTTGTCACACTGCATCAGCTTTAGGAGCCTGTGTTCCTGGCTGACAGGAACACAATGGAGATGGTGTAGCCCTGAGGTAGCCCCTGCCCATCATGTGAGATGTGCATGAAGCGTCCATGTGCTTCATGTGACTGGACTCCAGACACCTTCACTACTTTTTTTTTCTGCTTAGAACACTGATATTACAAGAAGCTAAGAGCCTATAAAACCCTAGATGAAGCTCCCCAGAGAAAGACATTCCAAATTCCCCTTTCCAGCTCCAATAAAAGTTCTAACAAACCCTATGGGTGTGGGCTTTTTGGTGAGATTATAGAATCTACCAGCAGTAGACTGAAACACGGATTGCATAAGCACCTATTGTTAGGACTCTGCAGTCTGCTCATTTTCTGTCACAACTTGAGCCTATTTGGGGGCATCTGAGAACAATTGGGACCCCGTCTCAATCCTCCAAATGTTTCCCTTTGCTCTGTCTCTTCCACTCCAGTTGTTATTCAACTGCCAAAGGCAGAAGAGGGCATCGCCCTTGTTGAGCCCAGAAGGTAGGGGAACCATCTTCAGTATTCACAGATTCCCTTCAGATCTAAAGATTTTTACCCCCAGAGCCTTTGCTTGCAAAGAGACAGTGAGGACTCTGCTGACCTTTTGCGTTTGTGGATCCAGGCAACCCACTCTAATATTCTCGCTTGGAGAATCCTCATGGACAGAGGAGCCTGGTGGGCTACAGTCCATGGGGTTGTAAAGAGTTGGACATGACTGAGTGATTAAGCACAGGAATCTGGAAGTGAAGGGGTTCTCTCTGCTGAGTAGCTGGGCTGCCTGTCCTCATCCCTCTCCACCCATGACTCTGACTCTTCTTGATATGCAGAGGGCAGCTTTTGGAATTTGGAAAGCCATTTTCTCCCTCAACACACCTAGGCTTTTAAAACTGCCAATTTAAAACCCCAGCTTGAAACTCAGTGCTGGCCAACGACACCTTTATTTTGGGCAAGATCCTCTCTCTCCTGACTCAATGTGATGGGAAATGAAAAAGCAATGACATCCAGAAGGAATGGAAGACATTTCAGGTTAATGTCTTTACATATTATTACTGAAATGGAGTTTATGAAATACCCATGGGATAATTGGTTACCTCTCAGAATTCCTTCAGTTTCCTGACCATCCTCTGAATGCTGGGGCATCTGGCCCTCCTCCAAAAGCTGGACCCAGTGTTTCTCAGGGTGGGGTAATGTGCAACATGTTTTGACTTTTTTCTAACAATGGAACACAGCAGAGATCATGGAATATCACTTCTGTGACTTAGGTTATAAAAGTTTGTGATTTCAAGTTGCTAACAAACTCTATTGCGTTTTTGGTTTGCTTGCTTTGATGAACTAAAGCTGCCATATTGGAGAAGTCCACATGGCAAGAAAATGAGTGGTGGCCTCCAGCCAGCTAACAGCTAGGACCTGAGTCCTTACTTACTACCAAGTCCAAGCTAGCATTGTTCACTGCACAACAGGCCAATTAAATTAGATTAAATTGAGGGCAAGGAATGGTGTACTGACTAGAGCCATCGTACTTGAGGTAGGATTCGGCCTTGTTGTTTTTAAATTGGTCTATTATTGCTTTAAAATGTTGTGCTAGTTTCTGCTGTACTATGACGTGAATCAGCTGTGTGTTTTCATATATCTCCTTCCGCTTGGATCTGCCTCCCACCCCACCCCCATCCCAGCCGTTGAGGTCATCACAGAGCACTGAGCTGGGCTTCCTGTGCTTTATAGCATGTTCCCACTAGCTGTCTGTTTTACACATGGTATGGTATCTATGTCAATCCTAATCTAATCTCCTAATTTGTCCCACTATCCCCTTTCCTGCCATGTTCACATGTGCATTCTCAGTGTTTGCATAAAGAAGTACTGTAGTGTGTATGTGTGTATAGTATGTATATATATGCATATGTATATATAGTATATGCAGTGTGTGTGTATATATATATCTATATCTATCTATCTATACATATATGCATGCATGTGTGCTAAGTCACTTCAGCTGTGTCTAACTCTTTGCAACCCTATGGACTGTAGCCCTCCAAGCTCCTCTGCTCAGGGATTCTCCAGGCAAGAGTACTGCAGTCAGTTGCCATGCCTTCCTCCTGGGGCTCTTCCTGACCTAGGGATCAAACCCACAGTTCTTAAGTCTCCTGTATTGACAGGTGGGTTCCTTACCATTAAGAAAAGTGAATTCTGTTTTAAATTGGAATATAATTGTTTTACAATGTTGTACATTGTTTTAAATATCGGGAAGACTGTTCCATCTGGAATATTACTCAGTCACTAAAAGGAACAAAACAGTATCATTTGTAGAGACATGCTTACACTTAGAGTCTGTCATACAGAGTGAAGTAAGTCAGAAAGAGAAAAACAAGTATCTATATTAATGCACATATATGGAATCTAGAAAACTGGTACAGGATTCTTTTATATCAAAAAGGGGAGAAGGTGGGCTCGTTGTTGCAGATTTTTTGGCTCCAGAATCCTTTGCTTTTATAGATGTCTACAAAAATCTGGTCTAAATGTTCCTGTTGACGTTTCATAAGACAGTAATTATTTTCTGTTCTAAAACTTCTTATTGCTTTATGAATGGAAAAGTATTATACCATAAAAGGCCAAAACTGAGAGGCAGAGTCTTGAGAATGGTTATTTTGTATATTTCAGGCTATAGGCAACATTGTTTTATAAAGGAGCAGAGCCCCCATGACTGAACACAGGCAACAGAGCAGGAAGTTTACAGCTGAAGGAACGGATCAAAATTCTCCAAGCCAGGCTTCAGCAATATGTGAACCATGAACTTCCAGATGTTCAAGCTGGTTTTAGAAAAGGCAGAGGAATCAGATCAAATTGCCAACATCTGGTGGATCATCGAAAAAGCAAAAGAGTTCCAGAAAAACATATATTTCTGCCTTATTGACTATGCCAAAGACTTCGACTATGTGGATCACAATAAACTGTGGAAAATTCTAAAAGAGATGGGAATACCAGGCTACCTGACCCACCTCTTGAGAAACCTATATGTAGGTCAGGAAGCAACAGTTAGAACTGGACATGGACCAACAAACTGGTTCCAAATAGGAAAAGGAGTACGACAAGGCTGTATATTGTCACCCTGCTTATTTAACTTCTGTGCGAAGTACATCACGAGAAACGCTGAGCTGGAAGAAGCACAAGCTGGAATTAAAATTGCCGGGAGAAATATCAATAACCTCAAACATGCAGATGACACCACCCTTATGGCAGAAAGTGAAGAGGAACTAAAAAGCCTCTTGATGAAAGTGAAAGAGGAGAGTGAAAAAGTTGGCTTAAAGCTCAACATTCGGAAAACTAAGATCATGGCATCATGGCATCACTTCATGGGAAATAGATGGGGACACAGTGGAAGCAGGGTCAGACTTCATTTTTTTGGACTCCAAAATCACTGCAGATGGTGATTGCAGTCATGAAATTAAAAGACACTTGTAAGAGACATTACTTTGCCAATGAAGCTCCGTCTAGTCAAGGCTATGGTATTTCCAGTGGTCATGTATGGATGTGAGAGTTGGATGGTGAAGAAAGCTGAGCACCGAAAAATTGATGCTTTTGATCTGTGGTGTTGGAGAAGACTCTCGAGAGTCTCTTGGACTGCAAGGAGATCCAGGCAGTCCATCCTAAAGGAGATCAGTCCAGGGTGTTCATTGGAAGGACTGATGCTGAAGCTGAAACTCCAATACTTTGGCCACCTCATGTGAAGAGTTGACTCATTGGAAAAGACCCTGATACTGGGAGGGATTGGGGGCAGAAGGAGAAGGGGAAAACAGAGGATGAGACTGGATGGCAAAACCGACTTGATGGGCCTGATTTTGAGTAAACTCCGGGAGTTGGTGATGGACAGGGGGGTCTGGTGTGCTGCGGTTCATGGGGTCGCAGAGTCAGACAGGACTGGGTGACTGAACTGACAGAAATGAGAGTCAGGTTTGTTCTTCTCTATTGCCTCTTCAGTCCAATGTTGTTGTTGTTTAGTCACAAAGCATATCCGACTCTGTGACGCCATAGACTGCAGCACGCCAGTCCAATAGCACATGAAAAATTGAGTCTTGCCAACAGTTATATGGTCTTGAAAGTGGATCCTTCCTTTGTTGAGCCCTTTAGGTTATTGTTACAGTTAGGCTTTCCTATATTCCTCTATGAAGTACACAAGCTTTCCTGGACTTCTATCATTTTTTTCAAATAAGAAGGGATTCAACAGGGATGCTGGCACCTCTGTCCCTATTACAGTGTTTTCTAATCTAGCATCAGGAGCTGGGAAATTGATCTGGATATGTCCTACCATGTAATTGTTTCAGGTTTATGTGGACCAAGGGCAGTGTACACAAGTATATTGTAAAACCTCCATGACATAGTGAAGAGTGACAATGTTAACATATTACAGGTAGGGAGATGTTTAATGCATTACCTAGGAAATGTCATGGGTGCCCACGTTTCTATCAAAAGGACCCATCTGCTGTCAGTTTAGAAATCTTTGGGGAAGTTTCTGTTACCTAAGATTGACTGAGTGTGTACAATGCATAGAAAGAAGTAGGACACATAACATTTATAAGAAGAAAGACAGCCATCTTTAGAGTCTAAAATGTCAGGAACTTAATTCATATTTGTCAAATTAATGAATAATAATTAAAAGAGATATGTGATACACTATTCTTAACAACATATTAATAAAATATCTGAAAAGCAAAACTTTTAAACAGTTGCATAAGAAGAAATAGAGAATCACCAAAAGACATATGTCAACTTAGACTAACATAAGATAGCAATTGTGTGGGGCTAGGATCAGAAGAAACTGTATTTTAAGAAATGAGGAATCTTAGCCTGGTAACTATCTATCTTGGGTTGCCCATGACTGTCCTGGTATATATATATACCTGTTGTTCTGGCATAATCATTTAGAGTGTCCTCTTTTATACTTGAAGTGTCCTGGTTTCAGTGATAAATTATATAGTCACTATACTTTTAGTGAATATATAAGAGCCATTATGGAGTCTATAGGGAACCATTTATAATAAACATCAAACCTCTCACTTCTAAGAATGACTATTCAGTTCAGTTCAGTCACTCACTCGTGTCCAACTCTTTGCGATCCCATAAACCTCAGCATGCCAGGCCTCCCTGTCCATCACCAACTCCCGGAGTTTACTCAAAATCAGGCCCATCGAGTCAGTTTTGCCATCCAGCCATCTCATCCTCTGTTTTCCCCTTCTCCTCCTGCCCCCAATCCCTCCCAGCATCAGGGTCTTTTCCAATGAGTCAACTCTTCACATGAGGTGGCCAAAGTATTGGAGTTTCAGCTTCAGCATCAGTCCTTCCAATGAACACCCTGGACTGATCTCCTTTAGGATGGACTGCCTGGATCTTCTTGCAGTCCAAGGGACTCTCGAGAGTCTTCTCCAACACCACAGATCAAAAGCATCAATTTTTCGGTGCTCAGCTTTCTTCACCATCCAACTCTCACATCCATACATGACCACTGGAAATACCATAGCCTTGACTAGACGGAGCTTCATTGGCAAAGTAATGTCTCTGCTTTTAAATATGTTATCTAAGTTGGTCATAACTTTCCTTCCAAGTAGCAAGTGTCTTTTAATTTCATGACTGCAATCACCATCTGCAGTGATTTTGGAGCCCAGAAAAATAAAGTCAGCCACTGTTTCCACTGTCTCCCCATCTATTTGCCATGAAGTGATGGGACTGGATGCTATGATCTTAGTTTTCTGAATGTTGAGCTTTAAGCCAACTTTTTTCACTCTCCTCTTTCACTTTCATCAAGAGGCTCTTTAGCTCTTCTTCACTTCCTGACATAAGGCTGGTGTCATCTGTGCAGAAATAAAACAAAAGTCATGTAAATAATTTTAAATATCCTAGTAGCCATGTTAATGTTAAAAAAGAAAGATGTGACATTAATTTTGATAATATTATATTTAACCCATATATCAACAATATTATCATTTCAACATGCAGAAAGCATATAATTATTAATGAGACATTGTACATTCATTTTTTACACTAAGACTTTGAAGTTCAGTGTGATTTTACACTTGCAGCTTATTTCGATTTAGACCAGCCACTTTCAAGTATTTAGTAGCCACATAGGGTTAATAACTATTGCTTTCGAGCTCAGTTATGGAATATATAGTTTGTTGAATAAAATTCTATTATGCTAACTGTATAGTGAAATACATGTAGCTGCTATTCCATTCTTGAGTCATCTGCTGTCATCATAAAATTAAGTTAAATAATTGCTCACCATTAAGACTCTTTCTTCATCTTTGACTAAGGTTCATTCTACTTGGATTTAATTTTCAATCAGACTCTTTCTTCTCAAAGGCAGTATGACCACTAGGAGTTCTAGGGGGCTTCCTCGGGGTGTTCCCTGGCGGCTCAGTGGTAAGAACCCACCTGCAATGCAGGAGACAGCAGGAAACGAAGGTTTGAGCCCTGAGTCAGGAAGATCATTTTGAGGAGAGCATGGCAACCTACTCCAGTATTCTTTCCAGGAAAATATCATGGGCAAAGGAACCTGGCAGGCTACAGTTCATGGGGTCAGAAAGAGTTGGACACAACTGAAGTGCACACACACAGGAGCTCTAGACTTATTTTTCACCAAAATGAAAGTGATTTACTCTTTCTTAATAGTTACAACAAACCTCTTGGTTTTGAGGATAGTCTGACCAACCTGGGTCACATACTCATTGTTGATATTGTCACTGACCCACAGAGTAAAAACTTCTGCCTGGTCACAAACTTATCCCTGGAGCCATGAGGGTGGAAAACATTAAGTTACATCCAAACTTGATGAACTGTGACTGGAGAAGGACTTTCCCAGGAGAAACCAGGTGCTATTACTAGAAGGGAAATGCATGCCAGAATGGCACAACATCAGAAGTGCAGGAGTCATTTAGAGAACTTAGGAAAGATAGGTGAAGCTTAGATAATCCAGGGGCATCACCAGGCTTGAGTGGTTCTGCAAGAGCAGCCCCTCCCCTCAACTGCCAGAAGCTTGTTAGAGGCCACCTGTGAAATTCCTTCTCCATACTTGTCTGATGGTAGGCTTTGTTTATAGTATGTGACATGATATCTAAAGATCCAGTGTCAGTCTCCAGTGGGAAGATTATGATGGATCGTGTGTTTATTTGGCCACCAAACCAAGGATTCCGATTCTCTGGGGCTAAAAGGGCAAGCCTTCATTGTATCCAGGTATCTTGGGGATTTCTCTTGCACTCATTTTAGACATGAATGTCCCAGTAAGGGTCAGACCTCTTTTTCAGATTTCTTTCCCGTTTAGGTCACCACAGAACACTGAGTTGAGTTCCCTGTGCCATAGAGTAGGTTCTCAGTAGTGTATACATGTCAATCTCAACCTCCCAATTCATCCTACTCTCCATTTTCCCCCTGGGTGTCCATAAATTTGTTCTCTCCATCTGTGTTTCTATTTCAGTTTTGCAAATAAGTTCTTCTGTACAACTTTCCTAGATTTCACATATTAAACGATATTGTATGATATGTGTTTTTCTGATTTACTTCAGTCTGAATGACAATCTGTATCAAGAATCCACATCTTTAGAAATTCACCCTAGAAGCATCTCTAGAGCCTAAAGGGCAAATGGATCCCACAAAACAGCAATTTGATGGGCCTTGAGGGGTTTAAGAGTCGGACACCACTAAGCGACTAAGCACAGCACATAACACAAAAGGGTATAACAAGTGGACCTTGACCATGTTTTTTGCAGGTGGGGTGGGCCGTGCTGCAGGGCAAAACCCTGCAGTTCAGAGCAGGTGGGAGATGCCAGAGTGCCATGGTACTACAGAGCGATGAGAAGAACCATAGGAAGGAAACGATGAGCCTGGGCTAAAAGAAGAAATCAACAGAGGGGTCATCTGATCCCTCTGTGCTGTGTCTAACAAAGCTTTGAAAGCTCCGTTGTTTTGGTGCTACTCAAGGCCTCAGGCAGTGAACACTGCTCTCTGAGTCATGGTCCTGAAGAGCCAGGACCCCTAAGCCACAACCAGCAAGAAATAACTCTGACATCTGCTGGCATCAGTGACTGGACAAAACTCTTCCTTTGTGGAGGTCAGTAGAATTCAGAGCTTTGCATGCATCCTTGTGGAGCACACATCATGAATGGTGTTGAAGTTTTGTGACATGCATGCTTGTAATTGCCACATCCATGCAAAACTCCCTGATAGGTGAGTGTAGTGGGCAGAACATGTGTCTGGGAAGTAGAAAGCCCTGGACTGAATCCTGGCCCTGCTTCCTATTAACTCTGAGCAAGTTTTTAAAACTTTCTTTACCTCACTTGCTTCATCTGAAAAATGAGCACATTTATAATGCCCCTCTTAAATCACCATTCTTGGGTTAGTTTATTTATTCATTTGTAACACTTGATATTCATAAGAGCTCTGCTTTGTTCTTAGCACTGACTTAGGCACTGTTTTAAGACAAAAATAGTTCCTGCCCAAATAGAGAGCATCAAATAAGATATTTGATTTTAAATTACCCCTTAAGTCTTAAGGATAATAAGCATGTAAATGATGATGATCATCATCATGTTATATTAATATGCAACTTACTTTCTCAGGAAGCTATTTCTTTCCCAGCCCCTCCTCATAAGCGTGTTGAAGATATAGCATCAGCAATTTCCCTCCTTTGGAGCAGAAATTTCATTTTCTCTCTCAGTCAGTCTGGGCAAGCTGTGTTTATAATCATAATTGCCCTGGCAAGTCTCCAAGAGCCCCCAGGGCCAGGTATGTCAAGGTCATTAAGATGCTGCACCCTTCTACCCCCCCAACCCTGACACTGTGCAATTATCAGCCCCCAGAGGGCAAATGCATCATTGATGTGTAATTAATGAAGAGGGAGTCAGGGGCTTAGCACTAACATATACAAATCAAGGCCTTGTCAGCCATGGGGGTGTCAATGGGACTTTTGTTCTTTTAGTAATATTTATTGTTACAAATGGAGAAGGAAATGGCAACCCACTCCAGTGTTCTTGCCTGGAGAATCCCAGGGATGGGGTTTCACAGAGTCGGACATGACTGAAGTGACTTAGCAGCAGCAGCAGCATTGTTACAAAATGCTGCACACTTGAGTTGGGAAGGGGAATACCTTTGTAGCATTGGTGATGTGCCTATTTGCAGCAAGCCGCAGGGACAGGTATCCGTTAGCCCACTGATTAATTCAAGGCTTCATAGGCTGAAGCAGATGAGGGAGCTGGAGGGAACATTCTTTTGTTTAAAATGTATGTGCAGATTCTCTCTGATTGTGAGCTGCCCTTGGTTTCTGCAAGCCCAAGGGCTTTGAAGGAATTCTGTTAAGCCCAATTTATTGAGCATTTCCTACGTGAAGGTGATAGAACAGCATGTGACCTGGGAGTTTAGGTGTCTTGCATTTAGTTGGTGGGGAATGGGGGTCCCTGCAGATCAGGCAGTTAGAGATGGAAGGAATCTTAGAACCTGAATTGCCTGACATTCTGGGCAGGAATCCTTTCTCAGTGGTTCTAAGCCTTTCCCATATTTTCCTGTTTATTGTGAGACCAATGGAGTAATGGGTCACACACAGCATCTGATCTGAAATCCTCACCTTTTGGGAGAAGGCAGAGAGGAAGGCAAAGATAAAATGAAGAGGAAAACTGACATCCTTCCTTTTCTCTGAGGGGTAAAGGAGAACCCAAAGCATGGTAATAATTGGCAAATTCAAAACAGACCTAGCGCTGCATCCATAGACTAGGGTTGGCTTTAATATGTGAACCTTGTATGTTGGGTTGTTTATTTTGGGGGCATTGACAATCCCCTTCCATGTCTCAGTCCTTGTTATCCCTTAGAACTGATCCATATTTAAAATATTACTCACAGCTTCACCCATCTCTGAGCAAAAATTTCTGTCTCTCCAGCCAGCTCTTTTGTTTCTTTTATCACACATACTCTTCAACCTTACCTCTGCTCCCATCTCTGTCCTCCCAGTCATGGCTTTTTCTGTCTTTGCTGGGCCACAGTGTATCACTTCGCTCACTCTCTCACTAGGAGCATGCCCAGTTATCTCATTCCATGGACCTTTTGCGGCAGCTTTCCTACACATTCCCTACTTTTGATCAATTTGACCATCTGCTTCTCTGTTCCAACTCCCAGATGGCTGGATGCTCTAGGTAGGGGGAAAGCACATGACTGTACAGGTGTGGTTTCCAACTTTAGCAAGATTCTCAGTGCTGCTCTGCCATCTTCCTACGTGGTCCCAGTTGGTATCCTCATCTGTTCCTCACAACTCTTCTTATGCAACTGCAGCCACTCCTCAAATTTATTCTGTGAAGATGGCCTTGTTTCCTTTTATCACAGAGAAAGTTAAGTCCCTTAGATGTGATCTCTCCCCATCTTTCTCCTCCGAATGCTATAGATTTGCTTATTTAACTCATGTCACGAGGTGTCTTTAGCTTCTTTCCAAATCTGTCCTCTAGACAAGGATTCTTGTGTGTGGTTTATTTGAGAGGTGATCCCAGGAAGCGTCAGTAGGAAATGGAACACGTACAGGGAAGGAAAGGAAGCCAGTGAAAGTGTGTTATAGAGCAAGTTTCCTCCGTAAGTAACTGGGACCTTATCCTACTGGGGATTCTTGGATGTAACACAGGTGTGAGTTGTCCAACCCCCTAAGGGGCGACGGATATTTACACACCATCTCCTGTCAAATTTATGACCAAAAGTTGCTCCAGGGATCATTATTCTCCAGAATTTCTGACCTGGTGCAGTCACATGCTCTTGGAAGGGTAAGTCCTTGTTTCAGCTGGAAAACTTGCAAAACTTTTTAGGAGATGTACCTGGCTTTTACATATTCTGCTTCTGTTTCCAATATATTATTGTTTAGTCACTAAGTTGTGTCTGACTCTTCTGGGACCCCGTGGACTGTAGTCCAACAGTGTCCTCTTTCCATGGGATTTCCCAGTCTAGACTATTGGACTGTTGGAGTGGGTTGCCAATTACTTTTCCAGGACATCTTCTTCACCCAGGGATTGATCCTGCATCTCCTGCATTGGCAGAGAGATTCTTTACCACTGAGACACCAGAGAAGCCCTTCCGGGGTATTATTTATCTAGAAATATGAGACATTTTCTTGAGATGATGGCTATTCACTGTTTAAGTCAAGATTTTTAGAATAATAAAAATACTCCTCCATCAAGCACCTGACTCCTACATCTGAAAGTTGTGGTTTTCAAGAGATAGTGTGTGTGTGTGTTCACGTATTTTTGTACATGCTATAGGTTTACAGAAGGCTACCTACAGCCTGGTCTTCTGTATATTATCTTCTCTGAAGTAATAAGCCAGATAATTTTGCTCTATTTTTATAATGTTGGAAGAAGGCAAATGATGAGGGTGGTGATAATAAAATAATCCCTGAGAAATAAAAAATAAATTGGGAAATGTTTAAAAATATTATCTCCTTACATCAAATCTGACAGTGTCTCCCCTGTTTGGCTGCTGATGAGACAGACCATAATGCTGATACTGGCAAAGATGCATGCTGGACCCCAAGATTCTGAAGCTGATGGCCACCAGGGTCCTGACTGCTGCCGAGAACTGAGGACACTCATGTCTGGCTAAGTTCTTGGCTGCTGAGACTGTTGACGCTAACACTATTCCAGTTCCAAATTCTCCACGTCTCATAAGACTTTGCAGAACAGTGTTTTACTTTTGTTTCTATCATATATTTTCAGCTTTCTGCACTAAGCATTTGGCATACTCTCTTGGGATATATACCTACCTCTGAACCTTACCACTCTGTCTACCTTAACATCTCTACAATGTATCTTATACCCCAGTGTTCAGTGAAGGTTCTGGCTCGTAGTATGTATTCACCAAGTGTTACCGACTAAACTAAGTCTCATCATTAGTTTTCCTTCAGCCTTCTAATTTATTCTATAGTCTGCTCAAGAATAATCTTTCTAAAAGGCTAAATAAATCACATGAAAACCTCCATTGATTAAAGAACCTACTTCTGAGCAGCATACCCAGACTGTAACAGGGAGGAACAAATCTGACTACATATTGGATCTGTTTCTTTTACTTTAACTTTTGTATTCTATTGATTGTGCTACAAGTTAATCATGAAAGTTATTATTGGCGAATAGACGAGGAAGCAATGGAAACAGTGATGGACTTTATTTTTCTGGGCTCCAAAATCACTGCAGATGGTGACTGCAGCCACGAAATTAACAGACACTTGCTCCTTGGGAGAAAAGCTATGGCAAACCTAGATAGTGTATTAAGAAGCAGAGACATTACTTTGCTGACAAATGTCCATATAGTCAAAGTTATGGTTTTTCCAGTAGTCATGTACAGAAGTGAGAGATGGACCGAAAGGAAAGCTGAGTGCTGAAGAACTGATGTTTTTGAACTGTGGTGTTGGAGAAGACTCTTGAGTGTCCCTTGGACTGCAAGGAGAGCAAACCAGTCAGTCTTGACAGAAATCAACCCCAAAAATTCATTGGAAGGACTGGTGCTGAAGGTGAAGCTCCGATACTTTGGCCACCTGATGTGAAGGGTTAACTCACTGGAAAAGACCCTGATGCTTGGAAAGATTAAAGGCAGGAGAAGGGGATGACAGAGGATGAGATGGTTGGATGGCATCACCAACTCAAGGGACATGAGTTTGAGCAAACTCCAGGAGATGGTGAAGGACAGGAAAGCCTGGTGTGCTGCAGTTTACGAGGTGGCAAAGAGTCTGACATGACTGAGCAGCTGAACAACAACAAATCACTAAAGGGATGTTCAGTTCAGTTCAGTTCAGTCGCTCAGTCATGTCCAACTCTTTGTGACCCCATGAATTGCAGCACGCCAGGCCTCCCTGTCCATCACAAACTCCCAGAGTTTACTCAAACTCATGCCCATCGAGTCAGTGATGCCATCCAGCCATCTCATCCTCTGTCTTCCCCTTCTCCTCCTGCCCCCAATTCCTCCAAGCATCAGGGTCTTTTCCAATGAGTCAACTCTTCGCACGAGGTGGCCAAAGTATTGGAGTTTCAGCTTCAGCATCAGTCCTTCCAATGAACACCCAGGACTGATCTCCTTCAGGATGGACTGGTTGGATCTCCTTGCAGTCCAAGGGACTCTCAAGAATCTTCTCCATCACCACAGTTCAAAAACATCAATTTTTCGGCGCTCAGCTTTCTTCACAGTCCAACTCTCACATCCATACATGACTACTGGAAAAACCATAGCCTTGACCAGATGGACCTTTGTTGGCAAAGTAGTGTCTCTGCTTTTTAATATGCTATCTAGGTTGGTCATAACTTTCCTTCCAAGGAGTAAGCATCTTTTAATTTCATGGCTGCAGTCACCATCTGCAGTGATTTTGGAGCCCACCAAAATAAAGTCTGACACTGTTTCCACTGTCTCCCCATCTATTTCCCATGAGGTGATAGGACCAGATGCCATGATCTTAGTTTTCTGAATGTTGAGTTTTAAGCCAACTTTTTCACTCTCCTCTTTCACTTTTATCAAGAGGCTTTTTAGTTCCTCTTCACTTTCTGCCATAAGAGTAGTGTCATCTGCGTATCTGAGGTTATTGATATTTCTCCTGGCAATTTTAATTCCAGCTTGTGCTTCTGAAGGGATGTTACTCTAGCATAAAGAATACATAATAACCTGTCTCTGGGAACCCTGCCTCCCACGCCTGAAGCTTAAGCTAAAACATCCTGACCAGGCCCACCTCTGAATGGCTGCAGGAAAGGAGATATTAAGACATCCTCCTTGGAGTCTGGCCAGAGCCAGGAAATATTTGCAACAACTTATCACCTTTTTGGGGGGCTTCCCAGGTGGCTTAGTAGTAAAGAATCTGCCTGTCAATGCAGGAGACCCAGGAAACGTGGGTTCAATCTTTGGGTCAGGAAGATCCCTGGAGGAGGAAATGACAACCCATTCCATTCTTCTTGACTGGAAAATCCCATGGACAGAGGAGCCTGGCAGGCTATAGTCCATGGGGTCGCAAAGAGTCGGACACAACTGAGCTCACACATCGCCTTTTTTACTTTACCTGCTCATCTCCTTCTCTTTGTTCTGTATAAGAAATTAGCATCCAAATCCAAGCAAGAGGGTTCTTTGGTACCGTAGTCCACCATCTTGGTTTGTGATTTTCCAAATAAAGTTGCTATTCTTTGCCCCAACAACTCACCTCTCAATGTATTGGCCTGTCTTGTAGTGAGCAGTATGAGCTTGGACTTAGTAACAAGACCTCCCATGGTTGACTTTTGCCTTTCTCTTCAGCCTCATCTCTTGCTGCACCTCCTTTTTGCCTGAATGCATTGACACCCTCAGGCATTTAAACATGTTTGTGCACTGTGATTTCATTGTGTCCCCCTTTCTTTTGCTACTTCTGTTCTGCATGACCTTTCTCCTGCTATGAACCAGGGGACTCCAAATGGTTTTAAAAAACTCAGCTCAGTCACCTTTTCTCTGGAGCTCATATGTGCCTCCAGCAGAGGCGCTCATTGGCCTTTCTTGGGTTTCATATGTAAAAGGTTGATGAGCAGAGTTTCTGCCACAATGGTTGCTGTAGGGTTTTAATGGTGTTAGTTAGCTAGTTAGTATCAGTTACTCAGTCATGTCGGATTCTTTGCGACCATATGGATTGAAGCGCAGCGGGCTCCTCTGTCCGTGGGACTCTCCAGGCATGAATACTGGAACAGGCAGCCATTTCCTTTTCCAGGGGATCTTCACAACTCAGGGATCGAACCCAGGTCTCCTGCACTGCAGGTGGATTCTTCACCACTGAGCCACCAGGAAAGCCCTTTAATGGCATAAAATGATATAAAGCATGGAACTCTGCCTGGTGCAGAATTTACACTTAATTTATATTAACTGTTATTAGTTCTTTAGACACTTTTACTAGGAAAATCATTATAATCTATGGTGTCATTTATGTGCACATTTCCCAATGCCCATGAGATGTGAGCTGTGTCCTATTCATCTTATGTGTCCAATATTTAGTGTTATATTAAATAAGTGGATGAAGCCACCTATCTCTGGTACACTTACCTGGAGTTTTATAGTCCAAAAAATACCCCTTCATTATTTTACTTTATCCTTAAATTTTTTCCACACACAGCCAATGTTTTAGGCAGTGAAACTATTCTGTATGATACCATAATGACAGATTTATGACATCAAACATTTGCTGAAACCCATAACTGCAATGCAAAGTGAATCTTAATGTAAGCTTATTATTAGCTATTAATAGTAACAGTATATCAATACTGATTAATCAATTGTCATAAATGTTCCACATGAGTGAAAGATGTTAGTCATAGGAGAACCTGAAAGGATAGAAGAAGGACTAGGTATATGGCAATTCTCTGTACTTTCTGTTCAATGTTTCTGGACTCCGTATGAATAGAATACTAGATTTCTAATTTATATTCACTCAAAACTCTGACATATTTCCATTTATTCTTGCATCTAGTATTACTGCTAAAAGACTAGAAAGCTTATTATTTAGTGATTTTTAAAAAAAAAATTTGAATGAGGCTTGAAACTCTAATCCAATTGTAAGAATATAAAGAAATATTATGTTGTAAAAAAAAAACAGGAGATTAACGTGATACAGTATTATTAAGTAAAGTACAGATTTTGTTCAAATTTCACAAAATTTTATGCTAGTGTCTATTATTAGTTTTCATACTTTTTTCAAGATTCCACACTGTATTTAGTTGCATTGAGCAACTTCAGCTGCATGCAAATTCTGATGAATTCTCTTCTCATGTGTATTCTATCACAAATATTTTCTAATTTTTCTTGTTATGGCTTCTCAGATACACTTGTCATTTAAAAGTGGACATTTAGTTTCCAAATATGTGGAGTTTTAAAAGTATTCTTGATATTAATTTGTCATTTAAATATTTTCTTCTCTGCAATCACTTTCTGTGTTTTTTCAGTCTTTTAACTTTTTTGTGGTCTTCAATGGCTAAGTCAAATATCTCTTTTGGTAAATGTCACACAGCACTTGAAAATACGTGGGTTATTTTCAAATATATTTTGATATTGATTTCTAACCCAATTCCACAGTGATAAGAGAATAGGCTCAATATTATTTCAATACCTTTAGACCATGAAATTTTTGCATATTGTTTTGCATCCCTGGATATGTTCCAGTATCTTCTGGTTTATAGTGTATGGGAACTTGAATAGGATTTGTATCCTGTTGCTGTTTGAAAATTGTATAAATCTTAATTATGCTGAATTGGTTCATGATGCTGTTTTCAAGTCTACTTTACCCTTCTACTTTTTGTATATTCATTCTATTAATTTTTGAGAGTTTAATATTAAAACTCCAATTATTTTTTTTGGCTCCAAAATCACTGCAGATGGTGATTGCAGCCATGAAATTAAAAGACGCTTACCCCCTGGAAGGAAAGTTATGACCAACCTGTTCTACCCGTAGTCCGAGTTCCAGGTTGGGAAAGAACACTCCTCGAAACAATGCAACTCGCAATAGGGGAATTTATTACTGACTTGAGCCAGGGCCTCCCGCCCTCACCAGGTGTGTGAGGACGAAAGGCCCCGAGCCCCAGTTCTCTCAGGTATTTATTAGGTCAAAACAAGAAGCAGGTAGTTGGCGCAATCGGATTGGTTACACGGTGGGTAGTTGGCGTAAGCGGATTGGTTACACGGTTGCAAGGTAATTTTTGTTGGCCCTACGTGGGGCTTTCAGCTTTCCCCTGATAGGTTCCCTTTCTTCTGGCTAGGCATATGTTGATTGGCTGGCTCCAGGAGGCCTGATAATTATGTTACCCCGGGAAACGAGGTCTACTCCTACTTTAGGCTGCCTGCCATGGCGTTAGCCATGACAGCCTCACACAACCTAGACAGCATATTAAAAAGCAGAGACTTTTCTTTGTCAACAAGGCTCCATCTGGTCAGGGCTATGGTTTTTCCAGTAGTCATGCATGGTTGTAAGAATTGGACTATAAAGAAATCTGAGCACAGAAGAATTGATGCTTTGAACTGTGGTGTTGGAGAAGACTCTTGAGAGTCCCTTGGACTGCAAGGAGATCCAACCAGTCCATCCTAAAGGAAACAGTCCTGGGTTTTCACTGGAAGGACTGATGTTGAAACTGAAACTCCTATACTTTGGCCACCTGATGTGAAGAGCTGACTCATTGGAAAGACCCTGATGCTGGGAAAGATTGAGGGCAGAGGAGAAGCAGACGACAGAGGATGAGATGGTTGGATGGCATCACCGACTCAATGGACACGAGTTTGGGTGAACTTCGGGAGTTGGTGATGGACAGGGAGGACTGGTGTGCTGCAGTTCACGGGTCTGTAAAGAGTTGGACACGACTGAGAAACTGAACTGAGCTGAACTGAAACATCTTAATTTATCTACTTAAAAAATAATTGTAATCTATAGTGGAACTCTACGCAACTTCGTTCTGTATTTTCCAAGTCTCCTGTAAATGTGTTATCATACTTTTATGATTTAAAAAATAAATAAATAAATAATAAAGTTCATTATTTTAAAGTAGCTTCCTGAACCCATGAGGAATAGTGGGTGATATTACCTGAAAATCAGAGATGTGGTACAGTTGGCCCAAAGACACACAGTTAAAACAGCCAGAGATGAGATTTACATTTTCTTATGCTACACTTTGCGTAGTTAGCACAAGATGAATTTTTAACCTCCACTCCACATTTTGTGAGGGATAAGGCAACCTCATTACTGACATTATCCTTCCGGCACTTTTCAAAAGTAAGTCTTAGGTAGAGTGGAGTTTATTAGGGACTGGATGAGAATACCCTTCACAAGACTAATTTAGAGTTTTTATGGCTCAGTACAGGCTGTCAGTCCTAAGTTATCTGACATTTAATTCCTGCTGATGTAAATTTTATATGACAAATAGTTTCATTTAATTGCATCACCTCTGGCTTATATACACCATAAAAGGTTTCCATTTTAACAGTCAGCATCAAAAGAGCCCTGGCTGAGAGGAATAAGTTGGGAAAACTTGCAAGGGCATGACTGGCTCCCTGGGGAAAAAGATATCTGGATGGAGGTGGTTTTGGGCCCAAGAATACCTGCACCAGTGCTTGGGCTGAGTACCTGAATGGGCAAGAGCACTACTTCCTCTTAGGACCTTGACTGATACACTTTTCTTTCAGCAGTGAGCCCCTCCTCTGACTCATCGTTTCCACTGATGAATTTTACGTGAAAAGAACTTGCTTTTTAAAATGCTCTGGCAAGCACTAATAACAACTTCACAATAATTTCACCCAGAGTCTCTAATTTTTTATCTTTGTTTCTTTATGTAAAACGACTCTGTCTAGGGATGGTGGCATAACTGAATCTCACTAAATATTTGGAAAATATTGACTTGCATTTATATATCAACTATTTATTGAGCATCTACAATATGCCAGGTTGTATGGTAGACACTATGGAGAATAAGTGGTCTCTGTCACCAAGAAGCTTTCAGTCTCCTGGGAAGATCTGATATATCTATACAATGGGACAAAAATAAAATGTGTATGAGTGTAGTACTGTATGGTTTATTAAGGACTTTCATGTGTTCATTACAACAATTCTCTCTGGAGGAGAAGAGTGTATTGTATTTCTCCCATTTGATTAGTGACATCTCTGAGGTTCATAGTGTGACAGTTGGTCTTCTGCTTCCAAGATCTGGTGCTCTGTCTTTACCATGGTTTGTGTCTATGCTTCTATATACTATACACTACAGAGTCCTCCAATAAAATATGAACTCTTTTAAGATGTAACACAGAATATATGTTACTCTTGTGTATGCCATTGTCGATAATGTTTTGGATCTGCTGATGTGCATTTTGTACATTTGTAATGTTAAGGAAACCAAACAACATTAACAGTTGGGTAATGTTGCTTCAGTCTATGTAGTAAAATATTTGTTAATGTCCCATCAACCAAATGTGTATGGATTTTATTAGGATACACTATATATTAGACATTTCTAATCTTGGGTCTAATATTCCTTCATAGTACCAACTTTTGCCTTTGTGTATTTAAAAGTTGTTTTAACTTATATGCACATTATAGAGTACATTATGTGAAATGCCAGGCTGGATGAATCACAGGCTGGAATCAAGATTTCTGGGAGAAGTATTAACAACCTCAGATATGCAGATGATACCATTCTATTGGCTGAAAGTGAAGAGGAACTAAAGAGCCTCTTGATGAGGGTGAAAGAGGAGAGTAAAAAAACTGGCTTAAAACTCAACGCTCAAAAATGAATCATGGCATCAGGTTTATCAGGAGAAGAATGTATTGCAATTTCTTCTGTTTGCATTTTTCCACTTCATGGCAAATAGAAGGGAGGAGAGTGAAAACAGTGACGGATTTTATTTACTTGGGTTCCAGAATCACTGTGGACAGTGATTGCAGTCATGAAATTAAAGATGCCTGCTCCTTGGAAGAAAGGCTATGACAAATCTAGACTGCACATTAAAAAGCAGAGACATCACTTTGCTGACAAAAGTCCATATAATCAAAGCTACTATTTTTCCAGTAGTCATGTAAGGATGTGAGAGTTGGGACATAAGGAAGACTGAGTACCGAAGAATGGATCCTTTTGAATTGTAGTGTGGAGAAAACTCTTGAGAGTCTCTTGGACAGCAAGGAAATCAAGCCAGTCAATCCTAAAGGAAATCAACTTTAAATATTCATTGGAAGGACTGATGCTGAAGAGGAAGCTCCAATACTTTGGCCACCTGATACGAAGAGCTGACTCATTGGAAAAAACCCTGATGATTGAAGGCAAAAGCAGAAGAGGGAGACAGAGGATGAGATGGTTAGATAGTATCACCGACTCAATGGACATGAATCTAAGCAAGCTCTGGGAGATAGTGGAGGACAGAGGAACCTGGCATGCTGCAGTTCATGGGGTCGCAGAGTTGGACACGATTTACTGACTGAATAACAAAAACAATTTTAAACTTCTACCCTTAACCTGGGAAATTTTTGAAGATGACTTTCACCATTTGTGTTAAGTATCTCTAACTCCATCTCATCCATTTTTCACACCTCTCTGTCCTTTCCTACCCTAATCTCTGCCTGGAGAGGCTCATCTGCATGAATTATATCAGTGGGCTCTTGTACCCTCAGGAAGAGGTATCACTGGATTTGGCCTGTGGGATTCCTGGATATCAGAGGACAGGAAGCCAGTGAGGCTAGAGGGTTTTTTCCCAGACTCTTTCCCTTTGAGGTCATATTGGGCTGATTCCAATGCTCCTCATAATGTGAATTTCTCTTCTTCCTTTGCCTTCTCCTTGTCTCCTCACATCTAGGAGGAGTAACAACTGTTTATAGAAAAAAGACACACCTATTTACAAAGGGAACATATTATCGCAATTCCTTTATTCAGTCCTCTTTAAATTATCCTAATCTGAACATACCATTTGTTTCCTATTGAAATCCTATTTTCTATTTATAGCTTTAAAGAGTCCATGTGCCTTGAAAGGTTCATGCCCCATGCACCAGTCTGTGCCCTGGCTTATCCTTTCTGTGAATTGAACTTTTGCAAAGCGAAAATATGACTTCCTTGGTAGCTCAGACAGTAAAGAGTCTGCCTGCAGTGTGGGAGACCCAGGTTTGATCCCTGGGTCCGGACAATCCCCTAGAGAAGACAATGGCAACCGACTCCAGTATTCTTGCCTAGAAAATACCATGGATGGAGGAGCCCAGCAGGCCGCAGTCCATGGAGTTGCAAAGAATGGACATGACTGAGCGACTTTACTTCTTCTTCTTAAAGTGAAAATAAGCACAAGACCTCAGAAGGAAAACTCAGTCAAAATGAGGAGTAAATAAAAAATATAAAAATAAAGAAATTTTAAAAAAGAAGAAAGCACAAGAAAAGGCAGGGAAGGAAGCAAAGAAAACTTCTAGATGCACAAGAGACAAGAAGTCAGAAACATAAATAAAAACCATCATTGTTTGGTAATGCATGCTAAGTCACTTCAGGCGTGTCCAACTCTGTGACCCCATGGATTGAAGCCCACCAGACTCCTCTGTCCATGGGATTCTCCAGGCAAGAGTCCTGGAATGGGTTGCCATGCCCTCCTCCAGGGGATTTTTTTTGACCTAGAGATTGAACCGAAGTCTCTTATGTCTCCTGCATTGGCAGGTGAATTCCTTACCTCTAGCACCACCTGGGAAGCTTCATCATTGTTTAATGATGAAAAAAAGTGAGGAGTTGAAAAAGTTAATGTGATGGGAATGATGGGTGGGAATGGAGGAGGGCAGAGCTAGAGATAAAAGAAAAGGCACCCTACTAACAGAAAGTCTGCTGTTTTCATCTTTGAGTTACTTATAGTGACACTGGGGTATTTTGAGATACAAAGTTTCCTCTAGGAAGATCTATTTCTGAAACTCATACATATGTATATTAGGAAAATAGCATAGTATAATGGGAATGGACCTGGGAATAAATTTGTGATCCACTACTTGTTTCATCATCTTTTAGCTTCTCTGAGGTTCAATAGCCACACAAAAAAAGTGTAGATAATATAATCATAGATATTTAATAAATGATGAGTATCCCTATTTGTCTTTGGGATTTAATTATATTTTGTTGTTTAGTCACTCAGTCGTGTCTGATCCTCTGTGACCCCATGGACTGTAGTCCAGCAGGCTCCTCTGTTCATGGGATTTCCCAGGCAAGAATACTGGAGTAGGTTGCCATTTCCTTCTTCAGAGGATCTTCCCAACCTAGTGGTAGAACCCAAGTCACCTGCATTGGCAGGTGGATTCTTTACTGAACTGAGCCACCAAGGAAGCCCATTTAGGTATGGAGAAATATATTTCTCCTAAAATGAAAAAAAAAAAATGTTTTGGGGAGAGCCTTATTTTTGTGCCATACATAAGAGGAAATATAGATCATTTTTAACCCTTAAAGTTAAATTCTTCCCCAAGTATCCATCAGTCAAAGCCAGACTATCCTCAGTTGGGAGAATCTCAGCTGATATTAGCTTTTCATGATAGAACCTTTTGGAATAAGAATTCTGGGATTGATGATACCACTGTATCATTAAATGAATCTCCCAACAAAAAGTTTAATAAGTAACTGAGGAAAGTGAAGTGAAATTTGCTCAGTTGTGTCTGACTCTGTGCAACCCCATAGACTATACAGCCCATGGAATTCTCCAGGCTAGAATACTGGAGTGGGTAGCCATTCCCTTCTCCAGGGGATCTTCCCAACCCAGGGATTGAACCCAGGTCTTCCACATTGCAGGCCGATTCTTTACCAGCTGAGCCACCAGGGAAGCCCAAGTAACTGAGGGCCTGCTGCATTTTTGCAAGACCTTATGTTACATCTTTTAAATATAAAAAATAAATAAGCCATTGTCCTTTCCTTCAAGGACACTCCAGCTTAGTTAGGGAGAAGGCTAAGAGCTGACTATCAAAATCATCAGTTCAGTTCAGTTCAGTCATTCAGTCATGTCCAACTCTTTTCGACCCATGGACTGCAGCATGCCAGGCCTCCCTGTCCATCACCAACTCCCAGAGTTTACCCAAACTCATGTCCTTTGAGTCAGTGATACCATAGGTCATATCTTATTATCCTTGTTGCCCCAGTGCTAATATATCACCCCGTCCATTGTGAATATGTAGGATAAAATCTTGTTGAATCTAATACAAATTAATAGCCAGCAATGCCAAGCACAAGGTGCATTAGAAACTCAAAAAGAGAGCTGTTTGTAACCTTAAATTTTCACACAGGTGGAGGAAATTGCTCTGGGCCTTTATAAGTGTGCAGATTCGGGTAGGTTTAGTGGGGCATGGACAACACTTTGGGGGGGCTGTCTAATTATTTACTTAGTTTAGATTTATAGAAATCAAATTACCAAGTAAAGTGGTATGAATTTTAATAGGAAATGATTTACAGACACAAATTTACATAGTCTTGATTTTAATAGGACTAAATTTACATATACCCTCCAGAAGAGTGTGTTAATTTTTTTTTATCACAACCAGCAGTATGTGAAAGTGCTATTTCACTGTATCAGCATTAGCTTAGTGTGTTATCTCTGAAAAATATTTATGTGCTTTGTGATAGATGATCTCAGTTAATAATGCTTCAGGTAAAATTTTTGATTAACTGAGCAAGTGCAGGGTGGAATAACGATGTTGTGACTGTCCCGAGAGGGTGAGAAGAATTGATGCTGGTAAAGAGGCCCAGAAAGAAGGTGAGAGCGAGAGGGTTGTCTGTGGGAAGTGAGCGAAGTAAAGCTTTGAGGAATCATGTCGGGAAGGGTGTGTGCAGCCAAAATAGCCATGGTGAATGGAAATATATTTGTTATCCAGAGGGGAGGTTGCCAGCTGGGGATCCTGGGTGTGGGACAATTACGAGTGAGAAAAAGTGTGATGTAAGCTTGAGGTTGCAGGTAGGGGGTCAGTGCAGGCAAGGAGGACAGGAACCAGGAGGTTGGAGGTCAGATACATTAGCAGTACTTTTTGTTGTTGTTGATTAATTTTTACAATCTTGGGTTGGCTTCCACACAAGATTGTGGAACAACAATGTGAATCAGCAATGACTATACATGCATCCCTTCCCTCCCAAGCCCCTGCCCCAATCTCACCCCTCCAGACCTTCAGAGAGCATCAGACTGGGCTCCCCATGCTACACAGCAATCTGTCACCAGCCATCCATCCCACACATGACAGTGTATACATATCGATGTTACCCTCTCCTTTCGTCCTACTCTCAGAAAAATAAATACGTTATCCCATATATATGGGATTTAGAAAAACAGCACTGATGAGTCCATCTGTAGGGAAGAAATGGAGATGCAGATGTAAAGAACAGATCTGTGGAGAAATGCCTCTTAACTGTGCTTTATCTTTTTCTACCATATGAAAAATAGATAGCCAGTGGGAGTTTGATATGTGAAGCAGGGCACCCAAAGCCTCTGTGACAACCTGGAGGCATGGAGTGGGGAGGGAGGTGGGAAGGGGGTTCAAGAGGGAGGGGACACGTATATGCTTATGGGAGATTTATACTGTCGTATGGCAGAAACCATCACAATATTGTGAAGTATTATCCTCCAATTAAAATAAATAAATTTTTTTAAAAAGGAAAGAAAATAATGCAGTACTTTTTTGATGTATCTGAGGATGATGTCCAGCTCTGTAAAGCAATTGGGCATCACTTGCAACCAATAAATAGCAGGAGAGCTCAAAGAAATATCCCAGAATATTGAGGAAGAAGGGAATATGGGAGAAATTGATTATAGGAGAGAGGATGTGTTTCTGTAAGAGAGAGGCTGTGCTTTAAGTACCACATCAGGTGGGGGTAGTACTGGATCAGCTTGTATAGGAAGCAGGGAGCCAGAATTGCCTATTGGTTAAAAGTAGGGCTGAGTCCTCCATTCAGTTCAGTCACTCAGTTATGTCCAGTTCTTTGCGACTGCATGGACTGCAGCATGCCAGATTTCCCTGTCCATCACCAACTCCTGGAGCTTGCTCAAACTCACGTCCATTGAGTCGTTGATGCCATTCAACCATCTCACCCTCTTTCTTCCCCTTCTCCTGCCCTCAATCTTTCCCAGCATTAGTCATTTAATGTGGACAAGGCACTTGAAAACTTCAGTGCCTCAGCTCCTCATCTACAAAGTATGTCTTTTAAAAATGAGTTTAAATGAGATGTTACATTTCACAGGAGCATAATGGTGTCTGGCACATAGTAAGTGCTCCTAAGTGTTAAAGAAGGAACTAGCAATCCACTCCAGTATTCTTGCCTGGGAAATCCCATGGATAGAGGAGCCTAATGGGCTACACAATATACAGGGGATTGCAAAGAGTCAGACATAACTGAGTGACTGTTCATGCATAAGCATTAACTGGTTTTGCTGGTGGTACTGTTATATTGTTGTGGCTGGAAGTGGTATTTTTTCTGGTTGCTATTTTTGTACATTGTTGGAGGAAAATGCATTTGTGTGATGCTACATCAGTGATCCGAGGGATGGAGCTGAGGGCGAGCTGGAGGCCAGTGTTTTCAGCAGGAGTATATGGGACTTGTTTCTAATTTCTTCCAACAGTTGTAGAATTGAACCTGATAGGTGGAGTCTTAGGGGTGGGGCTGAGCAGAGGAGCTCTGGTTCTTTATGTTTCAGTGCAGAGAGAATTCAGCTAGACACAAAGTGATAGATAAGAATTTATTTATTAGAACAGGATGCCTGTGAGGCTTACGAGCAGGTGGACAAGAAGGTGCCATGCTCTGAGAATTAGTGGGCTGCAGTTTTATAATCATAGGAAAAGTGGATAGGGGAAGAAGACCACCTTCTTTCTCATTCTTGAGTAGACATCAGGCTTCCATCATCAGTTCCTCCTCCATGTCGGGGGGTGAGGGGTTTTCTTATCCTTCCACAGTCAATCCGGGACTTTTGTAGCACAATGAAAATGAGCAAAAAGGTGGTAACATATGCTAAAACACGATAAATCTCAGATTTCAGTATAATGTCACCTGTTTCTGTAGTTTTGTCTTCGGCGCTCACAGAGGAGCATGTCATAGGAGTCAGTGATTTACTGACCTTCCTGGGCAGGATGTAGGACTGATTTTACCACTGTCTTATTATTTGGTGGCCTTCCCTGGTGGCTCAGAGAGTAAAGAATTTGCCTGCAATGCAGGAGATCCAAGTTGATCCATGGTTGGGGAAGATGCCCTGGGGAAGGGAATGGCAGCCCACTCCAGTATTCTTGCCTGGAGAATTCCAAGGACAGAGAAGCCTCGTAGGATACAGTCTGTGGGGTCACAAAGAGTAGGACATGACTGAGTAAATCTGTCTGTCTGTCTAGTAATTGGTGGCATGCCTCATTCTTCCGCTTATGGTTTTTTCCTAAGCAAGCCTGCTTGGTTTTGTGCTAAAGCAAACCTGCTTTCTTGAATGATCATTAACTTACAAGGGTCTCTCATACCTTTTACTTATGGCCCCTTTGTGGAATTAACTACTTAATCATATATTTTGTCTCCTTTGTTCTGTCTCTATCAGAATGCTGTAGATGATGCTGGAAGAATCCTTCAGTGTGCTTCATGAGCATGTCATCCAATTAGCATTCTCTTAATCCCTTCAGTCTCTGGATATCAGAGTCCTTTTATAAGCGACTCAGAAAAGAAGCAAGGAAGGAATTGGGATAAATATTCAACTTTTGTTATGGAGTTTCTGTCTTATATGAACCAAATGAACTGTCTATATGCACTCCTTCCTCTACGGGAGGAGAGGAAAAGTCTGGACTGACTTTTTGAACTTAGCCCCAATATGCCTCTTCCTGTTAGGCAAGACTGCTGACTGACTGCTGCCTTTCATAAAACCCAGGGGTCCCTCAGTGCACATTTGGAGTCTTGACTTAATCTTGGTTTTCTGCTCCTTTATGTGGGGGTTTATGCAGCTGTCATCTGTTTTGATGGGCTTCACTCCATAAGGTGAGCTTATGAGCTTTGCAAAAATAGCCTCTGTTTTTAGGACCCTTGAGCTCCTCAGTTTGTTGTCCTTGTTTTTCTGTTTAGACTGTGATCTTTATATATTTTCTTTTTGTTGTGGCGTGATCAAAGCAGGTGAATGCTTGTTGACAAGTTTTAGCCCACAGTTTATAGCTTCTGCTATGTGTAGTATTATTCTACATGTCTTAAAGCCACAGTGGTATGGCTTTAGGACACAGTGGTGATTCTCACAATAATTTTAAAAAATAGTTTTATTTATTTATTTTATTTTCAGCTGTGCTGAGCCTTCACAGCTGTGAGGGCTTTTCCCTAGCTGTGGTGAGCAGAGGCTACTTTCTAGTTGTGGTGCACAGTCTTATTGCAGTAGCTTCTCTTTTTGCATAGCACAGGCTCTAGGTGCTCGATCTTTAATAGTTGCAGCACATAGGGTCAGTAGTTACCGGCTCTAGAGCACAGGCTCAATCGTTGTGGTGCATGAGCTTAGTTGCTCCAAGGCATGTGGGATCTTCCTAGATCAGGGATTGAATCCATGTCTCTTACACTGGCAGGCAGATTCTTTACCACTGAGCTACCTGGGAAGCCCTTTCACAATGATTTGAACACTGGCTGACGGTTTCTACCCACTCTGTGCCCAGAGACACAGGGACCCAAACAACCTGAGGCCAGACTGAAGGGATCTGTTTCAGTTGGGGGATGAGAAGAGAACTTCGAAAATTTGAATTTTGGATAAAAGACTCTCCCACCTTAGATGAGACTAAGTTTCAGAATGCATCAAACTATCGTTTGGCTGTACTCACCTTAGTCACAAGTTAGTTTTTACCATTCACTCTTCTGTAGGTTTCTTAGTAGGACACTTCTGACAGAAGGGCAGGAGCCAGGAAAGGTCTTGGACCTGCCAGGAAGGGAGAGAGTGTTGAATCATCACAAGTGTGGCTCTGGAGACCTGTAGAAAGTATCTGTGTTCTGTCAGTGGTGGTGGTGAAAAAACAGTGACTTGTAAAATGGAAAAGCATCCATGCTAAGTTGCCTCAGTCATATCTTACCCTTTGCGACCCTATGGACCATGGCCTGCCAGTCTCTTCTGGCCATGGGATTTTTCAGGCAAGAATACTGGAGTAGGTTGCCATGCCCTCCCCCAGAGGATCTTCTCAGCCCAGTGATTGGAACTGAGTCTCTTACACTCTCCTTCTTTGGCAGTGGATTCTTTACCAATAGTGCCACCTGGGAGGTCCAGAAAAATCACAGATCCCTGCTGACAATCTTGATCTTACAGTATTACTCTGGTCATTCACTGGCATTGGCAAATCGAGGTAAGAGGTCCTACCATACTTCACCTGCTTGGGAAGAATCCTGGTGAGGAGGGGGCAATGTTGAGATTTCAAGAGAGTGTTTGTTTCATTACCAACCCATCTGAGGGGACAGAGTTCCAGTGCAGAAGAGAAACTATAGCATGAAGGCTTCTCAGGTGGCTCAGTGGCAAAGAATCTGCCTGCAATGAGATGAGGAGATGAAGGTTTGATTCTGGATCAGGAAGATACCCTGGAGAAGGAAATAGCAACCAACTCCAGCATTCTTGCCTGAAAAATCTCATGGCCAGAGGAGCCTGGCAGGCCATGGTCCATGTGTCGCAAAGAGTTGGACACGACAGAGATTGAGCACATGTAGGATGGTAACAGCGATTCTTCCTTTCACTGAACAAAGATGTTTCTCTCCCTGTGTTTCCATTACTGCATGAGCTGCCCGGTGTGTTGGTTCTGAAATTGTTTGTTGCTTTGTGGGTTCAGTGGGGCTGTGGATGGGGTAAAAATTTATCTTCCAGTGTAGAGGAAAAGCCCATTGCATATCCAAAGAAGGGAATAAAAAAAAAAGACACAGTTGGTTTTATAAATGCCATTTTAACTAGACTAAGCTATTCACAGTCCCCAGAGCATATGCTATACACCTCTGATTCCTAGCCTTTTTCCCCCAGTTTTTTCTTTTTTATAAAATCTCACAAATCCAGTTTACATTTTGCCTTCTTTACCTTTTCTTCCTATCCATATACAAATTGATGTTCTTTAGGCTCTAATTACTTATTTCTGAGTATGATGTTCCAATTTGTTGGTTTCCTTCTTAAAGTATGATGCTCAGATTTAAAGATGATATATCAAATGTGATGGAATAAATGTTGATTTAAAAAAAGCAACAATTATTTCCTAGTTTCTCTTGGTGCCATTGAATACGGCAGCTACAACCCACCATGGCTTTTTTTTTAATCTAAAAATTATTTTATCTTTATTTAGCTAACATTCACAAAATTTAAGTTATAATCACAACTGTATGCTAATGCTTATAATGAACAAAATTCATTGTAATGAACAAAACATAGTGAAATTCCCTCAGTTGTGTCTGACTCTTTGTGACCCCAGGGACTATATAGTTCATGGAATTCTCCAGGCAAGAATACTGGAGTGGGTAGCCTTTCCCTTCTCCAGGGTATCTTCCCAACCCAGGGAACAAAATATAATGAAAAGACAAAATTCCTGTAATGAACAGAAATCTTAAAATGATTCAGGTGCTGACTTTTTAAGGGAGGGGTACATACTTTTTCCAATACAATTTTACAATTACAGGATACAAAGTTCTTGGTTTCATTTGTCTTTGAAGGGGGATAGGAAGAGACTCATTTTGCAGAAATGTTTTATGATTTCAGTTTTCCCAACTACTATTCCATTTTTAACTTAACTTTTATTAGAGTGTAGTTGCTTTATAATGTTGTGTTAGTTTCTACTGTATGGTAAAGTGAATCAGCTATTTGTATACATATATATCCCCTCTTTTTTGGATTTCCTTCCCATTTAAGTCACCACAGAGCCCTGAATTCCCTGAGCTACACAGTAGACTCTCATTAGTTACCTATTTTATCCGTAGTATCCATAGTGTATTTACGTCAATCCCAACCTCCTAATTCATTCCTCTCCCCTCCCCTCAAACCCACTATGGCTCTTTGTCTACTAACACCTCTGGACCTTTTCTCCTTAGTTGATACTGTGCTATATTCTTACCCTAGTTGCTTTGTGCAGTTGGTTGTTAAGATCCAAGTGTAGAAATTTACATTTATCTTTGTAAAAATGGCATCTTGTAAAATTCAGTTCATCACTCTAGCCTATTAAGATATGTTTGAAACCGAATGTAGGAAAATAGTTTTCTTTTCAGCCTAACATCATCCACATGGTTGACGCACATGGCTGAGATCTTATAAAAATGTTGGAAAAGACATAAATTAAAACACACTCAAGTTCAGGGGTTGCTGTGCAGAAGCTGATAGGAGTCCTAGGGTCACTGAGCTTCAGCCTGCTCCCAGGGTCACCTTCCAGCACCTCCTCTCCTCCCTGGATCCTCTGCTCTCCATCCCAATCATCTCTGCTGTCCTCTGATCCTGTGCTTATACAAAGGGCTGAAATACCTCCTTCCTAAGCTGTAATCTTTCCTTTGAGGATGGCCAGGTAACTCAAGCCCACATTAATGTCTCTGATTCCTGAACTAATTTTTTTGATCCTGGGTATATATTTCTCATTGCTAAAATAATTATTGCATTAACACTGGATAATGCTGCTTGAACCTTCGGTATGTACCTAAAACTACACTGAGTACACCAAATACATTTTCTGATTAGCTTCATGGTACTGCTATGTGCTAGCTCCCTCATTTTATAAATGAAGAATCTAAGGTTTAGGTAGTTTATGTCACCCATTCAAGTTCATCTGGATGTGTTTCAGTTTGAAAATAGGTCATTTTGAGTCTTTACAAGTCTCCCACTTTGGATTGCAAAGTCTTTGAAAGTGGATACTAGTTTTAAATTTCTATGTCTTCCTACCTAACAAAGATACTTCTCAGAGTACTGACATGAGTACACAGTGGTGCTAATATTTATGTGCTGAATTAAAGAGTAAATTAGTGAGTGAAATAGGTGTTTTACAATGTTCTTTTCCTTTCTGATAGCATCTAAACATCTGGAGACTTTTTTCAAGGTAAGAGAGATGATATTATCTATGTGTCTAGAATATTGGCTGTATTAATTTTCTAGGGCTGCCATTAAGTACCACAGACTGGGCAGTTTATAGCAACAGCAATTTACCTTCTCATGATTCTGGAGGCTGGAAGTCCAAAATCTGTGTGTCAGTAGGGTTGGTTTTCTCTTAGGCATCTCCCCTGATGGCCGTTTCTCCCTGTGTCTTCATGTGCTCTTCCTTTTGTGTGTGTCCGTGTCCTCAGTTCAGTTCGGTTCAGTTCAGTCACTCAGTCATGTCCGACTCTTTGCGACCCCATGAATCGCAGCACGCCAGGCCTCCATGTCCATCATCAACTCCAAGAGTTCACCCAAACTCATGTCCATCAAGTCAGTGATGCCATCCAACCATCTCACCCTCTGTCGTCCCCTTCTCCTCCTGCCCCCAATCCCTCCCAGCATCAGGGTCTTTCCCAATGAGTCAACTCTTCGCATGAGGTGGCCAAAGTATTGGAGTTTCAGCTTCAGCATCAGTCCTTCCAATGAACACACAGGACTGATCTCCTTTAGAATGGACTGGTTGGACCTCCTGGCTGTCCAAGGGATTCTCGAGAGTCTTCTCCAACACCGCAGTTCAAAAGCATCAATTTTTTGGTGCTCAGCTTTCTTCACAGTCCTACTCTCACATCCATACATGACCACTGGAAAAACCATAGTCTTGACTAGACAGACCTTTGCTGGCAAAGTAGTCTCTGCTTTTTAACATGCTGTCTAGGTTGGTCATAACTTTCCTTCCAAGGAGTAATCGTCTTTTAACTTCATGGCTGCAATCACCATCTGCAGTGATTTTGGAGCCCCCCAAAATAAAATCTGATACTGTTTCCACTGTTTCCTCATCTATTTCCCATGAAGTGATGGGACCAGATGCTATGATCTTAGTTTCCTGAATGTTAAGCTTTAAGTCAACTTTTTCACTCTCCTCTTTCACTTTCATCAAGAAGCTTTTTAGATCCTCTTCACTTTCTGCCATAACCGTGGTGTCATCTCCATATCTGAGTTTATTGATATTTCTCCCGCCAATCTTGATTCCAGCTTGAGCTTCATCCAGCCCAGTGTTTCTCATGATGTACTCTGCATTTAAGTTAAATAAGCAGGGTGACAATATACAGCCCTGATGTACTCCTTTTCCTATTTGGAACCAGTCTGTTGTTCCATGTCCAGTTCTAACTGTTGCTTCCTGACAGCATATAAGTTTCTCAAGAGGCAGGTCAGGTGGTCTGGTATTCCCATCTCTTTCAGAATTTTCCACAGTTTATTGTGATCCACACCGTCGAAGGCTTTGGCATAGTCAATAAAGCAGAAAGAGATGTTTTTCTGGAACTCTCTTGATTTTTTTGATGATCCAGTGGATGTTGGCAATTTGATCTCTGGTTCCTCTGACTTTTCTAAAACCAGCTTGAACATCTGGAAGTTCATGGTTCACGTATTGCTGAAGCCTGGCTTGGAGAATTTTGAGCATTACTTTACTAGCGTGTGAGATGAGTGCAATTGTGTGGTAGTTTGAGCATTCTTTGGGATTGCCTTTCTTTGGGATTGGAATGAAAACTGAACTTTTCCAGTCCTGTGGCCACTGCTGAGTTTCCTAATCTCCTCTTTTTATAAGAACAGTGGTCATATAGGATTAAGTTCCATCTAAGGACCTCCTTTAACCTAATCACTTCTTTAAAGGCCCTATTTTTGCATAAAGAATATATATATACATATATGCTTATATGTACAATTGGATATTACTCAGCCATTAAAAAGAATGAGACAATGCTATTTGTAGTAACATGCATGGACCTGGTATTTATCATGCTAAGTGAAATAAATCAGACAGAGAGAGACAAATATCATATACTATTGCCTGCACATGGAATCTTAAAAAAAAAGGATATAAATGTACTTATTTATGAAACAGAAACAGACTCACAGAGAAAAAACTTGTGGTTACCAGCGGGGAAGGGTGGGGGATGGATAGATTGGGAGTTTGGGAATGACATGTACACACTGCTATATGTAAAATAGAAAACCAACAATGACCTATTATATAGCACAGGGAACTCTGCTCAGTATTCTGTAATAACTTCAATAGGAAAAGAATTTGAAAAAAAAAAGATACATGTATATGTGTAGCTAAATCACTTTGCTGTGTACCTGAAACTAACACAACATTGTTAATCAACTATGTTCCAAAATAAAACAAAATTTTTTTAGAATGGAAGTTTTAGTAAAAGAAAAAATTAAAGAAAAAAAATTCTTGTTTGCAAATACAGTCATATTCTGAGGCTCTAGAGACTAGGACTTCAACATATAAATTTGGGAAAATACAATTGAGCCCATGACATGAAACCAGAATCCAGTGAACATCATGAAGGTTTCAGAAAGTGTATCATTCTTTGTGCTAATAGATTTGTTACAGACTAGGGGGAAAATCAATCCCTTTTGGACATATTTTTCTCAGCAGTTTGATCTTTTCCTTTTAATCAAGTCAAAACTATTTTGATAGTTTTGGGTCTTTGTTTCTTTTCTAAAAGTAAAATCAACGAAGTTAATGGAGAGATATAGGTTAAGTCTATTAAATAAGAAGAATCTAATTAAGAGACTAATGTTTCCCTGCATTTTGCCTTCCTCATTTGGCTCTCTCTGCATATTTTATATAAAAACATTTAAAGTTAACATTTGACAAAGCTGATATCTGAGATATTGAAAAGTGATCTTGCGATATGGGTTACCTAGGTTTTTATTGTTACTGTATTATCACTGCAAGGTTGAACTTGATTTCTTCTTAATCTATCATTTGCCTATGCCACTCACATATTTAGAACCTGTCAAGGTTTTGTCATTTCAAGGCTGCTGAGGAAAATGATGGCTGCTATCCTACTCTTAAACTCCAATCCTTAGTTTAACTTTGATGTCAATTAAAGCACAGAATCCCTGGGAGAGTTATACTAAGTTATTTATGTTTTAACCTGACTGAAGGGCTTTCTAGGGGGCACAGTGGTAAAGAGTCTGCTTGCAATGCGGGAGGTGCTGCAGATGCAGGTTTGATCTTTGGGTCGAAGATCTCCTGGAGGAGGAAATGGCAACCCATTCCAATATGCTTGCATAGAGAGTCCCATGAACAGAGAAGCCTGGTGGGCTATAGTCTGTGTGGCTGCAAAGAGTCAGACACAACTGAGCAAGTAAACATGCAGCTTGATTGAAAATGCTTGGGGGAAGGAAATAGAACAGTCTGAGCCACCAAAAATAGGCCAGGGGACCCAGAAAGGGAAGCTTGGGGTGCAAAAGACAAACTTACCCACCTTACAGCACTGACTAGAGTCAACCCTTCCTTAGGGAGGCTTAAGAAAGGCCTATTTGTGTGTGTGTGCTTAGTCACTCGGTCATGTCTGACTCTTTGCAACCCCATGGACTGCAGCCTGCCAGGCTCCACTGTCCATGGTATTTCCAAGTCAAGAATATTGGAGTGGGTTGCCCCTTCCTCCTCCAGGGGATCTTCCTGACCCAGGGATCAAACCCAAGTCTCCAGCGTTGGCAGGCAGATTCTTTACCACTGAGTAACCTGGGAAGCTCTCACTGCCTATTGCTTCGTTACAAATTCCTACAAACTTAGGGACTTAAAACAATGCTCACTCATTTTTTATTTCACAGTTAGGTAGCTCAGCAGTCCAGGAGCTTTCAAGTAGGTTCTCTGCTTGTGGTCTCATAAGTGCTGAAGTCAAGGTGTTGGCTGGGTTGGGGTCTTGTCTGGAGGCTCTGGGAAGGATCCACTTCCAAGTTCCATCAGATTGTTGGCAGAATCAATTCCTTGCATGCATAATCCTGAAG
Organism: Muntiacus reevesi; assembly: GCF_963930625.1. Taxonomy (NCBI): domain Eukaryota; kingdom Metazoa; phylum Chordata; class Mammalia; order Artiodactyla; family Cervidae; genus Muntiacus; species Muntiacus reevesi. The sequence goes on along the minus strand of NC_089251.1, from coordinate 53,251,131 downwards.
TTCCTGGTTCTTTGCTAGTTGACAGCTGAGATTTGTTCTCAGTTATTAGAGACTGTTCACATTACTCCTATGACTCCATCCATTGTCAAACCAGTAGTGGTCACAGAGTCCTTTTCAAGTTTCAGTTCAGTTCAGTCGCTCAGTCATGGCTGACTCTTTGTGACTCCATGGACTGCAGCACGCCAGGCTTCCCTGTCCATCACCAACTTCCAGAACCTGCTGAAACTCATGTCCGAGTTGGTAATGCCATCCAATCATCTGATCCTCTGTCATTCCCTTCTTCTCCCACCTTCAATCTTTCCCAGCATCAGGCTGTTTTCAAATGAGTCAGTTTTTCACATAAGGTGGCCAAAAAAATTTTGAAATTTCAGCTTCAGCATCAGTCTTTCCAACGAATATTCAGGACTGATTTCCTTTAAGATGGACTGGTTTGATCTCCTTGCAGTCCAAGGACTCTCCGGAGTCTTCTCCAACACAACAGTTCAAAAGCCTCAATTCTTCAGTGCCCAGCTTTCTTTATAGTTCAACTCTCACATCCATACATGACTACTGGAAAAACCATAGCTTTAACTAGACAGACCTTTGCTGGCAAAGTAATGTCTCTGCTTTTTAACATGCTGTCTAGGTTTGCCATAGCTTTTCTTCCAAGGAGCAAGTGTCTTTTAATTTCATGGCTGCAATCACCATCTGCAGTGATTTTGGAGCCCAGGAAACTAAAGTCTGTCACTGTTTCCATTGTTTTCCCATCTATTTGCCATGAAGTGATGGGACCGGATGTTATGATCTTAGTTTTTTGAATGTTCTCACATTCGGAATCTCTGAATTTCCTTCTGACTTCCTTTTCCCTCCATTGCTGTAAAACTATGCTTTCAAGGGCTAGTGCAACTAAGTCAGCCCCATTCAGAAATTTTCCATATTTTAAGGTCATTTAGGGACTTTAATTACAGCTGTAAATTCTTTTAATAGCAATGCCAAGATTAGTTTGATCGAATGACCTCAGGACAGAAATTTTCTTGGCAGCGCGATCTTTAGAATTTTTCCTTCACACTTCTCTTAGAAACTCCTTGACTGAGCAAACAGCCTCCTAACCTCCACTCTCTGCCTACATTCCCCAAAGGAATAGAGTGTTAATCTTAAGCAGTTTATAAGCTCTAGAATCCAGTCAATTGCCCTTCTTATGGTTTCTTCACACCTCACTTTGTGAATAATCAGTTCAGAGTCCACTGTATTTTCTCTTTTAAGACATCTACAGAGTATTTTGCCTTTTTCAGTGCTTTGGGACCGTCCTATTGACCAGGATGGAAGCAGCTGGAGTGACTTCTAGGTGTGTTTGGAAGTCTACCACGCATCTCTCTGATTTGCATCTGGGACTGCACATCCCCAGGCTTCCCAGGTGGCTCAGTAGACAAAGAATCTGCCCGCAGTGCAGGAGGCGCTGGCAGATGCGGGTTTGATCCTAGGGTCACAAAGATGCCTGGAGGAGGAAATGGCAGCCCACTCCAGTATTCTTGCCTGGAGAATCCCATGGACAGAGGAGCCTGGTGGGCCTCAGTCCTTGGGTCGCAAAGAGTCAGACACGACTGAAGCGACTGAGAACACACTCATGCAGTGCCCATCCCCTCCCCAGAGAATGTCTGACAAATGGCGATTTAGACTTTTTTCTTGAATTTCCCGCTTCCCACTAATCCACAAAGAGAGCCTTCCCACTCCTGTGAGCTGCAGCCAAGACAATATTCTTAAATTGAATCCAAATCTGCTTCCCACCGGTCTCAGTTCTGGCCTTATATAGGATAGACCATTCTGACAGCTCTTTTTGTGGCCTTATTCTATTTTTTGTTTTTCTATTTCCCTTTGCTGGGAAGCAGCATATGTCCCAGTCAGCTGAGATTCAGAGTCTGACCTCTCTCAAACAAAAATAAATACTGCCCTTCTTAGACTTTTTCCTCCTTCCAACCTGCCCTTGGCATTCTTATACAGCATATTTCAGACAGTGGCCTGCACAGGCTGTGTGTTCTAGAAAGTGGTAGCTGATGCAGATTGCAAACACCTACAAGCCTGCTTTGTGTACCAGGGAAAGTGCGTTCTGCTGAGCTGGATGGATTTTCTACTCACCTACTAGAATTGGAGGATGCTGTGGTTTAGGGGAGGCTGTGAGGAGTACACCTGGGGGTGTACCTAGGGTGGCTTTATTATGGTCTAATATCAGAAGCATTGTGAGATGGCAGAAAAACAGACAGCTTTATCATAAAGAAGCATTTGTTGTTCAGTCACTGAGTTGTGTCTGAATCTTTGTGATCCCATGGACTTCAGCACTCTAGGCTTCCCTGTCCTTCACTATCTCCCAGAGTTTGCTCAGATTCATGTCCTTTGAATCCATGATGCCACCCAACCATCTCATCCTCTGCTGCCCTCTTCTTTTGTCTTCAGTCCTTCCCATCATCAGGGTCTTTTCCAATAAGTCAGATTTTTGCATCAGGTGGACAAAATATTGGAGCTTCAGCTTTGGCATCAGTCCTTCCAATGAATATTCAGGGTTGATTTCCTTTAAGATTAATTGATTTGATTTCCCTGGAGTCCAAGGGTCTCTCAAGAGTCTTCTCCAGCACCACAACTCAAAGGTGTGTGTGCGTGCTGTTGCTTCAGTCACGCCCTACTCTTTGCAACTGCATAAACTGTAGCCAACCAGGCTCCTCTGTCCGTGGGATTTTCCAGGCAAGAATACTAGAGTGGGTTTCCATGCCCTCTTCTAGGGGATCTTCCCAACCCAAGGATCAAACCCACGTCTCTTATATCTCTTGAACTGGTGGCAGCTTCTTAACCATTAGTGTCACCTTGGAAGCTTCAGCTTCAGCATCAGAATATTCCAAAGAATATTCAGAGTTGATTTCTTTTAGAATCAATTGGTTTGGTCTCCTTGCAGTCCAAGGGATTCTCAAGAATCTTCTCTAGCACCACAAGCAAAGGCATACCCTTCCTTCCATTTAGTATAGGATGAGATGAATGGTTAGCAGTGAACCAGGGGATCAGGTCACCTGGGAAATTTTAGCACTCACTTGCATCAAAATCAGGCCTTGAAGTGCATGTATACAAATCATTTTATGTACTCTAAACCCATTGTACTTGGCATTCAGGAGTGAAGGGCAGGGCAAATATGTCATTCAAGGATGTGCCACATCAAGCAGTTGCCAGCTGATGGCAATCTGAGATTTGGAGATGTGAGCAGAACTGCCTTAGCACCCCATTGAGCATCTTGGGGGAAAGTCAATGCCCACTCCATGGTTTCCGTGCATTTCTAGGAGTTTTCTTCTCATGGGCACTCCTGAATCAGAGTGCCTGTCTCCCCAACTCTCACTCTCCTTCAATCTTATTTTTTTGTTCCATTCCTTCTGCTCTGTGTTTATCCAGTTCTAGAACTCAGCACTTCCTCTTGCTTTTACCCCAGATCAGTTACACAAAATGCTAAAAAGTGCCACAGTTTACAGAAGCATTGGGGAGAAGAGAAGATGATTAATAACATCAATAAATTAAATTGATAATTAGAAATCCTTATTCTTAAAAGCCCTTTGATTACACTGTCATTGGGATTGGTCACTTTCGTGTGGAGACAACTTCTCGTCGTATTTCTTTGCCTTTCTTTCTTCCCTTCCCATCCCCCACTTTTCAAGTTCCCCCATTTCTGTCCATTTCTCATATAAAACAATTCAGCTATCAGTTTGATCCACTGTCATCTTCTAAATCATGGTCTCACCTAATATACTCAAAGGGACTTTCCTAAGCACAGTTCTGATGATCTATGGAATAAATCTAAACATAGATAATTCCCTTATGAGGAACACTTTAAATAAATCTATCATCATCCACTACACATTACTTATTACCTAAAGGAAATTTATTGTAAAACTGTGTGGCTTCCAGGGCTGTGGTTGTTGATATATTCATCTCCCTCTAGGCTTAGGGCTTCCCAGGTGGCACTAGTGATAAAGAACCTGCCTGTCTGTGCAGGAGACATGGGAGATTCGGGTTCGATCCCTCGTTTGGGAAGATTCCCTGGTGGAGGACATGACAACCCACTCCAGTATTCTTGTCTGGAGAATTCCATGGACAGAGAAGCCTAATGGACTACAGTCCATAAGGTCTCACAGAGTAAGACATTGCTGAAGCAACTTAGCATGCATGCACTAGATTGCAGCTCTTTTACTTGAGAGCTTTTGTGTCATTTCTGTGTCATTATCTGCATGTGTAGCACCTGACGGCTCCCTGTCACAAAACAGATGCTCAGGATACATTCAAGTTGTTTTGGCTAATGTTTGCTTTCTGGGCCTTTATGGTGACTGTGAGTGTGTGTGTGTGTGTGTGTGTGTGTGTGTGTGTGTGTGTGTGTGTGTGTGTATGTTCACTTCATGATGATCAGTTGAGCTGCATACTTACCACTTGTTTCCTCTTCTCTGTGTTCGTGTATGTGTTATATTTCAACAAATATGCTTTGTAAATAGTGGCTTGCACAAGATGCCACAGTAATTAAGTGACAGGCTTGGATCAGAGACTCCCAGTGAGGAGCATCCCCCTCAAACCATGCTGCTTCTCCAAAGACTATGATGGGTTGGCTCCCTTCTCTAGGGACTTGGTGGGGCTCTGTGTCAAAGAAATGAAGTTAATGTTGCTTATGCCTTTCCTGGCTATGCACCCATGTCATTGCTTGAGCCTCCCCTTCAGAGCCCCAGAATCAGGTATATTCTTTGCTACCAGAAAATGTGTTCACGTTCAATTCTCCTTCAGTGAGTAACATTCCTTTGATTTCTTCTCTCCAGAGCATTTGTTTTTGGTGGGGGTGTTGCCCCACCTCCACATTATGGCAGGATGGACTTGGAGTCTCTGGTTAGGAGTTGGAGGACAGGATGTCATTTCTGGAGGCTGCTATCTGCCCCATATAAGAAAGAGGTGCTCAACCTTGTTTGCACTTGAATCACCCGGGCAACTTTAGAAAATACTGAGCCCTGGCCCCTACTACTCCCTCCCCATTAGATATCCCATTGCAATTGTTCTGGGCATGCAGATTTTAAATCTCCCTAGGTGATCCTAATGTATGGCTGGTGTTGGCAGCCACTGATTCTAAATTAATCTCCTAGCAGGACCTATTAAATGATGAAGGTCTCAGCTAGAAACGGGCAGCAAGATGCTGAGATGTAGCATCTGATTTTTAACTCTACCTGGAACAATCTTCTGTGGAGCCTGCCAGAAAGTCAGAGTCTTACTGTATCATGTAATAATTCAGCCTCTGGCTGAATCCTCACCTATAGTCCAAATTAGGCTGAGTAGCTCATAGTGGAGAAGGCTTTTTTAGATGCATAAAATGATCCTCTCTCTGTTTCTTTAACTACTTTGATTTAGGCAACTTTTAGCCATGTTTTGTTTAGTCACAGATGTGAACTGGGCAGAAAACTCAGTCTCACTGAGCTGGGTGGGAAGGAAAGGATGTGGGGATGCCTGAGACAAAGATGCTAAGGAAGGCCACTCAGCTGCACAGAAATATTACAGTGAAGCTTCAAAGTATTGTGTTTGAGACCAGTCCTGACTAGACCAGGGCCCGCCTGCCTCTCAGGGGTGCCAGTAGGGTGGTAGGAGTTGGAGTTGCTCCAAAAGGGGTCAGAAGTGCTGGCTGAGGCTTCTGGATATGCGAGCTCAGACCAGACCCTGGATATTATCAGTTCTCCTACCTGGACTGAGTCAGCTCTTTATTTCTTCTTCTTTTCTTTTAAACCTGGTGTCCTATTTGTTATATGGTCCACCTGTCATCTGGAGACTTGACTGCCTCTTGGGCAGTGATGTCTTTCTCCAGTGTCAGAAGAGTAATTCCTCTGCTCATCACATACATGGCAGGTGTCAAACTTCATCAGCATCAATGTGCCCTTAGGGTCATTGCAAACCTGTCAAGGAAAGATTGAAGCTTGTCTGCAGATTTCTCTAAGTAAGGTGTTAGGCTTATCTACTGACCTTCCTGCCCCTAAATTCTTCACTCAGTCATGAGTGAAGCCACTTTCCCACCCCCCAACTTGGCTCCTGATAATCCATATAGACTTCCTCACTTCTCTGTCCCATCCCACCCTCAAATCCTCATTCATACCGTGAAAAAACTATGTTTCTCCTTCTATAAGCCTATAAACACTGTTTCCAAGAAGCCATCCACTGTTTTCCCAGTGAAAACTGTTGCTTTTTTCCTACACATTTCCAGCACTGAGTGTCAGGAGCTTTATCATCCTACTTATTACAAAATGCTCTGAAGCCAGTGGTTACTAAGCATGTACAATGTTACTCATGAAACTATTAGTAGAATTTATATTACAGTGTTACTAACATTGGTTGCATTATGCTAAGCTATTTACTACCTATTTATTTCATTCATTCCCTTCAACAACGTTGTCAAGTTGGGTACTGTTATCAGCCCTCAGATAAAAAAACTGAGTTTTAGAGATTAAGCAGGTGCTTATATGGGGTATCAACTCAGACAGCGTTCACTTGTCTATCTCACCAGCCTGAGAGGTCATAGACTACAGAAATACATGTAAATAAGCTACACAAACACCTTTTAGCATTCACTAGGTGATGGACAGGGAGGCCTGGTGTGCTGTGATTCATGGGATCGCAAAGAGTTGGACACAACTGAGTGACTGAACTGACTGAACTGACAGTACCTAGGATTTAGGTGCTTTTCTGCCCAGCACTATAACTTTGCTTCTGAGTATGCATAATGTTTATTGGATTGTTTTCTTTGACATATAAATGAAAAACTTACAGGCTTAAAGAAATGTAGTAATCAATATTTCCAGTGAAAATGTTTGCATGTTTAAATTTGAAATAAACAGTTTTGCTCATTAGAAGCAAGGTTGCCTTTAAGGTGTAAGGGGGCTAAGCAAAAAGTTTTTTTGGGGTTCCTGTCTAGAGAAACAATTTGAACTACTTCAAAACAGCATATCAGCTCCATTCTGGTAACCCGGCCTTGTGCAATTCCACTAAAGAAAAATTACCCTGGGCAGCGGGAGTCCTCTGGTTCAAGTGGGAACTTAAGCCCATATAGGACCCAGTTGGGATCAGAGTTTCCCAATAGATGTCCTGATCTGGCCTTCATACTGCCAGCTTCCAGCTGCTGGAAAAAGACCAAAAATGTGGAGTGTCCTGAAGCAGGGACCAAATAGAACCTTGCTCACCTGGGTCTAAAGTGTGGTGCTGACTGGGAATACACAACAGGAAAAGAAGGGTTAAGATAATTGCAATAGAAGGCTTGAGAGTCATATACCAGACTCTGTTTTTGATGGGTGTTTAAAAAAATCTCAAGGCAGTTGGTACTGTACATATTACCCCTAATCTCTAAGCCCATAATCTGTTTCTTCCTTTCTCATTTACAAGCTCTGATTGGGCTAGCAACTAAATTCTATGAGCTCGTTTCCTTATGCATATAATGGACAGCACTGGCCTCTTGCCAAGGTCATGTGCCAAAGTGGTGTTATAATTGTAATAGCTTGTATCTATTGAATTCTTATTGCGTGCCAGGTTCTACTCTCAATGCACTGCATGAATTATCTCACTTACACCTCACAACAGCCCTTTGATGTGGGTACTTTATTCTCTTTTCATAGATGAAAAATTGAGGAATGGGGAGACATTCCAGTATAGACTTATGAGACCAATGCCAGTCTAATCATATAATCATCATGAACATGACCTGGCTGTGGTCTTCTCAACCCTGGTTTCATGGTAGAATTATTTGAGGAGCTTTTAAAATGTACTGCCAGTGACCACGCACCCCTCACCTTGAAATTCCAATTTAATTGGCCTGAAGTGAAGCATAGACATTGATCCTTTTTATAGTTCCCCAGGAGGTTCACAAGGCAGCCAGGACTGAGTAGTAATAGATAGCAAGCATGTGGTGAACTTGTATGGAATCTCAATCAGGGTGACTCAACCTTAACAATATCAAATGAGTAAATGTGCCCGAGTGCATTTCAAAATTAAAGTCCTCCACACAAATAAGAAATTTTATTTGATATTTGTTAAGCTAATCCTTATCCAGGGTCTTCTTTGTTAATACCACTGACTAGAGAAACAATTATGTACAGTTTCTCTTAATAAGAGAAGTGGTCTGCCATAATGGAAATGGAAGTCATCTGCCATAGTAGGGAGGGTATTTCATCATTAACTGGTGATGATAAAAATCAGGCTGATTTCTGGTTAGTTTTATTGCTATTCTAAAATTCTCTATACTCCCACTCTGTCCTATTTGAATGCTGCCACTGGGTATGTCGCTGTTTGTTGCTGCATTTAAGTATATCATCCAAATTATAAATTAAATGTATATGTAAATAAAATTATTTATCATCAGTAAATATAAATACTATGCATTATATAATAGGTAAAATTATATTTATATGTGAATTATTCATATATTTATACTAAAGACATACATATATGAATAAAGTTGTATAAATAAAAATATTTCCCATAACAATCTCTTGGGAAAAGCATCATTATCCCATTATCTTCATTTTAGAAATGAGGAGCTTGAGACAAAGATTTTTTTTTTTTCCCAGTGGGTTTTGTCATACATTGACATGAATCAGCCATAGAGTTACACGTATTCCCCATCCCGATCCCCCCTCCCACCTCCCTCTCCACCCTACTCCTTAGGGTCTTCCCAGTGCACCAGGCCCGAGCACTTGACTCATGCATCCCACCTGGGCTGGTAGTCTGTTTCACCATAGATAATATACATGCTGTTCTTTCAGAACATCCCACCCTCACCTTCTCCCCCAGAGTTCAAAAGTCTGTTCTGTACTTCTGTGTCTCTTTTTCTGTTTTGCATGTAGGGTTATCGCTACCATCTATCTAAATTCCATATGTATGTGTTAGTATACTGTAATGTTCTTTATCTTTCTGGCTTACTTCACTCTGTATAATGGGCTCCAGTTTCATCTATCTCATTAGAACTGATTCAAATGAATTCTTTTTAACGGCTGAGTAATATTCCATGGTGTATATGTACCACAGCTTCCTTATTCATTCATCTGCTGATGGGCATCTAGGTTGCTCCCATGTCCTGGCTATTATAAACAGTGCTGCGATGAACATTGGGGTGCACGTGTTTCTTTCAGATCTGGATTCCTCAGTGTGTATGCCCAGAAGTGGTATTGCTGGGTCATATGGCAATTCTATTTCCAGTTTTTAAGAAATCTCCACACTGTTTTCCATAGTGGCTGTACTAGTTTGCATTCCCACCAACAGTGTAAGAGGGTTCCCTTTTCTCCACACCCTCTCCAGCATTTATTGCTTGTAGACTTTTGGATAGCAGCCATCCTGACTGGCGTGTAATGGTACCTCACTGTGGTTTTGATTTGCATTTCTCTGATAATGAGTGATGTTGAGCATCTTTTCATGTGTTTGTTAGCCATCTGTATGTCTTCTTTGGAGAAATGTCTGTTTAGTTCTTTGGCCCATTTTTGATTGGGTCATTTATTTTTCTGGAATTGAGCTTCAGGAGTTGCTTGTATATTTTTGAGATTAATCCTTTGAGACAAAGATTTTAAGTCACTTGTCCAATGCTAGGAAGCTAGTAAGAAGTAGAAAACATTTCCTGTAAATTTGCTGTGATTTACCTCTATTATTTATTTTATTTCTTTCAATAATCCTATGAAGAAGATATTTTAAAGATAAAAAGGCATGTGTATGTACTATGTAGTATGTTGCTTCAGTTGTGTCCGACTCTTTGTGACCCCGTGGACCATAGCCTCCCAGGTTCCTCTGTCCATGGGGATTCTTCAGACAAGAATTCTGGAGTACATCGCCATGTCCTCCTCCAGGGGATCTTCCTGACCCAGGGATTGAATGCAAGTCTCCTGTGCCTCCTGCATTTGCAGGCAGATTCCTTACCACCAGGCCAAAAAGGAGTCCAAGACACAGGATGTCAAAGTAATGCATATCAGACTCTGGTTTCTAGCTTATGTCCTGTGGTCTCAGACAGAAGGAATTGAATAGTAGGAGGTACGATCCAGATGTTTTTATCTACTGCTCCCTCTTCTTTACTCTGTGTATTTTCCCTTTGATTCTTCCTCCAACTTCCAGATCCCTATCAACTGAAGGGCAACACTAGACTATGATGCTCCAAAATATGGCATTTCCGCCTTTAAGGGATATATTGAGCTGAAGACAATTGAGAGCAAGCAGATACAAGAAAGGGGTTTCCCAAGTGGTGCTGGTGGTAAAGAACCTGCCTGCCAATGCAATGTAGGATACATCAGAGACATGGCTGGATCCCTGGGTTAGGAAGATGCCCTGGAGAAGGAAATAGCTACCCACTCCAGTATTCTTGCTTTGAGAATCCCGTGGACAGAGGAGTCTGATGGGCTACAGTCCCATGGGGTTGCAGAGTTGGACAGACTGAAGCGATTTAGCACACAAGCACACAAGATACAAGAAAAGCTCCCTGCTCTCCCCGCACTTGCCTAAAAGTAGAACATACATTTTCAAAGGTGTCCGTCCTTCCCTCTCCATCAGGAAGTACGAAAGTTGATCAGGGGAGACAGCTTTAGACTCTTATCAATCTAGAGGGGATGAATTTTACTAACTAGCACTTATCTACCATCACTTTCCCTTATGTTTACTTCCCACAGTTTCTCGTGGAAGCCTAAAATCTCCTTCCTTTGTCTTGCCTCTTCTCTACAAGTTGATTGTTTTGTTTCATTTGTGGTTTTTTGTTTTTGTTCTTGAGGATGCTAATAAGCCTGAATTCTAGACCACTTCTTTGGGCTACTCTTTCCTGAGTTCCTCCCAAGGATATATGATATATGTATGCTAGTAAGCTTGTTTGCTTTTCTCTTGTCAATCTTCTGTTACAGAGATCCAACCAAGACACTAGGATGAGTAGAGGAATTATTTTCTACCCTTGAACAAAATAATGCACACAGCTCATTGGGGTCCCCTTTAACCCTGTGACCTGAGCACTTCTTTCTAGTTCAACAATGGGTACCTTACTGAACACTCCACATGCCCTCACATCTACATCTTCTCTCTTGCCAGGAGCTTGGTTAACCGCAGCAGTATCACCATCCTCTCACTCTAGGCTAGACTCCCACCTCCCACGTGAGAATTAATTATTTCCTCAGGCAGGGACATGACTATAGGGAATATATAGCTAGCATTCATGTTCTCTCTCACAACCCCTCTGTGTCTCCTGGTTGCGGTTTTGCTTCTATCATAAGCCTAAATTCTGTCAAAAAGGATTACAGTTCTAAAAATAATTTTAAACTAAATTTGATAGTTGTGTGACCTTAGAGAAGTTAGAAAATCTGTCTTCTAGATCCTTTAGTCTGTAAAGTGGAGATAGCGTTAAGACTCTGAAGAAGGACCTTCCTGACCCAGCAATCGAACTGGGGTCTCCTGCATTGCAGGCAGATTCTTTACCAACTGAGCTATGAGGGAAGTCCATCTGAAGAAGGGCATTATGTGTGAAAATACAGCAGACAAGAAATCATCATCACACAGGATATGCTTCCTGACTGGAGGGGGAGTGTGTGTTTATTCTGCCTGTCTTTCTTTCTAGATTCAGTTTATGATGCCCTAGAGACCATGCTCCACAACAAGAGAAACCATGGCAAGGAAAAGCCCACACACCACAACTAGAGAGTAGTCCTCGCTCGCCACAACTAGATAAAAGCCCGCAGAGCAATGAAGACCCAGCAGATCCAAAATGAAATAAATAAATACTTTCAAAAAAAGTAGTATAATCACTATTCTGATCTGAACTGTGTCTCCAAAATTTATGTGCAGAAACCCTAAACCTTCACTGCAACTGTACATGGAAACAGAGTCATTAAAGAGGTTAATAAGGTTAAGTGAAATTATAAAAATGGAGATCTAATCTAATAGAAGATGGTAAGACATCAGGGATGCTTGTACCGAGAATAGACCATGTGGAGACACAGCCAAAAGATGACCACCTGCAAACCTCAGGAGAAAGCAAACCTGCTGATCCCTTGATCTTGAACCTCCAGTGCCTAGAACTGTGAAAAACTTAACCCCTCTTTTGTAAGCCACCCTGTATGTGGCATTTTGTTATGGCAGCCCTAGCAAACAAATACACTCACCTTTGCACTATAAACCTATTCAGAGGTGCTTGCTTTTCAATGTGTTCATTCCATCACTGCCTGGTGGAAGCATGTAAATAAAGAACATTCAAGGCTGGGCTGGACCATCCCCAAGGTGACTCTCATCTCTTTATTACAGGAAAAAAACGATCACTTGAATTTGCATGCAAAGAATTTTACCGCTAATCACCCAAGCTGCATAAACAACTTTTATCTTTCTAGAAGGAAAAAAAAAAAAAAATCAGTTTTCGCTTTGTATAGCACCTCTGGTCTTTTTTGTGTTTTAAGAGACCTGACCCTTTAAACAGACTTTGATATTCGTCCCAATTTATTTTTATTATTAAACCTCTCTGCCTGGCAGAGATACTCAGTGGAGTCTCATGCCAGCCTCTTTTTCTTAATTGGACCTGGTATTGAGTGACAGATGAAATGATCTTGAATTAATAACAATGACAAATTGCCCTCAGATGGTACTTGTTCATAAAAGGAAATACTTCCATTAAACAAATGTTATGTCATCAAGAAACCCATTAATAGCTCTGCCAGTGATCATAGCTGTGTAATTTTTCTCATCACTGTTAATAAGCAGCAAAGTTATAATTGCATATGGAGCTTAATTAAAATCTTCTATCCCAGTAATGAGTGTCCATGCTTCAGATCTCCCATCAAATGGTCTGCAAAATTTAGACCATATTTCTTGAGGTCCAGATTCTTGGAAGACATGAGAAGGCATGGACAGAAATGAGGCTGGATGATAAAATCTCAATATGTTGCAATTACTAGTCATTGGGTATTAGAGACAGAGTTAGTCTTGTATATCATTTAAGCTAACTTCAGTGTTTTAGGCTAATCTTTTATTTAATCATATTTGTAGCTCTTAAATAGATAATATAAAAAAGAAAATTGCCTATATCTTAAATAAATAAATAAACCTTTTATTAGCAAGTAAACCTAGCTCTATAGTAAATTTACCCTTTCTGTTTACATTCTCTTACTGTTTATTCATATACATATCGTGGCACATTTATTGGAAGGATTGATGCTGAAGCTGAAACTCCAGTATTTTGGCCACCTTATGTGAAGAACTGACTCATTTGAAAAGACCCTGGTGCTGGGAAAGATTGAAGGTGGAGGAGAAGGGGACAACAGAGGATGAGATGGCTGGATGGCATCACCGACTCAATGGACATGGGTTTGGGTAAACTCTGGGAGTTGGTGATGGATAGGGAGGCCTGGTGTGCTGCAGTTCATGGGGTTGCAAAAAGTTGGACATGACTCAATGACTGAACTGAACTGAACTGATCATGACACAGACTGGCCATGTGCTCACCAGACTCACCCTCTTTTCCTCCTGAGTACTCACTACATGAGCCTTCTACCCACCTTAATCTAGGTCTGACCAGGGGCCATGTGACTTGTTCTTGCCAATCTTCTTGAGCAGAAGCCATGCTTGTCACTTTCAAGAAGAGGTAGTTAAGAGCAGGTAAACCTTCTTCACATCTCATTTTCTCCACCTGCCCTCCAGATGAAAATGATCCAGTGGAGGAGGCACTAGAAAGTGACCCAATCATTACTTAAAGGAATCCTGTGTCCCTGAATAACTGCACAGAGTAGAGACCACACACCATTCCCTGATGACCTAAATCAAACTGTGATGTGAGTGAGGAATGAAGCTTTATTAGTTTTAGCTACTGACATTTGGGGATTATTTTTAATAGCATGCAGCGGCAGCAGCAGCAGCCTACCCTAATAGGTTTATTTTACCTAAGTGCAGAGGTGGTTATAATTTTTTATTCTACTTGGAAACTTGATATTACTAGACAAAGCGTTTCTACATACTATGCAGTCTTTCATGTGATACAGAGTTATGATTTTAGTGCCTGAGGAATAGTCCATGTTAAGTGATGTACCAAAGTAACATCACCGATTTTCAAATATCTCAAGGTAATTTCTTGTGTTTTTCTTCTTAGGGAATATCCTTATGCATACAGCATGTTTCCTTAGAATTATGTTGACAAATTGCTTTTCCTAAATAGTCATGTATCAATCATTATTATTCCTAGCTGCTACAAGAGTATAAGTTTTAATCCACTTTTCTAAAATTGAGAATTTTTGTTCTTTCAGAATTTACTTGGTTTTACATGGTACTTAATACATAAATACACTTATGTAAATTATATATAACTATCATATTTAAACTCTTTATAAATAAATGTAAAATATACATCATATACATACACTCTATGTAATCACTATATGCATATACTTACACAAACATTTTAATTTGTACTTTCAATAACTGGTGAGTTTGGTATCTTCCATATATGTTTGCTTACACAAACATGTTAGCTCCTTTCACATGGAGGATTGAATCCCATCCATTAGGGAGCATACTATCCTTCAACTTAATAGATGATGCAACTGAAAATTGAGGTGACTAGTAGGGGAGGCAATGTTAAGATAGGCACTGAGTATCAGAATACTCAGATACTCAGAATACTCAAATTTGATCATTTAAATACAGTAATTTTTCTATTATAACAGAACTTCCATGTTTATAAAATATGGCCTGTCATTCTGTTCCTTATGATTGTCATCGTGGAAAGAATGATCATGACATAAATAAAGCATGCGTCTCACCCTATGTCATTCCTTGTCACTTAATAGACAAGGTGAATTCAAGAAAGGCCTGTGGGCACCCAATGATGTGTAGCCTTGGAAGCTCAGATCTCATGGCTAAACTCAGCCCTGACGTGACAGAACCAAGCACAGCGCTGTGTCCCAGTCTAGCTTCCTAGGTTTTGTCTGTATGACATTGAGGTGAAGGAATTCTAGATGAGTGACTTCATTATTGAATGACTATTAGAAATGGCAGGAAGAGGGACAGGCGCATAATATTTGAGGTCATCAGGAGCAGAGTTTTCTTAGGTGGCACTAGTGGTAAAGAACCTGCCTACCAATGCAGGAGACATAAGAGATGATGGTTCAATCCCTGGGTTGGGAAAATCCCCTAGAGGAGGGAGTGGCAACCCACTTCAGTATTCTTGCCTGGAGAATCCCAGGGACAGAGGAGCCTAGTGGGCTATAGTCTATGGGATCACAAAGAGTCAGACACAACTGAAGCAACTTAGCATGCACGCACACACAGCTTGATCACTTAGGAATATAACAGAACCATTAGAGAGCATCTGTGCAGTCCTTCTTCTCAGATAGGGAAACTGAGCCTCAGAGAGGGAGAACAATTTGCCTAAAGATGCAGAGTGCTTGGAGGAGGAAATGGCAACCTACTCCAGTGTTCTTGCCTGGGAAATCTCATGGACAGAAGAGTCTGGTGGGCTACAATCCATGAGGTCACAAAATAGTTGGACAGAACAGAGCAACTAAACAGCAGCCAGACTCTACCCTGCAAGTCATGTGTCTATGCTGTGTCCTCTGTCACTCAGTCTTGTCTCACTCTTTGTGACCTCATGGGCTGTACAGGCTCCTCTGTCCATGGGATTTCTCAGGCAAGAATACTGGAGTAGGCTGCTGTTTCCTCTTCCAGGGGTCTTCATGTCCCAGGGATTGAACCCACATCTCCTTCTTCTCTTGCACTGGTAAGCAGATTCTTTACTACTGAGACGTCTGGGAATCCCAAAGTCCTGAGTAGTAGGGAGAAAATGCCAAACTCCTGCCATCACGAGTCCAAAGCTCTGTGTTTTTTTTTCCTTCTGGTTGCCCTTTAAACTTTCATTCTCCAGCCTGGAAAATGATCATCTCACTTACCTTGCCTACCACATGAGGTTATCAAGAGTTAAGTAGAGACCTCAGGATAGTATTTTGTACATTAAGCAATAAATGGAAAAGGTGACAAGGTAAATTATTAGTTTAAATTATTAATTAGTTGGGTCACTTCACTCTTTTCACTAAAGAGGAATTTAGATTAAATAAACTCTAAGGAATTTTCCAGTTGTAACATCCCATGAATTGACAAAATAGTAGCCTTAAATCCTTGGAAAAGTATCCTCTACAACTTTCTTTTTTGCCGTGGGGTTTGCCACTGGCAATCTAATAAATCCTGTGCTTTTGGAGGCAAGTTTCGTTACTAGAAAGTTGCTGAAGGCGAGGGTGGAATGTTTCGAGAGAACATCATGTATATTATCTATAGTGAAACAGATCACCAGCCCAGGTGGGATGCATGAGACAAGTGCTCGGGCCTGGTGCGCTGGGAAGACCCAGAGGAATCGGGTGGAGAGGGAGGTGGGAGAGGGGATCGGGATAGGGAATACATGTAACTCCATGGCTGATTCATGTCAATGTATGACAAAACCCACTGCATGTTGTGAAGTAATAAGCCTCCAACTAATAAAAAAAAAAAAAAAAAAAAAAAAAAAGAAAGAAAGTTGCTAGTCTTACTTCACACATATATGAAACTCTAACAGCATTTGAGTTGAAGTTGGAAAATGTATTTGACCCCATGGCATTCTTTTCTGGAGTTGGCTGTTAAGCCAACCTCAGTTTCTCAAATTTGTGCTGGAAAAAACAGTGAATCAGATATCTCTCTGATGCTTCTTGCTAGAGTTTTAAATAACCACTTGATGAACTACAAATATAGCTGGATTTACACTGCAGGAGTAGAATCCTTTATGAATCCATGGGCCTAGATAACCTATTGTCATTCAGTTCTCAGGGCAGGATTCTGTAAGTAACTGGATTGGATAGTTGCTCCTTAAATAGTAAACTCATTAAGAGTCCGTGAGAAATTAACTCTAATTTTGAAGTTGGAGATGAACTGGTCAATTCTTAGATATTTCTGAAAATAACGGGTACTCTCAGTTCAGTTCAGTCACTCAGTAGTGTCCGACTCTTTGTGACCCCATGGACTGCAGCATGCCAGGTTTCCCTATCCATCACCAACTCCCGGAGATTACTCAAACTCATGTCAATTGAGTTGGTGATGCAATCCTCTATTGTCCCCTTCTCCTCCCACCTTCAATCTTTCCCAGCATCAGGGTCTTTTCCAATGAGTCAGTTCATTGTATCAGGTGGCCTAAGTATTGGAGTTTCAGCTTCAGCATCAGTCCTTCCAATGAACATTCAGGACTGATTTCCTTTAGAAAGGATTGGTTGGATCTCCTTGCAGTCCAAGGGACTCTCAAGAGTCTTCTCCAACACCACAGTCCAAAAGCATCAATTCTTCAGCAGTCAGCTTTCTTTATATAGTCCAAATCTCACATCCATACATGACTACTGGAAAAATCATAGCCTTGACTAGATGGACCTTTGTTGGCAAAGTAATGTCTCTGCTTTTTAATATACTGTCTAGATTGGTCATAGCTTTTCTTCCAAGGAGAAAGTGTCTTTTAATTTCATGGCTGTGGTCATCATCTGCAGTGATTTTGGAGCCCTCCAAAATAAAGTCAGTAACTCTTTCCACTGTTTCCCCATCTATTTGCATGAAGTAATGGGACCAGATGCTATTATCTTAGTCTTCTGAATGTTAAGTTTTAAGCCAAATTTTTCACTCTCCTCTTTCACTTTCATCAAGAGACTCTTTAGTTCTTCGTTTTCTGCCATAAGGGTAGTGTCATCTGCATATCTTAGGTTATTGATATTCCTCTCAGCAATCTTGATTCCAGCTTGTGCTTCATCTAGCCTAGCATTTTGCATGATGTACTCTGCATATAAGTTAAATAAGCAGAGTGACAGTATACAACCTTGATTTACTCCTTTACCGATTTGGAAACAGTCTGTTGTTCCATGTCCAGTTCTAACTTGTTGCTTCTTGACCTGCATACAGATTTCTCAGGAGGCAGATCAGGTGGTCTGGTATGCCCATCTCTTGAAGAATTTCCCACAGTTTATTGTGATCCACACAGTCAAAGGCTTTGGTGTAGTTAATAAACTTGAAGTAGATGTTTCTCTGGAACTCTCTTGCTTTTGCGATGATCCAATGTATGTTGGCAATTTGACCTCTGGTTCCTCTGCCTTTTCTAAATCCAGCTTGAACATCTGGAAGTTAATGGTTCATGTATTGTTGAAGCCTGGCTTGGAGGATTTTGAGCACTACTTTGCTAATGTGTGAGATGAGTGCAACTGTGCAGTAGTTTGAGCATCCTTTGGCATTGCCTTTCTTTGGGATTGGAATGAAAACTGAACTTTTCCCATCCTGTGGCCACTGCTGATACTGTGGGTGTCCTGTTGGCCAGCATCTATCAAACATTTTGTCTGAGACTTTCACATTTGCTACCTGAAAGTGAAAGTGTTCACTTTCATACTCAGTCGTGTCCGACTCTTTGGGACCACGTGGACTGTAGCCTGCCAGGGTCCTCTGTCCATGGGATTCAACAGGCAAGAATACTCAAGAGGGTTGCCATTCCATTCTCCAGGGCGTCTTCTTAACTGAGGGATGGAACCCTGGTCTCCCGCATTGCAGGCAGATTTTTTACCATCTGATCCACTAGGGAAGCCCTTGCTACATGACGCAAAGCCCCCACACACAAAACACTTTTCTCATTTGTTCTGCTTCAAAAGGAGGAAAAAATATCTTTGTTTAACTACAGAAAAAATGTAACTGTACAAGCATATTTGGGAAAATGCACATCTATCTTTTAGCAGTGGAGCCTGGTGGAACATAATCTACTTGCGAATATAATTTAAACCCTGATTATTTGAAAATTATTGATCAAAAATCCTGATAAATACATATACCACTCTGCATGGTAGGTTTAAAAAATATCTAAAGCCAACTTCAATTGATAATAAAACTCATAACATTTCAATACTGATAAGTAGGAATGTCAGCAAATGGAAACTGTGACCTACTGAAGACAGCACTGATAAAACATGGATAACTATTTTACTATGTTAGTGATGATCTTCACATATAAAATCCACAGGATTGCAGAGAGTCGCCAAGTACTGTAGAGTAGGAAGACTTGGCAGAATACTGAATTATAGTCTCCAATAAATTCCTGTAAAGCTCTAGTTGTCATTTGCATATCAAGTTTTATTAACCCTTGATAACTACCATACATCCTTACTATTGTAAACCCGAGTCTGCTACAAAATAACTTATCATTCACCTTAGAACTGAAGAAAATTTGTAGACCAGGAGAGAGATGTGAGGGTACCTGTTGTGACTAACTGCCTGATGCTTAGTAATATTTAGATGCCTTTTATGTGGAAGTTTTGTTGTTCTGAATGAGACTACTATTATAGTTTAAAATGAATCATATTCTCTCTCAGCGGATCGCTTAATTCCAAGAACTGGATACTTAAGTACTCACCAAAGTACTTAAATACTTACTAAGTTTTTGACTTAGTAATTACATTAGAGAGAGATGGGAGGGTATGTTATTACTAATTTCTCACTAAATATTAGGAATTTTGCTTGATGTTTTACATATGCTATATTGTTTAATCTCTTAAGCAATCTCGTGAGATATTTATTATTTGTCTTCGTTTATAGACTAGGAATGAAAAACTCAGACAGTTAGTTAATTTGCTTGAGTTTATACAATTAGTAAGTCATGGACCTGGAATTTGAACCAGTATATTTCAGTTTCAAAAGGCTGTTCTTTTCACATGATTGATCCTACAGAGGTGACAGATATCTTTCCCCAACATTTAGGACACATACTTTTCAACACTCTTACCATTGTGAGTATAGAATTATCCATAACCTTGCTCATAGTCTGGAGACTTCTGCAACTATGAATGACTAGCCTTCAGATTTAGCACATGGTATGAATTCCTTAAAAACTTCTTTAAGAAACAGAATATACCCAATCCAGAGTTTCCACATGACACCACAAGGAAAAAAAATTTTTCTGTCTTCTTTATAATAATTAAAAGAATGGAGAACTTGGTAAGTGCTATCAGTTAATTCTTTAAAAAGACCAGCAAGAGGAACATTTAGTTTCCTGGGTATGGGATGAAATTTCAAAACTAGCAATATCACATTTCATCTCCCCTAACCTTATAGATCTACTCCACCCAGAAATGTCACTGGAGGATTCAGATGCTTTTGAGAGAACATGCAATGTTCTTATCAAAGAACATGTAATGAAAACATTATAAAAGTGGGGAGAGTCTTTAGTCACTTTGCTTTTGGAGTATGGTGCTCTGGAGAGAGCTCTACAGTGAAGACAAGCATCTCCCTCCTAGGAGTGCAGCACCAGGAGCCCTGCCAGATAATTTATGTGTGTAAGTGTCTATAATTATACATGTTCATACATATTCATTCCCATGCTCCTAATTTTAGAGAACAGAGAAGTGAATAAATTGATTAGTAATTTGATTATATTTGATTCAGCTGGCTCTCTAAGTGCCTTATAAAGGTCCCAGAGTAAGTTTCCACTAACAGAGAATTCAGTTCAGCCTGAGACCATGGGGAGTAGTAGATTGACTGATGACAGAGTGATTGAACCATTCATTTATTCAATCATTTTATTTATTTATTCACTGATTCAACAATTATACCCAACTCTGCCCAGGCACTGTGCTGGGTATAGAGGCCACCCAGCTTGAAAAGTGATCAGACCAGAACATGTCTATTCTGGGGAAGCTAGTCTGATCATAAAGGCATTGATTACACGACAATGCAGCCAAATGCAAAAGGCATTCAACATGTGCTGTAGTTTCACGAATGATTTCCTAGAGATGGAGAAAACTGAGCTGCTTTTTGAAGGAGGTTTAAGAGCTATTTAGAGAATGAAGCATGTAAGGCATTCTGGTTGGAGTCACAGTGGTGAGAAGGTCCTTTCAATTTCCTGCAATTTTGTACCATAAGAAAATGGGAAGAAAGGTTGAAAGAAAGGTCAGATAGTTACCTTGCCTAAAAATTAGGATGAGGCCTGGAAGGGTTTTAAACTAGGAGTAATACATTAGATTTTCATCTCCAAGAGGTCATTCAGGTTTCTGTGTAGAGGGAGGATTGGATTTGGTACAAACTTGGGGCAGAGATTTGAGTAAGAAAGCTACTGGGGAAATTCCCATAAGAAATGATGAAACTGAGTGCTTAATTTATAAGAGTAGATGTTACTGAGTCCAAACTCACTCTGCTCACCTCACAACAGGCCAGTGAATCAGAGACGAGGTGCTGAGGCAAGGAATAAGGCTATTCAGAAAGCTAGCTGACTGAGAAGGTAGAAGACTAATATCTTAAAAGAACCATCTTATTGGGGTCTGGATGCTAGGTTCTTTTAAGAACAAGAAGAGGGGAATTGAAGAAGTAATGTAAAGAGGACATTGGTCTTGCAAATGTCTCCTGGAATGGCCAGCCTGGAGGAGGGGATGTGTCAGTTTCTTCCTCTGGTAGCCATCCATGGGTGGACACGGTTCTTAAAAAAAAGCATTTTGGTTTAACATTCAGACAGAGGGGCAGGGTTCCCAAGGCAAGCCATTATGTATGCGCAGTATCCTTTTGTGAATGAAAGCAGCAGGAAGGAAAGTTAGAACAAAAACAAATCCAACATGGAGTCAGTTCTTCATTGTAATAGAGACTTCCCTGAAGGAAGGGAAAGTTTGATAAACATAAGAAAGGTAGAAATTGTGTAACTTGAGATATTATGGTAAATGATAGAAGATAGGAGGGTAAACCATGTTCCTATTTAGGTGATTAGAAGATTAGGTGATTATTCTTGAAGAGAACACAATGGAAAAAGAGTTTTGGGAGGAATGTACATCAAATTAGTTTAAGAACATGGAAAATAAAGGAAGTCACAGAATTCATGCCGAGCTGAGGTTTAGTCACAGTATCAAACTAACCTAGAAATATTTACAGACCCCTGTGAAACCTAGTGTGTGTTACTTGCTTAGTCATGTCCGACTTTTTGTGACGCTTTGGACTGTAGCCCGCCAGGCTCCTCTGCCCATAGGATTCTCCAGGCAAGAATACTGGAGTGGGTTGCCATTCCCTTCTCCAGGGATCTTTCTGTCCCAGGGATCGAACCCTGGTCTCCTGAATTGCAGGCAGATTCTTTACGATCTGAGCCAGCAGGGAAGCCCAATGAAACCTAACACATCAGCCAGCTCTGTCAATTTAACATGGAGGAGATGCTGTCGTGGGACTTAATTGTGATTCCCAACCTATTTACCTGGTAATTCTCCAATACACCTACTTCTTTCTGTACCTTGGCCTCATGGCTAAGATTTGCATCTTATATTACATTACATCATCTTACATTCAACACAGTGACCGTATTTTCTCCTATTGCAATAACTGCTTCAGCCTGGCACTCTTGATGTGCTTTTCACCTTCCTGTCTTTGCCCAGATGTCCCTTAGATTCTCACCCTTTCCCAGACTGTAGAGTTGCGCTTGGAACTCTACTCTTCAGCATGAGTGCCTCCTGTCTTCTTGTTCCTAAGTTGTCTCATTTCCCCCTAGTCACACCCTGGACAGGACTGTTCCTGTGGCTCTCTCAGATTACACTGGCCTCTATTTCACTAGTATGATTCCTCTGCTTATTTCCTTTATAACCCTGCAGGAGCCTCCAGCAGACTGAGAAGCCAGGGTCAACACTGGGCTCTTTCCCTTAGATATACAATGGCTATCATTTGTTGCTGACTCATTTACTATCCCAGTGTTTGTGGAATGGAGGGATAAAGAGAGATGACAAGAATTTGTTCTGAGAGGGAGCAAGGGAAGGCCGTTCTATCACTTCCTTCTTCCCAAGTCATACTAGCAGAAGTCAGAAGCCAGGACATTTAATTTAGGGGTGAAATAGAGAACATCCAAATGACTAACGAAGGCTCCGGAATTGTGCTGCCAAGACCCAGTGGCCTCGGCTTCAGGAATAGGAAGTGTGCTAAGACAATGGGGAAGTGGAGAAATCAGCTGAGCCTGAAACAGCGTAGAGGTGGACATATCCAGAGGGACAGACATGTGGGTTAACCTTACTTGAGATGCATTTGCCAAGACTACGCTGGGAGTCAGAGCATCACAAAGTCACAGAATCTTGGATCAGGAAAGACTGTGAGATCATGTTTGAAAAGCCCATGGAGGCAAGGTGAGTGACCTAAATGAGTGAGTAAGAATGATGGCAGATGGTGAGTGATAACCCTCCACATAGATGATAGACAATATGCAGCAACTTGGCTCAGTGTTGAAAGACCTTCACATTTTCAAAGAAAAGCCAGAATTCTGGATTTTATGTAAATTTTCATGACTTCTAAATGCTTTCAGAAAGTTAAAATTGTTTTCAAATCCAGTAAAAACAAAACACATCTGTGAACTGGATGCAGCTTCCAGTTTAAATGATTCCAGTATTTTTAACATGATCATAGTTGAGGCCCAGCAAAATAGTTTTCTCCAAGGTCCAAACATTGTGGAATGGTAAGCAATTGATGGCTTAGCAGATTGTTTTCCTTCCTTCCCTCTCATCTTCTCTCTCTCCAACCCAACACCCTATGGAGAGCATAAAGTATTCTACCTTCTTCACAACCAGAAGTGATGGGATGGGGCAGAAGACTCTGCTTCTTGACTTTCTGTTGCCTTGGCTCCTCCTCTGTGAGGGTGAGTGCTGTTCAGTGCAGTGAGAATGGAAAGGAATCTGGATTGTATTCTAGCCCAGGTTTAGCTACTAATCCTGCAGCCATGGAAAATTCTCTTTTCCACTTCAGAGAAGATACAATGAAACTGTCAGCCTCATAACTTACAAGTTCCCTAATAAATTTAAATCAAATGAGCCTGTTACCAAATGCAAGTTCATGTACCTGATTCACAGTGAGGCCAAACAAACTGAAACACCAGTGTTGGGAGCAGAGAAAGGTTTATTTCAGGGCCATGCAAGGCGATTGGTGGCTCATGCTCAAAAACTGTGAACTTCTCAAAGGGTTTCAGCAAAGCACTTTTAAAGGTGAAGTGTGGAAGGGGCATGGTTAGTTGTTACAAGCTTCTTGGTGTTGAAATTCTTTGTTCTTGCAGCTGTCCATGTAGGTCAGGTCACAATGTTTCTATAAACCTCCAAGACAAATGTTATTCTCTGTTCTGCAACTTTTCATCTCTAGATGAATGGACTCTTAAAGGTCAGAGCCCTGAGAATAGGCAATCCCCTATATTTCAGACTATAGGCAAAATTCTTTTACAAAAGGTGCAGACTCAGCGTGATTTAGCACAGGCAACAAAGCACAAGGATTAAAATTAAAGGAACAGATTTAATATGAAGTCAGATTTGTTCTTCCCTGTTACAATTGCAAGCTTGCTTTAAATATCTTAAGTCTTCATTTCAGGACCTTTGTGAGAATTTCCTTCTGCTGAATTCTTCCCTTTCTTCATTCCCTGACCCCAACCACACTCTTATCCTGGTGCTCCCTTGCTGCTCCCTGAATCCTGGAGTTCCACTGGTATGTACCACCAGGATCCACCTTTCCTTGTCTATAAAATCAATTTCAAATCCTTTTTACCACCATAACTCACCTACCCAGGTAGAGAACTAGCATGCCTAAATAATGGAAATAGGTAATTAAACTTCTTGGCATATGAGTATACTGCTGAAAAAATATTAGGGCTAATGAGAGCTGAGTAAAATAGCCAGTAAAAAAAATAAATACACAAAAGTCTGTATTTTTCTCTAAATCAGTCATAGCCTATTAGACATATATACACACACCCCCATCTCATAAAAAAGATCTTAAAAAGAAATTTACAGACCTACTTACATGAAGAAAACTGCAAACCTTTACCGTGGTCATAAAAGAAGATGGGAATAAATGTCCATGCAGGAGAAAACGTATTGTAGCAGATGTCCTCCAAGTTATTCTATAAATTCAGTGAATCCTTCCAATTCAGTACATTTAGCAGAATATCAATAAAATCTCAATCACATTTTGGATGCAGACTAAAAGTAGGTATAAAATGATTCTCAGCTTTTTTAGAGAAGTTAAGTGCTACCTTCCAAATATATTCAGACTCCAGTCATGTTTCTTTCCATCTCTTTTGGTCCAACATTCCTCATGTTGGTCACCATCATAACCTGTAACAAGCCTGTGCTCCAATCCCTTCCCCTTTCAGTCTGCTCTAAACACAATTTCCAGGAAAGTCCTGCCAAAATGTTACTTAGATCACATGACACGCATGATCAAAATCTTATGATAGCTTTGAACCTTTTTGAGAGTAAAAATAAAATTTTCCCAATAGCCTGTAGTGACCTATTTGATGACCCCTGTTATGAATTTTTTTCAAATTCGACTCCTCCCACTGCCCACTCTTTTCAGGAATACTGATCTGGGCATTCCTCAAAGGCGCTGTAAATGTAAAATTGTGAAAAGGTGCAGATGCTTGGAAAAGAAACTTGCTGTTCTTCAAAATGTCAAACATAGAGTTACCACAGGATCCAGCCATTCCATTTCTAGGTATGTACTCAAGAGAAATGAAAACATAAGTCTACACAAAAACTGGTGACAGATTTTCATAGCAACATTATTCATAATAGCAAAAATACAAGCAACCCAAATATTCATCAACTCACGAGTGGTCAGAGTGGTATATTCTTGATAGGAAGATTATTAGTTGATAAATCAGCTATGAATGAAGTAGTGATTCATGCTAAAATGTGACTGAACCTTGAAAATGATACTGAGTGAAGGAATCCAGTCACAGAAGACCACTTATTGTATTAACTCAGTTATATGAAATGTTCAGAATAGGAAAATCTCTAGACAGAAAGTACAGTAGATTAGTGGTGGCCTAGGGTTGGGGGTGGTGGTGGTGGTGTGTGTGTCTGCATGTGTATATGAGATGGGAAGAATGGAATGGGAGAATGACTGCTAATAATTATAGGGTATCTTTTTCATCTTATTTACTTTTACTTTGATTTATTTTTAATTGGAGTATAGTTGCTTTACAATGCTGTTAGTTTCTGCTATATAACAATGTGAATGCTATATGTATACATACATCCCCTCCCGCCCAAGGCTCCCTCCCAGCCCCAAGCCCTCTCCTCTAGGTCATCACAAAGCGTGGAGCTGAGCTCCCTGTGCTACACAGCAGCTTCCCACTAGCTAGCTATTTTACACAAGGGGGCTTCCCCAGTGGCCCAATGGTAAAGAATCCACCTGCAATGCAGAAGACCCTGGTTGGATTCCTGGGTCAGGAAGATCTGCTGGAGAAGGGATAGGCTACCCACTCCAGCATTCTTGAGCTTCCCTGGTGGCTCAGCTGGTAAAGAATCTGACTGCAATGTGGGAGACCTGGGTTTGATCCCTGAGTTGGGAAGATCCCTTGGATATGAGAATAGCTACCCACTCTAGTATTCTGGCCTGGAGAATTCCATGGACTGTATAGTTCTTGTGGTTGCAAAGAATCAGATAAGACTGAGTGACTTTCACTTTCAGTGTATATATGGCAATGCTATTCTCTCAATTTGTCTCATAGGGTATCTTTTTTAGGCAATGAAAATCTTCTGAAATTGATCATAGTGATGGTCATATAACTCTGTGACTATGCTAAAAGCTATTAAACTGAATACTTTAAATGGGTCAGTTGTATATGTCAATGGTATTTTAACAAAGCTGCTAAAAAAAGGTAAAACGATTGTTGCTATTATTATTTAGTCACTAGCCGTGTTTGACTGTTTGCATCCCCGTGGATTGGAGCCCACCAGGCTCCTTTGTTCATGCAATTTCCCAGGCAAGAATACTGTAGTGGGTTGCTGTTTACTTCTCCAGGGGATCTTACGTGATCTCGTCCTTTCCCCAAGTGACCAGGAGAGTGTATGCTAAGGACATGCATGGGTCACTTCTGCTGTGCAGAGGAGAAGCCCAAGTTTCAGATTTAACCATGTAATCCAAGGCCACTCCACCAGTACAGTGAATCATCTAAACATGAAGCTTTCTGGCTTCACATTTCACTTTAGCTCCTTCCCCACACTATTTCTTACCTCTTTGCCCCTTTGATTTCTCCTTTTAGATCTGGCCTTTGAGCCACTGCCAACGAGCCCTCTATTCTCTGTTTGTATTTTCTACACCACAACCAGCATCCTATTCATCAATTCACTTATTCATCCATTGTAAAACATGAAGACAGTTTTTTAAGCTGACTGCCAGAAATCTGAATTACTTCACATTCAAGGTTTTGAAAATTCTGAAAGTGATGGTCCTTCATAAGAAATACCTTTTGAGCTTCTATTCATTATGGAGTCAGGCTATGGTTCTGTCAGCTGATCCACCTGCCAGGAGAGTTAACCTCAAGTGGCCTTGTCTGGATGTATTCATCTCATTTCATGGCATCTTTCCTAAAGTTTTACCTCAATGACGCTGTCTAAGCTGGTTATTCTGATCGTCTGTCATCCATGTATCTCTAATATTATAAAACTATACTTCTTCTTTCTACTTTTCTGCATTTCTTTTAATTTTCCTAATAACTGTTTGAGGGAGAAAAAATAAACAAGAGCCTGGCACATAGGATTTTAAGATGTGGCAAATCCAACTTTTTCATTTAGGGGATTATTTCTAGAGGCTTGGGGGCTGGGTGTGGGGGCAGGATATACTGAGTGGAGAAGAGTTTGTGGATTCTTATTATTTGTGCCAGTCAGTTGTGTTTGTTTATTTCAATGATCAAAGGCCATTCAAGATAGCAAAGAGCCATTCAGGGCTTCATAAATTGAATTAGGTTTTTTTGTGGTTTGATTTCTAAGATCACTAACCTAAAAATTGGCATTGAATCACCCAGTCCCAGATAATGCTAGAATCACTAATTTACTTATTTGTTCAGCAAATCCTTGCTTAGCATCTACTCTGTTCCTGGCATTATGAAACCAATGTGCAATAGAGAACAAAACAGGCATAGTTCTGATACTAGTCCAGAGACAGGTAATTTGTTATAGCAAGTGAATATGAAAGTGGTTACATGGCAGCATAAAGAAGTAAAGTGAGCAGCTTGTGGTTATAGAATTTCTAAGTGGTAGAGGCGGTGAGAGAATCATCTCTTGTAATTCTCTAAACAAGTGTCATTGCAATACCATTTGTCAACAGAAAATCTTACCTGGAAATCCACCCTTCACCTTGATCTATATGTACATTCCCTTCTACTCTCTTCTGCTCCCCAGGGGCATGGCTGAGTAGCCAAGGAACACTTTGGAAATACATGCTAAATGTCATTGCTGTCTGCTATGGAGACACTTCACTAGATATTGGGAAATTTATTTATCATGTAATTCTAATAAACACATTGAATACTTTGGCCTATGTTCTACCTCATATTTTCCATCTAACTATTGCTAAAGAAATGTAACCTAATGAGTTGAACACTGTTTGATCCCTATTATATTGTCTTGTCAGGCCAGTCCCAAGGGAGGAGAAATCTGTGGAAACCTGTTAACACCTTTCTCTGAGCTTAATGAGGTGTCCTTACTTGCTCAAGTGACATTGTCCTTAACCAGGCTCTGGCATGATACAGCTCTCCGACTGTGTTTGGTGATACGTCTTTTCTCTGGTTGCAGCATCTTAGCCTAGAGTTCGACAGTTCAAAGTAAAAATATTTCTTCCAGGGGCATTTACACTATGCAACTCTTCTGAGAACTGGACTTCCCACTTCAGTCTCTGGCAGAGGGTCCCCCAGACTATTCCTCACTTCCCTACAAACAGATGGTGACTTTCTGGTTAGACTTAGAAAAGCAGTTTTTTTTCCTACACCTCTTCAAATTTGCGTTGCCTCCTGACTCCCTCCTGTTTGACCCTAGGAACACTGTCCCTTCCTGTCTTTTATAAAAGTGATTTCACAACATCATTTCTCTTTAGACCATACTCAGACCAATTTAGATGAACTCTCACAAAGATACCAAGCTTTTTCTACCTTTCTATATTTAAAAATTCCTACCAGCTCTGCCCATCAACAGAAAATTAGATTAAAGATTTACTGAGCATGGCTCTACCCATCAGAACAAAACCCGGTTTCTCCCACAGTCAGCCTCTCCCATCAGGAAACTTTCATAAACCTCTTATCCTTATCTGTCAAAGAGCAGAGAGAATGAAAACCACAACCACAGAAAACTAATCAAACTGATCATATGAACCACAGTCTTATCTAACTCAATGAAACTATGAGCCATGTTGTGTAGGGCCACCCAAGATGGATGGGTCATGGTGGAGAATTCTGACAAAACGTGGTCAACTGGAGAAGGGAATGGCAAACCTCTTCAGTGTTCTTGACTTGAGAACCCCATAAACAGTGTGAAAAGGCAAAAAGATAGGACACTGAAAAGGTGAACTCCCCTGGTCAGTAGGTGCCCAATATGCTACTGGAGAAGAGCAGAGAAATAACTCCAGAAAGATTGAAGAGATGGAGACAAAGTGAAAACAAAGCCCAGTTGTAGATGTGACTGGTAATGGAAGTAAAGTTCAGTGCTATAAAGAGCAATATTGCATAGGAACCTGGAACCTTAGGTCAATGAATCAAGGTAAATTAGAAGTGGTCAAACAGGAGATGGCAAGATTGAACATCAACATTTTAGGAATCAGTATTAAAATGGGCTAAAATGGGCAAATTTAATTCAGATGACCATTGTATCTACTATTATGGGCAAGAATCCCTTAGAAGAAATGGCGTAGACCTCATAGTCAACAAAAGAGTCTGAAATGCAGTACTTGGATGCAATCTCAAAAATGACAGAATGATCTGTTTCCAAGGCAAACCATTCAACATCATAGTAATCCAAGTCTATGCCCCAACCAGTAATGCTGAAGAAGCTGAAGTTGAATGGTTCTGTGAAGACCTACAAGACCTTCTAGAACTAATACCCAGTAAAAATGTCCTTTTCATCAAAGGGGACTGGAACGCAAAAGTAGCAAGTCAAGAAATACCTGGAGTAACAGGCAAATTTGGCTTTGGAGTACAAAATGAAGAAGGGCAAAGGCTAATAGTTTTGCCAAAAGAATGCACTGATCATAGCAAACACCCTTTTCCAGGAACACAAGAGAAGACTACATATGGACATCATCAGATGGTCAATACCAAAATCAGATTGATTATACTCTTTGCAGCCAAAAAGGGAGAAGCTCTATACAGTCAACAAAAACAAGACTGGGAGCTGACTGTGACTCAGATTATGAGCTCCTTATTGCCAAATTCAGACTTAAACTGAAGAAGGTAGGGATAACCACTAGACCATTCAGGTATGACCTAAATCAAATCCCTTATGATGATACAGTGGAAATGAGAATTAGATTCAAGGGGATTAGATCTGATAGACAGAGTGTCTGAAGAACTATGGACAGAGGTTTGAGACATTGTACAGGAGGCAGTGATCAAGACCATCCTCAAGAAAAAGAAATGCAAAAAGGCCAAATGGCTGTCTGAGGAGGCCTTACAAATAGCTGAGAAAAGAAGAGAAGCTAAAGGAAAAGGGGAAAAGGAAAGTTATGCTCATTTGAATGCAGAGTTACAAAGAATAGCAAGGAGAGATAAGAAAGCCTTCCTCAGTGATCAATGCAAAGACATAGAAGAAAACAATAGAATGGGAAACACTAGAGATCTCTTCAAGAAAATTAGAGATGCCAAGGGCACATTTCATGCAAAGATGGGGACAATAAAAGACAGAAATGGTATGGACCAAACAGAAGCAGAAGATATTAAGAAGAGGTGGAAAGAATACACAAGAACTATGCAAAAAAGATCTTTATGACCCAGATAATCATGATGGTGTGATCACTCACCTAGAGCCAGACATCCTTTTACATGAAGTCAAGTGGGCCTTAGGAAGCATCACAACGAATAAAGCTAGTGGGAGTGATGGAATTCCAGTTGAGGTATTTCAAATCCTAAAAGATGATGTTGTGAAAGTGCTGCATTCAATATGCCAGCAAATTTGGAAAACTCACGACAAGAAAAGATCAGTTTTCATTCCAATCCCAGAGAAAGGCAATGCCAAAGAATGCTCAAACTACCACATAATTGCACTCATCTCACATGCTCGCAAAGTAATGCTCAAAATTCTTCAAGCCAGGCTTCAAAAGTGTATGAGCCATGAACTTCCAGATGGTCAAGCTGGATTTAGGAAAGGCAGAGGAACCAAAGAGCAAATTTCCAACATCCGTTGGATCATTGAAAAAACAAGAGTTCCAGAAAAATATCTACTTCTGCCTTTTTGACTATGCCAAAGCCTTTGACTGTGTGGATCACAACAAATATGGAAAATTCTTCAAGAGATGGGAATGCCAGACCACCTGACCTGCCTCTTGAGAAATCTGTTATGCAGGTCAAGAAGCAACAGTTAGAACTGGACATTGAACAACAGACTGGTTCCAAATAGGAAAAGGAGTATGTCAAGGCTGTATATTGTCACCCTGCTTGTTTAACTTATATGCAGAGTACATCATGAGAAACGCTGGGTTGGAAGAAGCACAAGCTGAATCAAGATTGCTGGGAGAAATATCAATAACCTCAGATATGCAGATGACACCACCCTTATGGCAGAAAGTGAAGAGGATCTAAAAAGCCTCTTGATGAAAGTGAAAGAGGAGAGTGAAAAAGTTGGCTTAAAGCTCAACATTCAGAAAACTAAGATCATGGCATCCAGTCCCATCACTTCATGGCAAATAGATGGGGAAACGATGGAAATAGTGAGAGACTTTATTTTTTTGGGCTCCAAAATCACTGCAGATGGTGACTGTAGCCATGAAATTAAAAGACACTTGCTCCTTGGAAGAAAAACTATGACTAACCTAGACAGTATATTAAAAAGCAGAGACATTACTTTGCCAGTCAATGTTCATGTAGTCAAAGCTATTGTTTTTCTAGTAGTCATGTATGGATGTGAGAGTTGGACTATAAAGAAAGCTGGAGAATTCCTTGGACGGAGGAGCCTGGTGGGCTACAGTCCATGGGGTCACACAGAGTCAGACCGGACTGAGGGACTAACACTTTCTTTTACTTTAGACACAGTTGGTCAGGTTAAGATGAAGTCGTGTTGGATTAGGGTGGGAAGAGAGGCAAGAAAGGATTCTTCCCTAAGAAACTTGAGAGAAATCATGACTCTGCTGGCTTTTGACCTCATGACCTGTGAGAGAAATAATTCTCTTGTTTTAAAGCCTGCAGTTGATCATAATTTGTTACAGAAACCCAGGGAAACTAATACAGTGTCTTTTCCTCGGAGACCATTCCAAGTGGAGCCAAGAAGTTTCTTCTGGGAATTCTGTGCTGATTATTTTACATCTGTCCCCATTATTCTCTGGACTTCCATGCCCTGGTCCATTCCCTGAGATTATGAAATCTATGCATAGTATCACCCAATTCCCTTGCTCTTTGGCCACCACTTGTGTTGTTCGATGGGATACTCGGCAAGAGATCTGAGAGGAGAAGAGAAAGATGATGGAATATTTATTCCAGCTCCCTTCCTGCTATGGTGAAGGTTTGGCTACAGTTGCCACCATTACAATGTAGCTTTTTGTCAATTGACCCTTCATTTCCAGATCTAGCTCTCAGCTGGGCTCCAGTGATATTGTTTTCTTCCTCTGACTCTCTAAACCTATGATGATAACTGTTGCTTGTCCTGAGTCCTTCAACATCACTTGTAGATGTCCTTAACCATGCCCATAACTCTGTGTAGTTCCATCATTAAAAGGTCTCTTCAAATAGCATCCTATAGGAGTGTGCTGACTCAGGACTCTCCTGTGCCCCTGCTCTAGTGTCTGGAGGACTTTAGAGCACTTACCTATGCTTATGTCTTTTTTCGTCTCATAGACTGTAGACCTCCAATCACAGGCACCCTTCTACTTGATAGTCTCAGCATTTCTCACAATGACTGTCCCATAGTGGTTAGTAAATGAATCAATAAATAAATACATGAGGATGGAGGCCCTTTCACATTCTCAAGGTTCTTGATTTAGAAGTTAATCTCATGGGCTCCTAGGAATGGCAGGCTGAGATTTGGAGATACATGTTAGAGTATATTGTCTAGATAATTAAAAATAATTATTGCAGCTCATTGCACTTACAAAGTATTTACATGTACATCATGATGTTTGACCTTTCCCATAACCATATGAAAGACAGAAAAAAGCTAGGTATTATCTCATTTCCTAAAACAGGACCAGAAAAATTAAAGATCTTTTATTAATTAATATACCTTAAACATTTTCAGTATAAAGGGAGATCCACAAACAAAAGCATTTTATCCTGAAATATATAAATATATATATAGTACTGTGACTGACAATAAAAAGAGAACTGTCTTTGAAGGCGGCTGCTAAGGTTCCATCATCCATTTACCTTTCAGTCACTGGACACTCAGCCTTTGCTCCTGTGCTGAGCCCATGGAAGCAGAGGTTAGGAAAACAGATACAGTTTCTGCTCTGTGGAGCTCATGCTCTTAGGGGGGAAACAGCAATCCCCGGTGTAACTGTATACAAGTAGAACTGCACTTACAAAGTGGGAGAAGTGTGAGGAAGGAAAGGAACAAGCCATTCTGAGATGTATAGCAGGAAGCTTGACTTAAGAACCCTCTGAGACAATGATGATGACTGAAGAAGTTATTGAGACAGGAGATTGATAACTGGGGTGAAGAACATTCTAGATGGAAGAACTAACTCATTCCAAAACTAAAACAGAAATTAGCCTATTTAAGAAACTGTAACAAGCCTAGTGAGAAAAAATTGGATGAGGGAAGTTTAAGACATGGTCTTGAGGTTCTCATAGGTGCTATTTTACCTGAAGGCTTCTAGCCTCCCAGTATGAAGTGGAACAAAAATGATTATTCACCTTTCTGCCTGGAGTCCATGCAATTGTCAGGTCAGTTTATTTCTCTTCCTCATTTCTTGCCTCATTGCAACAAAAATTTGGAATGATGGACTAAAGGGTTTAAAACAACAGACAATGAAGAAGGAAATGGCAACCCACTTCAGTATTATAAAAGCCCAAGTATAGAGGAGCCTGGAGGGCTGCAGTCCATGGGGTTACATGACTGAGCAAGCACATGTGCATGAGGATGGAGAGAGATGGGTTGGTAGCAATAAACTGATAGAACTAAAAAACAAAACAGAACAAAACAAAAAAACAGACCAATTACAGCTCAGCTCACCTCAAGCAGACAGATGTTTATTAGACAGAAACTCTCAAGACATGGGAGCAGGCTGACACCAAAGTAATCATCCTATGGATCCCTCTTGACTTCCCTTTTTATACTTTCCATCTCCTCCTTATGGTTGTGCCCTGTGCAAAATAGGGCTTGTACCCACCACCAATCAATGAAAGGGAAGGCAAATGGGCGTATGCTCAAGGCCGATTGACAATTGTAAGTTATGCAACAGTAGGCTCTGTTGTGCATGTCTTCTCATGATTCAGTCTGTTATAATCAGATGTATACATGTGCAGAATATTTACGAACCCTTAATGGGCTCCTAGCTGCCTAAGGTTACTTGAGGAAGCCCCTGTGATTAGTTTGCATCCACTACATGCCTAGGCACATGTGCAGGAGTTGGAAAAGTCTCTGTTGTTATTTTGTATCATATCTCTGAGCTTTCTTGGGATCATCTTGTATCCTTTTCAGCTAGGCCACCCTGGTTGCTCATGCCTAACTTCCCTAATGCAAGGAACTATAGAGAACGAACATGTGAACCTGGTGGGTGGGGGCAGCAGTGACCTGGGAGACAGATCGATGTATGTGCGGTGCCATGTGTGAAACAGTTAGTGGGAAGCTGTCTTATAGCACAGGAAGCTCAGCTTGGTGCTTTGTGATGCCATAGATATGTGGAATGGGAGGTCCTAGATAGTGGGAGGGAAGTCCAAGAGGGACAGGATGTATTTATGCACATGGCTGATTCACTCGTTGTACAACAGGAACTAAGGCAGCACTGTTAAGCAACTAGTTCCCAAATAAAAGCAAGAAATCAGGCAGAATTCACAATAGGGAAAAAGAAAGTCTTTGAACTCTCAATGACAGAGCATTAGTTTTTATTATGTTGTTGACTCTGGGTGCTCAGAAATAAGGTCACAAGAGGCGGGGAGATGGTGACATGCCTAAGGATTAGTGGGAAATTGGTGCCACACATAGACCTTAAGAGACAAGGCATATTGACTATATCTTGTGTATTCTTTATGCTCCGGCATTCTGGGCCTTTATTGTGGAGACACTGTCCCTTCCAAGGGCTAGCTAATTTCTAGAGAAAGCTAACGACCCTACTAGAGCAGGCCTTTGACATGCAAACCAGACTATCTGGAGCCCACACCCAACCATATCCTTTATCAAACTCTCAGACAATAGGTAAATATTTCTCCCACCCTACATCATCCCCAATCCAGGTAATGAAAAACTAGGAGCCACCTTTACAACCCAGAGCTTGCTGGATGAAATTATTTAAAATCTCCAATCTTAACTCTATTTTAACTTTATTATCCTTGCCTCACCCGTACTTTCCCATGAAAACCCCAAAAATGTTCTGGACCATGCTCTGTTCTCACCTTCCTCTGCCTGCTAATCAACCTTGTTCCTTTCCCCATGCAGTCCTGTGTGGTATGCGGTGCTTTCTGTCTCTAGGAATCTGAGAGTATAAACTGATACCTGATAAAGTTAAAGGCACATATAAAGGATACATCCATGCCTTTAACCTTATCATATATTGACACATTGTTTTCCAGTTATAACCATTTATGCTTTCTCTGTGAGTATGTGATATAAAGAGGAATATGTCCAGTGATGGAATTTTAGATAGTAGGGGAGTAAAGGAGGAGGTCATTGATGGGCAGATGAATTTCTGTGACATGGGCATTCCTCTCATCATCTTTTCTCTTACAATCAGCATCTTTTTTCATTGATTGTGGTGTGCTTACTGTCATTCTGACAGGAGGTATCCAGCAAACTTCCCAAAGCCTGTTTCTCCTTCAACCTTTATCTCTTATATTCTCCCTCTTCCATATATATATATCTTAAATTTAATTAATTAATTAATTTTTTAGTTGTGCTGGATTCTCATTGCTGCAAGTGGGCTTTCTCTACATGTGGTGAGTGGGGGCCATTCTCTGGTTGCACTATGCGGGTTTCTCATCATGGAGGCTTTTCTTGTTTCATAGCATGGACTCTAGACCTTGGGCTCAGTAGTTGCACCACATGGGTCTAGTTGTCCTATGGCATGTGGAATCTTCCCAGACCAGGGATCAAACCCATGCCTGCTGCATTGACAGGTGGATTCTTAACCACTGAGCCAACAGGGAAATCCATGAAGTGTCTCTTTGCATTATTACATGTATGCTGAATTCCCCAACAGCAGCTCTCTCTGATTATGACTTTTGGAATAAGGCAAATGGTTAAATTCCATAGTTGCATAACCACTCATGTATGTTGCCTTAGAAACCTGTTGGTTAACCTGATATCAACCTTTCTCTGTAAACACAGTGTCCATGTGTCTTCTGCAGGTCTCTCCAGCCAAAGAAGCTACTGTAATAGGGAAGAGCAAATCTGACACCACATTAGATCTGTTCCTTTTTCCATGCTTAGTCATACTGGCTTTGCATCTTTTGTAAAATAATATTGCCTATAGCTTGAATTACACAGAATAGCCTATTCTCAGGGTTCTGACCTTTAAAGGTCCATTCATTCAGAGATTAAAAAAAAAGTTGCAGAACAGAGAATAGCATCTGTTTTGTTGGAGGTTTACAGGAACATTATGGCCTGACCTATGTAGACAGCAGCAAAAACAAAGAATTTCAACACCAAGAAGTTTGCAACAGCTAACTATGCCTCTCCCTCATCTTGCCTTTAAAACTGTTTTGCTATAAGTAAGGTGAAAAGACAGCTCTCAGATTGGGAGAAAATAATAGCAAATGAAGAAACAGACAAAGGATTAATCTCAAAAATATACAAGCAACTCCTGAAGCTCAATTCCAGAAAAATAAATGACCCAATCAAAAAATGGGCCAAAGAACTAAACAGACATTTCTCCAAAGAAGACATACAGATGGCTAACAAACACATGAAAAGATGCTCAACATCACTCATTATTAGAGAAATGCAAATCAAAACCACAGTGAGGTACCATTACACGCCAGTCAGGATGGCTGCTCTCCAAAAGTCTCTCCAAAAGTCTACAAGCAATAAATGCTGGAGAGGGTGTGAAGAAAAGGGAACCCTCTTACACTGTTGGTGGGAATGCAAACTAGTACAGCCACTATGGAAAACAGTGTGGAGATTTCTTAAAAAACTGGAAATAGAATTGCCATATGACCCAGCAATCCCACTTCTGGGCATACACACCGAGGAAACCAGATCTGAAAGAGACACGTGCACCCCAATGTTCATCGCAGCCCTGTTTATAATAGCCAGGACATGGAAGCAACCTAGATGCCCATCAGCAGATGAATGGATAAGGAAGCTGTGGTACATATACACCATGAAATATTACTCAGCCGTTAAAAAGAATTCATTTGAATCAGTTCTAATGAGATGGATGAAACTGGAGCCCATTATACAGAGTGAAGTAAGCCAGAAAGATAAAGAACATTACAGCATACTAACACATATATATGGAATTTCGAAAGATGGTAAGATAACCCTATATGCAAAACAGAAAAAGAGACACAGAAGTACAGAACAGACTTTTGAACTCTGTGGGAGAAGGTGGGGGTGGGATGTTTTGAAAGAAGAGCATGTATATTATCTATGGTGAAACAGATCACCAGCCCAGGTGAGATGCATGAGTCAAGTGCTCGGGCCTGGTACTGGGAGGACCCAGGGGAGTCGGGTGGAGAGGGAGGTGGGAGGGGGGATCGGGATGGGGAATATGTGTAACTCTATGGCTGATTCATGTCAATGTATGACAAAATCCACTGAAATGTTGTGAAGTAATTAGCCTCCAACTAATAAAAAAAAAAAAAAAACTGTTTTGCTGAAAGCCTTTGGGGAGTGTGAAGTTTGGGGTGCACAAACCATCTGTCTCATTGCATGGGCCTGGAATAAACATTTCTCTGCATCAGACTCTGACATCTGACATTATTTGGTCTCACTATGTGTCAGACATGAGAACTTGCACTTGGTCACACTACCTGTATTTACTGCTCTATGCGTGAGTGCACGTTAAGTCACTTCAGTGGCACCTCACTCTTTGTGACACTTTTGGACTATACCTACCAGGAAACTCTGTCCGTGAGATTCTCCATCAAGAATACTGGAGTGGGTTGCCATGCTCTCCTCCAGGGATTTTTTTTGCTCTAATAGGGAATAATTTTTCATTCTCAGAATTGCAGGTGGATTCTTTACTGTCTGATCCACCTGGGAAGCCCACTCTCAGAATAACAAAATCCATTTAGTACTCGGAATCAAACTTGTTCCCCACTCTCCTGTCCCTGCCCCCATCTCAGTTTAATGGTCATACTCAAGATCTTCATGGAAACTTTTATCTTTGCTCCACATTAGTAGTATTCAATATTGGCTGCAAATTAGAATCACCTTGGGAAATTTAATCAGTATACACTTATGGCCAAGACCCACTGCTGAAAATTTTGGCTTATTTAGTTTCATGTATGGCCTGGATATTGGGAGTTTTAATGAGATTTCTGGGTGATTTAAGGGCTTCCCTGGTAGCTCAGTTGGAAAATAATCCACCTGTAATGCAGGAGACCCTGTTTCAATTCCTGGGTTGGGAAGATCCACTGGAAAAGAGAGAGGCTACCCTCTCCAGTGTTCTTGGGCTTCGCTGGTGACTCAGCTGGTAAAGAATCTGCCTGCAATGTGGGAGACCTGGGCTCGATGCCTGGATTGGGAAGATCCCCTGGAGAAGGGAAAGGCTACCCACTCCCATATTCTGGCCTGGAGAATTCCACGGACTGTATAGTCTTTGTGGTTGCAGAGTCGGACACGACTAAGAGACTTTCACTTCACTGGGTGATTCAAATAGGAAGGCAGGGTTGAGAATCACTTTTTCTAGATTTTCATATTTCTCTTTCTCCTTCCGTTGGCTCTACATTTCATATGGGCTTCTCTACTTTTTCCAACAAAATGACAACATAAACTCTGTAAATTTCCTTCAGTTCCTCTCCTGGCTCTGCACATACGGGTACATGCATGCTCAGTTGCTCAGTCGTGTGCAACTTTTTGTGACCCTATAACTATAGCCTATCATGCCCCTCTGTCCATGGGATTCTCTAGGCAAGATTACTGGAGTGGACTGCTATGCCCTCCTCTGGGGAATCTTCCCAACCTAGGGATCGAACCCGGATCTTTTATGTCTCCTGCATTGCAGGCAGATTCTTTACTGCTGAGCCACGAGAAAGTCCCTCTGCACACATAGTAGATATTTAATAAGTGTCCAGTGGCAATCTGGAGATCACAGAATGGTTTACAGTCTCTTTTTCCCTCTTGGTTGGAGCCAGCCTCCCATTTCAGAGGAAACGGCAGCCAGAAGGTCAAGAAGATAAATTGGTTTTGAGAATGTCAACATGAAAAATGAGAAAACTACTTTTAACAGTTGGAAACCTATTTAAACTCCTAATCCTTTTATTAAACCTGTTTAAAGACAGCCTGGAGAAACTGATGCTAGGAATGTTTTCATTTACCATCCAGATGCACAAAATAAATAATGGAATTTGAGTCAGCTGGAGAAGCTGTTGAGTCCTAACACCTGATGAGAGCCCGTTATTCATTTTCTCCTGGGAAAACTAATTACAGCAAACTATTTCATCAAACTGTCCCATAGAGTGGTTGTACTTGATAGTGCCACTCTTGGAGGGAAGCGGTTCACTTGATAAAAGGTTATCTCAATTTTACTACATTACGGTAACAGAAAACAATTGTGTGTGCATGTGTGTGTGGTCTTATGGGCTGTTGTTATAAATAAGTCCACAGGAGAAGGAAAATATAACTGAAGAACCACTAATCCAATCTTCAGAAGTATTGCACTTATAATGGTTAGTAACAGGCACCTTTATTTATTATCTTACTCATACTTGACACTCAAAACTGCACAGGTGTTCAGTGTCAGAATAGATATTAAAAATTCAGTGATTCAACTTCTATTTTTCAAGTTTCCTCTTATTAGGGTGAAAAAGAAAGCCCACCACTTTCTTAGGAATATGGTACACACATGCTTTATTCTTTTAAGACACATGGAGGTAGAGATTGTATTAAGACCTTGGAATAGAGACAGTGAATCAAATGAGCATCACCCTTGGGTGTGGGTGAGGGAAAGTTTTTTGTAACCAGTGCTTTCTTCCTCTCCTCCTTGGGACTGGGATAAGATACCAACGGGAGCAGATCTTAACCTCTGGTGGTTGCCATGGCAAACCCACTCTAGTATTCTTGCCTGGAGAATCCCAAGGACAGAGGAGCCTGGTGGACTATAGTCCATAGCTTGCAAAGAGTCGGACATGACCTAGTATATGCGCACAATGTTGATGAAAAGAATCAATAAGCAATTGATAATAAGAATAGAAAAGTTTTATTTGAGCCAAATTAAGGACTAGATCCCTCAAACTAGCTTCCTAGATTACTCTGGAAAACTCTGGAGAAGTGTGGTTTCTAGCACAGTTTTATGTCTTGTCAGAATAAAGAACATTAAATAAGCCAGGGATACATTTCTTCAAGTTTTCAAAAAACAAGACAACAGACCAGCATGTACACAGTGAGTCAGTATGACTTTGGCACCTGGGAAGGGAGTCTTACCATCCAAGAAGGACCAGCATTGACATCCCAGGAAGGGAGGCACTTAATCTTCATTTTTAACATGGACATTGTTTACTTCTTCTGGTCAATATATCCTTTTCTTTAATAATTAAAGCATTTGTGCAATGTATGTTTGATAGGCCACAGTCTATTTTAGTTAGCATCAAATTCAAGTTAAAACTCATGTATAGGCCAGAACGACTTCCCCTTACCTCAATATGTGAAAATTTATTTTATCAATACAAAACTGGGTACCGCACTTGATTCTGCCCCTGTTGTTTGAAATAACTATAACATGACTCCAGTTTGTTGTGGTCATGACTGCTTCTAAGTGCCTGTTGCATTTTGTCACCATCTTCAGGCTTGTGCTTTATCCTTGCCACTTTATGCCTGGATTGCCTCACTGACCTTCATATAGGGACCCTTGATTTAGTTTTCCCTTCTTCATCCTTATGGCAGGGCCTTTCATTAACGCTGTTATTTCTCTCTGTTGTTCACCTGCTTCCAAACCTGCATTGGTTTCTATTACATCTAACATGGACTCACTTTCAGGTTTCTTTAATTGCCTGATATAGTATCTCATCTTCCTCTGTTCCTCCTCTAAGTGTGCCCTCTGTTTCAGTCTTGGATTCGCAGGATTTCTCTGCCTTCATTCATTCTTCTCTCCTCCCCCTTCATTCTAAAGACTCCTTCTCATCTCTTTCTTCCCCACTCATAAAAGTCCTACACATTTCCAAAGTCCTGTTTCACAAAGTTTGTTTGCTGGTCCAATCCTCACTGAGTTAGGCTTTCTCTGAGTTTGTTCCTGATGACTCTGTCTTCTCTTGTTCTTATTTATGTTCTAGACATGTTTCCCATGGTGCTGAACAGTGGGTAGATATTCATCAAACTTCCATTACTCATTGGGAAAAGGGGAGAGAGAGAGTGAAATAAAATGTGCTTTAAAACCTTGAGATATCCACATTTTTTTCTCCTCCTTCAACTCAGGAAGGAAGAAAAGACAAAAGGGATGATTATATCTGGAATCATTTTATTCTGCCCATCAGTGTTTCAGTGTTTCTGCCCATCCACTTCAAGGATAGCTAATCAGCCCAAAGACAGATGACAGAAGATGCTGATTTATTTATTCACTTGGTCAGCCATCCATGCTCCTTTGTTTTCTGAAATATGAGGCCAATTGGCCCAACACTCCTTAAATAATTCATCATTTCCACAGTGACTTGAAATAATCCCTTATCATATACTAACATCTCATTTGTCTAAATATTATCTTCCTCAGTTCAATAGCTTTCTGACTTTGTTTAGAATCTGATAGGGAAACATTCTTTTCATTTTTCTTATTTTTAAGCATATTCTTGGCTGTATTCACCCATTAACTTTCCAGATAAAAATGTAAATTTACTATGGCAAGCTAAAAGATTCCATTATGATTTTTACTGTAATTTTATTAGAACTATATTAATTTGAGGAAAAATTAGTATTATCACTGCTTACCCCTTTCAAGAACTCAGTGTGTTTCAGGGTTTACTTGAGATTTCTTTTATATTTTCTGACACAAAAGTGTTTGCTTCTTCATTTATAAGTAAGATCTATTTCATAGGGTTAGTATTAATATTAATTGAGATGACACTTATAGGGCCCTGGTATGCCTGTACAGAGTAAATGTTCAAATAGTGTGAACTTTCACGATGATTATGGGAATCTTAGTAAAGAACAGCCATTTGCATCTTGGATACTTATTTATTTTTTGTTTACATTAAATGTTTTATATTCTATAGTGAGAGCACCACTCATTTTTCACATGATGATTTATATAGTTGGGTATTGCCAGCATAGAGGGAAATATTTTACTTTATCATAAATTTATTCTAATTTGGATATATTTTTAAACTCTTATTGGTTCCATAAGTTTTCCATGGATGCATCTGGATTTTCTAGACAAAGAACTGCCAACAGCAGCAAAAATAAAAGAAAATAAAAGTTATATTTTGGTTAGTTATATATCTTATCATATTCTTTACATTTCATTTAACTGATTAGAACTAACAAATCAGTGTCAAATGATTGTAGTAACAAGGGTAGGGACTCTCCTGCCAAGAAAATGCTTTTTGTTCCACAAACTATTGCACACTGTACAGTGTGTGGGTGGAATCTAAGACCTTTGAATGAAGGAGGAGGAGAGTGTTACATGTTCAGATCAGTCATTTGTGCTCAGTCACTCAGTCATGTCTGACTCTGCAACCCCATGAAATGTAGCCGCTCAGGCGCCTCTGTCCATGGAATTCTCCAGGCAAGAAAATGAGTTGGTTGCCATGCCCTTTTCCAGGGAATCTTCCCAACCCAGGGGCAGAACAATGTCTTTTATGCCTTACTACATTGGCAGGCATGATCTCTACCACTAGCACCACCTGGGAGATAGATAAGGTTTATAATTGTTATGAAGAGCCTTGCTCTTAAGACTTGAAAAAAAGGAATGAATGTGGAACTTTAATAAATGACTGATATCTGATGAGAATTTGCATGATGAAATGGTTAACAGTATTACTTCTGGTGTCACACTGCTTGAGCTTGAGTCCCAGGTCATCTCTTAGTAGTTGTATGACCTTGAGTGAATTACTTTACTTCTTCCATCTTCATTATCTGTACAACAGAAACTTAATTGTACTTGCTTCATAGATTTGAAATGAGGATCAAATGAGCTAATGAGCAAAGTATGAATATACCAGGAACCATATAATTATTTATTAAACATTATATAAAAATAAGATAATGTGTCTGGTTCCATTGGAGGATGTCCTTAGGTATTTTCCCATAATGATGAGTGTCTCAGAACTCCCATGCTGTCTGTATTATCCTATCCTTCCACTGCCATCTTCATGTCAAGAGAGAAGGATTTGGGAAATGAATAATATGTTGGGTTCCTCCTAAATTCCTATAATTGCTGTATATAATTGTTTCCTTGCCTGAAATCAATGCTAGGCACTCCTAATGAGGAACACTCGACAGAAATAAAACAGATTTCTGTATGATCCAAGGGTATTTTTTATGAATGCTCTGTCCTCAGGCAACAGGTCCTACCAGAGGGAGAGACTTGGCATTTCTTAAAGTCATTCTGAGTCTTTGTCTTTTCTCTTCAATTTATTTGATTTAACATTCTAGAGCTTTACCTGCTTGCTAGGGGGCTTGTTTTCAAGTAACTAGTCACTTCATTTATTTATCTATTCTGGTAGCTTTCTGGGCTTTATATTTGTATATCTGCTTGTATTCTTAAAATACTTCTCTTGCTTTCTTTAGGATTTTGTCCTTTTTCTTTTACTAATTTGAATTCAAGGCATAATTTAATTTCTTCTCCTTGTTTGCAGTTTGTTAACAAAGCAGTGTAAGTTTATGATATTGCCTATGAACATGACTTTTACTGTCTGTTCCATGAGAATTGAGGTATAGAGTTCTTCATGTCTAATAGTCTGTAATTTCAGTGGTGATTACTTATGACAGTAAAGATTTTTGTTTGTTTTATTATTAGTTTGTCCTTTAATATTCATATAGTCATTTATTTTTATTTAAACTTTTGTTTTTATTTTATTGAATTGCTCTTATAGAAAATGTCTTGTGCATGCTTGATTAGGTGAATTCACTGAGATTTCCTTAGTGACTGAATATATGATACAGTTTTATAAATGTTTCACTAATTTTCCAATAAAATATTTCTTTTCCCTGGAGGCATTTGCAATATATTGATTCCTCAGTTCAGTTCAGTTCAGTCGCTCAGTCATGTCCAACTCTGTGACCCCATCAATCGCAGCATGCCAGGCCACCCTGTCCATCACCAACTCCCGGAGTTTACTCAATTTCATGCCCATCGAGTCGGTGATGCCATCCAGCCATCTCATCCTCTGTTGTCCCCTTCTCCTCCTGCCCCTAATCCCTCCCAGCATCAGGGTGTTTTCCAATGAGTCAACTCTTTGCATGAGGTGGCCAAAGTATTGGAGCTTCAGCTTCAGCATCAGTCCTTCCAATGAACACCCAGGATTGGTCTCCTTTAGGATGGACTGGTTGGATCTCCTTGCAGTCCAAGGGACTCTCAAGAGTCTTCTCCAGCACCACAGTTCAAAAGC
Source organism: Muntiacus reevesi (assembly GCF_963930625.1). Lineage (NCBI taxonomy): Eukaryota > Metazoa > Chordata > Mammalia > Artiodactyla > Cervidae > Muntiacus > Muntiacus reevesi. The sequence goes on along the minus strand of NC_089251.1, from coordinate 53,206,319 downwards.
ATCAATTTTTCGGTGCTCAGCTTTCTTCATAGTCCAACTCTCACATCCATACATGACTACTGGAAAAATCATAGCCTTGACCAAACGGACCTTTGTTGGCAAAGTAATGTCTCTGCTTTTCAATATGCTATCTAGGATGATCATAACTTTCCTTCCAAGGAGTAAGTGTCTTTTAATTTCGTGACTGCAGTCACCATCTGCAGTGATTTTGGAGCCCCCAAAAATAAAGTCTGATACTGTTTCCACTGTCTCCCCATCTATTTCCCATGAGGTGATAGGACCAGATGCCATGATCTTAGTTTTCTGAATGTTAAGCTTTAAGCCAACTTTTTCACTCTCCTCTTTCACTTTCATCAAGAGGCTTTTTAGTTCCTCTTCACTCTCTGCCATAGGGTGGTGTCATCTGCATATCTGAGGTTATTGATAGTTCTTCCAGCAATCTTGATTCCAGCATGTGCTTCTTCCAGCCCAGCGTTTCTCATGATGTACTCTGCATATAAGTTAAATAAGCAGGGTGACAATATACAGCCTTGACGTACTCCTTTCCCTATTTGGAACCAGTCTGTTGTTCCATGTCCAATTCTAAATGTTACTTCCTGACCTGCATACAGGTTTCTCAAGAGGCAGGTCAGGTGTTCTGGTATTCCCATTTCTTTCAGAATTTTCCACAGTTTATTGTGATCCACACAGTCGAAGGCTTTGGCATAGTCAATAAAGCAGAAATAGATGCTTTTCTGGAACTCTCTTGCTTTTTCAATGATCCAGCAGATATTGGCAATTTGATCTCTGGTTCCTCTGCCTTTTCTAAAACCAGCTTGAACATCTGGAAGTTTACAGTTCATGTATTGCTGAAGCCTTGAACATTACTTTACTAGCGTGTGAGATGAGTGCAATTCCTAACACCATTCAAATCTAATGTGTTGGCCAGAGGATTCACAAAGTGCTGAACAGAGATCAAACTCTGAGCCTTTGGAATGGGAGCACTGACTTTAAGACCCTAGACTACCAGAGAACTAACCCAAGGGGGTATCAAATAGTGAGAACTCACACAAAGGAAACCAGTGGAATACAAGACCTGGCATCACCCTACCACCAGTAGCACCCTGTGCAGGACACCTCATCTAAGCAACAAACAAAACAAAAGTACAAACCAAATTATCAGCAGACAAAATTACCACCTCACTCAGCCTTGCCCATCAGAAGAAAAACAAACAAACAAACAAAAACTCAGCACAAATCTTACCCTATAAGAAGCTTAGACAAACCACTGGGCCAACCTTAGGAGGGCAAGAACCAAAGGGGAGAAAGAATTCAACCTTGAAACCTGGGAAAAGGGGACCTCAAACACAGTAATTAAAAAAAAATAATTAAAAGGCAGAGAAATACTACACAAACAAAGGAACAAACTAGAGACACAGAAGTCCAAATAAATGAAGAGGAAATAGGCAAACTACCTGAGAAAGAATTCAGAATAATGATAGAAAAGATGATCAAAACCCTTGAAAGCAAAATGGAGAAAATACAAGAATCAATTAAAAAAGACCTAGAATAATTAAAGAATAAACATGCAGAGACAAACAACACAATTATTGAAATTAAAAACACTCTAGAAGGAATGAATAACAGAACATCTGAAGCAGAAGAACGAATGAGTGAGTTGGAAAATAATATGGTGGAAATAAATTCTGAAGGGCAGAATAAAGTAAAAAGAATGACAAGAATTGAAGATAGTCTCAGAGACTTCTGGGACAATATTAAATGCATCAATATTTGAATTATAGGGGTCCCAGAAGAGGAAGAAAAAAGAAAGAGTAAGAGAAAAATTTTGAAGAGATTATAGTTGAAAATTTCCCCAACATGGAGAAGGAATAGTCAATAAAGTCCAAAAGGCACAAAAAGTCCTATACAGGATAAATCCAAGGAGAAACATGCCAAGACACATACTACTCAAACTAACAAGACTAAACACAAAGAAAGAATATTAAAAGCAGCAAGGGAGAAGCAACAAGTAGCATACAAGTGAAACCCCATACACTTAACAACTGATCTTTCAGCAGAAACTCTGCAGGCCAGAAGGGAATGGCAGGATATATTTAAAGTATTGAAAGGGAAAATATCTACAACCAAGATGAATGTATCCTGCAATATCTCATTCAAAATTGATGGAGAAATAAAAAGATTTTCAGACAAACAAAAGTTGAGAGAATTCAGTACCATGAAATCAGCTTTACAACAAATGTTAAATGGACTTATATAGTCAAGAAATACAAGAGAAAAGATCTACAAAATCAACCACAAACAATTAAGAAAATGGCAATAGGAACATATATATCAATAATTACTTTAAATGTAAATGGATTAAATGCTCCAACCAAAAAACACAGACTGGAATGGATACCAAAACATGACCCATATATATGCTATCTACAAGAAACCCACTTCAGACCTCAACACACATATAGACTGAAAGTGAGAGGATGGAAAAATATATTCCATGCAAATGGGAAGCAAAAGAAAGCTGGAGTAGCAATCCTCATATCAGACAAAGTAGACTTTAAAATAAAGACGATTACAAGAGATAAGGAAGGACTCTACATAATGATCGAGGGATAAATTCAAGAGGAAGATATAACAATTGTAAATATCTATGCAACCAACATAGGAGAACCTCACTACATAAGACAAACACTTAGTTCAGTTCAGTTCAGTCGCTTAGTTGTGTTCGACTCTTTGAGACTCCACAAACTGCAGCATGCGAGCCCTCCCTGTCCATCACCAACTGCCGAAGTCTACCCAAACCCATGTCCATTGATTCGGTGATGCCATCCAACCATCTCATCCTCTGTCGTCCCCTTCTCCACCTGCCCTCAATCCCTCCCAACATCAGGGTCTCTTCCAATGAGCTACCTCTTTGCATCAGGTGGCCAAAGTATTGGAGTTTCAGCTTCAACATCAGTCCTTCCAATGAACACTCAGGACTGATCTCCTTTAGGATGAACTGGTTGGATCTCCTTGCAGTCCAAGGGACTCTCAAGAATCTTCTCCAGTACCACAGTTCAAAGGGATCAATTCTTCAGCACTCAGCTTTCTGTATGGTCCAACTCTCACATCCATACATGACTACTGGAAAAACCATAGCCTTGACTAGATGGACCTTTGTTGGCAAAGTAATGTCTCTGCTTTTTAATATACTATCTAGGTTGGTCATAACTTTCCTTCCAAGGAGTAAACATCTTTTAGTTTCATGGCTGTAATCACCATCTGCAGTGATTTTGGAGCCCAAAACAATAAATTCAGCACTGTTTCCACTCTTTCCCCATCTATTTGCCATGAAGTGATGGGACCAGATGCCATGATCTTAATTTTCTGAATGTTGAGCTTTCAGCCAACATTTTCACTCTCCTCTTTCACTTTCATCAAGAGGCTCTTTACTTCTTCACTTTCTGCCATAAGGGTGATGTCATCTGCATATCTGAGGTTATTGATATTTCTCCCAGCAATCTTGATTCCAGCTTGTGCTTCTTCCAGCCCAGCGTTTCTCATGATGCACTCTGCATATAAGTTAAATAAACAGGGTGACAATATACAGCCTTGACGTACTCCTTTTCCTATTTGGAACCAGTCTGTTGTTCCATGTCCAGTTCTAACTGTTGCCTCCTGGCCTGCATACAGGTTTCTCAAGAGGCAGATCAGGTGGTCTGGTATTCCCATCTCCTTCGGAATTTTCTACAGTTTACTGTGATCAACACAGTCAAAGGCTTTGGCATTGACAAACACTAACAGACATAAAAGGAGAAATGGACAGTAACACAATAATAGTAGGAGACTTTAACACCCCACTTACACCAGTGAACAGATTATCAAAACAGAAAATTAATAAAGAAACACAAGTCTTAAATGATACTTTAGATGAGATGGATCTCATTGATATCTTCAGGACATTCCACCCAAATGCAGAATATACCTTCTTCTCAAGTGCACATGGAACATTCTCCAGGATAGACCACATCTTGGTTCACAGATCAAACCTCAGTAAATTTAAGAAAATTGAAACTATATCAAGCATCTTCTCTGAGCACAATGCTATGAGACTAGATATCAATTACAAGAAAAAATAAAAACTTTAAGAAACACAAGCACATGGGGACTAAACAGCACATTTCAAATAACCAACAGGTAACTGAAGAAATCAAAAGGGAAATAAAAAAATTTCTAGAAACAAATGACAGTGAAAACAGAACAACTCAAAACCTATGGGATGCAGCAAAAGCAGTCCTAAGAGAGAAGTAAGAAAGAAGTAATAGAAATAAGAGAAACACTGAGTAGACAACCTAACTTTACACCTACAACAACAGGAAAAAGAAGAACAAAAAACTCCCCAAATTAGTAGAAGGAAAGAAATAATAAATGTCTGAGCAGAAATAAATGAAAAAGAAATGAAAGAAACATAATAAAGATAAATAAAACTAAAAGATGGTTCTTTGAGAAGATAAACAAAATTGACAAGCCCTTACCAGATTCATCAAGAAAAAAAAGAGAGAAGACTCAAGTCAAGAAAATTATAAATGAAAAAGGAAAGGTTACAACAGACAATGCAGAAATAGAAAGGATTATAAGAGACTATTATGAATAACTATATGGCAATAAAATGGATAACCTGAAAGAAATTGACAGGTTCTTAGAAAAGTTTAATTTTCTAAGACTTAACCAGGAAGAAATAGAGATTATGATTACAAGCACTGAAATTGAAGCTCTGATCAAAAATCTTCCAATAAAAAAAGCCAGGACCAGACGGCTTCACGGGAGAATTCTATCAAACATTTAGGGAAGAGCTAATGCCTATCCTTCTAAAACTCTTTCAAAAAATTGCAGAGGAGCACTTCCAAACTCATTCTACAAGGCCGCCATCACCCTGACACCAAAACCAGACAAAGACAACACAAAAAAAGAAGACTACAGGCCAATATCACTGATGAACATAGATGCAAAACTCCTCAACAAAATTTTAGCAAAGATATTCAGCAACACATCAAAAAGCTCATACACCATGGTCGCATTGGGTTTATTCCAGGGATGCAAAGATTATTCAATATACGCAAATCAATCAATGTGATACACCACATTAACGAAATGAAAGATAAAAAAACCATATGATCATCTCAACAGATGCAGGAAAAGCCTTTGACAAAATTCAGCACCCATTTATGATTAACTCTTAAAAAATGGGCATAGAAGGAAACTACCTCAACATAGTAAAGACCATATATGATAAACTTACAGCAAACATTATTGCCAATGATGAAAAACTGAAAGTATTCCCCCTATGGTCAGGAACAAGACAAGGGTGTCCACTTTCACCACTATTATTCAACATAGTTATGGTAATCCTAGCTACAGTAATCAGAGAAGAAAAAGAAGTAAAAGGAATCCAAATCATAAAAGAAGAAATAAAGCTCTCACTGTTTGCAGATGACATAATGCTGTACATAGAAAACCCTAAAGATAGTATCATAAAATTACTATAGCTAATTAGTGAATTTATTAAGGTTGCAGGATACAAAATCAATACACAGAAATCACTTGCATTTCTATATACTAGCAATGAAAAATCAGAAAGAGAAATTAAGGAATCAATCCCATTCCCCACTGCAACAAAAAGAATTAAAAATCTAGGATTAAACTTACCTAAGGAGACAAAAGAACTGTACACAGAAAATTATAAGACACTGATGAAAGAAATCAAAGATGACATGAACAGATGGAGAGATAGTCCATGTTCCTGGGTAGGAAGAATCAATATTGTGAAAATGACTATACTACCAAATGCAATCTGCAGATTCAATGTGATCCTTATCAAATTACCAATGGCATTTTTCACAGAACAATATCAAAAAATTTCAGAATTCATATGGAAACACAAAAGATACCAAATAGCCAAAGCAGTCTTGAGAAAGAAGAATGGAGCTGAAGGAATCAACCTTCCTGACTTCAGATTATACTACAAAGCTACAGTCATCAAGAGAGTATGGGACTGGCACAAAAACAGAAATATATACCAATGGAACAAGATAGAAAGCCCAGAAATAAACCCATGTACCTATGAGTACCTTATTTTTTACAGTGGAGGCAAGAATATACAATGGGGCAAAGACAGCCTTTTCAATAAATGGTGCTAGGAAAACTGGACAACTACATGTAAAAGAATGAAATTAGAACACTTCCTAACACCATGCACAAAGATAATCTCAAAATGGATTAAAGATCTAAATGTAAGACCAGAAACTATAAAACTCTTAGAGGAAAACATAGGCAGAACATTCAATGACATAAATCAAAGCAAGATCCTCTGTGACCCACATCCTAGAGTAATAGAAATAAAAACAAAAGTAAACATGTGGGACCTGATTAAACTTAAAAGCTTTTGCACAGCAAATGAAGCTATAAGCAAGGTGAAAAGACAGCCCTTAGAATGGGAGAAAATAATAGCAAGTGAAACAACTGACAAAGGATTAATTTCCAAAATATACAAGCAACTCATAGAACTCAATGCCAGAAAAACAAACAACTTAATCAAAAAGTGGGAAAAAGATCTAAATAGACATTTCTCCAAAGAAGACATACAGATGGCTAAAAAACACATGAAAAGATGCTCAACATCGCTCATTATTAGATAAATGCAAATCAACCCTACAATATCACCTCACACCAGTCAGAATGGCCATCATAAAAAAGCTTACAAACAGTAAATACTGGAGAGGGTGTGGAGAAAAGGGAACGCTCTTGCACTGTTGGTGGGAATGTAAATTGATACAGCCACTATGGAACACGGTATGGAGATTCCTTAAAAATCTAGGAATAAAACCACCATATGACCCAGCAATCCCACTCCTAGGCATATATCCTGAGGAAAGCAGGGTTGAAAAAGACACATGTATCCCATTGTTCATTTCAGCAGTATTTACAATAGCTAGAACACGGAAGCAATCTAGATGTCCATTGACAGATGAATGGACAAAAAAGTTGTGGTACATATACACAATGGAATATTACTCAGCCATAAAAAGGAATGCATTTGAGTCAGTTCTGACGAGGTGGATGGACCTAGAACCTATTATACAGAGTGAAGTGAATCAGAAAGAGAAAGATAAATATCATATTCTAACACACATTTACGGAATCTAGAAAAATGGTAGCAAAGAATTTATTTAAAGGGCAGCAGTGGAGAAACAGACATAGAGAATAGACATATTGACATGCGGAGAGGGGAGGAGAGGGAAGATGTATGGAAAGAGTAACATGGAAACTTACATTACCATATGAAAAATAGATAGCCAATGGCAATTTGCTGTATGGCTCAGGAAACTCAAACAGGACCTCTGTGTCAACCTTGAGTGGTGGGATGAGAGGGGAGATGAAAGGGAGGTTTGGGAGGGAGGAGATATGTGTATACATATGGCTGATTCATGCTGAGGTTTGACAGAATACAATAAAATTCTGTAGGGCAGTTATCCTTCAATAAAAAAATAAATAAAAAAATCCAATTTGTTACCAAACTCTGTCAAATCTACCAAAGACTTATTTTACATCATCCTCTTTGTAACTCCACTGCCTCCACCACCCTCCAAGCAGTCAACATCTCTCTCTCTCAGTTCACCAGACTTGCCCTTCACTCCTGATTTGATTCCTGCTCCTTTCAAATCCATTTTCCAGCTGTTGGTCAGGTGACTCAAATAAATTAATCTGTTTGCACCCCTCCCCCTAGCGTTGTGAAATGCTCTCCACTCATTGCTTCTGCTCTCACGACAGAATCCAGAGCTGAACACACTGCAGTGTTGGCCTCCTCTCCTCTTGCTTCTATGACCTAGACAGAAAAGCCCCTGTCTTTTGTAATCCTTGAACACACCAAACTCTTTCTCATTTCAGACCCATAGCACATGGTGCCCTTCCACCAGAAATGGTCTCTGTGTGTTTGCTTGGCTGACTCCATCTCCTGCCGCAAGCTTGTTCTTCTGAGAGGTCTTCCCAGGTCATCTGATCTAAAGAAAATCTCTTTATATTCTTCCCTTGCACCTCATACTTAACAGCATTTATTGCAATTTGCAGTTTGTCTGTAAAATGTAATTATAACAATTGTCTTTGCTTTATGTTCAAAGGCTGTATCTTCCACCAGGCTAAAAACTCCATAAATGCAAGATTTTTATTTATGATCCACAGAAAACCTATTGCTTAGCACAATTCCAAAGTATAATAGTCTCTCAAAAATATGCTGAATGGAAGAGCGATTTGTATAAAGTATTGAGTACGATATGTTTCCTGAAATTTAGCCTTATTATTTTTAGTCTTCAGAACATATATCCTTATTTATTTGTTCTTCTTCATCAGTTAACTGCAGAACAATAAGTACTAAAGTTCCACCACAATAGTCTTTCTGTCAATTTCTTCTCATATTTCTGGCATATTTCGCTTTATGCATGCCAAAGAAATGTTGTTCAGAGGATAAGTGGTTTTTGACTGTTGTAATTTTGTATGATTTAGAGCTCTGCTGGTTGTAATCAGAGAAATTCAATGTGAACTTTCAGGCTGACCAAAAAGAGGTTTATAAGGTTGCAGGGGCAGGAATGTTGCAAGGCCTCTAGATGTCCAGTTTGTGTGTGTGTGTGTGTGTGTGTTGTGCATCTAATATTTCTTTTTGCTCACCTTTGATTGATTTTAAGTCTGTACAAGCCTAGGACTTCCTCTGAAACAATGTCTATAGATTTTCCTTTATTGTTCTCTCTGGCTACCAAATGGATTGGATCCTTCTTACACCATACACAGGAACTGGTGACAATGACCATCCTAGTAGGGTGTTTGGTCTCCTCACTGTCTTTGGTGAAGCAGCCTCTCTGTGGTCTAATTCTTTATACCTAACCTTCTGTCTGGTTAAATTTCCAGATGTCACTGAGTCAAGGACCAGTGGAGCCTGGCATAGTGTCTTACCTGCTATTCCTGGCTGCCATGATTGGACAAACTCCTGGTTGGCTTTCTGCAAGATACTAGTATTCTTGTCCAGTGTTGTTGAACTGCAGTAACAAATAGACACCAAAGAGCTTGACACTCATCTGGTCCACAAGCCATTCCCACCTCTGCTCATCAACCCTAGTGTGACTGTGCAGTAATAGGAATGGATTTCTCTCTTTTACCCTAGTCATGCTCCATGTGCCCTATTGACTTTCTGCTCAGTTTCTCACCTTTTCAACCCAAACCCCCTCCCCTTCGGGTTGTGCCGCCATTAAAATGATCCTTCAAAAAAAAAGGGTTTTGTGAGAGTTATCTATACAGTTTGTATTTTCTTGCCTTCAAATAAGAATACAATACTGGATTTAGTAAAGAGAGTCTATTCAGAAAGATGATTGCAACAGGAAGGCCCTGTTTTCATAGGATCTGTACGAGTCTCAAAGTTTAAGCCAAAAGGATTTTTCTGTTATAGAGAAGAGTGAAAAAGACTAGAAAGAACTAGATGTGGGAAAGGGGATAAAGAGATAACATGGCAGAATGTTTTACACAGAGGCCAGCTTATCTTCTTGGAAAGGTCTTTAAAGAGGACCTGACTGCTGGCTTAGTCTGAAGGTAAATCAAACATCTGAGAACTAAGGAAAGGGAAGAATTTTGATCAAAACATAGTTAATAAGCATTTTGTTCTGATTAATCAGTGAGGACAAGCAGTTTAGTTAATCATTTATAAGGCAAAGAGGGGCTTCTCAGGTGGCACAATGGCAAAGAATACACCTGCTAATGCAGATGTGGGTGATGCAGGTTTGATCCCTGGGTTGGGAAGATCCCTCAGAGAAGGAAAAGGCAATCCACTCCATTATTCTTGCCTGGAAAGTTCCATGGGCAGAGGAACCTGGTGGGCTACAGGTCATAGGGTGGCAGAGTTGGCCACAACTGAGCAACAGAGCATGCACACACACACACAAGTTAAAGACTGGGAATCTGGAGGAGACATGCTTGGCTTTATAGATAAGCAAGGGACATCTATGAGCCTTATATGGACAAGGGTGGTTCTCTGCAAGTAAGTGCTTTCTGGAGCACATGGGTGGGGGGATTTCTTAGACTGATATTTGCCAGGATTGCGAAGCTCAGCAACATTCAGTTATGATACTTTCCACTCATCTTCAATCCACTCCCATTTGGCTTCTGCACTGAAGCACTTCTCTTTCTATACCAGCAGTGACCTCCGCATTGTTACATTCAGTGGACTTTGCCCAGTCTAAGAGCCCCTTCTTCTCAGTGGCGTTAGAAGCAGTTGGCCTCTTCCTCCTTTCTTCTTGGAATATTACAACTCTTGGCCTTCATGAAACACACTCGACAATGTTTGCTCCTTCTCCACTGGCAGTGACTTTTCTGTCTGCCTTGTTCTTTGTCCCAATGCCTAATGGTGAAATTTTGTGGTTTTGGGATCTCTTCTCATGCTTTGTACTTTCTTAAGGTAATATTCATTTCTACAACTTTAAGTATTATATCTTTGTCTGTGACCCTCCAATTTTTATCATAACCATAGATGTCTTTCCTGAACCCCAGACCCATGTATCTGATATATGAAATCTGTCTAAAATGAATTTTGTTTTGCCTATATGAAATGAATTTTAAACTTTAAATACTTTGGAAATGAAATAATTTGTATTTACAATGTATATCTTCAAACGGCTCCCATTTACTCGCTCCATGTTTTGAAATCTGAAAATCTACATGTCTTCCTTTCCTCGTCATTCTCTTCAAATCCATTTTTGGGACCTGCTTCATTTCAGGACATATCCCGAGTCTGTCTACTTTTCTCTGTCTCCATTGTCACATCCTAGTTCATGCATGTGTGCTAAATAGCTTCAGTCGTGTTTGGCTCTTTGCAACCCTATGAACTGTAGCCCTCCAGGCTCCTTTGTCCATGGGGTTTCTCCAGGCAAGATAACTGGAGTGGGTTGCAATTTCTCCCTACAGGGGATCTTCCTGACCCGAGGATCGAACCTATGTCTCTTACATCTCCTGCATTGGCAGGCTGGCTTTTTACCACTAGTGCCATCTGGGAAGCCCCACATTCTAGTTCACCGTTATTATCATGGAAACTACTGCTGTAGCCTCCAGTAGACTTTCCTGTCATGTTACCATCTGGTCAGTTTCTTACACAATGGCCAAAATAATCTTACAATAGCCTGTTCAAAACATGAATGGTGCTCCCTACACTTGGGTTGGAAGCCATAATCTACAGTAGAATTTTTCAGTCACACTGTTGACATTTTGGTCTGGATAGTTCTTTGTTGTAGGGGACTAGCCTATGCATTGAGAGAAGTTTAACAGCATCCCTAGCATCTGCTCCCTAGACGCCAGGAGCGACCTTGCTCTCGCTCCTCCCCTTCATCCCGTGGTGACAACAAAACATGTCTCTAGATGTTGTTGAATGTTTCCTGGGGGGCAAAATGATCTCTGACTGAAAATCACTGAGCTAGACTACCTGTAAACCTCTGAGTAATATAGCCCTGTCTTCTCTGTAGTTTCTGATATCTTTTTCTTCATGGAATGACTTGTTATTGGCTTTCATACTTTTTCATCTGTCAAAATTTTGCTCAAAGTTTATCACATGTCACCTCCTTCATGGATCCTTTCCGAGATTTCCCAGCATCCAAAACTATCTCCCAGAAAAATAAATTATTCCCTCCCCTGTTCTCCAAGAACCTGTGTTTATATCCCAACTGCATCATTGATCACTTTGTGTTTATCACAATTAATTAGTTAGATACATATTTTTCTTCCCCCTTTGAATGAAATACCCAACATAGTATCTGAAACATTTGGAGCATAATAAATTTTAATGAATTGAGTCATTTTGTCACGATCTTACAAAAAAGTTGCATCCTTTGCATTAATCTTGTCATTCTCTCTTCCTGCATACAGAGAGGCTCTTAATGCTATCTTTGCTTTTGAATCATCTTTTTTCCTGATAGGTCTTCCTCTTTTAATTTACTGCATCCCAGAGAGATGTTTCAATTACCAGTGTTTCTCCTTTGAACTTCAGTCCTCATAGCCACTCATCTGGCTGTTCTGCAAAGAAGAAAAGTCACCAGGAAACCAAGTGGTCCAGGGTCATTTGGCTTCTCTGAGGCAAATCCAGCACCTGAATACAGTCTGCAAAGCCATGCTTTTTACACTGCATTCCTGACAGATGGTCTAATGGAAAGGGCCACTGAACCAAAAATAGGCCTGTAATGGCTTATTAAGAAGTATTTATGGAGAGAGAGAGAGATCATACTTCATAATGTCCAACAATGATATAAAAGCAGAAACTTGCAGTTATGTGAAACTTTTTGAAAACACTTTATCTATATGGCTGTTCCACAAAATGTTCCTTATGGCCAAAGCTTTCCTTCTGATGGAACAGAAATATGCCTACTGCTGTGATATCATTTCTGAGGTTTTAAGAGAGCCTCTGTGTTTTCAAAATTTTTCTCCTTCCTGATCTGCAGACTCTAGACAGTGCTTTTCTGTCAAAGCAGACAGTGCTTTCCTGTGGCCTGTAGCTACACAGGGGCATTGGCTATACTTCAAATATAAAAGACCATGCAGGAGGACTTGATATATGTTTGCATAATTTGAAGGAATATATATATATATATATATATATATATATATATATATATATATATATATAATTTAGTGGATTTTGCCATACATTGACATGAATCAGCCATGGATTTATGTTTGGGTAATTTGAAGGAATTTATATATATATATATATATATATATATATATATATATATATATATATATATATATATATAAAATTTAGTGGTTTTTGCCATACATTGACATGAATCAGCCATGGATTTACATGTGTTCCCCATCCTGATCACCCCTCCCACCTCACTCCCCATCCCTTCCTTCTGGGTTTTCCCAGTGCACCAGTCCTGAGTGCTTGTCTCATGCATCCAACCTGGACTGGTGATCTGTTTCACACTTGATAATATACATATTTCAATGCTATTCTCTCAGACCATCCCACCCTCGCCTTTTCCCAGAGTCCAAAAGTCTGTCCTATACATCTGTGTCTCTTTTTCTGTCTTGCATATAGGGTTATTGTTACCATTTTTAAAAAAGTTCCATATATATGCATTAGTATACTGTATTGGTGTTTATCTTTCTGGCTTACTTCACTCTGTACAATGGGCTCCAGTTTCATCCATCTCATTAGAACTGATTCAAATGTGTTCTTTTTAACGGCTGAGTAATATTCCATTGTGTATATGTACCATAGCTTTCTTATCCATTCGTTTGCTGATGGGCATCTAGGTTGCTTCCATGTCCTGTCTATTATAAACAGTGCTGTGATGAAAACTGGGGTACACATGCTTCTTTCAGTTCTGGTTTCCTCGGTGTGTATGCCCAGGAGTGGGATTGCTGGGTCATATGGCAGTTCTATTTCCAGTTTTTTAAGGCATCTCCACACTGTTCTCCATAGTGGTTGTACTAGTTTGCATTCCCACCAACAGTGTAAGAGGGTTCCCTTTTCTCCACACCCTCTCCGTCATTTATTGCTTGTAGACTTTTGGATAGCAGCCATTCTGACTGGCATGTAATGGTACCTCATTGTGGTTTTGATTTGCATTTCTCTGATAATGAGTGATGTTGAGCGTCTTTTCATGTGTTTGTTAGCCATCTGTATGTTTTCTCTGGAGAAATGTCTGTTTAGTTCTTTGGCCCATTTTTTGATTGGGTCATTTATTTTTCTGGAATTGAGCTTCAGGAGTTGCTTGTATATTTTTGAGATTAATTGCTTGTCCATTGCTTCATTTGCTATTATTTTCTCCCATTCTGAAGGCTGTCTTTTCACCTTGCCTATAGTTTCCTTTGTTGTGCAAAAGCTTTTAAGTTTAATTAAGTCCCATTTATTTATTTTTGCTTTTATTCCCAATATTCTGGAGGGTGGGTCATAGAGGATTCTGCTGTGATTTGTCGGATAGTGTTTTGCCTATGTTCTCCTCTAGGAGTTCTATAGTTTCTGGTCTTACATTTAGATCTTTAATCCATTTTGAGTTTATTTTTGTGTATGGTTTTAGAAAGTGTTCTAGTTTCATTCTTTTACAACTGGTTGACCAGTTTTCCCAACACCATTTGTTAAAGAACTTGCCTTTTTTCCATTGCATATCCTTGCCTCCTTTGTCGAAGAGAAGGTGTCCATAGGTTCATGGATTTATCTCTGGGCTTTCTATTTTATTCCATTGATCTATATTTCTGTCTTTGTGCCAGTCCTTTACTGTCTTGATGACTGTAGCTTTGTAGTAGAGCCTGAAGTCAGGCAGGTTCATTCCTCCAGTTCCATTCTTCCTTCTTAAGATTACTTTGGCTATTCGAGTTTTTTTTGTATTTCCATACAAATTGTGAAATTATTTGTTCTAGTTCTGTGAAAAATACCGTTGGTAGCTTGATAAGGATTGCATTGAATCTATAGATTGCTTTGGGTAGTATATTCATTTTCATAATATTGATTCTTCCCATCCATGAACATGGTACATTTCTCCATCTATTGTGTCCTCTTTGATTTCTTTCATCAGTGTTTTATAGTTTTCTATATATAAGTGTTTTGTTTCTTTAGGTAAATATACTCCTAAGTATTTTATTCTTTTCATTGCAATGGTGAATGGTAACGTTTCCTTAATTTCTCTTTCTGTTTTCTCATTGTTAGTGTACAGGAATGCAAGGGATTTCTGTGTGTTAATTTTATATCCTGCAACTTTACTATATTTGTTGATTAGCTCTAGTAGTTTTCTGGTGGAGTCTTTAGGGTTTTCTATGTAGAGGATCATGTCATCTGCAAACAGCGAAAGTTTTACTTCTTTTCCTATCTGGATTCATTTTATTTCTTTTTCTGCTCTGATTGCTGTGGCCAAAACTTCCAAAACTATGTTGAATAGTAGTGGTGAGAGTGGGCACTCTTCTCTTGTTCCTGACTTTAGGGGAAATGCTTTCAATTTTTCACCATTGAGGGCAATGCTTGCTGTGGGTTTGTCATATATAGCTTTTATTATGTTGAGGTATGTTCCTTCTATTCCTGCTTTCTGGAGAGTTTTAATCATAAATGGGTGTTGAATTTTGTCAAAGGCTTTCTCTGCATCTATTGAGATAATCATATGGTTTTTATCTTTCAATTTGTTAATGTGGTGTATTACATTGACTGATTTGCGGATAAAAAAAATCCTTGCATTCCTGGGATAAAGCCCATTTGGTCATGATGTATGATTTTTTTAATATGTTGTTGGATTCTGTTTGCTAGAATTTTGTTAAGGATTTTTGCATCTATGTTCATCAGTGATATTGGCCTGTAGTTTTCTGTTTCTGTGGCATCATTGTCTGGCTTTGGTATTAGGGTGATAGTGCCCTCATAGAATGAGTTTGAAAGTTTACCTTCTTCTGCAATCTTTTGGAAGAGTTTGTCTAAATATTTGGTAGAATTCAGCTGTGAAGCCATCTGGTCCTGGGCTTTTGTTTGCTGGAAGATTTCTGATTAGTTTCAATTTCTGTGCTTGTGATGGGTCTGTTAAGATCTTCTATTTCTTCCTGGTTCAGTTTTGGAAAGTTATACTTTTCTAAGAATTTGTCCATTTCTTCCAAGTTGTCCATTTTATTGGCATATAGCTGCTGGTAGTAGTCTTTTATGATCCTTTGTATTTCAGAGTTGTCTGTTGTGATCTCTCCATCTTCATTTCTAGTTTTGTTGATTTGGTTCTTCTCCCTTTGTTTCTTGATGAGTCTGGCTAACGGTTTGTCAATTTTATTTATCCTTTTAAAAAACCAGCTTTTAGCTTTGTTGATTTTTACTATGATCTCTTTTGTTTCTTTTGCATTTATTTCTGCCCTAATTTTTAAGATTTATGTCCTTCTACTAACCCTGGGGTTCTTCGTTTCTTCTTCTCTAGTTGCTTTAGGTGTAGAGTTGGGTTATTTATTTGACTTTTTCCTTGTTACTTGAGGTAAACCTGTATTGCTATGAACCTTCCCGTTAGCACTGCTTTTACAGTGTTCCATAGGTTTTGGGTTGTGTTCTAATTTTCATTTGTTTCTGTGCATATTTTGATTTCTTTTTTTAATTTCTTCTGTGATTTGTTGGTTATTCAGAAGCGTGTTATTTAGCCTCCTTATGTTTGAACTTTTAATAGTTTTTTTTTTTTTTTTTTCTGTAATTGAGGTCCAATCTTACTGCATTGAGGTCAAAAAAGATGACTGGAATGATTTCAAATTTTGAATTTACCAGGCCTAGATTTATGGCCCAGGATGTGATCTATTCTGGAGAAGGTTCCATGTGCTCTTGAGAAAAAGGTGAAATTGATTGTTTTGGGGTGAAATGTTCTATAGATATTGATTAGGTCTAGCTGGTCCATTGTGTCATTTAAAGTTTGTGTTTCCTTGTTAATTTACTGTTTAGTTGATCTAGCCATAGGTGTGAGTGGAGTATTAAAGTCTCCCACTATTAGTGTGTTATTGTTAATTTCCCCTTTCATACTTGTTAGCAATTGCCTTACCTATTGTGGTGCTCCCATGTTGGGTGCATATATATTTATATTTGTTATATCTTCTTCTTGGATTGAACCTTTGATCATTATGTAATGTCCTTTGTCTCTTTTCCCTGCCTTTATTTTAAAGTCTATTTTATCTGATATGAGTATCGTGACTCCTGCTTTCTTTTGGTCTCCGTTTGTGGGAAATATTTTTTTCCAGCTCTTCACTTTCAGTTTGTATGTGTTCCTTGTTTTGAGGTGGTTCTCTTGTAGACAGCATATATAGGGGTTTTGCTTTTGTATCATTCAGCCAGTCTTTGTCTTTTGGTTGGGGCATTCAACCCATTTACATTTAAGGTAATTATTGATAAGTATTGTCCCATTGCCATTTGCTTTGTTGTTTTGTGTTCATGTTCATACAACCTTTCTGTGTTTCCTGTCTAGAGAAGATCCTTTAGCATTTGTTGAAGAGCTGGTTTGGTGGTGCTGAATTCTCTCACTTTTTGCTTGTCTGTAAAGCTTTTGAATTCTCCTTCATATCTGAAGGAGATCCTTGCTGGCTACTGTAATCTGGGTTGTAGGTTATTCTCTTTCATCACTTTAAGTATGTTCTGCCAATCTTTTCTGGCCTGAGGAGTTTCTATTGAAAGATCAGCTGTTATCCTTATGGGAATCCCTTTGTGTGTTATTTGTTGTTTCTCCCTTGATGCATTTAATATTTTTTCTTTGTGTTGGATCTTTAATTTGATTAGTATGTGTCTTGGCATGTTTCACCTTGGGTTTATCCTGTTTGGGACTCTCTGGGTTTTTTGGACTTGTGTGACTATTTCCTTCCCCTTTTTAGGGAAGTTTTGAGCTATTATCTCCTCGCGTATTTTCTCCTGGCATTTCTTTTTGTCTTCTTCTGGGATTCCTATGATTGTATGTTGGGTGTTTCACATTGTCCCAGAGGTCCCTGAGGTTGTCCTCATTTCTTTTGATTCTTTTTTCAGTATTCCTCTCTGCTTCATTTATTTCCACCATTTTATCTTCTACCTCACTTATCCTATCTTCTGCCTCCTTTATTCTGCTGTTGTTTCCTCCAGAGTGTTTTTGATCTCATTTATTGCATTATTCATTTTTAATTGACTCTTTTTTATTTCTTCTAGGTCCTTGTTAAACATTTCTTGCATCTTCTCAAGCCTTGTCTCCAGGCTATTTATCTGTAACTCCATTTTGTTTTCAAGATTTTGGATCATTTTTATTATCACTATTCTAAATTCTTTCCCAGGTAGATTCCTTACTCTCTTCCTCTTTTGTTTGGCTTGGTGGGCATTTTTCATGTTCCTTTACCTGCTGGGTATTTCTCTGCCTTTTCATCTTATTTAGATTTCTGTGTTTGGGGTGGCCTTTCTGTATTCTGTGGTTCCTCTTTATGTGGAGGTTTCTCCCAGTGGGTGGGGTTGGACAATTGGCTTGTCAAAATTTCCTGGTTAGGGAAGCTTGCCTCGGTGTTCTGGTGGGTGGAGCTGGATTTCTTCTCTCTGGAGTGCAATGGAGTGCCCAGTAGCGAGTTTTGAAATGGGACTATGGGTTTGGTGTGACTTTGTGCAGCCTTTATATTGACTCTTAGAGCTATGTTCCTGAATTGCTGGAGAATTTGCATGTTTTGTCTTGCTCTGGAACTTATTGGCTCTTGGGTGGTGGTTGGTTTCAGTGTAGGTATGGAGGCTCTTGGATGATCTCTTATTAATTAATGTTCCCTGTAGCCAGGAGTTCTCTGGTGTTCTCAGGTTTTGGACTTAAGCCTCTTGCCTCTGGATTTCAGTCTTATTCTTCCAGTAGCCTCAAGACTTCTCCATTCATAGAGCACTAATAATAAAACTTCTAGGTTAATGGTGAAAAGATTCTCCACAGTGAGGGACACCCAGAAAGGTTCACAAAGTTACATGAAGAAGAGGAGAAGGGAGGAAGGAGATAAAGGTCAGCATGAGGAGAAAAAGGGGGATTCAAGAGAAGAGAGACAGATCTAGGCTGTACTCTGTTCCCTACGTGTTCTCCACAGCCCAGAACACCTACAGAGATTCACAGAATTGGATTGAGAAGATAAGTGGGAGGGAGGGAATAGAGGTGATCTGGGGGAGAAAAAGGAGAATCAAAAGGGGGAGAGAGTAATCAAACCAATAATCACACTCCCGAGTAAAAATGGATACTGAAGGTTGAAATCTTAAATGTCCAAAATTGATATCAAATACTGAAAAACAAAGATTAAAAATCTAGAGTAGGAGTTAGACTCTTAAAAATACAATATTAAAAAAAACAAAAACAAAAAATTTAAGAAATATATATGAAGTTCACTTTAAAAATAGGGTTTTTTTTTTTTTTTAAACAAGGTTATAGTGAGTCATAAAAATGAAAATTAAGGATTGATAGAGGAGTAATAGAGGACTTTAAAAAAAGATTTTTTTTTTAAATTAAAAAAAAATAGTAAAATATATATCTAGGAATTTCTCTGGAGCTGTTGTGGGCAGTGTGGGTTCAGTTCTGTTTCCGCTAGCTCCTTGTTCCAGCTTATACTTCTCAATATCTATAGGCCCCTTCCAGTGTAGTCGGTGTTAACTACAGGGATTTTAATCTGTTGCACCTGTCACTTCTAAAGCGGTTCCCTTTGTTTATTTGGCTTCTGTTTGCAGGTTTCTTCAGTGTCTAATTTCCACCCTGACACAAGTGGGTGGAGGTGGTCTCTTGTTTATGTTCGCTTGTTCAGTCGTGCTGCGAGGAGGGAGGGGCGTTGCGGACAAATGTCACTGGTGTGTGTGAGGAGTACTCGCAGTGTTCCGGCCACACTGGGTTTGCCCCCGCTCACGGCATGTGTACTTTCCCCGTCCACACTGCTCAGGCTCCAGGCTGCTCTACAGGGAGCGGGCCCAAGCAGCTCAGGTTCAGGTTCTTGGGTACTCCACAAGGGCGCAGACTCAGTTGGGCCTGCGTTTTGTGCCTTCCCCGGTCAGAGCAGCTCAGGGAACCAGGAGCTTGAAGAGTGCACTCTCCCCGGGTGCAGCGCGACTTCTCCCCTCCCTGTCCCAGCCTTGGTTTCCGGGCGAGCCGGTCCGGTACACCTTGTGTCTCTTCTGGGGAGCTGATCTCTGGTGCGACCCTCCTGGTGGATGTCAACTAACCAAAATTTCAGGAAGTCTCTGGTTAGAAACTGGAAGCCTGTTTTCAGTTTGGTAGGGGATGCTGTCTCTGGGGCCGAGTATGTCCCTTTCTGGCCTGGCAGTCGCCTCCCCCCTGCCGCCTGCCTCCCACGGGGGAGGCAGTCCGCAGCCGGCCAGTCAGCAGCCGGCCAGCTCTTCTCTGGTATGGTACTGTCCTTTGTTCTGGGAATGGGCCAGCAGTGCCTTAGGTTAGGGCTTTTCACAGGTTAATTTGCTCTCTCTCTCTCTCTTGCTATCCCACAGTTTAAGTTGCTATCTCAGGTTAGCTCCCTCCGATTGCCCTCAGGGCATACAGGCCCAGTCCTTACCCTAAGCAATGCTGCCCGCTCCTCTTCGTTCAGCCCCCACTTGCTGGTGGCAGATGCGAGCGTCTGGGGTACTTTTCTGCTGGGAGTTGCTTTTAGGCATGTAATCTGTGGATTTTACTTATTTTTCCTCCTGGTTAGGTTGTCCTCCGAGATTCGAAAACTTCCCCCAGACCCACCAGTGAGAGAGCTTCCTGGTGTTTGGAAACTTCCTCTATTAAGACTTTCTTCCCGGGATGAATCTCCATCCCTAACTCTTTTGTCTCTCTTTTTATCTTTTATATTTTGTCCTACCTCTGAAGACAATGGGCTGCTTTTCTGGGTGCCTGATGTCCTCTGCTAGTGATCAGAAGTTGTTTTATGGAGTTTGCTCAGCGTTCAAATGAACTTTTGATGAATTTGTAGGGGAGAAAGTGGTCTTCCCATCCTACTCCTCCACCATCTTAGCTCCTCTCTCCCTGGAATTAATATATTTGAAGGTCTTTTTAGATGAAGATTTTTTATCTTTTTTTTTTTTTTTTTTTATCAAAAACAGGTTTTGCAAGGAGGTTTAACGGTAAAATGAGAGTAACTCAAGTCAGAATTTAGAGGAGAGGTGACAGTTAAAGAGAAGAGTGTGAGAACTCAACTGTTTCATTAACATAGATGAGGGGCCCTTGGTCTCCCTAGGGATAGTGTAACCAAATGCAGGTTAGATCGCTTATTGCTTACCAGTCAATAAAATGAGGGACAAGAGTCAGTAGAGAGAAAAGATGCTTTATTCAGAAAAGCTGGCAATCTGGAGAGAAGGTGGACTTGTGTTCAGAGACCAACTCTGGAGATTCTGCTTAGTCATAGCAATTTTTAAAGGGAAAAAGAGGGGAAATCTCAGTTAATCATTAAGGCAGGAGGTCAGATTCTTTGTCATTTTTCCTTTGATTGCAGACCTGCTTACTTCTTCTGATGGTCCTTGGGATGCTGTCTTGCTCATATGGTCCACCTGAAATTAAATGTTCTGTCTTCTCTGTGTGGTCCACCTGCAAACTTACTAAGGGAAGCTAGGGGTAGGGGTCCAGTCATTTCTTAACTATTTCTTCATTCTATTCCTAATTCAGAAAAGGAATCAACAGGTTAGGCAAGGCTTTGTGTATGTTTAATAAAACAAAAATCAAGAACTAGGTTTAATGGTGCTAGTGATCTCATCTTTATGATTAAAGTCTAAGGAAAACAGTGATGAACAAACAAACAAGGGGAAAAGGAGTTGCTTACAATAGGATGTAAGTCCTTGGAACCCAGTGAAGGTGAGAAAGGAAATCAGAAGCCACCATTCACAGTCTGGCTCGAGCTTAAATGTAAGATACATGAGATCCTATGAAATGTGGAAATGCAAGTTCAACCAGACATCTCTCCCAATCCCTTGATGAACTGTTATGGTTTCATTTGTAAATGAGCATCTTTTACAAATATCTCAGAGTCTGGAGCCAGAAATTTATCTTTGTTAAATCACACACACACAAGAAATGAGTATTAGAAAGCACTTCATTATTTTGATACACTTATCTGTACACGTTTAGCTTCCTCTTTATTTATCATAATTTGAAAAGAAATAGTTACTTGCCAGTGGATAGGGTTTACCATATATTTATCACCAGTGATATTACTAAACATCTGCACATGTAATTAAAGAGATGAAAAAAGTAGGTTGCAGTTCTTCATAGATGGAAAAGATGGAGCGAGGAATTATTTTTGGAATTGATGAGATGATGTTTGTTAATGGTTTGGAAAATAAAATAGGATTAGAAATGAAGATAGCTACAAATTTATTCTAGTCTTGGCCTATTAAATTGCTGTCAGGAAATATATGCCAAGTCAGAAATTTTATGGCTTTCTGACCTCACAGAAACTGCAAAGTTAACTCATTAGTAAGTAAAAAGTTTCATTACACACACACACACACACACACACACATGTTTCTCAGATGGTAAAGAATCTGCCTGTAATGCAGGAGACCTGGGTTCAATCCCTGTGTTGAGGAGATCCCCTGGAGAAGGAAATGGCAACCTACTTCAGTAGCCTTATCTGAAGAATTCCACGGACAGAAGAACCTACAGTTCTTCTACAGTGGCCTACAGTCCATGGGGTCACAAGGCGTCAGATATGACTGAGTGACTAATGCTTTCACACACACACACATGCACACACACTGTATTTCAGTAAACATCTTAGACTACCACAACCAGGAACTTAAAGATCATTGGAAATGGATATACTGAGAAATAAAAATACTATTTTCTAAGTCACACAGCATACCCATTGATCTCTAACCTTTTCATTCCTCCTATCACTGGGGTTCTTTTCATCCCTTTAGGCTTGTGATGACTGGAGAAGGACTGAGTAATGGAAAGAGGGAAAAAATAACCTGAGAGATCCTGGGGTAAGCAGGAAAGCCCACACATTCTGCCATAGCCCCAAGTCAATTTTTCTGGGCTCTTCCAGTTAGATGACCTCTGATGCAGAATGATACTCAACAGTCTCTGAGCAGATCTGGGACTCAGAGGAGATGAGGTTAACCCAGAACAAAGTACTGAAAACAGTGCTGGAATTGGAAGCCATCTGGAGTTTCCGTCCTATCTAGGAAAGATACTAAGGACCAATGAAGCATTCTTTGCGATAGCTACTTTCTGGGGGACAAGTCTGTTATCTTTCTCAAAGGGTATCATATTATTGTGTTTCCACTTAGATCACCTCCTGTTACTGAATCCTTTTCTAAAAGATGATGCTATGAAAGTGATGCACTCAATATGCCAACAAATTTGGAAAACTCAGCAGCAGCCACAGGACTGGAAAAGGTCAGTTTTCTTTCCAATCCCAAAGAAAGGAAATCCCAAAGAGTGTTCAAACTACCACACAATTGCACTCATCTCACATGTTAGCAAAATAATGCTCAAAATTCTCCAAGTTAGACTTCAACAGTATGTGACCATGAACTTCCAGATGTTCAAGATGGTTTTAGAAAAGGCAGAGGAACCAGAGATCAAATTTTCAGCATCTGCTGGATCATTGAAAAAGTGAGAGAGTTCCAGAAAAACATCTATTTCAGCTTTATTGACTATGTCAAGGCCTTTAACTGTGTGGATCAAAACAAACTGTGGAAAATTCTTCAAGAGATGGGAATACCAGACCACCTGATCTGCCTCCTGAGAAATCTGTATGCAGGTCAAGAAGCAACAAGTTAGAACTGTACATGGAACAACAGACTGGTTCCAAATGGGGAAAGGAGTACATCAAGTCTGTATACTGTCACCCTGCTTATTTAACTTATACGTAGAATATATCATGAGAAACCCTGGGCTGAGGATGCACATGCTGGAATCAAGCTTGCTGAGAGAAATATCAGTAACCTTAGATATGCAGATGACACCACCCTTATGGCAGTAAGTGAAGAAGAACTAAAGAGCTTCTTGATGAAAATGAAAGAGAAGAGTGAAAATGTTGGCTTAAAACTCTGCTTTCAGGAAACTAAGATCATGGCATCTGGTTCCATCACTTCGTGGCAAATAGATGGGGAAACAATGGAAACAGTGACAGACTTTATTTTGGGGGGCTCCAAAATCACTGCAGATGGTGATTACAGCCATGAAATTAAAAGACACTTGCTCCTTGGAAGAAAAACTATGACTAACCTAGATATTATATTAAAAGCAGAGACATTACTTTGCCAACAAAGATCCATTTAGTCAAAGCTATGGTTTCTCCAGTAGTCATGTATGAATGTGAGAGTTGGACTATAAAGAAAGTTGAGCACCAAAGAATTGATGCTTTTGAACTGTAGTATTGGAGAAGACTCTTGAGAGTTCCTTGGACTGCAAGGAGATCCAACCAGTCCATCCTAAAGGAAATCAGTCCTGAATATTCATTGAAAGGACTGGTGCTGGAGCTGAAACTCCAATACTCCATCTGATGCGAAGAGCTGACTCATTTGAAAAGATTGCATTGTTGGGAAAGATTGAAGGCAGGAGGAGAAGGCAATGACAGAGGATGAGATGGTTGCATGGCATCACCGACTTGATGGACATGAGTTTGAGCAAGCTCTGGGAATTGGTGATGTTGTCACCAACAAGGAAGCCTGGCGTGCTGCAGTCCATTAGGTCTCAAAGAGTTGGACAGTACTGAGCAATTAAACTGAACTGAACCGAACCCAGTTTTGGTACCTTTGTATGAGCCTCACTTTCATTTGAGAGTATCTAGATCTCTTGACCTCATTTCATCATACACAACACTGGGGAGCACTACAGAAGTCCCCACAGATTCAATTCTCCTGTTACAGTATTTTTCTGTCTAATCTATCACTTTTTCTATTTCTATTTCTCTTCATATTTACCTACCTTATATATTCCTCATGTTTTCACAGAACTGTCTTTTAAAGATATTGTTGTTAGTTGAAGACTTTGGGCTAATTTATTGGCAGGGATTTTAATTTTGTAAGACAGTGTTCATCAAGGACTTCTCAAAGATAGGCAATTCATTCATTCCTCTAAGACTGAGCCTCTTGGCCAGAAATGTACCTCAGGCTTCTCAAGAGATATTTGAAAAAACACATATTCCTTGTCCACACCAATCTACTAAATTGGATTTTGAGGAATAGAAGCCCAGTGGTTTTTCAAACTACTGAAAATATATATACCACATCTTTATCCATTTCTCTGTTGGTTGAAATTTAGGTTATTTCCATGTGCTGGCTATCATACATAGTGTTGCAATGAACACTGAGGTACATATATCTTTTTGAATTATGGTTTTTTCCAGATATATGCCTAGGAGTGGGATTGCTGGATCATATGGTAGTACTATTTGTTTGTTTGTTTGTTTCTTAAGGAGCCTCCATACTGTATTACATAGTGGCTGTATTAATTTATATTCCTACCAACAGTGCAGAGAGATCTCTAACTGAAGATTTTTTTCTTGATGGCCATTCTAACCTCATTGTAGTTTTGACTTGTATTTCTTTAATAATTAGTGATGTTGAGCATCTTTTCATGTGCTTTTGTGCTTTTTTATCCATTTGTATGTCTATTTTGGAAAAAAAATGTTTATTTAGATTTTCCACTGATTTGTTTTTTGATTCTTTGTTTTTTGATATTGAGCTTCATGAGTTGTTTATATATTTTGGAGATTAATCCCTTGTTGTTTGCTCTATTTGCAAATATTTTCTTCCATTCTGAGGGCTGCATTTTCATTTTGGTATGGTTTTCTTTACTGTTCCGTTCAGTTCAATCACTCAGTCGTGTCCCACTCTTCGCAACCCCATGAATTGCAGCATGCCAGGCCTCCCTGTCCATCACCAACTCCCGGAGTTTACTCAAATTCACGTGCATCGAGTTGGTGATGTTCTCCAGCCGTCTCATCTTCTGTCGTCCCCTTCTCATCCTGCCCCCAATCCCTCCCAGCATCAGGGTCTTTTCCAATCAGTCAACTCTTTGCATCAGGTGGCCAAAGTATTGGAGTTTCAGCTTCAGCATCAGTCCTTCCAATGAACACCCAGGACTGATCTCCTTTAGGATGGACTGGTTGGATCTCCTTGCAGTCCAAGGGACTCTCAAGAGTCTTCCCAACACCACAGTTCAAAAGCATCAATTCTTCTGTGATCAGCTTGTTTTTATTGTCCAACTCTCACATCCATACATGACCACTGGAAAAACCATAGCCTTGACTAGACGGACCTTTGTTGGCAAAGTAATGTCTCTGCTTTTCAATATGCTGTCTAGGTTGGTCATAACTTTCCTTCCAAGGAGTAAACGTCTTTTAATTTCCTGGCTGCAGTCACCATCTGCAGTGATTTTTGAGCCCAAAAAAATAAAGTCAGTCACTGTTTCCACTGTTTCCCCATCTATTTGCCGTGAAGTGATGGGACCGGATGCCATGATCTTAGTTTTCTGAATGTTGAGCTTTAAGCCAACTTTTTCACTCTCCTCTTTCACTTTCATCAAGAGGCTCTTTAGATATTCTTCAATTTCTGCCATACGGGTGGTGGCATCTGCATATCTGAGGTTATTGATGTTTCTCCCAGCAATCTTGATTCCAGCTTATGCTTCCTCCAGCCCAGCGTTTCTCATGATGTACTCTGCATATAAATTAAATAAGCAGGGTGACAATATACAACCTTGACATACTCCTTTTCCTATCTGGAACCAGTCTGCTGTTCCGTATCCAGTTCTAACTGTTGCTTCCAATAATGCTCAAAATTCTCCAAGTTAGGCTTCAGCAGTACATGAACTGAGAACTTCCATATGTTCAAGCTGGATTTAGAAAAGGCAGAGGAACTAGAGATCAAATTGCCAACATTCACTGGGTCATAGAAAAAGTGAAAGAATTCCAGAAGAATATCTACTTCTGCTTTATTGACGACGCTAAAGCCTTTGACTGTGTGCATCACAGCAAACTGTGAAAAATTCTTAAAGAGATGGGAATACAAGGGAATGCTTTACCTGCCTCTTGAGAAATATGTATGCAGGTCAAGAAGTAACCTTTAGAACCAGACATGGAACAGCAGACTGATTCTAAATCAGGAAAGGAGTATACCAAGGCTGTATATTGTCACCTTGCTTATTTAACTTTTATGCAGAGTACAGCTTGTGAAATGCTGGACTGGATGAAACATGAGCTGGAATCAAGATTGCTAGGAGAAATATCAATAACCTCAGATATGCAGATGACACCACCCTTATGGAAGAAAGCTAAGAAGAACCAAAGAGACTCTTGATGAGAGTGAAAGTGGAGAGTGAAAATATTGGCTTAAAACAGCATTCAAAAAGCAAAGATCATGGCATCCGGTCCCATTGCTTCATGGCAAATAGATGAGGAAACAGTGAGAGACTTTATTTTTTTGGGCTCTAAAATCACTGCAGATGGTGACTGCAGCCATGAAATTAAAAGACACTTGCTTCTTGAAAGAAAAGCTATGACCAATCTAGACAGAATATTAAAAAGCAGAGACATTACTTTGCCAACAAAGGTCCATCTAGTCAAGGCTACAGTTTTTCCAGTAGTCATATAAGGATGTGTGAGCTGGACCATAAAGAAAGCTGAATACTGAAGAATTGATGCTTTTGAACTGTGGTGGAAAGACTCTTGAGAGTCCCTTAGACTCTCAAGATATCGAACCAGTCAGTTGTAAGGGAAATCAGTCCTGAATATTCATTGGAAAGACTGATGTTGAAGCTGAAGCTCCAATACTTTGGCCACCTAATGTGAAGAGCTGACTCATTTGAAAAGACCCTGATGCTGGGAAGGATTGAAGGCGGGAGCAAAAGAGGACAACAGAGGGCCAGATGGTTGGATGGCACCACCGACTTAATGGACATGAGTTTGAGCAAGATCTGAGAGTTGATGATGGACAGGGAAGACTGACGTGCTGCAGTTCATGGGATCGAAAAGAGTTCGACACAACTGAGTGACTGAACTGAATAAATTAAAGTGATGTTATTTTATTTAATGCTTATCAATGCATCATATGCAAACCTGCTAAGGAGACAGTGGCCTAAATATATCCTAATATACTTTTGGGTTATCTTTTTTGCAAATATGCTGAAGGACAATTTGTTAATATATATTATAAATTTATAAAAAAGGAAATCTCAAATATGTTCATATCTCTAGACACAGTAGTTTTGCTTTAACCTGCAAAAATAATAGAAGACATAATCAAGGATGTAGTTATGAGACTGTTAAGGGCTGAAGTATTTCTAAGACTCTGTACTTGAAATCTTAGAAATAAATGGTTAGGGAGAAATAAATGGTTAGAAATGTTTACCTTTAAATTTAGTTATATATATATATGTATAAATATTCCAAATTTTCGTAGGACAAAGTATTCCGTTTATGGGGCATCCCTGGTTGCTCAGATGGCAAAGAATATGCCTCCAATATGGGAGACCTGGATTCGATCCCTGGGCTGGGAAGATCCCCTGGAGAAGAGCATGACAACCCACTCCAGTATTCTTGCCTGGAGAATCCCCATGGACAGAGGAGCCTGGTGGGCTACAGTCCATGGAGTTGCAAGGTGTCGGACATGACTGAACGACTAAGCACAGCACATTACCTTTATAACATGAAAAGACTCAACAACAAATGTAACTTAAAAATTCTAATCAGAAAAACCTGCTATTGAATCCTATTTAAAGTCAGGTCTCCAGATGTTTAGAAATACCTAATTAGTAGTATCCAATTTTAACTCTAGTTTATTGCAAAAGGAAGAGTGAGAAGTGAGGTTGGGGTTTGCATCCACAAACCCCCAGTGCTGCTAAAACAGTTAGGGAAATGAGCTGTTTCAAGGAGAAACCTATTAAAGGCAGCTAATGCAAACCACCTTCTATGACATGGAAGGACTTAGATCTACTCCTTTGGCCGCAGTCACCTGAGCTGACACAGCCAACATGGGAAAGAGGGACACTTTATTTTGAGTGTGGCTGCCATGCCACAGCTGCTCTTGCCATCTGTTCTGCCTTTGATTCATATTGTTTGTCATTTCCCTTGTGCCTTTTTTGTAGGCTGCTGTCCAGTGCTCATTTTTAAGTGACTTCTCTGAGACCATGGAATTGATGGTCATAACAGCATGATTTCAATTCTATTTTACCTGGAGGGCTTTGGTTTCAGAAAAAGAAACCCAAGTAATATATCAGCAATCCATGTGGGGCACTGAAAGTTCAATTCAAGAAGTTAATCAAGTTTTTGTGATCCCTTTGTTCTGATGACCTAGTTAAGTAACACAAAGATGCTAGAGGGGATATATTTGAATTGATTGTAGACTGAAAGATAGAGACATGGTTTAGATGGTACGTAAACCTCAAGTGGCAGCTAAGAAGCAGATATTTTCTGTTAAATGTCAGCCGTATTTTTTTGTCTTAGTTTCTCTCAATCTAATGGTTTATGTGATTGGTGATTTCTGTCTTTTTCAGAGGTTCAAAGAACAAAAACAGGTTTTAAATAAAATAATAAACCACTTTCATTCATTCATTTGTTCAAACACCTGGGAACCTCCTTTGAGCCTGGCTCAGCATAAGACTGAAGGTATAGAGAACGTATAGAGATAGAAGGGGCATTTTTCCCTTTGAAACAGTGAATAGAGACAACTATGAATTTGTTTCATCGCCAGGCTAAACAAACACGATGAAGAGGTTCAGCCACTGCCACATTGAGGCAATTGCAGTGCAGACTCAGTGGAAGAAAAGCACTGAGAGATTTGTTGTAGAAGGAGGGAGCATAAATGAAAAGGGAAAGATGGAGAACTGAGAACATTGGAATCCTAAAATAAAAACTATATGGAGTAGAGCAGTTTTGGCATCTGTAAGGGAAATCAAGTGACCAGTCCCTTCCTTTTAGGTCATCCACAAGGTAGTTTGTTTTTCATGTCCTGCAGATCCCTGTGGGAGGTGTTTTGAGACTTTCCTACAGCAGTCTATGTCCTCTTCTGACAAAGGCAAGTACATCCTTCTCCATGTCCAACTGCATTTCTGTTATGCAAGACCCACTTCTTGCTCTGCAAAAAGTTGATAATAGCAATATCTGCAAACAATATCTGAAAACATCCAGAGTGCTTTGTGGGAAGAGTGTTTCATTTTTCACCTTTTAAATTCTTACAGTAAGCCTGAAAGGCTGGTGCTTTATTATCCTAATTTAATAGATGAGGCCTTCAGATCTACAGGATTAAGAAACGGGAAAAATCACTAAGCAGTATGTGCATATTTGGTTCAGGCTAATCTGACTCGAGTCATGGTTTAATTATGGAGGATTCTCAAGGAACTTAAATAGAACTATCTTATGATCCAACAGTTCCACTCCTGGATATATATCCAGAAATAAAGCCAAAAATATTAATTAGAGAAGATACACACACATGAATGTTTATAGAAGCATTTACCTACAATAGCCAAGACTTGGAAACAACTGAAGTGTCCATCAACAGATGAATGCCAGATATTTCTGACTTTCTCCTTTTTCAAGAAACTAAAACGATTACATTTCCTGGATCCCTTGTGGTGCAATAGGGACCCACAACTAGTTTAGCCCTTTAGTTGAGTGTGTGTGTATGTGTGTGTGTGTGTGTGTGTGCACGTGTGCACATGCTCAGTTGTATCCAACTCTTTGTAACCCCATGAACGTAGCATGCCAGTTTCCTCCATCCATGAAAGTTTCCAGGCAAGAATACTGAAGTGGGTTGAGAGTGCAAGGTAATTGTTGTCATGAGATTTTCTAGAATTTCTCCCTCTCGGATAAGAGCTGGCAGTGTTCACTTGACAGCTACTCTCATAGTCTGGGTTTCTGAATTCAGTTCAGTTCAGTTCAGCCGCTCAGTCATGTCTGACTCTTTGCGACTCCATGAACCGGAGCACTCCAGGCCTCCTTGTCCATCACCAACTCCCAGAGTTCACCCAAATCCATGTCCATTGAGTTGGTGATGCCATCCAACCAACTCATCCTCTGTCGTCCCCTTCTCTTCCTGCCTTCAATCTTTCCCAGCATCAGGGTCTTTTCAAATGAGTCAGTTCTTTGCATCAGGTGGCCAAAGTATTGGAGTTTCAGCTTCAACATCAGTCCTTCCAATGAACACCCAGGACTGATCTCCTTTAGGATGGACTGGTTGGATCTCCTTGCAGTCCAAGGGACTCTCAAGAGTCTTCTCCAACACCGCAGTTCAAAAGCATCAATTCTTCTGTGATCAGCTTTCTTTATTGTCTAACTCTCACATCCATACATGACTACTGGAAAAACTGTAGCCTTGACTAAACGTACCTTTGTTGACAAAGTAATGTCTCTGCTTTTTAATCAGCTGTCTAGGTTGGTCATAACTTTCCTTCCAAGGAGTAAGTATCTTTTAATTTCATGGCTGCAATCACCATCTGCAGTGATTTTGGAGCCCAGGAAAGTAAAGTCAGCCATTGTATCCACTGTTTCCCCATCTATTTGCCATGAAGTGATGGGACCAGATGCCATGATCTTAGTTTTCTGAATGTTGAGCTTTAAGTCAACTTTTTCACTCTCCTCTTTCACTTTCATCAAGAGGCTCTTTAGTTCTTCTTCACTTTCTGCCATAAGGGTGATGTCATCTGCCTATCTGAGGTTAGCGATATTTCTCCCGGCAATCTTGGCTCCAATTTGTGCTTCTTCCAGCTGATGTTTCTCATGCACTTAAGTTAAATAAGCAGGGTGACAATATACAGCCTTGATATACTCCTTGTCCTATTTGGAACCAGTCTGTTTTAACTGTGAAAAACAGAGTCTTCACTGCTCCTTGATGGTCAAAAGCATGAAACGAACTCTTTCAGTTTTAATTAACTTCATTTTAAGAATTGTCATTGTGACATATATTAACATATCCTGACCAGCACAAACTCTAATCTCTTGCACTCCCATACAAGTGATTGTATTTCTTTCCCTTCTGATCTTTCTGAGCCCTGGAGCCATGATTGAATGAGTAACTTAAACTTTGTTCTTCTTAGCTTTTATTAAGACCATAAATGTGTTAATCTCTCAATTTTGTCCAACTGTTTGTGGCTCCATACACTGTAGCCTGCCAGGCTCCTCTGTACATGCAATTCTCCATGCAAGAATACTGGAGTGGGTAGCCATCCCCTTCTCCAGGGGATCTTTCTGACCCTGGGATCAAACCTGGGTCTCCTGCATGACAGGCAGATTCTTTACCATCTGAGCCACCAGGGAAGACCAAGACTATAAATAGATCACTTGAAAATGACTATATCCACAACATGAAATTAGCTATGTACATTTATTGAACAGTTAACTTGTATACTTATTATCAGTCCCCACTGGGAAATCCCATGGTTATGGAAATGTCTCTTTGATTGGATCAAGGCATAGTTGAGATAACTCTCCTTCTATATGAGCCTTGAAATTATGAAATCACTGTGGAGACTTGGGTTATTTCCTTGGACTCTTTCCTAGGCAGACTGTTGTTAAATGTCAATGGCTAAGAATGTTTTAAGATAATTCCTAAGTCTGGATATATTCAGAATCATACAGGGAGTTTTTATAGATCCAGACACCTGGACTCCACCCCTACATTCTAAGTCAGAGTGAGTGTTTGGTAGGAGACTGGGGAAACTATACTTTAAAGGAATCAAGAAACTTCAACTCCAGAAGTCATCCTTGGATTGTGTTGACCACAGTTAAGTTTGACTGTTTTAAAATACTCTTCTCTTCATGAACCCTCACTGCGAACACACACTCAGAGGCATTTAGGTGTGTTCTGATCTGTTGAGACAGAGTTATACCTCAAAGTTATCAAAACAGGAATTTCTTAGAATCCCAGGGAAACAAGCATAAGCAGACTGGACAGGAAATAAGATCAGGAGGTAGTATCAGCTCCACTCATCTCTTGCATACTAGAGGAATCCACCAAGTAAAAACAGCTTTCCTTACACAGCCTTTTATCTTTACACTGTTGGAAGTATACAATCAAAGCCTATGTGTACCAAGCAGGAATTTGAATCAAGCAACCAGTTTTATTTTTTGGAGGAAGGAGGAGGCTGTTTCATTGATTTACATTTTTTAAAACTAAGAAAAACTAGGTCTAGAGTTAGTAGGATGATCTGGAAGGCAGACTTTTTCTGGCAGGGCTCACGAACATGTCTGAGTAACACATACTATATCCTTGTCATGCTTCTTGGAGACACGAGGTAGCCCCATGGCAGATCTCAAGTTCCACTTCTGGGTCATATTATACACAGACACAGTCTCCTTCTCTCTCCTCCTTTTACTGCCAAACATCTTTGCCATCACCTGATTTTTTTGATTCTCATGAAGGTCTATGGAACATCCTTGGTGGCCCTGGGTTTGGAAAATTCTCCTAGGGTAAGGAATGACAACCCACTCCAGTATTCTTACCTGGAGAATTTCATGGGCAGAGAATCTGGCGGGTTACAGTCCACAGGGTTGCAAAGAGTTGGACACGACTGAGCATCTCACTGGAAAAGCCCCTGATGATGAGAAAGATTGAAGGCAAAAGAAGAAGAGGGTGACAGCAGATGAAATGGTTGGATGGTATCACCGATTCAATGGAAACAAACTTGGACAGACTCTGGGAGATGGTGAGGGACAGGGAGGCCTGGTGCACTGCAGTCCATGGGGTCATAAAGAGCTGGACATGACTTAGCAACTGAAGAGTGATGAAAGGTCCACAGTGTCAGAATTCCACATCCTGTTTTAGCTGAGCCTTTAGTTATGGCACTTCTTCACCATTATCCCTGAAAATACTCTCTTTTCTCTCTTAAATGTTGTGGCAGTATGAACACAGGTTGGAAACAAACAAAAAAAAATTACAGATACAGAGTTTTGCAGAAATGACTGAGTTTATTAAGAACAAAGAACAGAGATAATGTGGGCACCATGAGCGCAGTGGGCTGACACCTCCTGACAGGCCAGGGAGAGTCGACCAGACACTGTTAAAAGAGTGAGTCAGCTCAAGTGAGAGCTGACATGTTTCCTTGGGTTCAGTTCAATTCAGTTCAGTCCCTCAGTCGTGTCTGACTCTTTGTGACCCCATGAACTGCAGTACGCCAGGCCTCCCTGTCCATCACCAACTTCCGGAGTTTATTCAAACTCATGTCCATTGAGTTGGTAATGCCATCCAACTATCTCATTCTCTGTCATCCCCTTCTCCTCCTGCCTTCAATCTTTCCCTGAATTAGGGTCTTTTCAAATGAGTCAGTTCTTTGCATCAGGTGGCCAAAGTATTGGAATTTCATCTTCAACATCAGTCCTTCCAATGAATATTCAGGACTGACTTCCTTTAGGATGGACTGGTTGGATCTCCTTGCAGCCCAAGGGACTCTCAAGAGTCTTCTCCAACACCATAGTTCAAAAGCATCAATTCTTCTGTGCTCAGTTTTCCCTGGGTTAGTAACCAATTTTTATAAACTCAAGACAAAGAAAATTCTTGTTTAAGGTTGGCATTAGGTAATTGATTAGGCTGCTATAGGGTGAGTATTGAGGTGGGCATTTTTGCCTAATATGTGTTCAGGAAGCCTGCTGGTAATTATAAGGGGGCTTTTGACAAAGCTTACAAAGGGGCTCAGTCAGTTTCAAAGGTGACCTTCGTTCTGGACTCTGCTTCCGTGGCCTTGGGGCAGGACTCTCCATTAAATATTCTCAGTCTTAGTTATTCATACATTTATATACAGATTTAAATGACGATCAATGACAAATATCTTTTGAATTTATAGATCCTTATATTTTTCAACTTTTTAAAGGAATTCTCAGCCTAGTGAAAAGTAGTCTTTTTAAAGCTTAGTATATTTGAAAGTTTATAAGAGTTTAGAGGTAGAGAATGGAGGGTAAGAGGGGATCATCTCTAGTTGGTGAACCAAATTAGCTCAGTGTAGATAATACTCTCACATTTTTCTTGTTCTGTTCACATCATTCTTGGTATAGAATTTGTTTTTCTTCCCTTCATTTTCATAAAAATGAACAAGAAAACAGCAATCATAAAAACAGCAGTCACAGAACACATTGGTGTGTGTGGAAAACTTTATTAAAGGTTTGGAGGAATTGAAAAAACAAACCTGGTGGCTCTGATGGTAAAGAGTCTGCCTGTAGGGGGGCAGCCCTAAGATGGCAGAGGAGTAAGACGGGAAGACCACTTTCTTCCCCACAAATTCATCAAAAGATCATTTGAACACTGAACAAATTCCACAAAAGAACTTCTGAATGCTAGCGGAGGACACCAAGCACCCAGAAAGGCAGCCCATTATTTTCGAAAGGAGGTAGGACAAAATATAAAAGATAAGAAGAGAGACAAAAGAATTAGGGACAGAGACCTGTCCTGAGGAGGGAGTCATGAAGGAGAAGATGTTTCCAAACACCAGGAAACCCACTCACCGCTGGATCTGTGGGAAGTTTTGGAATCTCAGAGGGCAACATAACTGGGAGGAAAAAATAAATAAATAAAACCCACAGATTACGCATCTAACTGCAACTCCCAGTGGAGAAGTGGCCCAGACGTTCCCGGCCGCCACCAGCAAGTAGGGGTTGAACAGGGAGGCGTGGCCTGCATTACTTAGGGTAAGGACCCGGCCTCAAAGCCCTGAGGACAATCTGAGGGAGCTAATGTGAGATAGCAACTCAAACTTCGGGTTAGCCAGAGAGAAAAAAAAAAAAAAAGAGAGAGAGAGAGAGAGAGAGAGAGAGAGAGAGAGAGAGCTTTCCCATGAAAAGCTCTAACCTAAGGCACTGCCAGCCCGCTCACAGAACAAAGGACTGAGCAAAAACCAGAGAAGAGCTAGCTGGCTGCAGACTGGCCCATCCCCTACCTGAGGCAAGAGGCAGGCAGGCAACAGCCAGAGCTGGCAAGGGGCAATCTCAGCCCCAGAGACGGCATCATTTACCAAACTGTGAGCAGGCTCCCAGTTGCTAACCAAGTCTTCTTGGGATCCTGGATGGTTGACATCTGCCATGAGGGTCACAGCCAGAGATCAGCTCCCCAGAGGAGACACACGGCACACCTGAGATGGTGCTCCTGCTGCGCACCCAGGAAACTGAGCGGCTGGGAAGGGGGAGGTGATAAGATGCACTGACCAACCTGGGGAGAGTGCACTAGCCAAGCACCTGGTCGCCTGAGCTGCGGGGACCTGGGAAGGGCACAAAACACAGGCCAGACGGAGTCTGTGCCTTTGTGGAGTACCTGAGAACCTGAACCTGAGTGGCTTAGACCTGGGAAGTGCACGCAACCCAGGGCCCGCCTCAGACAGTTCCCCTGTAGAGCAATCTGGAGCTTGAGCAGTGTAGACTGAGAAAGCATGCATGCTGTGACTGGGAGCAAACCCAGTGTGGTCAAACCCAGTGTGGGCCCCACACACACCAGTGATTTGTTTGCAGTGTTCCTCCTTCCCCACAGCATAACTGAACAAGTGAGCCTAAATAAGTGACCACCTCTGCGCCCTTGTGTCAGGGCAGAAATTAGACACTGAAGACACTTGCAAACAGAAGTCAAAATAAACAGAGGGAACTGCTTTGGAAGTGACAGGTGCAACAGCTTAAAACCCTGTAATTAGCACTGACTGCATCGGAAGGGGCCTATAGACCTCAAGAAGTATAAGCTGGAACAAGGAACTATTTGAAACTGAACTGACCCCACACTGCCTGCAACAGCTCCAGAGAAATTTCTAGATGTATTTTACTATTATCATTAAATTAAAAAAATTTTTAAGTCTTTTATTATTCCTTTAATTTTCTTTTTTATAACCTACTATTACCTTGCAAAAAACAGACCCTATTTTTAAGGCAAATTTCATATATATATATATTTTTTATAATTTTTGTGATTTTGTTTTGCTTTTTTTAATATTGTATTTTGAGTGTCTAACCTCCATTCTAGATTTTTAACCTTTGCTTTTTGGTATTTGTTATCAACTTTGTACCTTTAAGAATCCAATCTTCAGTACTCATATTTACTTAGGAGTGTGATTACTGGCTTGATTGCCCTCTCCCCCTTTTGATTCTCCTTTTTCTCCCCTAGGTCAACTCTATCTCCTCCCTCCCCCTTCTCTTCTCTACCCAATGCTGTGAATCTCTTTGGGTATTCCAGGCTGTGGAGAACACTTAGGGAACTACTGGTTAAATTGTCTCTCTTCTTTTGATTCCACCTCTTTTCCTCCTGATCACCTCTACCTCCTTCCTCCCTATTCTCTTCTATATGTAACTCTGTGAACCTCTCTGGGTGTCCCACGTGGTGGAGAGCACATAGGGAATTGATTATTGGCTAGATTGCTCTCTCCCCTTTGGATTCCTCCTCTTCTCCTCCTGGTCACCTGTATCTCTCTTCTCCCTCTTCTCTTCTCCATGTAACTCTGCAAACCTCTCTGAATGTCCCTCACTGTTGAGAATCTTTTAACCATTAACTTAGATGTTTTACCATCAGTTTTGTTTGGATGGAGAAGTCTTGAGGCTATTGTAAGAATAAGATTGAAAATCGGAGGCAGGAGGCTTAAATCCAAAACTGAGAACAAAACTCCTGAGTCCAGGGAACATTAATCGACAAGAGCTCATCCAAAAACCTCCATATCTACACTGAAACCAAGCTCCACCCAAGAGGCAACACGTTCCACAGCAAGACATACCCTGCTAATTCTCCAGCAACACAGGAACATAGCCCTGAGCATTAATATACAGGCTGGCCAAAGTCACACCAAACCCATGGACACCTCAAAACTCACTACTGGACACTTCATTGCACTCCATAGAGAAGAGATCCAGCTCTACCCACAAGAACACTGACACAAGCTTCCCTAATCAGGAAACCTTGACAAGCCAATCATCCAACTCCACCCACAGGGAGGAAACTCCACAATAAAGAGGAACCACAAACTTCCAGCATACAGAAAGGCCACCCCAAACACAACAATCTAAACAAGATGAAAGACAGAGAAATATTCAGCAGGTAAAGGAAAATGATAAATGCCTACCAAACCAAACAAAAGAGGAGGAGATAGTGAGTCTACCTGAAAAAGAATTCAGAATCCAAAATCTTGAAAACAAAATGGAGTTACAGATAAATAGTCTGGAGACAAGGATAGAGAAGATGCAAGAAAAGTTTAACAAGGACCTAGAAGAAATAAAGAAAGAGTCAATCAATGATGAATAATGCAATAACTGAGATCAAAAGCACTCTGGAGGGAACCAACAGTAGAATAGCTGAGGCAGAAAATAGGATAAGTGAGATGGAAGATACCATGGTGGCAATAAATGAAGCAGATAGGAAAAAAGAAAAAAGATTATAGGAAATGATGACAACCTCAGAGACCTCTGGGACAATGTTAAACACCCCAACATTCAAATCATAAGAGTCCCAGAAGAAGAAGACAAAAAGAAAGGCCATGAGAAAATACTTGAGGAGATAATAGTTGAAAACTTCCCTAAAATTAGGAAGGAAATAATCACCCAAGTCCAAGATATCCAGAGAGTCCCAAACAAGATAAATCCAAGGTGAAACACCCCAAGACACATATTAATCAAATTAATGAAGATCAAACACAAAGAACAAATATTAAAAGCAGCAAGGGAAAAACAACAAATAACACATTAAGGGATTCGCATAAGGATAACAGCTGATCTTTCAATAGAAACTCCTCAGGCCAGAAAGGAATGGCAGAGCATGCTTAAACTGATGAAAGAGAATAACTGACAACTCAGATTACTGTAGCCAGCAAGGATCTCATTCAGGTATGAAGGAGAATTCAAAAGCTTTACAGACAAGCAAAACTGAGAGAATTCATCACCTCCAAATCAGCTCTTCAACAAATGCTAAAGAATTATCTCTAGACAAGAAACACAGAAAAGGTTTATAAACTTGAACCCAAAACAACAAAGCAAATAGCAACAGGATCATACTTATCAATAATTACCTTAAATGTATATGGGCTGAATGCCCCAACTGAAAGACAAAGACTGGCTGAATGGATACAAAAATAAGACCCCTATATATGCTGCCTACAACAGACCCACCTCAAAACAAGGGACACATACAGATTGAAAGTGAAGGGCTGGGAAAAGATATTTCATGCAAACGGAGACCAAAAGAAAGCAGGAGTAGCAATACTCATATCAGATAAAATAGACTTTGAAATAAAGGCTATGAAAGAGACAAAGAAGGACACTACATAATGGCAAAGGATTAATCCAAGAAGAATATATAACAATTATAAATATATATGCACCCAACATAGGAGCACCAGAGTAGGAAAGGCAAATGCTAACGAGCATGAAAGGGCAAATTAACAGTAACACAATAATAATGGGAGACTTTAATAGCCCAATCACACATATGGATAGATCAACTGAACAGAAAATTAGCAAAGAAGCACAAACTTTAAATGATACAATTGATCAGTTGGATGTAATTGATATTTATAGGACTTTTCACCCCAAAACACTGAATTTCACCTTTTTCTCAAGTTTACATGGAACCTTCTCCAGAATAGAGCACATCCTGGGCCATAAATCTAGTCTTGGTAAATTCAAAGAAAATTGAAATCATTCCAAGTATCTTTTCTGATCACAATGTGGTAAGATTAGATGTCAACTACAGGAGAAAAACTATTAAAAATACAAACATATGGAAACCAAACAACACACTTCTGAATAACCAACAAATCACAGAATAAATAAAAAAAGAAATCAAAACATGTATAGAAACGAATGAAAATGAAAACAACCCAAAACCTATGGGACACTGTAAAAGCAGTGCTAAGGGGAAGGTTCATAGCAATACAACCTTATCTCAAGAAAGAAGAGAAAAATCAAATAAATAACCTAACCCTACACCTCAAGCAACTAGAAAAGGAAGAAATGAAGAACCCCAAGGTTAGTAGAAGGAAAGAAATCATAGGACAGAAATAAGTGAAAAAGAAACAAAGGAGACCATAGCAAAAATTAACAAAGCTAAATTTGAGAAGATAAATAAAATAGACAAACCATTAACCAGACTCATCAAGGAAAAAAAAAGGGAAAAGAATCAAATCAACAAAATTAGAAATGAAAAATGGAGAAATCACAACTGACAACACAGAAATACAAAGGATCATAAGAGAGTAGTATCAGCGACTACATACCAATAAAATGGACAGCTTGGAAGAGATGGACAAGTTCTTAGAAAAATATAACTTTCCAAAACTGAACCAGGAAGAAATAAAAAATCTTAACAGGCCCACCACAAGCACAGAAATCGAAACTGTAATCAGAAATCTTCCAGCAAACAAAAGCCCAGCCTTCACAGCTGAATTCTACCAAACGTTTAGAGACAAGCTAGCACCTATCCTACTCAAACTCTTCCTGAAAATTGCAGAGGAAGATAAACTTCCAAACTCATTCTATGAGACCACTATCACCCTAATACCAAAATCAGACAAAGATGTCACACACAAAAAGGAAAACTAAAGGCTAATGTCACTGATGAACATAGATCCAAAATCCTTAACAAAATTCTAGCAAACAGAATCCAACAACATATTAAAAAGATCATACATCATGACCAAGTGGGCTTTATCCCAGGGATGCAAGGATTCTTTAATATCCACAAATCAATCAATGTGATACACCACATAAACAAATTGAAAGATAAAAACCATATGATTATCTCAATAGATGCAGAGAAAGCTTTTTAAAAAATTTAGTATCTATTTATGATAAAAACCCTCCAGAATGCAGGACTAGAAAGAACATACTTCAACATAATAAAAGTTATAAGTGACGAACCCACAGCAAGCATTACCCTCAATGGTGAAAAACTGAAAGCATTTTCCCTAAAGTCAGGAACAAGACAAGGGTGCCCACTCTCACCACTACTATTTAACATAATTTTGGAAGCTTTAGCCAAAGCAATCAGAGCAGAAAAAGAAATGAAAGGAATCCAGATAGGAAAAGAAGAAGTAAAACTCTCACTGTTTGCAGATGACATGATCCTCTACATAGAAAACCCTAAAGACTCCACCAGAAAATTACTAGAGCTAAACGGTGAATATAGTAAACTTGTAGGATATAAAATGAACACTTAGAAATCCCTTGCATGCCTATACACTAACAATGAGAAAATAGAAAGAGAAATTAAGGAAGCAATTCCATTCACCATTGCAATGAGGAGAATAAAATACTTAGGAATAAATCTACCTAAAGAAACAAAAGACCTATATATAGAAAACTATAAGACATTGAAAAAAGAAATCAAAGATGACACAAACAGATGGAGAAATATACCCTATTCATGGATTGAAAGAATCAATACAGTGAAAATGAGTCTACTACCCAAAGCAATCTATAGATTCAATGCAATCCCTATCAAGCTACCAACAGTATTTTTTTGAGAAATAGAACAAATAATTTCACAATTTGTATGGAAATACAAAAAACCTCAAATAGCCAAAGTAATCTTGAGTAAGAAGAATGGAACTGGAGGAATCAACCTGCCTGGATTCAGACTATACCACAAAGCTACAGTCATCAAGACAGTATGGCACTGGCCCAAATGCAGAAATATAGATCAATGGAACAAAATAGAAGGCCCAGAGGTAAACCCACGTACCTATGGACACCTTATCTTTGACAAAGGAGGCAAGGATATACAATGTAGAAAAGACAATCTCTTTAGCAAATGGTGTTGGGAAAACTGGTCAACCAGTTGTAAAAGAATGAAACTAGAACACTTTCTAACACCATACACAAAAATAAACTCAAAATGGATTAAAGATCTAAATGTAAGACCAGAAACTGTAAAACTCCTAAAGGAAAACATAGGCAAAACACTCTCTGACATAAATTGCAGCAGGATCCTCTATGACCCACCTCCCAGAGTAATGGAAATAAAAGCAAAGATAAACAAATGAGACCTAATTAAACTCAAAATCTTTTGCATAACAAAGGAACTACAAGCAAGGTGAAAAGACAGCCAGCAGAATGGGAGAAAAATAATAGCAAAAGAGGCAACTGACAAAGAATTAATCTCAAAAATATACAAACAGCTCATGTAGCTCAATTCCAGAAAAATAAACGACCCAATCAAAAAATGGACCAAAGAACTAAACAGACATTTCTCCAAAGAAGACATACAGATGCCTAACAAACACATGAAAAAAATGCTCAATATCACTTGTTATCAGAGAAATGCAAATCAAAACCACAATGAGGTACCATCTCATGCCAGTCAGAATGGCTGCTATCCAAAAGTCTACAAGCAATAAATGTTGGAGAAGATGTGGAGAAAAAGGAGCCCTCTTACACTGCTGGTGGGAATGCAAACTAGTACAGCCACTATGGAGAACAGCGTGGAGATTCCTTAAAAATGGAAATAGAACTGCCGTACTACCCAGCAATGCTACTGCTGGACATATACACCGAGGAAACCGGAATTGAAAGAGACACGTGTATCCCAAAGGTCATCGCAGCACTGTTTATAATAGCCAGGACATGGAAGCAACCTAGATGCCCACTGGCAGAAGAATGGATAAGAAAGTTGTGGTACACATACACAATGGAATGTTACTCAGCCATTAAAAAGAATGCATTTGACTCAGTTCTAATGAGGTGGATGAAACTGGAGCCTATTGTACATTGAAGTATATCAGAAAGAGAAATACCAATGCAATATACTAACACATATATGTGGAATTTAGAAAGATGGTAACGATGACCCTATATGCGAGACAGCAAAAGAAACAGATGTAAAGAACAGTGTTTTGGACTCTGGGAGAAGGCGAGGGTGGGCTGATTTGAAAGGGAGCATTGAAACGTGTATATTATCATGTGTGAAGTGGATTGCCAGTCCAGGTTCGATGCATGAGACAGGGTGTTCAGGGCTAGGGCACTGGGATGACCCTGGGGGATGGGATGGGGAGGGAGGTGAGAGGGGGGTTCTGGAAGGGGAACACGTGTACCCGTGGCTGATTCATGTCAATGTATGGCAAAAACCACTACAATATTGTAAAGTAATTAACCTCCAATTAAAATAAATAGGTAAATTTTTTAAAAAGAAAAGAATCTGCCTGTAATGCAGGAGAGCTGGGTTCAAACCCTGGATTTCAAAGATCCCCTGGAGAAGGGAATGGAAACCCACTCCAGCATTCTTGCCTCTAGAATTCCACAGACAGAGGAGTCTGGTGGGCTACAGTGCACGGGATCACAAAGAGTCAGTGACTCTTTCTGATGACTGAGTGACTAACACAACAACAACAAACATTACAGAAAGACAAACAACTAAAAGTTTAATGCCAGTTCTTACATTCCTAAAACTACACTCCTGTCCCATAGCTCAAGTTTCAGCTTTCTCCGTGTTACTCCCTCCTCACCTTTCTGTTTCTCACCTTTTTTTTTTTTTTTCTTAGCATCCCCCCAGTTCATGTTCTTTTCCATATAGAGCAGTTTTACCTGCTAT
Organism: Muntiacus reevesi; assembly: GCF_963930625.1. Lineage (NCBI taxonomy): Eukaryota > Metazoa > Chordata > Mammalia > Artiodactyla > Cervidae > Muntiacus > Muntiacus reevesi. Next base: position 53,163,385 of record NC_089251.1, on the reverse strand, counting down.
ATTTGTGCTTTAGATCCTAAGGATCATATCCTCAACTTTTCATTTTCTGTTCTTAAGAAGGTGATCGAAGTGTATTTCTTAATAGATACAATTTCTTCCTTAACAACTGAGACCAACTGTTAGGAATGTGTGAAGATATATGGTCTTCTACAGAATGATGAAACATAAAATTGTGAAGAAAGTCAGATGCTAAGCCTTGTCAACATGAATCTCAGACATAGGAACTGGTTACTCTTCAGACTGGATGGCAACATGTACTTAAAGGGCAGAAGTAAGAACTACATGATTAAAAAAGAAATGTATTAAAGAATGACATCACAAAGGTATTAACTTCAAGTTCTTAATAAATGATACTACGTGAGCAATTTTGGGCTTCCACGGTGGCTCAGGGATAACGACACTGCCTGCAATGCAGGAGATGCAGGTTTGATTCCTGGGTTGGAAAGATCCCCCAGAGGAGGGCATGACAACACACTCCAGTATTCTTGCCTGGAGAATCCTATAGACAGAGGAGCCTCGTGGGTTATAGTCCATAGGGTCCCAAAGAGTTGGACATGGCTAAAGTAACTGAGCACTCATGTACGAGCAATTTTAAGAAACTGATAGAAGCCCTTAAGATACGTATAATCCCCCATCTAACACCTGACTATTATATAGAAGATTTTTCTCACCCTAATCTTATACACGAACTGAGATTTGAAATCTGAATTTAATTACTTTCTTTAAAACAATGCTGTTTTTCAGTTAGAGGTCTCCCTTTCTAAGCTTATGTCAAACGTTGCTGGGCTTGTCTGCAAAGTGAACTTGCAATGAGATGGGGGAAGAAGCTTAGATCTCAAAGGATCTGACCCTGATGTAGAATTAATTGGAAAGGATCATAGCCTCCTTGATCTTGACAGGTGTGAATATCCAGGGAGCTCTGATGTGGTGACTGCGGCTCAGCCACAGTGGAGGTAGATGAATGTCAGTACTCATTTTCAGGCAGATGGCAGTGTAGATCTATTTAGAGAAAGGACAAAGCTAATAAATTGAAATGGAAAGGAGGACCTGCTTTCCCCTGTCTCTCTGAGAGAGGAGCCTGGAAAGTGTTAAATTGTGAGCACTTCAGTTTTGTGTGCTAGGCTTAGGGGAAGATTTCTGTACTGTAAGTTGAAGAATCAAAAGCAGAGGAAGGGAGAAGCAGCTCAGCAGAGAGGATGCTAGGTGAAGGCTGTGATTCAAGAGCTGCAAATGCATTGAGCCTAGCCCCTGTACTCATTGCACATGGCTCACCCCCTACAAAGTCTACAGTGTTGGGACTGATGGGCTTATAAATGGAGTGCTCAGGGATCCCATGCAGGGAGAGCTGGGGAAGGGAAGAGGTGACAGTGTCCTCAACTTATTCAAGAAATAGTCTTGTTTGGTTTGTTGTTGCTGCTTTTTCCATTAACCTCCCCCCCCTCCCCAATTAACCTAGAGTTCAGCTTTCTTTATGGTCCAACTCTCTCATACATACATGACTACTGGAAAAACCATAGCTTTGACTATATGAATGTGAGAGTTGGACCATAAAGAAAGCTGAGAGTTGAAGAATTGGTGCTTCTGAACTGTGGTGTTGGAGAAGACTCTTGAGAGTCCCTTGGACTGCAAAGAGATCAAACCAGTCAATCCTAAAGGAAATCAGTCCTGAATATTTATTGGAAGGACTGATCTGAAGCTGAAACTCCAATACTTTGGCCAACTGTTGCAAAGAACTGACTCATTTGAAAAGACCCTGATGCTGGGAAAGATTGAAGGCAGAAGGAGAAGGGGACGGCAGAAGATGAGATGGTTGGATGGCATCACCAACTCAATGGACATGAGGTTGAGCAAACTCTGGGAGTTGGTAATGGACAGAGAAGCCTGGTGTACTGCAGTCCATGGGGTCACAAAAAGTTGAACATGACTGAGAGACTGAACTGAACTGAGCTGAACCTAGAGTCTCTGTTGCCCTGTTTTCTCACAGGAAGATGACTGTATTACTCACACACCCTTGTATCTTTCTTCTGGAAGCTCAGTCCTCCAATATGTATGTTTTATTAACCCATTCTGTAGTTTCTTAACTTGCAGACATTTTTCCTCCAGTCAGTTCAGCTCAGTCTTATCTGACTCTTTGTGACCCCATGGATGACAGCATGGTAGGCCTCCCTGTCCATTACCAACTCCCGGTGTTTATTCAAACTCATGTCCATTGAGTTGGTGTTGCCATTCAACCATCTCATCCTCTGTTGTCCCCTTCTCCTCCCACCTTCAATCTTTCCCAGCATCAGTGTCTTTTCAAATGAGTCAGTTCTTTGCATCAAGTGGCCAAATTATTGGAATTTCAGCTTCAGAATCAGTCCTTCCAATGGACATTCAGGACTGATTTCCTCTAGGATGAACTGGTTGGATCTCCTTGCAGTCCAAGGGACTCTCAAGCGTCTTCCCCACCACACAGTTGAAAAGCATCAATTCTTCGGTGCTCAGCTTTCTTTATAGTCCAACTCTCACATCCATACATGACTACTGAAAAAACCCATAGCTTTGACTAGATGGACCTTTGTTGGCAAAGTAATGTCTCTGCTTTTTAATCAACTGTCTAGGTTGGATATAACTTTTCTTTCAAGGAGTGAGTATCTTTCAATTTTGTGGCTGCAGACACCATCTGCAGTCCTCCAAATTCCTGCTATTCAATTTACCTGGAATGATACTGCTCTCTTCTTCTGCCTCCATTTCTCTCTCTCTTTCTTTTTAAAAAAGTTCTTAACTTTCTCCAAAGCTAAGCTCTTTATTGCTGGAAGCTCCATCAGAGCCTCTGAGATTTGGGGAACTGCTCCTCTTTCATATCTGGCTCATTGATGAAGAACACACAATTCAAGAGATGTGGATTTTATTCCCTGGGTCAGGAAGATCCCCTGGAGGAGGAAATGGCAACTCACTGCACTATTCTTGCCTGGAGAATCCCATGAAAAGAATACACAGTCCATGGGGTTGCAAAAGAGTAGGACACAACTTAGTGTCTAAACAACAATTTAGCACTTAACATAGTATATTCAAAGTCTTCTTATTACATTCTTGTCTCCTCCAATGGTAAACTTTGTTCATTTTTTTACCCTTGTTTCCCAGAACAGTGTATCAGATATATTAAGTATTCCATTGCTAGTTGCTGAATCAAATAAACTACATGATTTTAAAGAAATATTTTACTAGGAAATTGGGAAGTGACCCTTTGAATGTCTATACACAGAATTCTCTTAAATAATAATTCTATTTGGTATTGTATAAAAATGATGGCTTTTGTAATGAAAATATTTAAATAATTAAATACCCTGATTAAATAATTCTACCCTGATTTGGCAGAAGATACGAAATAAGTGGGGGCTTCCCAGGTGGTGCTAGTGGTAAAGAACCCACCTGCCAATGCAGGAGATGTAAGAGTTGCAGGTCCAATCCCTGGGTTGGGAAAATCCTCTGGAGGAGGGCATGGCAACCCACTCCAATATTCTTGCCTGGAGAATCCCATGGACAGAGGAGCCCAGTGGGCTATAGTCCACAGGGTTGCACAGAGTCAGACACGACTGAAGCGACTTGGCACACATGCACAAAACAAGTAGAGGCTGGAAATGTGCTTGTGTGATCCTACTTGCCCTCTTGTGTTTAAAGCAGAGATGCCCACTTAAATTGGTTGATCCACTCGAAAGAAAATTCAGTTCCAGGAAGGTTGTTCCACATGCTACTGTGAGGATAGGTGACTGATTCTTGACCCCTACCATGTTTTCTAAAGAAGTGTTTATGACAATTTATAAGATTTTTAGTGGCACTGCTATGACCATCTTTGAAGAAGAAATTGAGCAAAGCAAGAGCATAAATATCAATAGTTAAATGCAGAAAGTGTAGTCAGATTTTTTTTCAAGCAGATTACCTCTGTGACATTTTTAAAGATTAGAAAGGATGAGAAACTTAGATCTTCATGTTTCCCCATTTCTCAGAAATAACTTTATAAGTTATCTAACCTGAATTACATAAGCATGGATTATAATTTATAAAATGGATAACAAAATACAAATCAACAAGTATGATTGTCATGTGTAGCCAATTGGAAGTTCAGAGTAAGTGCTATTAGAGAATTTTTTAAATAATACAGACTTTGCTATGACTTGACTCTTGATGAATAGGAGTAGCCCATGCTAGGAAGCTACACATTGTAGAGATCCCATCTCCACTATCAATCAGACCTGAGTTCAGATCTGATTTACCCCCTTTCCCAGCTGGGTGGCTTGATCCAAAGATATTGATACTCTGTGTTTTATCTCAACTGTAGCATTTTAAGTGAATGTGTGAATTAGACAGGATTACAATGATGCTTGACACAGTACCTAGCTTTTTCTAATGAATAGAAGATGATCTAAGGGTGGGCAGTAAAGCATGGTCACCTACATAGTTCAGAGGACTCCAGTTTAACACCCCTCAGCAAGGGATGAGGATATAAAATCTTCCTCAAACTTGGGGTTCTGAAGTCACATCCGTGATCTCCCGTGGCCAACTCTTGTTTTCTTAACTGGTGTCTCCAGTGTGTTTCCCACATCAAATCTATTCTCCTTCTGTTTGAAGCCACCCCCTTTCACAATTTAAGCTCAGCAGCTGCTCAGAGTATGCACAGTTTGGTGCCCCGTTGCCTTCTGCCTTGAAAATCCTCCAGAATGCATGTGGACGCCACAGGTGGCTATCTATGGAGTCAGTTCTTTTATTTTTACAGCTTTCTGCCCTCAGGCATTTCTTTGTTTCAGAGAAACTAGATTTTAAAAATGGATCCATGCCCAGAGAATTTACACATCTTCATAACACGTATCATGTACTAAATAATGAAATGAATGTGTGAATGCCAAAATCACTGTAAGCAAACTGCATAGCAACCTGCTCCCTAATGAATCAGAGTATTTTTCTTCCATTTAAAGGCATTATGAGAGCAATTTCCTGATCCTTCAAGGGTAAGTGAAAATGCCAATCATTTATTTTTTTTTATAATTACTTAAGTCTGTCATCTGATACACACTTAAAAAATAATTTACATGTTCTTTTGACCACTTCTAAAAGTGGCCTGTGTGTTATGGGGGAGAACAACTGAACTGTGTGGCTTTGAAAATGGAATTTGGGCAGGAGCATAGATTAAACATGGATAGAATGATGCACCAAGGTGCTGGTGAGCATGAATATGTTAAATGTTTTTTCCCTTGGATACCATTCAATCCTATCTTTTTGGCTTTAGAATTCAATAAAAGTAGAAGTATGTTAATGAAGACACTGCCAAAAGCAATGGGATTGTATTGAGTCATTAAAAGAGAAATTGGTAAGAAATTACTGAGTATGAAGACACTATAGGTATATTCTTTGAATTTTATTCCAAATTTATTCTCCTTGGTGGGTATAATAATACCTCATAATTTGTTCAATCAATTCTCAGAAAAATTCCCCCAAAAAGAGGCAGAGTACATTTCTAGCACTCCCTTAAATTGAGAATATTGCCAAAGTCATACTTAACTGGAAATTAAAGAGTGCTTTGCACCCATAAGGATATACAAAAATGATATTTTATGGTTTTGTTAAGGATATCATCTTCGAATGTTGAACAGCTAAACCTTTATCCCCCAGAACTCTTAAAATCAATGATAATGCCATGAACAATATAGCCCTTTCTTTTGCTATGACTTATTTCCACTGGAGGGACTCTCTTCTGTCCTAGATTCTAGTTCAATTTGAATTCAGTTCTGTTCTCTTTCTGCAAGTTCCAGATCAGACTTCTTTTACATTGCCTACCTTATTTGCTAGGCAATCTTTGTAGGGCTCTTTTCTACACTGTATTTTCATTTTTATGTGTCCCTCTCCTTCTCTGTCCCCTGTGATACTGTTCATCATTCTTTGCAAACTCCTCAAATCATGCTAGAAGTTTAATCAACAGAAAATACTTGAAAGCACACAGGGCAGATATTACAGTATCTGGATTGTGAAATGGATATCAACAGTGCAAACACAACCTTAGGCCATTTGTCTTATTTTGTTATGTTTAATTCATCTACTTTCACCTCATTTGCAAGACTTGGGAATACCTTTGGGGGTAAACTTCTTTGTCTAAGCCCACATATTTCCTGAATTCCTAGAGCTGTTCCTATTGCTATGGTTTGGGAATCCTTCTATATCTTAGTTGTAGATTTCTCAGAGTTCATTCTTCTCCAGTGTTAGATTAGAGCCCAGATTGGAACCAACTTATTCAGATACACATCAGAAGAACATTCTTCTCTACATCTAAAACTTAGGAGCTTCTTTCCAAGTATATTTCTCCTTCAGGGTGCTTCCTATTTGTAAATATCCTTCAATTTAGCCTTCTACCCACCAGCACTGGTATCATCCAGGGATACTTTTTAGAAAATTCTAATTCTTGGGCTTCTCTCTATAAATCTACAGAGCCAGGATTTTAGGAAGTGAGCCAGGGAATTGAAATAGTTAAAAACTCTCCAGGTGATTCCTGTACACAGTAGAATGTGGACTGCCACAATAAATGGCACCATTAACTATCCAATTGCTCATGCCAAACTCTGACAGTCAATCCCGACAATTTTATGTCTTTCACCCTCCCCACATTTAATCAATAGCCTAATCCACAAATTTAGTGCTTAAGGATGTCATGATTATAAAAGATACCATCTGAGACAGTGATTTATAATCTGATTAGGTAAGACACTGAAGCATTAAATTAATTAATTTCTATGTGAAATTTATACTCTTTTCACAAAACTTTAAGATAAATACTCCTTAGGGAATAAGATGCTGAGTTGTTGAACAAGATGCTAAATCAAAGCTGGAGTGAGATCCAGTCTACCAGATCCCCTCGTCCCTGCCAGGTTCCTAGGTCTTGCTTATCGTTTTCCAACTACCTCTCCAAACCTCAAAATAGACACTGTAACTTGTTAATTCCTGTTTTCAGTCAAAAAGCACAGTGTATTTTACTTTAGTATATTAAGAATCATAGTGTTAAATCGTGTGTTCTGCTTTCAGGTGATAGAAACTAATTTTCCAGAAACCCAAATTACCCAGACTGTTTTCACTACAAAGTCAAACAGAATAGAAACTTGAGCCTGATTTTTCTTGTAACTGTATCTTAGGTTACCATTTGCTTGAATTACTTCCTGACAGAATCCTTTTGTAATGACCATAGTTACAACTGATGCTTCTGAAGATATCTCTTGTTTTCTTTAGTATTTATTTTTTTCCCTTAAAATCTTACTTTAATACATGTTTTTGCTTTCTCTAAATGTCCAACATTTATAATTTCTTAAAATGAACACTTACCTTTCCCTGATTATAATGTAATGATGACGAATGGATATAATGAAAAACAAAGGAAAGTATAAAAACAAAAAGAAAATCAACCTAATTCTATGAAGTATGTATCTCTACATAAAATCAGGCTTGTAGAGGAGTCTATGAACCTCTAGGCATTTACGAAGCTCTTATCGTCCTTTTTAAGAAAAGTGGCAATAAATGTTTATTAAACACAAACTTTGTGCCAGGCAAGTGCTGAGAGCTAAGCACTTAGCAGTGAATGACTTAGATACAGATGTTAGAATGCTCTCAAGGAGTATGCAGTTTTGAATTTTATTTTATACTTTATATTTTGGCTGAAGTTGCTGTCAACATTCCATTAAGTAAATGACATCCTGTTCCTAACCCAATTCATTCACTGAACAAGCACTTACTGAGTAGTATATTAGTCAGTATAATTAATGCTAACTGCTTTAAGGAAACACCTTAAAAAAAAAAATCTCAGTGGCTTAAAATAAGACAACCTTTCTGGTTCACGTTTCAATCTGATGGAGGTTAGGCATCTCTCCCAACTGAGGATTCTGATACCTTCTATATCACAATGCCACCATTTTTTGCCAAGACCTACATGTAATGTCTCCCTTTCATGGGCTTCCCTGGTGGCTCAGATGGTAAATTATCTGCCTGCAATGCAGGAGACCTAGGTTTGATCCCTGGGTCAGGAGGATTCCCTGGAGAAAGGAATGACTACCTACACCAATATTCTTGCCTGAAGAATTTCATGGAGAAAGGAGCCTGGCATGCTATAGTCCATGGGGTCACAAAGAGTTGGACACAACTGAGTGACTACCACTTTCATGGAAGGAGGTGAATTATTACTGACTTATGTTACAATATATACAGCCACATTCCTTTGGTCTGATTGAAGTCACATGGCCCTCAACCTAACTGCATATGAAGAAGAGAGTGGAAAGGATTCTGTGAATACTTAACTTAATCTCTGCCGCAGCTTACCAAATGTTCCTCTCAAGTAATTTCCTGCATGTGGAACACTCATTTCTCACATTTTTCCCCCACAGGGATACAACCCCAAATCCCGTCTAGTCAAGGTCTAGCATAACTGGGTAATAAACAGTCCGTTCTGTCACTTTTGTTTGCCCCTCATTTTGGCTTGATGATACAGAGTATTAAAAAATAAATGCTCCACCACCCCATATTTATATACAATTGTGGAACAAGAACAGTCTAACAGTAGCACACAGGTAGAAGATAAGAATGGGGATACCCCACAGTCCCAGCACTGTAGCAATGTACAATCCCAGTGAATACTTACTGAGGAGGCTTCCCATGTTGGGGATGGTAGAAGGAAAAAAATGCACTAATTAGTCAGAGGAAGAACTTATCTCTGAAAATGGTTTTCAGCAGGACATAGAAGTAAAATTGAAAAGACATAAAAAATATCAGGCTTTTGTGGGTTGTTGGAAAGGGGATATTATCTGTAAAATGTCTAGAACAATGTCTGTCATATAATAAGCATTTATTTAACATAAGTTAACAGAGTCAGTTATACACTTTTGGCTGCAGGTCATAAAAGACTAATTCAGACTGGTTTTAAAAATCAGGAAATTTATTATCTCATAAATGCTGAAATCCAGACACACCGCAGACTTCCAAGCTGGGTTATTTCATGGCCCTGTGCTCTTTTCTTCTTTTTGCTCTATTGCAGGGCTCTTCATGAGGAGATTGCCAGCTCCAAAAGAGTCAGCACACTTTCTTTATCACATACTGTGGAAAAATGCAAGAGTTTGCCTTAGTTATAGGATGAGTTCCTTCCCCTCAGAGTGATTCAACCAACTTAGATCACAGTCTCTCACTGGACCAATAGCAATCCCCAGCATAATATCACATGCTGTGGGTTATGCACCCTCTGAGTCTCACGGGTCGTATGAGTTTGGGTGGATACCTAGGTAAGGCAGGAGTTGAGACTGGCCCAGCAACCATGAGTGTTCATGTCACTCACTGTGTCAAGTGTTATGCTAATGGCTGCACATTTTAAGATATGTGTGCCACAAGTTAAAAAAAAAAGTCTTTTTTACTCCTGGCTGAAGAAAGCTCAGGGTGTTTGGGAATGTATGAAAAATACACAGTTTGAAGGAAGTGATTCAGGAAGGACTATAGGGGAAAAATGGTGACCATGGTGGGTTAGTCTGTGAAGAGGGTGAAGGGAACTTCAGAGGCAGCAGCTTGTGGAAAATTCCAGAAATAAGTAACCATGGGGAAGACTGGGGAAAATGCAGGCCCTGGACCTGCACTGTCTCATATGGTAGCTACTACCCCCATGTAGCTATTGAACACTTGAAATGTGGATAATGCTTGGTGTTTGAATGATAATTTTTTCTTGAGACATAATGACATACAGCATTGTTAAAGTTTAAGGTGTACAGTGTGTTCATTTGATGTATTTATATATTGCAATATTATCACTGCTGTGCCATGCTTAGTTTCTCAGTCGTGGCCAACTCTTTGGGACCCCATGGACTGTAGCCCTGCAGGCTCCTCTGTCCATGGGATTCTCCAGGCAAGAATACTGGAGTGGGTTGTCATGGTCTCCTCCGGGGAATCTTCCCAATCCAGGGATTGAGCCCAAGTCTCCTGTATTGCAGGCGTATTCTTTACTGTCTGAGCCATCCAGGAAGCCCAAGAACACTGGAGTGGGTAGCCTATCCTTTTACTACTGCAGTGTTATGTAACACCTTTATTATGTCGCACAATATCATTTTTTTTTTGTAGTGTGAGCAATTAATATGTATCTATATATATCTTGGCAACTTAGAAGTCTATAATACAGTATTGTTGTCTACAATTATATGTTGTGCATTATATCTCCAGGACTTATTTATCTATGAGCCTCAAATGTCTACCTTTAAACATCTCCCCAGTTTCCCCACCCTCCAGCCCTTGGTAACCACCATTCTACTTTGTTTTTAATAGTTTCTTCTTTTTAGATTCCACATATCAGTGAAATCAAACAGTATTTGTCTTTCTCTGTGGTATCTCAGTTAGCATAAAGTCCTCAAGCTCCAAACATGTTGTCACAAATAGCAGGATTTTCTTTTATCTCAAGGCTGAATAATGTTTCATTGTGCATATACACACCACATCTTCTTTATCTGGAATTAGAATGTTTTGGATATATTGAGTTAAATACAACATTTTATTAAAATTCACTTTACATGTCTCTCTTTTATTTTTACTTTTCTTTAAAGGATGGCTTACATTATATTTCTATTGGGCAATGCTAGCTTAGACAGTATTGACTGGAAAAAAAGTGTCCAATATGAGAGTTTCCAGTTAAGTTTTATTTGGGGAAAAATGATGACTGTAGCCTAGGAAAGAGCATTTCAGCATCTCTGAGAAACTGCTCCAAAGAGATACGAGTACATGAGGAGTACATGCAATCAAGCACATCCCCTCCCCAACCACACCCCTCCCCCACCCCGCCATGGGTTTCTGCTAGTCATGAGGAGCAGTCATCACCATGTAGCATTTTAGTGCTTTTCGAGACATGAAAAGATACAAGAATTGGGCTCATAGAATTGACTTCTGATAATGCCTATCTGAAGACCTGTTTTGCCAGATTTTCCCAGAGCACAGGGTGCTTCATTTTTTTCTCTCCACTGTGAACTCCTTTCAGGGGTTGCCAGCACTGCAGCAGCACATGACTTAATCCTTGCAGAGTAGGTGGACAGGGCCAATGGCAAGTGCCAATTTGTAGTTGACAACAGACTACAATGAAAAATATAAGGAGGGAGGTAGAAAAGTGAGAATGGGTCATTCAGCAGAGGTTGGCTCAAACCAGGTCTTGAGTGGTACGCATGGCATTTAAATGTTATCCTTGTATTATTGTGGAGTCACTGAATTGGTGGATGTGCATTTCAGCAGGTTCACTGTCTGCTTTTGGAGAAAGGACTGAAGGGGGTAAAGCAACTGGCAGGGAGCCCAGAAGATAGTGACAGTAATTCAGGCAAGAAGGGATGATGCCTCAGAAAGCACTATGGATGATGAATGAACAGTATGTAAGGTGATAGAATCAGCAGAATTTTGTGATCGATGAGATGCTTGGGCAGGGCTGAAGGAGAATGTAGTGGGACTCATGGTTTTCTGGCTTAGGTGCCTGTGCTCTTGTTTTCATTGATATAGGAAACACATAAGACAGAGAAGGTTTAGAGTAAAAGTTGAAAAAATGCCATGTGGTGGAAGAGGGAGAAAACAAAAAAGAAACCAACCAACCAACAAAAAAACATGACAAGGAGTAGGGATTGGAGATAATTGTTTCTGTCACACCCTCACCAATATAGCCTCTTTGAAGTATAGAATCCATGAGGCTATTTTTGATGATTATTTTACAAATCATTTTGTTTTAGGGTATTATTCTTCTGGGTTATTATCTTTGCTGGTATTACCCACGGAGCATATTTTTATTCCCCCAGTTTCTCTTTGTTTTACTTATGCTCTTTTATTAATGAATAAGGAATCCAAGTGTCTAAGAGTAGCTCAGTATGTCTCATTAGTATTAATGGGCAGATAATTTGAGTTTTGCTTATGTGCCTCCATGCAATCGTGTCTGACTCTTTGTGACCCTATGGACTGTAATCCTCCAGGTTCCTCTGTCCAAGGGATTCTCTAGGCAGGAATACTGGGATGGGTTGCCATGCCATCCTCCAAGGGATCTTCCCAACCCAGGGATTGAACCCGAGTCTCTTATGTCTCTTACCTTGGCAGACAGGTTCTATATCTGCCTAGCATCACCTGAGAAGCCTGAGTTTTTACTCACATAAGGAACTAAATAATCTCTGTGCCTTCCAGAATGGTCAATGTGGTTTTGGCTTGTCAAGGCAGAATATTCAGCCTGTTTCAATTTTCTTTCCAGTTGCTAGGCTCAAAATGGAAGAGGGTTGGAATATAAATTGTTTACTAAGTTTTTCTTGCCATATATCCTACACTGTATTATACTCCACTATAGTTACTTGTGTTTGCATATATAAATATGATTTTATTTTCCTGGGGAGATATTGAAAGATGGAAAGGTTTTTATGGTCCTCATGGTGTTTGAATTCATTGGTGAAACTGATGTGACTGAAACATCAGGAGACAGAATGCATATGCCAGACAGGGACTGATTTTGTTCAGACTCTCTGGAAAAACATTTGGCAGCTATTTTCAAAGTTAAAAATAAACTGATCATATAGTCAATAATTTTATTAGTAGGAATCTTCTGAAGAAAAATGGAAATATTGGTTTATACAGATGTGTTACCAAATGTTCATAGCACCATGATTCATACTGGCACAAGCAACCAAAACATTCATTAAATGGTAAATAGATAAAGAAAAAGCAATACATAAATGTAATGGAATATTGTTCAGCAATGCAAAGGAGCAAAATACTAAGACAAGTTACAACATGGATAAACTTCAAAAGAATTATGATAAATTAAGAAGCCTGTCATGAAATATTACATATGGTCTGATTATATGTATATATGAAATATCCAGAAAATGCAAATCTATAGAGATAGAAAGCACAACAGTGGAAACTGGGCCTGGGGGCATGAGTGAGTGGGACTTGATTGATTAAAAATAGATTAAAGGGTGATGTTGAGCATCTTTTCATGTGTTTGTTAGCCATCTGTATGTCTTCTTTGGAGAAATGTTTCTTTAGTTCTTTGGCCCATTTTTTGATTGGGTCATTTATTTTTCTGGAATTGAGCTTCAGGAGTTGCTTGTATATTTTTGAGATTAATCCTTTGTCTGTTGCTTTGTTTGCTATTATTTTCTCCCAATCTGATGGCTATCTTTTCACCTTGCTTATAGTTTCCTTTGTTGTGCAAAAGCTTTTAAGTTTCATTAGGTCCCATTTGTTTATTTTTGCTTTTATTTCCAATATTTTGGGAGGTGGGTCATAGAGGATCTTGCTGTGATTTATGTCGGAGAGTGTTTTGCCTATGTTCTCCTCTAGGAGTCTTACAGTTTCTGGTCTTACATTTAGATCTTTAATCCATTTTGAGTTTATTTTTGTGTATGGTGTTAGAAAGTGTTCTAGTTTCATTCTTTTACAAGTGGTTGACCAGTTTTCCCAGCACCACTTGTTAAAGAGGTTGTCTTTTTTCCATTGTATATCCTTGCCTCCTTTGTCGAAGACAAGGTGTCCATAGGTTCGTGGACTTATCTCTGGGCTTTCTATTCTGTTCCATTGATCTATATTTCTGTCTTTGTGCCAGTACCATTCTGTCTTGATGACTGTGGCTTTGTAGTATAGTCTGAATTCAGGCAGGTTGATTCCTCCAGTTCCATTCTTCCTTCTCAAGATTACTTTGGCTATTCGAGGTTTTTTATATTTCCATACAAATTGTGAAATTATTTGTTCTAGTTCTGTGAAAAATACTGTTGGTAGCTTGATAGGGATTGCATTGAATGTATAGATTGCTTTGGGTAGTATAGCCATTTTGACAATATTTGACATATGTCAATGTATGACAAAAACCACTACAATATTGTAAAGTAATTAGCCTCCAACTAATAATAATAAATGGAAAAAAAAAAGAAATGAAAAAAAATAGATTAAAGGGAATTTTCGGGGGGAAGTGATTTATGTAAATGTTCAAAACTGTATTCTGATGACAGTAGTATGACTCTTTCCTGGTGGCTCAGATGAGAATCTGTCTACAATGCAGGGGACCTGGGTTCAATCCCTGGGTCAGGAAGATCCCCTGGAAAAGTAAGTGGCAACCCACTCCAATATTCTTGCCTGGAGAAGTCCATGGACAGAGGAGCCTGGCAGGCTACAGTCCATGGGGTCACAAAGACTCAGACATAACTGCTTGATTAACACATATACTAAAAATTACTGAATTGTTAAAAGTGATGAATAAATATTTTAAATGTCTGTTTTCATCTATCATTATGTAATATGTATCTATCATAAGTATATGCATGCATATTTATGTATGATACTTTTTTATACCTTTGTAATAGATGTATGCATCTCTAACAAAATTTGATTTTAACTTTATAAAAAGATGATTATGCTGAGTGTATTCTTTTGGCATTTACTTTTGTTTTCTCAGTATCATCTTATTAAGATTATTTCTTTTTTGTGTAGCTTTGTAGCTGTAATGCATAGAATTTTACCATTGTATAATAATCTATTAAAAAGTATTTAGTTATACTTCTACTAGTGATTTTTACAGTTATGGAAAATAATTTCATGTACAGTTTTACATATATCCTAATATACACGTGTGATTTTTCTTTTGCTTATATAAGAATTTCAGAACATTTTGATATTTATTACCAGACACTGGTCTTTCAAATTGCTGCAAGGGTTTATGACAAAGCCACGAGGAAAGTCCATTACTATTCTGATACAGTGTTTCATTATTAAGAAGTTCTAGGTAACTATATCTTCTCTGAGTTAATTAGATACATTTTTAAAATGTGTGGAAAATTTTTACCTTTGGAATTTTTAGCTAATTTGCTTTATGATCAGAAATAGTCTATTTTACACCTATTCTTTGAAATTTGTGGAGGCTTGCTCTATATTCTTTTTTAAATTTTATAAAATTTTTATTTATTATTTAAAAAAATTTATTGAAGCATATTTGATTTACAGTGTTCTGTTAATTTCAGGTGTACAGCAAATTGAATCAACTATACATATATACATATTGTTGACAAACAGGTTTGTTTTTTTTTTGACAAACAGGTTTTTTATGTTGAGCATTTAAGTTCAGTATTTTGCATATATCCATGTAGAGGTCAAGCTTCATAATTGTTTTTAAATGATATATATGCTTACGTATATGCTATATCATTGAGCTACTCATAAGTGACAAAGTGAAGTTGAAATTTCTCACTCTGATGATAGATTTATCTATTTATAAATGTTGCTCTATCATTTTATTGTATAATATACAGGAAACCATTTTTAGTTGTACATATGCTTAAAATTTTATATCTTCCATTATGGTGAATAAAAACTTCATCAATAGGAAACTTCTCTATTTGTAGTAAAAATTTTTTATTTGGAACCCATTTTGTCTAATGTTAATCTAATTGTACTAGCATTTTTTTTTTTTTTTCTTTAGAACTTGGCTATCTCCTTTTTCACTCTTTTAATTTTGACTTCTTAAAGTTTTTATGATGTAAGTATGTTTCTTCTGTACAGATTAAAAATAAGAACAAACATGATAATCTCTTTTATTTGCTGAGTTTACTCTTCTTATATTCAATGAAATTCTTAATATATTTGGATTTCTATTATCTTTGTTTATTGTTCAATTGTTCTACCTTTTCTTTGTTTCCTATTATCAGCTTCTTGTCAGAATTGACGTACATATCTTTGCCCTCAGACCCAAATTTTTGTGTGCTATTTATTTCCCCTTTTCCAAATTCTAGACTATTAATATTATATAGAATTTTAATTATGCATTATTGCTTAAATACTTTTTTGGTATTTAACTTTTTGAGACTTATAAACAACTATTCTCTCTATATATTAAATGTTTAATATAAAAAAATTACATCATCTTTTTGATTTCTCTTCTGTTAACATATCCTCCAAAATGTTTACATGAAGTATGTATTAAATCTTCTTAAGCCTTTATCTAAAAGGTTTATCAACACTTTTAACACACACACATCCCAAAACTCAAACATAGATAAACATATATGTATTCTTGCATTTCAACAGCAATTTAGCAACAATTTTACATTTAAAATTATTTGCCTTTAGTGTGGAGGGATAAAGTAGCAATGTGGGGTTAACAGATATATACTACTATATATGGGTTTCCCAGGTGGCCCACTGTTAACCCAGTGGTAAAGAATCTGACTGACAATCGGAAAGCCTGTGTTGGGAAGATCCCCTGGAGGAGGAAATGGCAATCCACTCCAGTATTCTTGTCTGGAAAATCTCGTGGACAGAAGGGCCTGGTGGGCCACAGTCCTTGGGGTCACACACAGTTGAACACAACTGAGCTACTGAGCACATGTGCACTGCTATATATAAAGTAGATAATCGACAAGGACTTACTGTGTAGCACAAGAAAATATTAATATATTCAGGGTCATGACCTAAAATGGAAATGTGAAAAAGAATATATATATATATATATATATATATATACATATATATATATTTATATATGAGCACTCAATCGCTCAGTGATGTCTGACTGTTTGTGGCCTCATGGACTATAGTCCACCAGGCTCCTTTGTCCCTGGTGGCTCAGAAGATAAAGAGTCTGGGTTCAATCAAAGACCTGGTTTCAATCGCTGGGTCAGGAAGATCCCCTGGAGAAGGAAATGGCAAATCCACTCCAGTATTCTTGCCTGGAGAATTCCATGGACAGAGGAGCCTGGTGGTCTACAGTCCATGGGATCACAAAGAGTCGGACACGACTGAGCAACTAACACATGTCCCCAGGGCTACCCTCACTTCAGACTACCTAGTTACACATTCAAGTGTCACTATGAACTCTCTCAGATTCAATAATTTGCTAGAAAGACTTCCAGAACTCAGGAAAGAGTTGTACTTAAGATTACAGTTTTACTATAGCAAAAGGACAACAAATCAGAACCAGACTGGTACTAGGAGGCTCCCATTTGCAAGACTTCTGTGTCCTTAGGGCTCATTACTTTCTAACTTTGATATGTAGCAATATGCAGAACACTGCCAGTCTAGGAAGCTCACCCCAGACTCAGTGTTTAGAGTACATATTAAGGCTTCATTACATAAGCATTATCGACTGAACTATTTGCCCATACAATTGAACTCAATTTTCTCCAGCCCTTAATCCCCTGAGGTTGAGCTGATCTCACATGGCTCAAACTACAACCCTCTAATCACAAGGTTGGTCTTTCTGGCCTTGGCAGCCCCCACCATGAGTCATCTTATTAGCAAAAAGATTTCAGTTTCAAGGGGTTTATAGAAATAAAAAGACATGTTCATTAATTAGGAAATTCCAAGTATTTGCAGGTTACTTACCAAAGTCCAAATCTCTCTTTAGTAGGAGTAATAGCAGCAAGCAGTAGTTGTAGCAGTCGTCATCATCACTCAGTTGTGTCTGACTATTTGTGATCCCATGACTGTAGCCCCCAAAGACTCCTCTGTCCATGGAATTCTCCAGCAAAGAATACTGGAGTGGGTTTGCCTTCTCCAGAGAATCTTTCCCACCTACGTACTGAACCCAGGTCTCCCACATGGCAGGCAGATTCTTTACCATCTGAGTCACCAGAGAAGTCCAAATCTTTCTGTGGGTAAAGTTAGTATTTTGAGATGCAGTACTGTGTTCACTTCAAAAATTGTCTTTTCATACCCAGTATTTCTCTTTTTGATTTTGTTTCATAATATCAAAATTATATATATTATGCTTACTAAAAATTCCATGTTCTAATATTTCTGCTTCTGATGGTGTCTATTATTGTTTCTTTTTTAAGTTTTATTAAGATATGAAATTTCATACTACCCAACTAGTTTCCACAGTTGTCCCTCTTAATCCTTTGTTGTTCTTCAGTCACTAAGTCATGTCAGACTCTCTGTGACCCAATGGACTGCAGCACACAAGTCTCCCCTGTCTTTCACAATCTCCCAGATTTGATTAAACTCATTTCCATTGAAATAGTGATGCTATCCAACCATCTCATCTTCTGTCACCCCCTTTTCCTCCTGCCCTCAATCTTTCCCAGAATCAGGGTCTTTTCTGATGAGCCAGTTCTTCACATCAGGTGGCCAAAATATTGGAGTTTCACCATTAGCATCAGTCCTTCCAAAGAATATTCAGTGTTGATTTCCTTTAGGATTGACTGATTTGATCTCCTTGCAGTCCAAGGGACTCTCAAGAGTCTTCTCCAGCACCAAAATTTGAAAGTATCAGTTCTTTGGTGCTCAGCCTTTTTTATGGTCCAACTCTCACATCCCTACATGACTACTGGAAAAACCATAGCTTTGACTATTTGGACCTGTGTCAGCAAATTGATGTCTCTGCTTTTTAATATATTGTTCATGTTCGTCAGAGCTTTTCTTTCAAGGAGCAAGAGTCTTTTAGTTTCATGGCTGCAGTCACCAACCATAGTAATTTTGGAGCCCAAGAAAATAAAATATTTGGAGCCCAAGAAAATAAAAAGTGGAAGCTCACTGCTTCCACTTTTCCCCCATCTATTTGCCATGAAGTGATGGGACCAGATGCCATGATCTTAGATTTATGAATGTTGAGTTTTAAGCCAGGTTTTTCACTCTCCTCTTTCACCCTCATCAAGAGGCTCTTTAGTTCCTCTTTATGTCATTAGGGTGGTATCACCTGCATATCTGAAGCTGTTAATATTTCTTCCAGAAACCTTGATTCCAGGTTGTGATTCATCTAGCCTGGCATTTTGCATGATGTACCCTTCATATAAGTTAAATAAGTGGAGTGACAATATACAGCCTTGACATATACCTTTCCTGATCTTGCACAAGTCAGTTCTATGTCTGGTTCTAACTGTTGCTTCTTGACCTGCATATAGGTTTCTCAGGGGCAGATAAGTTGGTCTAGTATTCCCACCTCTTTAAGAATTTTTCACAGTTCGTTGTGATCCATGCAGTCAGAGGCTTTAGTGTAGTCAATGAAGCAGATGGTTTTTTTTTTTTTTGAATTCTCTTGATTTTCCTATGATACGGTGAATGTTGGCAACTTGATCTTTCATTCCTCTGTCTTTTCTAAATCTAACTTGTACATCTGGAAGTTCTCAGTTTACATACTGTTGAAGCCTAGCTTGAAGAATTTTGTGGGTTCCCTTGCTAGCATGTGAGATTAGGGCATTTTTCCTATAGTTAGAACATTCTTTGGCATTACCCTTCTTTGAGGTTGGAATTAAAGCTGACTTTTTCCAGTCCTGTAGTCACTGCTGAGTTTTCCAAATATGCTGGAATATTGCTGGCAGTACTTTAACAGCATCATCTTTTAAGATTTGAAATAGCTCAGCTGGAATTCTACAACCTCCACTAGCTTTGTTTGTAGTGATGCTTCCTAAGGTCCACTTGACTTCACACTCCAGGATGTCTTGGTCAAAGTGAGTGAGCACACCATCGTGGTTATCTGGTCATTAAACTTTTAATAGTTCCTTCACCCACGGACAAAGGAGCCTGGTGGGCTACAGTCCATGGGGTTGCAAAGAGTCGGACATGACTGAGCGACTAACACACACACACACACACCTACCATTGCTCTTATGAGAAGGAGCCAGAAATCTGTGCTAATTCTGCTTCTTGATGGGACTCAGAATCAAATGCTAATTTTTGGTCCATATCATAAAAAGGAGATATTATAGGCTAAGTTAAATAATGTACTCAAGGATCTACCCTAATGAGGAATTAAAACAGATTTCAAACTTCACTGGAATTCAAAGTCTGTGCCCATTTTCCTATTTCTCTGTCCCTAGTGACTTAGCAGCAGCAGCAGCAAGAGGGTTTAGACTAGACTGAACTTACCATTTTGTGGTTCTTTAAAAATATTTATTTATCTTTTGCTGCTTTGGGTCTTAGTTGCAGCTGGCAGGATCTTTTATTGTTGCATGCAGGTTCCATAGCATAAGGCCTCTGTAGTTGTGGCACATGGACTTAGCTGCCCTGTGGCAGGTAGGATCTTAATTTTCTGACCAGGGATTGAATCCATGTCCCCTTCATTGGAAGGCAGATTCTTAACTACTGGACCACTAAGGAAATATCTTTTTTATGATTTTGTAGAAATCAAGCCATGAAATCTTTCTTTCTTTTTTTTTTTTTAAAACTTACCTTCATTGCTACCTGAGGAAAAAGCTGTTGGTATGGGTTATGAAATGTCTGCATAATGAAAAACTCACTACAACTTTGCAAATGAGCAATTTTAATAATAGGCAGTGGCATTGCCCCCTCTGTGTTTTTCCAGAGCAATTTCATTGCTGGTTTGTTTGACCTTGAAGCCTTGTGCCACCGCTTTGCACAATTAGCAGACTCTAAATGTATATTCAGGTCACATCTGTGCTGAACTGTTTTATTTATGTTGATTGATTGTGGATTATGACACAGCATCCCTACTTATTCAGGATAAGTGGAGTGAGGAGTTTTAAGGACAAACAGTGAACCAGCTGCAGAAAGGTCGAGAAGAAAGAAGAGTATAATATTGCAACTTGATAATGTAAACTTCAAGAAGGGGTTTTATTAAACCATAAAAAAACATCTGTGCCATCTTAAGACTGAAAGTTCAGGCTTATTAGGTGCTGACTGCATAATGTATTTTGCATGCAGTTATCATAATGCTCTCTTCCACCTGCCATGGTTCCTGAGGAGGAGCGTTTAGTTTATTCCTTGCCTGGAGGTTCATAGGGAAACCTCTGTATTTTTTGCCCAACTTTTCTGTGAACCTAAAAGTCTCTGAAAGTTATATATTGTGTTGGCCAAAAAGTTCATTCAGGTTTTCCATAAGATGTTATAGAAAAATTCAAGCAAACTTTCTGGCCAATTGCGCGCGTGCGCGCGCGCGCGCACGCGCGCGCGTGTGTGTGTGTGTGTTGTGTGTGAAGAAAAAGCTCTAGATTCTGTTGATTTGGAGACTCAGCAGCAGCATCGAGGACTTCAAGAAACAAAGTACGTTTCTTGCTATCTCTTCATTCTACCATCTTCAATGGCTCAGTTTCGCCTCTGGGCTGACTCCGCACAGGGCAAAGAGGCTGGTGGAATTCAAACCATTACATTCACACAAGACAATAACCAAAGGAGAAAAAGCACAATGTTCTCGGGAATCTCCTACTGAAGAGCAGAAACATTTAAGAAAACTCATTCTTTTGGTGACTGGCCAGAACTGGGTTACAAGCCCATCCTACCCCAACAGCTTTCTCCCCTATCAACACTCCATGCTAGAGTGGTACATTTGTTACAGTCCATGACCTTAGTTGACCCATTATTATGACCTAAAATATAAAGCTTACATTAGAGTTTATTCTTGGTGTTGTACATGCTATGGGTTTTAACAAATGTTTTATGATCTATATCTACCATTACTGTGTCATACAAAGTATTTTTACTACCATAAATATCCTCTGTGTTCCACCTATTCATTACACTCTCCTCCCTAAACCCTGGCAACACTGACCTTTTTACTGTCTGTAATTTTGCTTTCCTCAGAATGTCGTATGGTTGGAATCATATAGGGTGTAGCTTTTTTAGATAGGCTTCTTTCACTTGGAAATATATATTCAAGATTCTTCCATATATTTTAAACACTCCTTTATATGTGATATCCTAAGCACTTACCTTTTAATGACATTTTGAGTTGAATCTGTCTAACTTGGAAGCCCAATACAAAATAACCCATATAGTATCTAAGTCTCTATGTGATAAGAATAGAAGTCAGGGATCTGAGCTTCAGTCCTAGGTTGGGCACTAAGTATGTGTGATTTAAGGCAAGTCATTTTCTTTCTGGAACAGAAAATGCAAACTTACAATGGTGGACACTGAGACTAGCTTCCCCCAATCTATTCTGCTTTCAGATGATTGGTGTAGCCTATCAGTGTGTAGCATCCTTCTGACAGGTGTTGGAAACATATCTTAATCTGACCTGGTCAGATGGAAGAGAAGTTATTACTTTTAATAAAGGAAATCTTCCTGGTTGGATATGGACAAAGCAGCTGTATTTCTACTTGTTACCTGTAGTTATATTGCAACTGTGAGGAGAGTCAACCACATGATGAAGTCAACAGGAAGAAGAGAAGATGAGAGTTATGGAAAGAACCCAGATTACTGGGTCACTGGTCAGGTCCTGTGTGGAGTTTACTTCACATCTGGAACTTCAAGTAAAGACATATGATAAATTTATTTGTTGTTAAAGTCCTCTGGAGTCTAATTTTTGTACTTTCCAACTCATATTTTCCTGAAGGCTATCAATAATCCTTCTATAGACCAAGTGAAAGATTATAAGGGGTAGGTTTTGAAGTATTAAGACATCATACACAGTCAAGGGAGTATTATTTTTCCATTACAATAAACAGGTATGTCTCCATTGGGAAGTAACATTGAGAAAATGAGAAGAAAAGTATGTATTGATATCTGCCAGGTGAAGAGAACTCTGCCTAAATTTTTAATTTTATTCTCACAAAAATCCAATATGTTATTACTAATCTCATTTTATAGCTGAGGAAGCTTAGTGTTACAAACTGAATATTTATGCTCCTTCGAAAATTCATATGCTGAAATTCTAAGCTCTGGTGTGATGGTATTTGGAGATGGAGACATTTCAGATTGATTAGGTGATGAAAGTGAAGCCCTTTTAATGGGATTAATGATCTTATCAAAGAGACTCCAGAAAACTCTCTTGCCCCTTCCAATATGTGAGGACAAAACAAGAAGACAATCTTCTGGGAACCAGGAAGTGAGTCTTCACTAGACACCAAATCTGGCAGCCTCTTGATCTTAGAGTTTCCAAACTTCAGAGTTGTGAGAAATAAATGTTTGTTGTTGAGGTCACCCATTCGGTGGTATTTTTGTTATGATGGCCTAAATGGACTAAGGTGTTGTAGCTCACAGAAGTTAATTAAAGTAAAGGTCTCAAAGGTACCTGTGGGGCTTACCTGGTTGCCCAGCAATAAAGAATCTGCCTACCAAGCAGGATACCTGAGTTCAATCTGTGGGTCAGAAAGATTCCCGTTCTGGCAACCCACTCCAGTATTCTTGCCTCAGAAATCCCGTGGACAGAAGAACCTGGAGGAATACAGTCCATGAGGTCGAAAAAGAGTCAGACACGATTTAGCAGCTAAACAACAACAAAGGGTACACGATTCAATTCAGTTCAGTTCAGTCGCTCAGTCGTGTCCGACTCTTTGCGACCCCATGAACCGGAACACGCCAGGCCTCCCTATCCATCACCAACTCCCGGAGTCCGCCCAAACCCATGTTCATTAAGTCGGTGATGCCATCCAACCATCTCATCCTCTGTCTTCCCCTTCTCCTCTTGCCCTCAATTTTTCCCAGTATCAGGGTCTTTTCAAATGAGTCAGCTCTCCACATCAGGTGGCCAAAGTATCGGAGTTTCAGCTTCAACGTCAGTCCTACCAATGAACACCCAGGACTGATCTCCTTTAGGAGGGACTGGTTGGATCTCCTTGCAATCCAAGGGACTCTCAAGAGTCTTCTCCAACACCACAGTTCAAAAGCTTCTATTCTTCAGTGCTCAGCTTTCTTTTCAGTCCAACTCTCACATCCATACATGACCACTGGAAAAACCATAGCCTTGACTAGATGGACCTTTGTTGACAAAGTAATGTCTCTGCTTTTCAATATGCTTGGCAAATACTAAATTTTGAATTGCCTAGATTTGGCTGTTTTCAAAGTCTGTGTTCTTCCTACTACCATAAGCTGCTTTCAGCTGAATTATCCTGGGAACAATGTTATAAAAATGGCATTTGAGCTAAGTCCTGAGGGAGGTAAGATCTATCCAAAAGGGTTAATAGCTTGTGTAATGGCACAGAGTTGTGGGAAATCCTGTGGTGTTGAGGAAATGGAC
This sequence comes from Muntiacus reevesi, assembly GCF_963930625.1. Taxonomy (NCBI): domain Eukaryota; kingdom Metazoa; phylum Chordata; class Mammalia; order Artiodactyla; family Cervidae; genus Muntiacus; species Muntiacus reevesi. The sequence continues at coordinate 53,139,498 of NC_089251.1, read as the reverse complement.
TGAATGTTTGCATTCCCTCACAGATTCATATGCTGAAATTCTAGCCCCAGTGGGATGGTATTTGGAGGGAGAGGCTTTTCCGATTCTGGCAGTTTTTGCTCAGTTTTTAAATATTTCTGTGGAAGGATGTGTCCTTGCAGCTGACTACCCCATCAATGTTGCTCACTTCATTCTTTCCTCCACTTAATTTTGTGAACTCTGTTTAATCATGGCTCTCACTTCCCCTTCTATCCCAGCCTTCAAAAACAGGAGCTTTTTTTTTTTAAACTGATTTTAGTGTTTTTGTTGCTTTGTGTTATGATTGTGTGTGTTGTATGTGAATGTTGAGGAAATCTGAGTGATGGCAAATTGAAGATACAGTTAAATTACCCATAATTAGGTGTCTCTAAATATACATTTCTTTCTACATTGGGAACCATTTGATGAAAGGGACATAGTTCTCTTCTCATGAAGTATTTTAAAACTGGTAATCAGGAACTGATCTATCTAATACAAGGGACAACTAAATGTTTATTGAAGCTAATCATTGTCGAGCTCATTGTGTTCTGGTTTATAGGGAGTAAAAAAAGATAACCATTATGAGGGAATTAACACCATGAAATATAAATCTTGAGAGTAATTAGGTCACAGTATATTTATCACTACAGAGTGTATTTTAATTTTTAATCTGGGCTTTTGTTCCAACTGACAAAATAGTGGCTTGTTTGCAGGCTTCCACTGAAACAGATTTCCCAGAGTGGGATTTGGTGCCTCAGTGAACCCCTCTGTGTTTCGTTTGCCATCAAGTCAGATGTACTGTGTAATCCCTCAGTGAGAGGTCCCAAGGAAATACTGTGCTGCTTTCAAATTGTCTACATTTTCCCCACATACGAATCACAAGGTAAATGAAAATGGTCTGTTTGAGCAATGCATCCCCATTTGCAGGGAAATGAAAGAGAAATATTATTACAAAGGTATTGAAATTATTATGTGAGCATCTGGAATGCTTTTTTATGAGCCCAGAGTGAAGATAAATCTCCTGAGAAACCTCAAAATTGAAAAACTCCAGTTGGGATACTTGGACATGTCGCCCATGGCAGAAATTTTTCCTGCTTTATCCTCACCCCAGTCATAAACAATATGTATATAATTCAGATGCAAAAGGTAACGGGATTTCAGAAACATATCTCTGTACCTATAGCAATCATTCCTAAAGAAATACTATTTGTTAAAATTAGTAGATATGGAGATGTCTTTGGGGGCATTTAATAAAACAACAGAAGTGATGCTAGAATTTGTTCACAAAACTCAAATATGAATCCTGACTCATGTTTATGATGTGGTTGGAGTAAGAGGTTTTGGTTCTCTGTTTCCTCATTGGTAAAATGGGATTCATTCTTCTGGACCAATAATTTCATTGGATTGACATGAAGATTTGATGATACATCAGAAGAGAAAGAAGAGGCAAAATGTTGAGCAAACTATTTAAATTCTCACTTTGCCACTTACTTAATATGACCTTTGATAAGTTATCTCATCATTTTAGAGCCTCAGTTTGCTTATGTGCAGCCTGGAGAGAGCAATGTTCATCTCACAGGGTATTGTGGAGATTTCTCAAAATCCAGTTGATGGATTTTGGACATTTTAGGAGTGCAGTCATTTGTTGAATAGGTATATATAGCAAAAATTTTCTGTTTTTAAGAACTTTGCTAATGAAAGTACAATACCATCCATTTCAAGTTGATTTGGGAGAAGTTTTACCATAAAAAAAATTAGGAATAATATTTGATCCATTGTGCTGTGCTAAATTGCTCAGTCATGTCTGATTCTTTGGACCCATGGACTATAACCCACCAGGTTCCTCTATCCATGAGATTCTCCAGACAAGAATACTGGAGTGGATAGTTTATCCCTTCTCCAGGCAGATCTTCCCCACCCAGGAATCAAATTGAAGTCTCCTGTATTACAGGTGGATTCTTCACCAGCTGAGCTACCAGGGAAGCCCATTTGACCCATTGATAGGTTCCAAATTCATGAAAGAGTGTAATGGTATGGATAACAAATAGTTTATGTTGTTAGATATTACACATTGCCATCATATTTACTCAACTCTGCCAACATGGCACAAAAATTTTATTTATGGTAAAAGCCCCGAGGAAGAAAGGAGCATGCTCCTTTGGAAGAGTCAGAGAACCCATGATAAGGTTCCTTTACTTCATTGGGAGTTATTTCCAGGTAGAGGGAAGGGCATTGCTATGACCTAGATCCAGGCCGTCCATTTCTCTCCTTCTTTGTTAGATATAAATAAGGACCATTGTAGTGAAGGTGCTTTGTAGAGTACAAAGACCCCTGTTGTTATTTAGTGGCTAAACCTGCCCAACTCTTTGCGACCCCGTGGACTGTAACCTGCTAGGCTCCTCTGTTTATGGGATTTCCCAGGCAAGAATACTGGAGTGGGTTGCCATTTCCTTTTTCAATAAAGCCCTGTGCCAGTGGCAATTATCTTTTAGTGAAAGGTGATGAAGAGACTTGAGTTAAGGAGTCAATTAGAAGGGACTAGGTCTCTGCACTCAGGAATATGTGGAGGATTTCAGTAGGAGTTCTACTGCCCATCAGCTGTTAGACCAGCTCCTTGGGGCTTGTTCATTCTTTTCATCTACCCTCCTGCCCCTTTGTCATGGTTCACAGTGTAATGGAGACTGCTTCTCAATCTAGCACTTGCCACTAACAGCTGTATGACACCAGGGCCATCACCTTCCCGTTTTGGGCCTCAGTCTCCAAAACTGTGAAAGGAATGGGCTTGACAAGATGATTTCTAGGATCCTGCCTGCCTTCCTGTTGCATCTATCCCATGGGTTGTGATGGAATGCCCTGGAACCTTTACTGCCTTTGCAGAGCAGCTGATAGGCTTAAGTTCTTTCAGACATTGAGGGATAATCTTCCTTTGAGTGAGGCCTTGTGTATGCAGCCCTCTGGGGGGAACCACTCTCAGCAGAGTGCTTCCCTGATGGCTCAGAGGTTAAGCATCCACCTGCAGTGCAGATCCCTGGGTTGGGAAGATCCCCTGGAGAAGGACATGGCAACCCAATCCAATATTCTTGCCTAAAAAGACCCATGGACAGAGGAGCCAGGTGGGCTATAGTCCATGGGGTCGAAAGAATCAAACATGACTGAGTGACTAAACCACCACCACCACACTCAGCAGAAAGCCCCTAACAGGTGGCCAAGTCTCTTCCTGTTTCCCCTTCAATAATGTTGAGAGCAAACTGTAAACAAGACAACATCTAGAGGGAGATCACAAGATGAGCCTGCATGTTGTGGAGGATGACGATGACTCCCTATCTCAATGATTAACTGAGATTTTACTTCCAGTTTTTCTTTTAAAATTTCCATAACCAGGTCAAATCTGCGGAGTTGATTTTTGTGGATACTGAGTTCACCACCTCCCCAGATGACTGCCATGCTGATTAAAAGTGACATTCCTTTCCACAAATGTTTGCCTCTCTTGAGTATTGATTTTTGAGTTGTGAGCAACTGGATCTGAGTTCAGGAACTTTTGAACAGGCTAATTTTGTACTGAATTTCACCACGTAGTGGATAATATCTGCAAAATATTTCTTTTACAGAAACTAGGAGATAAATTCCCACTCATCCATTGTTCCTTTTTTCCTTTGTTGTTGTTCTGTTGCTCAGTGATATCCAACTCTTTGCAACCCCATGGACTGCATGGACCAGGTTTTCCTGTCCTTCACTATCTCCTGGAGTTTGCTCAAACTCATTTCCATTGAGTAGGTGATGCCATCCAACCATGTCATCCTCAGTCATCCCCTTCTCCTCCTGCCTTCTATCTTTCCCAGCTTCAGGGTCTTTTCCAAGGAGTCAGCTCTTTGCATCAGGTGTCCAAAGTACTGGAGCTTCAGCTTCAGCATCAGTTTATCCAATGAATATTCAGGGTTGATTTCCTTTAGTATTGACTGGTTTGATCTCCTTCCTGTCCAAAGAACTCTCAAGAGTTTTTTCTCCTTATGTGTGTGTGTGTGTGTGTGTGTGTGTGTTATTAGCTCAGTTGTCTCCAACTCTTTGTGACCCAATGAACTGTAGCTCACTCCTCTGTCTATGGAATTCTCCAGGCAAGAATACTGGAGTTGGTTGCCTTTACTGACAGCATAATTCACATATACTTAACCCTGTTTTATTAGGATTTGCAGAACACATTTCTACTTGTCTTTTTTTTTTTAATTAAAAAAATTTTTTTTTTCTACTTGCCTTAACCAGGTCTTTAAATGGAGTTGAGGAGGCAATGCAGTGTAGGGGTTACTGCCACAGCTCTGATATCTGGGACACACGAATCCTAGTCCTAACTTTGCCATTTACTGTCTCTGTGGTCCTCCCTTGCCTTGTGTTTTGCAACATAACCATGATGCCAGGTGGTGCTAGTGGTAAAGAACCTGCCCGCCAATGCAGGAGACATAAGAGATGTGGGTTTGATTCCTTCGGTAGGGAAGCTCTCCTAGAGGAGGGCTTGCAACCCACTCCAGTATTCTTGCCTGGAGAATCCTCATGGACAGAGGAATCTGGTGGGCTACAGTCCATAGGGTTGTAAAAAGCAGGACATGACTGAAGCAACTTAGCACACACACATACTACTTCATGGAGAAATTTCAATGATTAAGTGTGACAACGGCAATTGAATTTTAAACTCTTAGCTGCAATGCAGTAAGTCTCAAAAAATAATTTTCATTGTTATTATTATTTTTTATCCTTTGGCTTTCCATAGAAAATTGTCTTTTCATGATATCAAGAAAACAGATTTGGAAGGCTTTTCTCTTTTCCTTCTATTTCAGCTCTCATAATTGGCTGCTCTGCTGCTGTATTATCCTCCAAAGGAATGCTCCATCTCCCTCATCCTGATGGAAAACAATTGTGACACACATGTAAACACAAACCCTTTATCATGTGATATTACCTTGCATATCTTCATTAGTTACTAAAGTGTTGGTTAAGCCAAGAAGAGCCATGAAGCAGAAAGTGGTATTTTTTTTTTTTTTTCATTTAGCAAATTAAATGCTAATTGAATGGGATTTACAGGTCTGTTTGTAATAGTATTGTGCTGTGATGCAGGGTGTCATTGGTTGTGGATACAAGTTGAAGTGCCAAGACCAAGGCATTTCAAAAATTAGCCTAGGAAATGAGGCAAGAGGCTCCAACAAGGTCAGAGCAGGGGGGCCAGGTGGGGGACTTTCAAAGTAACAGGTTCATAGAAAACAGTGAGTCTAAAGCAGAAGCTGGCAGAATTCGTAACAGGTAGGATGGTAAATATCTTAGGTTGTAGGCCCTTTAAAAGTCTCTCAGTCCTACTCAGTTCTGTCATTGTGGCAAAAAGGAGGTGTAGATAACTGTAAATCAATGGACAAGGCTGTGTTTTGATAAAATTTTGTAGGCACTGAAATGTGAAATTTTCCTTCTTTTGTTGATGTTTTGTTTTGGGCATTTAAAAAAGTCAAAATCACTTGTAACTGCTTATAGTATAAAAAACAGGTGGTGGCTGGTGGAAGTTCACTGACCCTTAGTCTAGAGTGGAATTGCAAAATACAGAGGATTGAACAAGCTAGGACATCAAAAGTACAAAAATACAGCTATTAGACAGGCCCAGGCTTCTTGGGGAGCAGCTTAGCAGGCTCTTGTGTCAGCCAGGAAATGTGGCTACAGTTGACTCCTGGGCTCTGGCTAATCCTTAGGTGTGGCCTGAGGCCATTGTGATTCCTAGAGGGACACACAAGAAAATGAAGAAGGCTGACAGACAGGCTCTGGCTCTGGCAGGTCCGGACCTACTTTATCCTATTATTTCTAAAATGTTTTTTCAAAGTTACCGTGTCTCCTTCTGCTGGTTTTGACTCCTCTCCTTTTAAAAGACTTGCCACTGTCTTCCTGATAATCCATCTAAATAAATGCCCTGAGGCTTTCCTAAAGTCCATTTTGCTCTAAGGGAGATTTTGTGTAAGGTGGGTGCATCCTTGAATTTCAGATGAGGTTTACTTACCTAAGAGCTAAAAGGAGTTCCTGACAAGCCAGTCACCCAGAACGACTTACAGACCAGACTCTGGTACACACAAATACTATCTTATTCTTAAATGTCTTCTATTAGTTAATCCTGCTCTGAAAAAAAGTTGTGCTTCTTTCTCTTATCTGCATAAAACAGCTGAAAATGCGTACCCTGAAGACAATGTCAAGCCTGGATAAATTCAAGCTCTACCACATGCTGACCAAGTGACCTTGGATACATTATTTGAATTTTGCCTCATATGCATATTTGGAATGAATGTGATTCCAGGTCCAATGATGTAAGCATATTCCAGTTTGTAGAATGTTTGGAAATAAAGGTATTAGGAAAGCTTAATAATTTGTATCATCCAGTGTATGTATATTTTCAATCATTTGGAAGCACATTTTAAATATTTCATGAGAGTCTTAAATACATTCTGGACACACACATATAAACCCTGCAGTAGGCTGCCTGGGGTATATATATGTGGTTTTTGATCTCAAGAGTTTATCTTTAAGTGGAAATCTTGTGTAGCAAAAGAAGCACTGGCTTTAAGAAAATAGAACTTGCCGTAAAGGCCTGGCTCCACCCTTAACTGGGCTACCCTGGTGGCTCAGATGGTAAAGAACCTGTTTGCAATGCAGGAGATCTGGGTTCCATCTCTGGGTTGGAAAGATCCCCTGGAGGAGAGCATGGCAACCCAGTCCAGTATTCGTGCCTGGAGAATCTCCATGGGCAGAGGAGACTGGCAGGCTGCTGTCAATGGGGTTGTAAAGAGTCGGACATTATGGCTACTAAGCACAGCACAGACACCTTTAATTAGCTAGAGTGGTGGGAGAGTTGCTTATCGTCTCTGAGTCTTTATTTCTTCATTTAAAAACTGGAGATATTAACCCTTGTCCTCAACACAGTATTATTTTAAAAATCAACAGAAATCAAAGTTAAAAAAAAAAAAAAGTAAAGTGCTATGCAAATCTAAATGTTGCTTCATTAACATAATTTTCTCTCCTGTGGCACCTTGAAAGTCTGCTTAAAAATTCAACTGTCCAGTTTGGAAAGCACCAGCAGAAAACAGTAGCTTATAGAAAAGTAGACTTTTACAAAAAGGTAATGATTCATCAGTAGGTGAAACTTATCTATTGAATTTTATATATGGCCAGAGGACCAAGTTCAATGTATGATTTGTGAAAATTCAAAAGTTACTCTCAAGGTTCAACAATTGAATTTTCACTTTATCATGAAGCAAGATTCTTCCCGCACTGTCCACAAATGGATGATTTTCCTTTCTCTGCTTAATGAAACAAAATGTGGAGTCACTTAAGCACTAGGAGTTTGATGATCCCCTTTGATCTGGAGAAATCAGAGACAGCATTTCTGCCAGAGTATTGGGGGGAAGAAAATTCTTTCCCAGTATCTAAAGAAGGTCAGACAACTTGCCAGTTTTGTGAGAGCAGTCAAGCGGTTAGCTAAACTAATTGCTTCCCTGAAATGGCCCTTGGGATTCAAATGCCTGGTATATCAGGTGTTTGGGTCCTGAGGGCTGATCTCATATCATATTACTTGCTTACCCATCTAGTACCCAAAGCCAAAAGCAATATAGTTTAAAACAAAACAAAAATAACTAGAAAATTGTTCATTCAGTGTGTACACAGTGACCCAAGTTAAGGAGGCTGATTCCTTATGTGTGGACTTCCTCTCTTGTTCTTCTGTCATGGGCCTCTCAAAAAAGCAAAAGACTCTGATTTTGAATATAAAGTCTGCAAAGACAGTCTCAAGCTATTAATGAAAGAAGAAAGATTTCTTTCTATTTCATGTATAAGGCCTCTCATTTTAACCTCTGCTTATTCATCATAAGAAATATGAGTGTGATAAAGGAAATAAAAATACCAAAAGATTAGTGGAAAAGAAGGACTTTTTTTAAAAATTGTTTTTTAGTTTTTATAATGTTGTGTTGGTTTCTGCTGTACAACAATGCAAATCAGCCATAATTATACATATATCCCCTCCCTCTTAAGCCTCCTTCTCCTCCCCCATCCCACCTCTCTAACATATATCCACTATCATGTATAAAATGGATAGCTGGTAAGAACTGCTGGTAAGAACAGCTCCCTGGTATAATACAGGGAGCCCAGTCTGGCTTTCTGCAATGACCTAGAGGACTGTTTTCTATTGGTCCAGTTTGGTGAATAAAGTATAAAAACAGTATTGTTTCAAGGATTCCTATCTGGCCAGATTTCATTGACACTGACAGTAGGCATAAACCAATGCATGGTGCCAGATACTTTGGGGAAATAGAAGTTGTACAGACAATGACGTTTAAAGAGAAGACATGCAGGTGAAATAGCTTGAAAATCACAGGAAAGCCTTGTCAGGACACGTGCAAGCTTATCTTTGCGGCTACAATCTCTGTCTTCAATTTCTGATTGCTGCTAGTTGGTGACTCCTACATTCTTAACTCCAGTTCAGTTCTGTTCTCTGCATTCCAGGTCAATAAATCCAATTACCCATTTTATATCTCCACGAAAGTCTCCAAGGCATATCTGAGTCAATGTGTCCAAAACTCATCATCTTCCACCTAAAACTGGATTTATTTTAGTGTTCCCTCTCCCACAAATTGACCAATCATCATTAGTCAAGGAACAAACCAGAAACTAAAGAATGGTTTTTGAAGCTTCATTACTCTTCACACATCACAGCTATTTCATCACTTTATTCTTTTAAAGACTATTTTTAAGAGCAATTTTATATTAACAGTTAAATTAAGAGGAAGGTAGAGATATTTTCTTGTTCCCACATATGTAATAACCTCCCCATTATCAATATCCACCATCAGAGCAGTACATTTGTTACAAATGATGAACATATATTGACATATCATTGTCAACCAAAGTCCATAGTTTACATTACAATTCATGCTTGGCGTCATACATTCTATTATTTTACTACCCTAAAATTTCTCTGGACTTCATCTATTCAACTCTACTGATTCTTACCCAGCAAGAGCAATCACTTATCTTTTTATTGTCTCTATAGTTTTGCCTTTTTCAGAATATTATGCTGTTGAAATTATACAGTAATGTAGGCTTCTCAGATTTTTTTCTTTAACATGGCAATAGGCATTCAAGTCTAGGTGTCCCCCATATCTTTTTATGGTTTTATAGCTCATTTCTTTCTAACATTGAATAATATTCCTTTTCCTGGATGTACTACAGTATATTTAACCATTCACTTACTGAAGAACATTTTGGTTGCATCCAAGTGCTGGTAATTACAAATAAAGCTGGTATAAACATCCTAGTGCAGGTTTTTATTGGACTTATTTTCAGTTCCTTTGCACAAATACCAAGGAGTGGGATTGCTAGATCATAAAGTAAGAATATGTTAGGTTTTATAGGAAATCACACAAACTGTCTTCCAAAGAGACTGTACCATTTAACATTTGCACTGGCAATGAATGAGAGATCACTTTGCTCCACCTCACCATCAGTTGGTGCTGTCATTTTTCTAGATTTTAACCATTCTAATAGGTATATAGTAGTATCTTATTGTTGCTTTAAGTTGCATTTCCCTGATGACATATGTTGTGGAACACCTTTTCATATGCTTATTTACCATCTGTATATTCTCTTTAGGGATCTAACAGAAGCAGATGATATAATGAAGAGGTGTAAAAATTACACAGAAGAACTATACAAAAAAGATCTTTATGACCCAGATAACCACGATGGTGTGATCACTCATCTAGAGCCAGAGATCCTGGAATGCAAGTCAAGTGGGCCTTAGGAAGCGTCACTACAAACAAAGCTAGTGGAGATGATGGAATTCCAGCTGACCTATTTCAAGTCCTAAAAGATAATGCTGTGAAAGTGATACACTCAATATGCCAGCAAATTTGGAAAACTCAGCAGTGGCCACAGGATTGGAAAAGGTCAGTTTTCATTCCAATCCCAAAGAAAGGCAATGCCAAAGATTGTTCAAACTACAGCACAATGGCACTCATTTCACACGCTAGCAAAGTAATGCTCAAACTCCATCAAGACAGGCTTCAACAATACATGAACCATGAACTTCCAGATGTTCAAGCTGGATTTAGAAAAGGCAGAGGAACCAGAGATTAAATTGCCAACATTTTTTGATCATTGAAAAAGCGAGAGAGTTCCAGAAAAACATCTACTTCTGCTTTATTGACTATCCCAAAGTCCTTGACTGTGTGGATCACAACAAACTGTGGAAAATTCCTCAAGAGATGGGAATACCAGACCACCTGACCTGCCTCCTGAAAAACCTGTAGGCAGGTCAAGAAGCAACAGTTAGCACAGATATGCAACAAAGGACTGGTTCCAAATTGGAAAGAGTAGGTCAAGGCTGTGCATCGTCACCCTACTTATTTAATTTCTATGCAGAGTACATCCTGTGAATGCCTGGCTGGATGAAGCACAAGCTGGAATTAAGATTGTTGGGAAAAATATCAACAACGTCAGATATGCAGATGATACCACCCTTATGACGGAAAGTGAAGAGGAACTAAAGAGTCTCTTGATGAAAATGAAAGAGGAGAGTGGAAAAGTTGGCTTAAAGCTCAACATTCAGAAAACTAAGATCATGGCATTCAGTCTCATCACTTCATGGCAAATAGGGAAACAATGGAAAAAGTAACAGACTTTATTTTCTTGGGCTTCAAAATCACTGCAGATGGTGACTGCAGCCATGAAATTAAAAGATGCTTGCTTCTTGGAAGAAAAGCTATGACAAACCTAGACAGCATATTAAAAAGCAGAGACAGTACTTTGCCAACAAAAGTTTTTATTGTCAAAGATATGGTCTTTCCAGTAGTCATGAGTGGATGTGAATGTTAGACCATAAAGAAGACTGAGTGCCAAAGAACTGATGCTTTTGAACTGTGGTGTTGGAGAAGACTCATGAGAGTCTCTTGGACAGCAAGGAGATCACAAATTAGTCCGAAAGGAAATCAACCCTGAATATTCATTAGAAGGACTGATGCTGAAGCTGAAGCTCCAGTAGTTTGGTCACCTGATGCGACGAGCTGACTCATTAAAAAAAAAAGCCCTGATGCTGGGAAATACTGAAGGCAGGAGGAAAAGGGGACAACAGAGGATGAGATGGTTGGATGGCATCATTGGCTTGATGGACATGAGTTTGAGCAAGCTCTGGGAGATGGTGAAGGACAGGGAGGCCTGGCATGCTGCAGTCCATGGGATCACAGAGTCAGACATGACTAAGTGACTGAACAACAACAAAAACATATCCTCTTTGGTGAGGTATCTGTTTATGTCTTTGGCCTATTTTTTAATCAGGTTGTTTGTTTCCTTTATCATTGAATGTTAAGAATTATTTTATATTTTGGCTAACAGTCCTTTATCAGATATGTCTTTTGCAAATATTTCCTCCCAGCCTATGGCTTATCTTCTTATTCTCCTGACATTATATCTTGCAAAGCAGGGGTTTTAAATTTTGTTTAAGTCCATCTTTTCAACTACTTCCTCCTTGGATCATGCTTTGGTGTCCAATCTGAAAAGTCATTGACATACTCAAGGTCATCTAGGTTTTCTCCTATGTTATATTCCAGGAATTTTATAGCTTTGCATATTCCTTTAAGGTCTGTCATTTATTTTGTGTTAATGATTGGAAATGGTGTAAAGTCTGTGTCTGACTCTAGTTTTTCTAGCATCATTTGTTGAAAAGACATTCTTTGCTCCATTGTATTGCCTTTGCTCCTTCGTCAAAGATAGTTGGCTATATTTATGCAAGTTTATGTCTTTTCTCTCTATTGTGTTCCATTAACTTGTCTGTACCATCATTGTCTATACCATCAATACTACACTGTGTTAATTGTTTAAACTTTATTATAAGTTTTGAAGCTGAGTCACATTTGTCCTCCAACTTTGCATTTCTCCTACAATACTGTGTTGGTTATTCTAGGTCTCTGACTTACTGTGTAAACTCTAGAGTCAGTATATTACTATCTGTGACATAATTAACTGTAATTTTAAGAATGCATTGAATTTTATATCAAGCTGAGAAGAACTGACATCTTGAAAATATTGTTTCCTACCTGTGACATGGCATATCCTTCCAGTTATTTAGTTCATTTTTGATTTTACGTATCAGTGTTTCTTTTTTAACTTTCTTCACATAGGTCTTGTATATGTTTTGTTATATTTTTACCCAAGTATTTCACTTTTTGGATGAATTATATATTTTTAAAAATTTAAATCCCACTTGTTCATTGATGGTCATAGTAAAGGGATTGACTTGTAGATTAACCCTATATCCTGGAAAATTGCTGTTGTTGCTGTTCAATTGCTAAGTCACGTCTGACTTTTTGAAACCCCATGAACTCCAGCATGCCAGGCTTCCCTGTCCTTCATTATCTCCCAAAGTTTGCTCAAGTTTACATCCATTGAATTTGAGCTGTAACTGCTTATTAATTTCAGAAACTTTTGTCAGTCCTTGTGGATTTTTATATAGATGTCTGTGTCATCTTTGAACAAATGCAGTTTTATTTCTTCTTTCTTTATCTATATCCCCTATTTCCTTTTCTTATATTACATTGGCTAGAACTTTCAGTATGATATTGAAAAGGATTGATGAGAAAGAATATCCAATTTCTGAATTATTTGGTTTCTCTCTAAAGAACTCCTTTTAACATTTGTTGTAAGGTAGATGTACATGGAAAAACAGACTGGTTCCAAATAGGAAAAGGAGTACATAAAGACTGTATATTGTCACCCTGCTTATTTAACTTATATGCAGAGCACATCAGGAGAAACCCTTGGCTGGAAGAAGAAGCTGGAATCAAAATTTCCAGGAGCAATATCAATAACCTTAGATATGCAGATGAGATCATCCTTATGGCAGAAAGTGAAGAAGAACTAAAGAGCCTCTTGATGAAAGTGAAAGAGGAGAGTGAAAAAGTTAGCTTAAAGCTCAACATTCAGAAAACTAAGATCATGGCCTCTGGTCCCATCACTTCATGGCAAATAGATGGGGAAACAATGGAAACAGTGACAGACTTCATTTTTGGGGCTCCAAAATCATTGCAGATGGTGATTGCAGCCATGAAATTAAAAGATGCTTACTCCTTGGAAGGAAAGTTATGACCAACCTAGACAGCATATTAAAAAGCAGAGACATTACTTTGTCAACAAAGGTCCATCTAGTCAAGGCTACAGTTTTTCCAGTAGTCATGTATGGATGTGAGAGTTGGACTATAAAGAAAGCTGAGTGCCGAAGAATTGACTTTGTTGAACTGTGTGTTGGAGTGTGCTCTTGAGAGTCTCTTGGACAGCAAGGAGATCCAACCAGTCCATCCTAAAGGAGATCAGTTCTGGGTGTTCATTGGAAGGACTGTTGTTGAAGCTGAAACTCCAATACTTTGGCCATCTGATGCAAAGAGCTGACTCATTTGAAAAGACCCTGATGCTGGGAAAGATTGAGGGCAGGAGGAGAAGTGGACAACAGAGGATGAGATGGTTGGATGCATTACCGATTCAATGGACACGAGTTTGGGTAAACTCTGGGAGTTGGTGATGGACAGGGAGGCCTGGCGTGCCCCGGATCATGGGGTTGCAAAGAGTTGGACGCTACTGAGCTACTGAACTGAACTGAGGTGTACTGGCAACCTATTTTATTAATTTTTGTTTGTCTGATAAAGTCTTTATTTCTTCTTCATTTTTAAAAAATAATTTCACAGGGTACAGCATTCTAGGTTGGTGATTTTTTCCCTCGGTATTTAAATGCTTCACTCCACTTTCTAGTTTGGGTGATTTCAGACAATAAGTCAGAAGGTGGGAGGGGGGGGAGGTGGGAGGGGGGATCGGGAGGGGAATAAATGTAACTCCATGGCTGATTCATGTCAATGTATGACAAAACTCACTGCAATGTTGCAAAGTAATTAGCCTCCAACTAATAAAAATAATTAAAAAAAAAAAAGATATGTCCTCTTACAGTCTAAAAAAAAAAAAAAAAAAAAAAAGAATAACTCTTATCTTTTACTTCCTATAAATAATTATTTCCCCCAACTCTGGCTTCTTTCAGAACTTTTTCTTTAACTTTGTTTTCTGAAATTTGAAAATTATATGCCTAGGTGTAGTTTTTTTACATCTATTCTGTTTGGAGTTCTCTAAGCTTCCTGTTTTTTTGGTTCATATCTGCCATTAATTTAATAATTTTGTGGGACTCCCTCAGTGACTAATTCTCAGACATTATTGTTTCATATATTTTTTTCTCTTCCATTCTTCCTGTCTTATTCTTCTAGTATTCTCATTACACATGTGTTACACCTCTTGTAGTTGTCCTACAGTCCTTAGATACTCTGTTCTGTTTTTTTTTAGCCTTTGTTTTCTTTGCCTTCCTGGTTTTGAAATTTTCATTTACATATCCTCAAGCTCAGAGATTCTCTCCTCTTCCCCGTCCAGTCTACTATTAAGCCCATTAAGGCATTCTTCATTTCTGTTGCAGTGATTTGGCCTCTAGCATTTTTTTCTCACTTTCTTGGGATTTTCATCTCTCCATTTATACTGACTATCTGTTTTTACATGCTGTCTACTTTATCCATTAGACCTCTTAGCTCATTAGGGTAGGGAGGAAGGATAGATTGGAGTTTGGAATGATATGTACCCACTGCTATGTTTAAAGTAAGTTACCAACAAAAACCTACTGTAAAGCACAGAGAACTCTGCTCAATATTCTGTAACAACCTAAATGGGAAAATCATTTTAAAAAGAATAGATACATGATATGTATAACTGAATCACTTTGCTATACAACTGAAACCATATAACACTGTTAATCAACTATATTCCAATACAAAATTAAATGTATAAAAAGTGCTTTAATCATAATTGTTTTAAATTTCTGGTCTGATACTTGCTCTGTCTCTACAAATTGTGTTTTTTACCTTTTAATATGTCTTGTAATTTTTTCTTTACAGCTGGACAATATACTAGATAAAAAGACTACTATAAATAGGCTTTTGGCAATGTGGTGGTGAGGTATGGGAGGAGGGAAAGCATTCTACTGTCCTGTGACTAGGTCTCAGTTTTTTATTAAGACCATGTCTCTGGACTGTAAAACTCACAAGTGTCTCCTAGTTTTTTCTTCTCCTTTAGGTGAGGCAGAATAGCTAACATGGGCTGGACTTGCATATTTTATTCATCCTACATGGAAGGCTAGAGTAGGCTGGAGTTGTGTGTTTTCCTTCTGCCATGTGGAAGACTAGAGCTAACTAGTAGGTCAGGCTCTCGTTAACTAGTTTCTCTTGGGGTCAGGTCTTGTTAAAAAGAATGGAATCCTTTGTGATATTCAAGATGTTTCCTTTTCTCCTCTCCCTACCAGAATCACATGTTCATTACTTTCTCTGATAGTTATTGTGGGATCCCGGTCAAGCTCCAGGAAATAAATCTCACAATATTGTGGGGGCCCCCTTGGTGCCTGGGTCTCCCTGGCATTTAAAACTTTCAGCCTCGCCCATAATGAGCCTCAAGCAATTTGTCAATTGTAGTTCAGGTTTTCCTACCCTAACACCAGATTCCCCAGCAGTATCTGCTCATAAGTCTCTATAAGTCATGACTCCCTGTATTCACTTACCTATCTCTCCAATCTTGGGGACAGTAACTTGCTCTGTGTCATTCACAGATCCTGGAATCTTTGTGGATTTGTTTATCTTTCAGTTTGTTCAGCTTTTTACTTGTTGTTATGATAATGCAAAAATCTCCATTCCATTATTTTTCATTTTTCAAATATTTTTGAGTATTTCTATGTGCCATTATTTTGTGTCAGGGACATGATGGTGTAAAAAACAATTTCCCTGCCATCACAGAGCATTTTTAGTGGAGGGGAGAAGACAGTAAGCAAGTTGAGTAGACACATATTTTGAAAAATGTTAAAAAAGAAACCAATTGCACCATAGGTAGTAACTGGATGGGAATAGAGCAAGATTAATTTACATAAAGTGGTTCGGTAAGACCTCAGTGAGTGATGCCTTGTGAGCAGAGCAGATACCACTAGAGAGTGAGGAAACTTCCCAGCAGAGGAAACACTGCATTCGTCTAAAGGCAAGAAGATACTTATTGTTTTCAAGAAATACAAAGGAAATCAAAGTGGCTGGAATACAGTGAACAGGCAGAAAAGAGAAAATAATGAAGAAGCAAGGTTTAGATTATGCAGCATATCATAGGCCACTGAAGGAGTTTGGTTATGTTCCAAATGTAAAGAGAAGTTAAAGAAAGGGATTAACATGGGGAGAAACATTGTGTGTGTGTTTAAATCCACTGTAGCTCTAATTGACTGGGGACTGGAAATTGCAGAATCACTGATCACATTTAAGTATTCTTTACTAACACCACACTGCTCCCTTTTCGGTGATAATATTTAATATCTACTCTCTTAGCAACTTTCAAGCGTATAACACAGCATTGTTAACTAGAGTCATCATTTGCAGATTAGATCTCAAGAATTTATTCTTCTTATAATTGGGAGTTTGTTCCCTCTGGCCAACATTTCCCATTTCTCCCAGCTCCTGGCCCATGGTAGCCAATGTTCTATTTCCTATTTCTTATAAGCTAGGCTTCTTTAGATTTCACATATCTGTGAAATCATGCAGTATTTGTCTTTTTTGTCTGACTTAATTCTTTAGCATGATGCCTTCAAAGTCCATTCATATTGCTGCAAATGGTAGGATTGTCTCCTTTTTTTGGCTACATAATATTTTATTGTATATATATCACATTTTCTTGTTCCTATTCATTCATCAGTTGACTCTTAGATTGGTTCCATGTCTTGGCCTTGATGAATAATGTTGCCACGAACATGAGAGTTAAGTTATCTTTTGGAGATCCTGGTTTTATCTCCTTTGGTTATATGCCTAAATATTGCTAGATCATATAGTAGTTCAATTTTTAATTTTTTGAGGAACTTCCATACTCTTTTTCTAGAGACTGTGACAATTTACATCCTCACCACTAATGCACAAGGGTTACCTTTTCTCAACATCCTTTCCAGCACTTGTAATCTGTTCTTGTTATTTTAATAACAGCCATTCTACCTTTTGTGAGATGACATCTTGTTTCAACTTTTGCTTGAATTTCTCTGATAATTCGTAAGTAATGTTGAGCACCCTTTCTGTACCTGTTGGCCATCCCTATGTCTTCTTTGGATAAAGGTTTATCCAGGTCCTCTTGGTATTTTTTAATCAAGTTGTTAGTTTTTTTTTTTTAATTGAGTTGTATGAATTTTTAAATATTTGGATATTAAGCCCTTATCTGACAGATAGTTTGCAAATATTTTTGCCCATTCTATCTGTATTCACTTACTGATGTTTGTATCCAACTTTTATTTGATGGTCACTTTATAGTTTGTGGGATGTAAAGATATAAAAATATTTTAGAAGATTACAGTAAAGACAGATGATACATTAGAACTATGATGCAAGTCAACATTTGATAACAATATGAGTGGCTTATTAATACCATATTTAGATTTTATAATAACAATATTTTTTATATTTTGCTTGATTATTTAAAGAAGATCTCAAGGTCCTCAAGACTGAAGGAACTGAGAGGACTCATAAACTGAACCTTGAATAAGGGGTTGGTTTTCTATCTTCTTGCCACTTATACAAATACCAGCACCGCCACTTACCAACTAAGGACAAAACCCATGCAATAATCTTGACTTCTCTATTTATTATTCATAGAAGATATTTTGCTATGATTGGTACTGAGTGAGTAAGAGTTGAATGACTGCTTCTGTCTTCAAGGAATCTAGCTAATCTGTCCTTTTTCCCTTTGTCTTTGTAGTATCTTCTGTTTCTAACCATTCCTAGTTCTAAACAGGAGGTTTCGTGTTCTAGAGAAATAATATAGATTTTTCAGTTATAAATGGTTTTATGATAAATACTGTCTCTACCACTGATTTTGCAATTGAATGGGTGTTTTCCTTTCTTATTTCATCTTCAAGTTTTGCTCTTTTAAATTGAAGTAATATCAGTTGAGAATAAGTTTAGTTTCAGATAACAGAAACCTAAATTATATAGCTTAGGTAAGATTAAAGTTATTTTTATTACATGGAAAAATGTTTTGAAATGTAAGATCCAGAGAAAGTATGTAGTTCCACAAATACGTCAGATTTATGTCAGTTTTAATTCGCTGCCCTGGCATAGCTACCATGTGATACACATTGTCAGGCTCTAACTAACACATCTGAATTCCAACCTGCAAATGGAAAAAAGAGTAATGAAAAAAAGATGCAAAGAACAGACTAGTTATGTATTGAGGGTACTTTAAAGAAGTTGTAACACAACACATATGTTGTTTCATTGGCAGAATTTAGTCACATGATGCCTAGTTGCAAAAGAAGCTGGGAAATGTGTTTATTTTCATAAAATGTGCATAGCTTAAAATTGGGGAGTTTTGTTTTTAAGAACAACAACAAGAGAAAAAAAAACCCTGTAAATGATAGTGTCTAGTTCATAATATCTATTAATTTTTGCCTTTGTGATCCAGTCCTATTTTCCCTAACTCATATCTTGCAGTCTTATTTTGCATTAAATTTGTTGTGATTCTGGATATCCACATTCTTTGTTAAATTGGTGCTACAGTAATTCATGTCTGTATAATACTAGTAAACAGCTAAGTAATTATTAGAACAGACAAATTTGGCTCAGAACAGGTATTTCAGATTTTATAAACCATGAGAAGAAACAAAATAGTTAAGTTACAGAAATAGGTATTAAAAATTCCAGTGAGACGTATAGGACATGAGATTAGGAGTAACCCTGACTTTAGCTTATATTGTAGGCATTTATCTGTTTTTGGTGTTATCAAATTGCTGTTCAAACTCCTCCAGCTGCGTCTCTCCATGTTTTCACATATTACCTTCTACCAAACTTGGGAGTGTGCCTTCTACACTCTACCAAAACTTGGGAGAACCCACTTCTTGCCCTGTGCCAAACTGCTCTCTTCTTTATTTTGAGAACACTGCATAAATAAATGATGAGGGAAGCTTAAAGCAATTAGATTCTAGGTGGTTCAAAATTTCAATGTAAGTGTAAAACATAGCATGTAAAATTCCAGGAGCAATGGCATGAAGGACTTGTCAATACCAATTACTTCTGGGACTTATTCTTTCTGTGTCAAAGCCAGGCTTAAGATTGTGTCAAGGTAGAGAAACTTCCTCTTCCTGGGCCTGAGTTTCCACATTTACTAAATGAGAGAGTAGAACTCAATACAGTGTTCCTGCCCTTATATACAGAGAATGCTTACCATGACCTGTAGTGGATGCCTGAAACTACTGATAGTCCCGAACCCGACATGTACAATGTCTTTCTTATGTGTATATATCTACAGTAAAGTTTAATTTATGAGGTAGGCACAGTAAGAGATTGATAATAACTAATAATAAAATAGAATAATTATGACAATCTACCTTCATAAAATTATGTGAATGTGGTTTTTCTCTCTGTCTCTCGCTCTCAAAATATCTTATTGTACAAATCTAATGCCTTTCTCATCTTAACTAGGCACTTACCCAGCCTAGTTTGAAGTGAAACAGCAAAACTAGCAAGGATTTCTTTTCCTTCTTCACAATTTCATGGTTAAAAGATTCCTTTTTATTATAGATGTTGATCACCTCAGTATATGATTTTTTTCTGTCCTTATTGACAACTTAAACCTTTCCATGAAAAGGCACCACTTTATGGACTCTCTTCATTAGTATCACAACTCTTAATCTTCGGGGTCATTATTTAGTAAAATGAGGGTTGCTTAGAAATAAGCACTGTGATACTGGAAAGTTGATCTCACATGTGAGATGGCTATAAAGTGACTAAGAGGAGTGATGTACCAGACAAAGTGTTGACTTATGTCCTGGGCAGAACAGAGTGAAATGGCTCGAAATTTCATTATGCCACTTAGAAAGGTGAGTATAAAACTTAGGAATTATTTACTTCTGAAGGCAAAATGAAATTCAGACTTAAATTGAAGAAAGTACGGAAAGCCACTACACCATTTAGGTATGACCTTAATCAAATCCTTTACGATGATAAAGTGCCAGTGACAAATAGATTCAAGGAATTAGATCTGATTGAGTGCCTGAAGAACTATGGACAGAGGTTCCTGACATTGTACAGGAGATAGGGATCAAAACCATCCCCAAGAAAAAGAAATGCAAAAAAGCAAAATGCCTGTCTGATGAGGCCTTACAAATAGCTGTGATAAGAAGAGAAGCAAACAGCAAAGCAGAAAAGGAAATATATATCCATTTGAATGCAGAGTTCCGAAGAAGAGCAAGGAGAGATAAGAAAGACTTCCTCAGTGATCAGTGCAAAGAAATAGAGGAAAACAACAGAATGGAAAAGACTAGAGATCTATTCAAGAAAATTAGAGATACCAAGGGAACATTTCATACAAAGATGGGTTCGATAAAGGACAGAAATTGTATGGATCTAACAGAAGCAGAAGATATTAAGAAGAGGTGGAAAGAATACACAGAAGACTATACAAAAAAGATCTTCATGACCCAGATAACCACAATGGTATGATCACTCACCTAGAGTCAGACATCCTGGAATGCAAAGTCAAGTGGGTCTTAGGAAGCATCGCTATTAACAAAGCTAGTGGATGTGGTGGAATTCCAGTTGAACTACGTCAAATCCTAAAATATGATGTTGTGAAAGTGCTGCACTCAATATGCCAGCAAATTTGTAAAACTCAGCAGTGGCCACAGGACTGGAAAAGGTCAGTTTTCATTCCAATCCCAAAGAAAGGCAATGCCATAGAATGCTCAGAGCACTGCACAATTGCACTCATCTCACATGCTAGTAAATTAATGCTTAGGATTCTCCAATCCAGGCTTCAACAGTACGTGAACCATGAACTTCCAGATGTTCAAACTGGATTTAGAAAAGGCAGAGGAACAAGAGATCAAATTGCCAACATCAGCTAGATCACTGAAAAAGCAAGAGAGTTCCAGAAAAGCATCTATTTCTGCTTTATTGACTATGCCAAAGCCTTTGACTGTGTGGATCATGACAAACTGTAGAAAATTCTTCAGGAGATGGGAGTACCAGACCACCCCACCTGCCTCCTGAGAAATCTGTATGCAGGTCAGGAAGCAACAGTTAGAACTGGACATGGAACAACAGACTGGTTCCAAATAGGAAAAGGAGTATGTCAAGGCTGCATATTGTCACCCTGCTTATTTAACTTATATGCAGAGTACATCATGAGGAACACTGGGCAGGATGAAGCTCAAGCTGGAATCAAGATTGCAAGGAGAAATATCAATATCCTCAGATATGCGGAGGACACCACCCTTATGGCAGAAATCAAAGAAGAACTAAAGAACCTCTTGATGAAAGTGAAAGAGGAGAGTGAAAAAGTTGGCTTAAAGCTCAACATTCAGAAAACTAAGATAGTGACATCCAGGCCCATCACTTCATGGCAAATAGATGGGGAAACTGTGGAAACAGTGACAGACTTTATTTTTGGGGGCTCCAAAATGACTGCAGATTGTGACTGCAGCCATGAAATTAAAAGACACTTATTCCTTGGAAGGAAGTTATGACCAACCTAGACAGCGTATTAAAAAGCAGAGACATTACTTTGTCAGCAAAGGTCTATCTAGTCAAAGCTATGGTTTTTTTCAGTAGCCATGTATGGATGTGAGAGTTGGACTATAAAGACAACTGAATGCTGAAGAATTGATGATTTTGAACTGTGGTGTTGGAGTGTGCTCTTGAGAGTCCCTTGGACTGCAAAGAGATCCAAGAAGTCCATCCTAAAGGAAATCAGTCCTGAATATTCATTGGAAGGACTGATGCTGAAGCTGAAACTTCAATACTTTGGCCATCTCATGCAAAGAACTGACTCATTTGAAAAGACCCTGATGCTGGGAAAGATTGAAAGTGGGAGGAGAAGGGGATGGCAGAGGATGAGATGGTTGGATGGCATCACTGATTCAATGGACATGAGTTTGAGTGAACTTTGGGAGTTGGTGATGAACAGGGAGGCAGTCCATGGGGTTGCAAAGAGTCCAACAGGACTGAGAGACTGAACTGACTGACTGGAGGCAAACTATGGATCAGCGTATATTATCTCGCTAAAAATTTCTTACTCTGGGGGCGCCATTTCCATTATATTCTATGTGCCACCCAGATTTGGCAGTCATTAAAAAAATGAAAATGATAATCTCTGGAATTGGGCAACACAGTGGCTCTAAAAATATCTAATATTTAACAGGTGAATGTCCTACTTTGATCAGATTAAGTAAGGATGAATGAAAAATCACCAATTTGAGTTTTGAGTGTATTCATTTTGCTTTTCAATATTTTTCTATTGACTTTATAATTAAACCATTTACTGTGCAAGATATAGTCTGTGTCTGCAGGAAAATGCTGTAACTTTAATTGAACAAAATAATAAAGGTTTATGTTTGTCAGTGGGGTTGTAGTTTGTTCAAGGGAAAACTGAACAACTTTATTAACCATGTGCTATATATCAACATCATCATTATTATTCTAGGTTGTGAGCAGATGATTCATGATTCCTGAGCAGTAAGTAAATATGAACAGAGCTTACTGTTGTGATAAAATAAAACTTACAACACAGTTTATCTGACTTTTTATGGAACACATAAACTTATTGTGTTGCACAGTAAACAGGCATAAATTGTAAACTATTCACTTTAAAGCTCATGATTAAAATTACTTTCACAGAGACAATGTTTTTAGTTTTCTTATTTAATTGTTTTGTATCTTGAATCAACTCAGCGTATTTTGGCAGTCAGAGAATGGATTCAGAATGTGGTAGCTACCACTACTTAATAGCAATCAATATGCATGAATCTCTGAATTCACTATATCCTTAACTAGAGAAATAAATGATGGTCTATTAACATTCCAGAAGCAGAAGTAGGTTGTCCAGAATTTTAGTTAATATTAAAATCATAGAGCAGTGAATCTGAAGAAGATTAAATTTGTCTACTAGAACATGAAGTGAGAAAGATAAAATTGTAATAATTTCATTTTTTATGTACTTAAAAGCCAGGATGCTTTGATAGATTAATTTGTACCTGTTCATAAGATCTGGACCAAACTGGAAAGGAGAAATCCATTGTAGTGGATGGACCTTATTATTTTAAAAATGTTTGCTGCTCCCATCCTGTGAAAGGAGTATAAGACTCCCACTGACCTGGGGTTTAGTCATTGACTTGCTTAGTCCAAAGAAGAGTGAGGGAAACGCTGTCTGCCACATCAGGGAGGGCATAAGTTTGAAGACTGCCATGGAATTTCACCACATTCTGTCTCATTTTTTGTCCAAAGTCTGGTATAGTATATATGTGCTTCTTAGCCTGGATCCCAGAACGGAGATAACATGGAGTAAGTCATAGACAATCTGCTCTGGACACAGAGTGCAGGTAACACAAGCAAAGAATGAGCCTTAGTTGAGATTTGTGAGTCAAAACTCAGAGTCTTATCAGCTGGTATGAGAAAATGTCTTCTGTCTTTCATTTTCATAAGGATAAACAAATGTAGAGGCAATTAAATTGTTAAACAAGGAGGATTTATGATGCATAATATTAAAGCTAAGAGTCCAAGATCAAGCACTGTAAATACAAGTGGGTAAACAGAGAGAAATATCACAAACTAAGTAGCAGTACTAAAATGCCAGCAAAATTGTAAAACAAGATAATTAAAATTTAAAGTGTGATTGACTTTTACAGAGACATTCTTTGATTTAATGAACATTTAGGGGGCAACTTCTTCAATTGTGACACTATGCTAAATCTTTTTTTTTTTTTTTTTAATGCTAAATCTTTGAACAGTGTTATCACAGCTGTACTCAGAAGAATTGATCCCAGAAATAAATATTCCTTGGAGGTGGTAGGAGGGAGAAAAATCTGTGGTTCTAAAAGTTTGAGATGATTTCCCTTGTGGTCCAGTGGTTATGACTCTGTATATCCAACGCAGAGGGCATGGGTCCCATTCCTGGCTGGGAGCAAAGATCCCATATGCCATACAGTGTGGACAAAAAAATAAAATGTTGAAAGCTATAAACTGAATCCCTTCCTTAGGAATTCATAAGACATATTAGGAAAGTAAAACTTGGAGAATTTTTACACAGGACACTTGTTTTATTTGGTTCATTTTAGTAAGTCTGAACCTTATTGAGAACAGTGTGGGAAACATGGTCTTGAAGTTTTCAAAGATGAATAAGACATAGTCTATTTCAACTCCCTCCCCCACTCATTCCACAATATCTAGTGGGTAATAGGAAAAATGTGCACTGATTCTACAAGGAAGTTCATGAGTAAGGGTGGGAGGAAATGAGGAAGAGGGGCTGAGTGCACAAATAGCTAGAGCTGCTATTCCAATTTAGAGTGTTAGTACTACGTGGAAAGGAGCAGACACTTTTAAATTTTGACCCAGTAGCAAAGGGATTCTTCAACCCATTATCTGAATTACAACTGTCTCTTAACTGTCTATTTTGTCCCTAATCTATCCCCATATTATGCTGCCCTGCACACCTCCACTATTTAGTCTTCAAAGGTCGTCACTTAATTCCCTTCTCAAAATTTTCTGCGGTTTTTGCATTCTCTTCAGGATGATATCCATGTAACTGATTGATTTGTAAGAAATTGATATTATCATAATGCATGTCTCTACTTGAGTGGCTTTTATGACATTATCATTGAATTCTTTTAACTATTCATTTAACAAATGTCTTCTCTGTATTGAGTATGATGTTAAGTGGTGAATTGTGTACAGGAAAGAGTTTGAAGCTTGATGTCAAGTCCCCTGCTTTCAAACTCAGTCTTCTGCTCTTGAGAAATTTTGATGTTGGTGACAAAATCTGTAAAGCAAATATAACAATACAAGTTATCTCAGTGTCTTACATATTTGATATGGTCAATGTGCATGACAAAAATTTGACTGGATATTTAGATCCAAGAATATGCTCAAACATTATTGTTTAAATCCAAGTCTAAGTAATATAATGTATACAAAGTGGCGAATTCAATCTTTGAAATTCAAGGAATTTAAAGACAATTTAAGAAGAAATATATAAGTAGAAATATATGTATGAATATATATTTGAATGCAAAAGCAAATAAGGAAAACAAACAAAAACAGAGAAGAGAATTCAGGTTGTTTAAAAGTATAGAGTGCCAGGAGGAAGGGATTGGAAGTTTGGGATTAGCAAACTATTTGATATAGGAATGATAGACAACAAGGTCCTACTGTATACCACAGGGAAATAGATTCACGATCCTGTGATAAACCATAACGGAAAAGAATATGAAAAAGAATGCATGTGTATGTATAACTGAATCACTTTGCTGTACATGAGAAGCAAAACATTTCCAATGTACAGGAAATCAATTATACATCAATGACATACATTTTTAAAAGTATGGATGTGACCATTTCCATGTTCTAGTTTGTCATAGAAGCGACAGAATTTGTTTTTTTGTAATCAGACATCATGGATTCAAATCCTGGCTTCATTTCTCACTAACTCTATGACTTTGGTAAAACTTCATAAACTCCCTCAGCTTCTTATTCTTTTGTAAAGTAATTCAGGTAAAGTCTCATATAATCAACATAAAGATTAATTTGAGTGTCTTCATGGAAGAATTATATCTTTGATGTAAGTCTTTTAAAAAGTGTTGATATGAGATATTGGAGAAGAGCAGGCAGCATTCCCAATGGATGAAAAGATAGGAAGGAGAAAGAAATGTGTCAGAGACTGTGGGGGGGGGGGGTTCACTCAGAGAAGATGGTTGCCACTCTGTTGGGAAGTGGTGAGATCTGGGGGGTCAAGCCCGGTACAACAAAGCATAGTCATAGAGGGGAAAGGGCAAGAATCCCATACTGAAGAGTTTAGACTCACTATGTTAAGCCAGAATTGAGAAAGTCAAATGACTAGCAGCTACCTGGTATAATAAATGAGAGAAGTGTCCTAGGGAAGGCAAGCAAAGAGGGTAATGTGGGTTATTCCAGTAAACTGAAGACTTCTTTGTCTTAAAGTATAATCATTACTCATTTCCAGATATTTATTCAGTACATCCTGACTGAGTGATCCCAATTTTCTAATTTTTTGAAGCAGTCAGCAATGTGGACTTTAATGTGTACTTCTAGAAGCCTGTATGCTCTTTTACACCTTCATATCTTTAGGTTTACCCACTCCAGTACTCTTGCTTGGAAAATCCCATGGACAGAGGAGCCTGGTAGGCTACAGTCCACGGGTTGCAAAGAGTTGGATATGACTGAGCGACTTCACTTTCACTTTCACTTTCCTCTGCTACAGTAACCTGACCCTCCTTTGGCTCCTCGCAAATGTTTTCTTCTTTGTGGAAACACTTTTGCATATTGGCAGTGGTGGTTATTCCAGGATTTACCATGTTGGATTACAATCTGGAGCTACCTAATCTTTGTTATAATGCTCACCACAGCATTTGACACAAAAGATATTCAATGAGCATGTGCTGGTGTTTGCACTGGGTTTGACTCCTGAGCAGTAGAGGATGGTTACTTCACTGTCCATCTCAGCAGCAGAGAGAAGATTGGGAGGGATTGAGTATCTTTTCAGATTAAAAAAAATTGAGCTCAGTTTAGCATAAAAATCACATTTTGAAAAATTTATGGAAAATTATTTTTAAAAGTTCCCAATTCTCTAGACTCAGATATGTCTAAATTTTATTCCCTCTAAGTAAATGCTACCAATACAGTTTTTTTAAATCTTCTTTAAAAGAAATTAAATTATTTATTTATTATACTTTATAACATTGTATTGGTTTTGTCATACATTGACTTGAATCCTCCATGGGTGTACATGTGTTCCCCATCCTAAGCCCCCCTCCCAACTCCCTTCCCATCCCATCCCTCTGGGTCATGCCAGTGCAGCAGCCCTGAGCACCCTGTCTCATGCATCAAACTTGGACTGGTGATTCATTTCACATATATAATAATTTACATGTTTCAATGCCATTCTCCCATATCATTCCACCCTCACCCTCTCTCACAGAGTCCAAAAGACTGTTCAATACATCTGTGTCTCTCTTGCTGTCTTGCATACAGGGTTATCCTTTTCCGACGTCCCTGGTCATTTAAAACCTTCTTTCTTAGCATGGAAACCATGTCTGTCTACAACCATGTGCCAGCTCTGCCCTCATCCTCTTTTCTCTCCAGATTTATGTCATTTTTGTCATTTGAAATAGAGTTGAACAGCAGAAAATCCATCTTGTTTGGTTTAATTTTATTAATTAATTTTAATTTTTAGGTTTCCTTTTCCATGTATCTAGGACAAGGTTTAAAATATTTTCTAATTTCAATGATTAATACAACCATTTTGCTGAAATTCAATTATTTCCTAATTAAACCAATACTCTTTAATCTTAGAATACTAGCATTCCTATAATATTTAATGCTTTGTAGCTGTCATTTCATAACAAATCTGATTAAAATCTATGTGGGTTGTCAAAGCTGCCTGTCAGGCTTAAAACTTGACAGTACACATTTCTATAAAGTGAATGGAAGATATATAAATAACTAGTTACCATTTCATCTATGATAAAGGGTTTATCAGTTGTTTACACTGTAATTGTAAAACTACTACTTTAAAAAAAAGTAGTTAATAATAAAACAAAATTACTATGTATATGAAGATTTCAGTTTATTAAAATTTCTTTATTCTGGTGCAAACTAGGTAAAACTACTTTTTGAGACTCTAGATACTGCAAATATCTCTAGGTATCTATAGTCTATTTGTTTTCCAACTTTAAGTTTTATAAATCATTTTAATGAATATAAAGTGATTTACATATATACATAATATTTTAGAAATAAATAGTGCTTGAATTATTACTCCTTCCTTGATGAATTATAAAAATCTTGTGTTCCTTCTCCCATTCTTTCTTTATTATTGCTGACATTCCTTAACACTAGATTAAACTTGAGCTTGCTCCTCCACCATTAAGTAGGACTCCTACCTACCCAGGGTCTTTCATGCTCCATTGGTCCTGATTCACTCCCACATCACATCAATCGCAAGGTTAAATGTTTTGATATCGTCACCACAGTTCCATCCACCATCATGCCTTGTCCTGAGTAAATGTCCTCACTTCCATGACACATTTCATCCAACCTACTGAACAGCTTCAGTGACTTTGCTACAATGCAGATCAACTTCCCATCTTCCAACTTGGCAGTGACTGCTTATTGACCTTCATGTGGTTTTTCACAAGGCAAGGCCCTATTTGTGTTATCAGCTCCTCCTCTCAATTCCACCTCCCCAGAAACTCAATCGTCTCACCTGCTGGGCTCCTCTAGATTTTCCAGCAAACCAAGTTCACCTTTAACCTCCGGTCTTGACACATTCTGTTGCATCTGCCTTAAATGTTTTCACTTCCTCTGGTCTTACATGTTATTAATAAAACAAATATACACCAAGTTCATGAAAGTAATTTATTTACCTAAAGTGTATTTTTAAAATGAGAATCCAACCCATTAAAATTGATCTTCCATTTCAATGCACTCATTTAGCATAAGAAGGTTGTGTCTACCTGAGGTGACTGAATCATGTTTATTTACTCTGACAATCTGTCTTGTAATTGGTGCGCTTGGATCACCCATATTTAAAATAATTAGTGATGTGGTTACATTGACAGCATGTTTTTAACTGTTTCTTAAATGTTGAATTTGTTCTTTTCTTATCCCGAGTGCTTTTTCTCTTTTCTAGTTTTAGTTGAGGATTTTGTGATTCTGTCTCCTCTCTTAGCATGTCACTTATAGTTCTTTCAAAAAAAAAAAAAAAAAAAAAAAACTATTTTAGTATTTGCCCTGGAGTTTGAAATACACATTTACAGCTAATTTAAGTCTACTTTCAAAGTACTGCTTCACCAGTGCTCCACGTGCCTGCAGGGAATTCTCAATTCCTCCCTCCAGTTCCTTATTACATTGTTGCTATTTATTTCACATTGTTGTTTAGATGCTAAGTCCTGCCTGATTCTTTTGCTACCTCATGGATTGTAGCCTGCCAGACTCCTTTATACATAGGATTTTCAAGGAAAGAATACTGGAGTTGCCACTTCCTTCTCCAGGGTATCTTCCTGCTCCAGGGATCAAACCCATGTCTCCTGCATTGGCAGGTGAATTCTTTATCACTGAGCCACCAGGGAAACCCTTATTTCACATATCCTAATCACCTAACATGTTGTTATTATTATTATTACTTTTAATAGTTATCTTTAGATCACTTAAGCAAAAGAGAACTTTTAAACATTGCTTTATTCTCTCTCATTTATTTCTTCTTCGAATATTTTACTCTATTCTCTTCTGGCTTGCATAAGTCTAGTGAAATTCTGGTCCTCATTCCTCTGTTATAATGATATTGCACCCATCTCTGGCTCTTTCAAGATTTTTTTGTCTTTGATTTTTGTGTGTGTGTACAGTTGGAATATGCTATCCATAGGTATAGATTTTTTGGTACTTATTCTTTCTGATGTTCTCAGAGTCTTCTGGACCTCTGGTTTGGTGTCTGTCATTAATTTTGGAATGTTCTGGGTGATTGTTAATTCAAGTATTTCTTCTGGTATTTCAAAGTACCTTTTTAAAATTGTCTTTCATTTCTTTAAAAATATATATTTCATTCTTTTTTCTTTTCATATTTCAGTTTGGGAAGTTTTCTTTAACCTATGTTAATTAAGTTCACTGATTTTTTCTTGGTCATATCCAGTATATTGAAGTACCTATCAAAGACTTTCTTTGTTTCTGTTACAATGTATTTTATCTCTACCATTTTCTTTTGATTCTTTCTTAGAGTCTTTATCTCTCTGTAGACATTACACAGCAATTCTTTCAGGTTGTTTACTTTTTCCCATTAGAATGTTTATTTCATTAATTTTAGTTATTTAAAATTTTGTGCCTCATGATTTCAAAATCTGTGTCATCTTAGTCTGGTATTTATGCTTCTTTTGTTTCTTCAGGCTGCAATTTCTCTTGTCTTTTAGTGTGTCTTGTAATTTTTGTTGAAAGTCTGACATAGTTTATTGAGCAATAGAAACTGAGGTAAATATACCTTTCATGTCAGGGTTCATTAATCTGTCTAAAAGTGGGGTTATATTTAATGTTTGGTGTGGCTCTAGATGGTAGGGGCTTTTTTGTTGTTGTTGTTCAGTCATGTCTGACTCTTTGTGACCCCATGGAGTGTAGACTCTCCAGGCTCCTCGTTCTTGTGATTTCCCAGCAAGAATACTGGAATGGGTAGTCATTTCCTACTACAGAGGATCTTCCCAACCTAGGGATCGAACCAGTGTTTCTTTCAGTTCAGTTCAGTTCAGTTGCTCAGTCATGTCCAACTCTTTGCAACCCCATGAATCGCAGCACCCCAGGCCTCCCTGTCCATCACCAACTCCTGGAGGTTACTCAAACTCATGTCCATCGAGTTGGTGATGCCATCCAGCCATCTCATCCTCTGTCGTCCCCTTTTCCTCCTGCCCCCAATCCCTTCCAGCATCAGGGTCTTTTCCAACGAGTCAACTCTTAACATGAGGTGGCCGAAGTACTGGAGTTTCAGCTTCAGCATCAGTCCTTCCAATGAACACCCAGGACTGATCTCCTTTAGGATGGACTGGATGGATCTCCTTGCAGTCCAAGGGACTCAGTCTCCTGCATTAGCGGGCAGATTCTTTACCGTTGAGCCACCTGGGAATCTATTATACTGATACCATTCTTCAGTAAGATGTGGAACAGGAGAGGCAGTCTATAATCTTATGATTATGTCTCAATGTTTTATTGTGTCTATATCCCTGACCTGTGACTTTCACAAGTGTTTCTTGGCACCCCTTCCCCACTTAGGTGAGACAGGAAGCTAGAGGGGATTGGTCGTGAGTAAATGTCCTTCCTTCTAATGAGATACAGTTGGTAAAGGCTTTTTCTCTGGAGAATAGACCTTTATTATGAAGAATTCTCTGCATATAGTATTATTTCTCAATGTGTACTATTTCCCTGTCTCTGCAAGAGCCTTTAGTGGGTATTTCTTAGCTCATAAGAGTGACAACCTGGTAAGGTTCTTGGTGGTAAAATCAATGAAAGGGATGGGGGGGGGGCACTCCTGCTAAGACTGAGGTCCTCAGAAGTTTCTTCTTTTCAAGTTAGTTCATCCTTAGACTCCAACAAGTCATTAAACTGATCATTAAAGTGTCCCTACCAATTTATGGTTCCAGGGACTTCTGCTCCAAGTGTGTATTTCCTCTGTGATTCTCTGTGATGTTTGCCTGCCTCAGGATTCAGGGATGGAGATTTGCCTTTTGACATCAGTTTCTCTAATGGTTCCAAGAAAGTTCATTAAATTCAGCTTATCCAGTGTTTCCTTTTTGTAAGGAGGGGAATAATAGATATCAAATGGCTTTCATATTGTAGCTGAAGCTGGATTTCCAGCCACATAATTTTTAAAAGAGCAAGACCATTCACTAGCCGTTGTCTCTTTCTCTAATTTGAGAATAGTAATATTTACTTTGTGAGAATTATGAGGTCTTTCAATTTTTAATAAAGTGTCTGCTCACAGTAGGTGCTCAGAAATCATGCCCATTTTAAATTTTGTTACCATTAACTAAACTTCTCTTTGGTCAGTTAATTTCTATTATTTTGGTTAGTGGTGTGATTCAATCACTTTTCAACTGGTAAACAGACAATTACATAGCAGCTTAGCTGGAAATTTCTTCCAAGAAGAAAAGACTTCTTTTCTTTTGAAAACCCTTTATTCTCTGAATAAGTTTTACTTGTTATTATTGTGCCTGGTGAGAATAAAACAGTAAGAGGAAGGAATAAGAATGACATCTATTTTTATTCTGTGCTTGCTATGAGTCAATAATTGTATTTTATTTCCCACAGAAGTCTTTTGAAGTATTATTATTATTATCATTCATGTTTTATTGATGAGGAAACTTATAAGTCAGAAGGGTTAATTGATCTAAGATCATTGAGCTAGTAAATATTAAAGCTAAGGTTTGAACCCATGTCTCTGTAACGCAACTTTGGTGTCCTGTATAGCTCGAATGTATCTCTAGCTTTAGTAATGTATGAACCCATATTAAAGCAAAACATCTACTAGATTCTTTCACTCAGATTTATGCTATTTTTGTTATGATGTTCTTTAAGCACATATGCACAGTGAACCAGGTACAAATTCCTTTTACAATATATCTCTTATCCAACTACAGAATGAAATGAGAGCATAATTTAAATGCAAACAGAATTGCAAAGTCAATCAACTTTAATAATTTTGACTACAGAAGTGAGGGAAAGATACTCTAAGGCAAATAAATGCTGAGAATAAGATTTATGCACTTTTGGTGGTATGTTTTTATTTTTAAGATACTGATAGGCATGTCAGCTTTCCCAGAACATCACTATCTATAAAGCATACTATGTCTCATCCAGGAAATTGCATTTGTTTAGTTAATGGATGACTGAAAGTAAAAATGGTTGCCTTTGGAACTTTGCGGAAAGGGGAAGTTCAGAAATAGAACGTGGCCTGAGTAGTGTCTGCTGAAATGTTGATGCTGTTGTCCCAGCGCTAATGATGTTGATCATATTGCTAATCTAGTTCATTTACAATTAGCCAGAACCATCTTTCAGTTCTTTGACAAAGTATCCTCCATCATTTGGAGGAATGTTTTATCCCGGAAATCAAATGCTATTTCAACAAGGATCTCTATATAGATTTTCTTGTAGTGGCATTTTGAGAGCATTTTGTTTTGAATCTGTTTATCAAAACACAGGTAAAAGCCATTGCAATATAACTGGCAATATAAGTCCAAGTTTTTTTTTTTTTTTTTTTGCCAAGTGAGAAGAGTGGAGCAAGGAATTTTGTTTTGTTTTGTTTTCTCTTGTGATTACCCTTCAGTACTAGTTTACTCGTATGTGCTCAAATTTATATAAAGAGACTAGTAATCCAGGGATCCCTGACCTTCCAAGACATGGCTTTTTCCAGAGATCTCAGCTCCAGTTCCTAATTTTGATTAGAGGAGGCAATACATTTGGTGTTTCCAACCTCTCTGTATAGATCAAGTACAAACTTAGTCCTGCTGTTAAAGGTTAGAGCCCTATTATAGTTTGTTCTTACAACAAACTTAAGATAGCCATAGGTTACAAAATTCACTTTTTTTTTTTTTTTTGCCAAATCAAATTATTGTTCATCTCTCTCAGTTTTCTGGAATTTAGAGAAGCAGAAAGAAAAAACATTATTGGGCACTTAGAATTTTACAGACCTGTACTAAAGGATTTTCATAAAGGGATTGGTTTACTACTCAACTAATCCTCTAAGATTTTATAATCAAGGGCTTCCCTGATGGCTCAGTGGTAAAGAATTCACCTGCAATGTAGGAGAGGGTATCTTGCAGGAGATGTAGGTTCAGACACCGGGTTTGGGAAGATGCCCTGGAGAAGGAAATGCCAACACGATCTGGTGTTCTTGCCTGGAAATCCCTATGGACAGAGGAGCCTGGCAGACTACACTCTATAGACTGTCACGAAGAGTTGGACATAACTGAGCAACTAAACAACAACAACACTATAATCTATTAACATTTCTGTTTTATAGATAAGCAAATTGAAGTTCATAGAGAATAACAAGGAGAAAAAATGGGTAGAATATTCTAGTCAAACTTGACTCCAACAAAAAGATCTTGCCAAAACCCTAAAATAATCCTACCATGAACACTGGTAATTCCCATCTCTTAGACTTGAGGACCAGACAATGTCAACTGGTAGGACACCAGTTGCAAACAAATGAATATGTGAAATTCACAACGTGTTTCCTCATTAGAGCTTGACCACAACCAGCAAACACATGAATGCTCATATATAGCACACAATTCTTCTCCATTAGACATGAATGCTGTCCCCAGTTAAGACTGGGTTTGCCACATTTCTATATTATTAATATTATATTAACAATTATATTAGTTATTAACTATATTAATTAATAACTATATTAATAATGAACCTATCAAAGACCATTTGTTGATTGTGTTTTTGTTCTGAAGCTTCAGTCACACAGAGTTTTGGCTTCCTGAATTCTCCCACTAGTCAAGTCTGTTTAACAAAGGACCTTGTAGGCTTCCTGGTAAAGCCCCAAATGCCTCCCCCATCCCCATTACTTCATAGCATAGGCACTGGCTTCCCTTTAAGCTATGTAATTAGAAATATTTCATAAATCTTAAATTCCCCAATTAGCATTTCTTGATTGATGCCAAAGTGTTGGTTTTCAGTAATCTTAATCACCTTATTAGTCACCGTAGTCATGCTTATTCAGATTGCTCACAGATTCCTGTATTTCTTAGTTGGCCAGCCTACACAGCCCTTTTTATTTTTCATCTCTCAGTTTTTGAAGTATAAAATTGGTGAGTTCCAGGAATGAGTTGCATAGGTATTCATGCTTTCATTGTTAGGTCGATAAAATCAGCCATTTTATATGTTGGGAACTATAATGTTACATCAGAATAAAAGGGAGGAATTTTTGAGATTTTCCTTGTGGAAAAGGAATTCAAAAGAGAATGACTTTATTTAGTTTGTACATGTACCAATCTTGAGGGTGGTGTGAAACTTTTAATTGTATGGAAGAAACAAAGGAATGATAGCCTCTTTGGAGGGAAATGACAGCAGTGTTAATGCCTTTCAATACTGAATTGCTTCAGATGAAACATTTACTGGTGCTTTGGGGTTTTGTTTACTCTGGTAGATGCTGTGGTAAAGATTTTCACAGCACAGCTCTGTCATTCTTTTTAGAGACCTTGGGAACAAGAACAGAAAAACACCTAACCTATACAGGAAAAGATAAATAGTTGTTACTGACAAGAGCAAGCATCTTCCTGAATACAAATCCTCTCTCTCCATTCATTTGCTTATAATGATTTCCTTGATTGAAGTGACTTCTCTACTCAGTAGACTCTTTATTATCCTTCAAGACCCTGCTTAGACATAACTCTTTCCTGAAGCCTTCTCCCAATCTCCTTTTAACCAAATTGCTACAAATTCATTCACTCGCTTAATCATGTATTCAATAAAATGTTCTAATTTCCTACTGGGAATTGGGGGTTATAAATATCAATAAGACTTAATCTCGATCTTCCAGAAGTTTATAATTCATTGGATGAGATACACATATTGAGGAAAATAAGTGTGACATCTGTTAAAGTTTCAGTAAGAGAAGTCTTTATAAAGCACAAGGAAGTCACTAAAGCAAAGGGAACCAGCAAATATGTCACAGAGAAAGTGCATTTGTGATTATCTTGAAGAATGTGGCCAGTATAGCTGAAGTTGCTGATAGCTGCTAATATAGACCTATTTTTTGTTTGTACAACATTAGCACCTATGGGCTCAGATGTCATTAGATCTGCCCCTTTGACCATACTCATGGCGGGCTGGACCTGCCATGAGTTAACCACTCCCAAGCAGTCTTCAATCATAGATAAGGTGTCTGGGATGGTGTGTTAAGTACAGGAGTTGGTGGATAAATACCATACCTTTTATACTTATGTGTGAGATAATTCTGAGGAATGTGTACTAGCCTGATTGGGGGTTCCCCAGGCACAGTAGTAAGCGGGTTTATAATGTATGTTTATTGGCTGATTTTCCTTTTCTGTCTTACTTCTCTATTTCCCTTCTTCCCACTGGCATGCTGTTGCGGGAGGATATTTTTAAAGGAAAGCTAAGACTCTCACGGGGCTTCACCCAGTGACTCAGCGGTAAAGACTCTGTTTGTAATGCAGGAGACATGGGTTCGATCCCTGGGTGGGGAAGATCTCCTGGAGGAGGACATGGCAACCCACACCAGTGTTCTTGCCTGGAGAATCCCATGGACAGAGGAACCTGGTGGGCTACAGTGCATAGGGTCGCGCAGAGTCAGACATGACTGAAGCGACAGCACAGCGCAAAACTGTCATACACTTGTAAAATGAATACATAACAAAAAATCTAATTTATTAATTAATGAGGGAAATGAGGGAACTGGTAAGAAGTCACAACTGGAGGAATTCCCTGGTGGTCCAGTGGTTAGGTTTCAGGGCTTTCACTGCAGGGGACACAGGTTTGATGCCTGGTCGGGGAACTGAGATTCTGTAAGCCACACATCAGGGCTAAAAAAGAAATCACAACCAAATCAAAGGTAGAATTTCCAGATAAAATACAGAATGTCCAGGTAAAGTTGAATTTCAGATAAACAATATATAACTTTTTTTGGTATAGACACATCCCAGGTATTGCATGGGACTCTGCTTATACCCCCAAATAGTTATTACTTGAAATTGAGATATAACTGGGCACCTTGTTATTTTGATTTGCTAAATATGACAACCTACTTCAAAACAGAATTTAACTACATTATATGTGGATGCCAGGTAAAGATCAGTTCAATTCAGTCACTCAGTTGTGTCCGACTTGTTGCGACCCCATGAATCGCAGCACTCCAGGCCTTCCTGTCCATCATCAACTCCCGGAGTTCACCCAAACTCATGTCCATCGAGTCGATGGTGCCATCCAACCATCTCATCCTCTGTCGTCCCCTTCTCCTCCTGCCCTCAATCCTTCCCAGCATCAGGGTCTTTTCCAATGAGTCAGCTCTTCGCATGAGGTGGCCAAAGTATTGGAGTTTCAGCTTCAGCATCAGTCCTTCCAATGAATACCCAGGACTGATCTCCTTTAGGAGGGACTGGTTGGATCTCCTTGCAGTCCAAGGGACTCTTAAGAGTCTTCTCCAACACCACAGTTCAAAAGCATCAATTCTTCAGCACTCAGCTTTCTTTATAGTCCAACTCTCATATCCACACATGACCACCAGAAAAACCATAGCTTTGACTAGATGGACCTTTGTTGGCAAAGTAATGTGTCTGCTTTTTAATATGCTGTCTAGGTATGCTGTGATATGAATTTATGCATCTATGCAAAATGGGCAATATCGATCAATATCTACAAGACAATAATCAGTTGCAAGCCACTGAACACAATCTACATGCCATAAGTGTGCACAAAAAACATTTGCATGACCAACAGTTTTCTACAAATTAAATCTCAAAGACAGTGAAAGTTGGAGATAACTTGGGAGGATATGCTAGACAGTGTACTCACTTTTTTTTTTTTTTTTTTTTACTTCAAAAGCTTTTATAATATTTTCTTACAATAAGAATCCTTTTCTGAGAGAACACAAACTGAGAACTATTTTGGGGACAGCTTAGATGGTCATTCTAGAAAATGGGATGGAGCAATGGTGTGTTATAGAAACCATACAGGGTATGTGGAGGACTGTGTTGAGTGATTAGCATGTAGTGATAGATTGGGAGTGAAATAATTAAGGACTTTGTGTACCATGTTGACTGCATGAAAATAGCCAATCTGGAGCTGCTGAAGAGGTAACAAGATCCGATTTGCATTTATAAAGATCAATTGATGCATAGAATAAGAGATAGATACCAAGGCTATGAAACTGGAGGTAAGAAACAGGTGAAAAGTGGTATAAAGATAAAGAAGAGGGAAGCACAAAGAAACCAATAAATGATAGAAAGAGAATCTAGAAACATAGCACTGATGAACCTATTTTCAGGGAAGGAATAGAGACTCAGACATAGCAAAAAGATTTATGGACACAGTATGGGGAAGGAGAGGGTGGGACATATTGAGAGAATACTATTGAAATATATACATTACCATGCACAAAATAGATAGCTAATGAGAAGCTGCTGTATAGCAGAGGGAACTCAGCCTGGTGCTCTGTGACAGCCTAGAGGGAAGAGAAGGAAGTTCAAGAGAGAGGGGACATATGTATACCTATGGCAGATTCATGTTGATGTATGGCAGAAATCAAGACAATATTGTAAAGCAATTACCCTTCAATTAAAAATAAATAAATTTAGAAAAAAAAGGATGAGCAGAAATTATATTTGATGAAATATTGGGGTTGATTTAAAAGGGAAAGTCTAGGGATTTCTATCAGAGTTCTGCTTCATGGATAAGTAACATTATTAACAAAGATAGATTGTCAGGTCCTTCATCAAAGAGAGTGAGTTCAGGTCTTTCCTGGCAGTTCGGTGCTTAAGACTTCACCTCCCAATGCAGGGAATGCCAGTTCAATCCCCAGTCAAGGAGCTAAGATCTCACATGCCTGGTGGTCAAAAAAACAGAAAACAGAAACAATATAGTAACAAATTCAGTAGAGACTTTAAAATGGTCCATATTAAAAAAAAAAAAAATCTTAAAAAAATCTTCCAAAAAAAAAAAATCTTTAAAAGAAGAGATAGCGAGTTCAGCTTTGAATGTATGATTATATTTTAGCAGGCATCTAGATATGTAGTTTAAGACCAAGAGAAAGGTCTGTACCAGAGATACAGATGTGTGAATCTTTAGTAAAGGTTAAAATTCTGAGACTGAATGAAAGTATTGAAGAAAAGATGAAAAAGATCTTCAAGTGTGGGCAGAAGTAGAAAACTCAGTAAAAGGAGTTGAAGAGCAAAGGTGAACATGGGAAAAATGAGAAGGGTATGCTCCGATAGAGCCCAGGTAAGAGAGATATGAACTTCAGGAAATAGGGAACAGGAAACTATGTCAAATGCCCAGGAGAGGCATGCCAGTGGAATAATACTGCACTACTGAAGTGATGAGAATTGGCCATAAACCACTGGGTTAGCAGTTCCCAAACAAGGGGTATCTTCTGAGATACCCCTCTTGTTGAATTAAAAAACATTATTTTGGTAACTGAAAAATTCTTACATGTTTCCCCCCACCAAACCCAAAACACAGAGCAGGGTATGATTCAACATTATTTAGTCTAGAAGTTCCCAGTCTTGACCAGGAGGCACTTTCTGTGACACGCTACCTATTCATATACTATGAAAGAGGTGTTTCTGGAATGGAGGCCCTAGAATTAGTGAAGAAATAAGAATGTTAGAGAAGAGGGTTCCCTGGTGATCCAGTGGGTTAAGAGTTTGCCTTGCAATGTAGGGGACACTGATTTAGTCCCTGGTCTGGGAAGATCCCCACATGCCATGGGGCAACTAAGCCTGGGTGCCACAAATA
The DNA here is from genome assembly GCF_963930625.1 of Muntiacus reevesi. NCBI lineage: Eukaryota > Metazoa > Chordata > Mammalia > Artiodactyla > Cervidae > Muntiacus > Muntiacus reevesi. The sequence goes on along the minus strand of NC_089251.1, from coordinate 53,100,388 downwards.
CTGAGCCTGCATTCTGAAGCCCGTGAGTCAAAAATAAATAGATATTTTTAAAATGTTAAAAAAAAAAAAAGAATATTGGGGGGAAAAGTTGATAGGTAAAGAAATGTAAACTGCTTAATATCAGTACTATGCTCTTCTTAGTCCCTCAGTCATGTCTGACTCTTTGTGACCCATGGACTGTAGCCCACCAGACTCTTCTGTCCAGAGGGATTCTCCAGGCAAGAATACTGGAGTGGGTTGCCATGCTCTCCTCCAGGGGATCTTCCCAACCCAGGGATCGAACCCAGGTCTCCTGCATGGCAGGTGGATTCCTTACTGTCTGAGCCACCAGGAAGCCCAATACCAGTACTAGCAACTTATAACTGTTGGTGCTTGGTCAATATTCCAATAAACATTATTATATTTAAACCTCACAATTATCCTATAAGATGGGTGCTGTTATTATCCACATTTTACTGATGAAAAAAAAAAAAAACAAAACAAACCTGAAGATATATAAAGAGCTTTACTGTCTTGCCCTAGATGACAGAGCTAATTAATAGCAGAGTCAACCTCTGAACTTAGCCTGTTTCTAAGCACATAGTCTTATCCACAATGCTTGGTTACCACCCAAATATTTCTGAAACTTATTCCACAAAATCTTTTGAAGGATACGAAGGGAAGACTTATGAGGTTGAAATTTAGACTATAGCCCAGGCTCCTTTGGCCATGGGGATTCTCCAGGCAAGAGTACTGGAATGGGTTGCCATACCCTCCTCCAGGGCATCTTCCCAACCCAGGGATTGAACCCAGGTCTCCCTCATTGCAGGAAGACTCTTTACTGTCTGAGCCACCAGGGAAGCCTGAGGGTTGAAATTACAAGGAGGTAAGACATAATCACAAAATCAGGTAACGCACACTCTATTACAAGATTTGGCAGACTAAAGTTCATGGTCAAAGTCCAACTTTTCACTTATTTTTGTATGTCTTTTGAGCTAAAAGACTTTCCCCCCTCTTTTTGTATACTTTAAGTGGTTGAGAATAAAGAATAATGTTTTATGATGCATGAAAATGATATGAAATTAAATTTCAATGTTTATAAATAAGGTTTAATTGGAACACAGTCAATCCCATTTGTTTACACATTATCTATGGATGCTTTCATGCTACAATTGCAGAACCCAGTTGGAACAGACAGAGGGCCTGAAATGCCTTAATTAAAAAAATTTACTATTTGGTTCTATAGAGACAAAGTTTGCTGAAAGAGCAGGTTCTCTAGAGAAAAAATAGATGCTTAGGTGCCATAGATGACATTATTATTACAAGATGATGAAAGGCTTGAGAAAACTGAAGCATTCTGTTGAGTCAATAGAAGTCTGTTATATATGCTGGTGTGAAGAGCCAACACACAAGCAGGCACAGTTCAGTTACCCAGAACAAAAACCATTTGAGATGGTGAAAAGAAAGGAGTTGAAGAGTATCCATGTATTTTCAGAATATGAGAATAGGAACTCAAGGAACTAAGTTGTAGGAATCACAGCTAGTCCTGCAAAATGGACAGTAGTCAAGTCTTCACATTTTCCCTCTTTCTTACCAACATGGTCTGTTGTCCCTAATTTCCTTCTGTCTCTTTTTTCTCCACAGAGTACCTGTCCTCTCATTCATCTGCCTTCTCACTCAACTGCCTCCAAATGATAATCTACAAGAGTTTGCAAGACCTTCCATGTTGGCTCCACATTGCAAATATGTGCTTCTCCTAAATTGCCAGAGAGAAATCTTGCCACAGCTCTGGGGAGCTGTATCACTCAGTCCCATCAGTTGTAAACAAGGGGCTGGTTTATAGGCACCAAATCCCTTCAGATCTAAAGAGAAGGAATGTAAGGCATTCATTCAAAACCAGTTTTTACAGAGTTTGTACTGTGTGCCAGGCCTTGGTTTTGTAATGGCAAAGAACTTGAACAACTTAACTTCCTCTGGCTCTGTGCTAGGAAATTATGAGAAGGAAACAGTCACTATCTAGGGGTTGTTGGGTAAGAAGGTCCTCAAGGCAAGGTGGGTTTCAGTTAGAACAAGAGGTGAAGAAAGCATTTAGAGATAAAGTAGATCTTTTTGGATAATGGGTAATATATTTGAGAGGGCACATTGAAAGTGTTTGGGGTAATAGAAGGGGAGATGAGGGTCAGAGCAGGAGACAGTTTTTAAAAAATTGAAGCACAGTTGATATACAATGTTGTATTAACTTCAGGTGAACAGCAAAGAATCTGAAATATATATATTTCCTGGAGGAGGGCATGGCAACCCACTCCAGTATTCTTGTTGAAGAATACTATGAACAGAGAAGCCTGACAGGTTACGGCCTATGGTGTTGCAGATAGTCGGACACAACTGGAGCAACTGAGCATGCATGCATAGTGGGTCTTTATTGGTTAACTATTATGCTGGTACAAAAGAAATTGTGGAAGCTTTATGATCAACACATTTTTGCCAATGAGAAATAAGTTTTTTTTTTTTTCTTTTTTAATTTCTGTAACATAAAAATCTGTGCTTAGGGGGTCAATGACCTCTTGGAAAGCATTTTCTGCATCCTGCTGGTTGTGGAAACATTTTCACTGCAAAAAGTTGTTGAGATGCATGAAGAATTGGTAGTTGACTGGCTAGAGGTCAGGTGAATATGACAGATAAAGCAAAACTTCATATAAGGCAAAAATTTGTTCAATTTTTGATTGTGTGATGTGTAGTTGGGTGTTGTAAAGAATTGGGTACATTCTGTTGACCAATGTCAACTGCAGGACTTATAGTTTTCAGCTCATCTCATTGATTAGCTGAGTAGACTACTCAGAAGTAATGGTTTCTCCAGGATTCAGAAAGCTGTAGTGAATCAGACAGGCAGCACACCACCAAGCAGTTACCATGACATGTTTTGGCACAAGTTTGGCTGTGGGAAGTGCTTTGGAGTATTTCTTCTCAGTCCAGCCACTGAACTGATCATTGCTGGTTATCGTGAAATCCACTATTCATTAAATGTCACAATCCAGTCAAGAAATGATTTGTTTTTGTTGCATAAAATATGAGAAAATGACACTTCAAAATGATGTTTTTTTTTTTTTTTTTTCCACTTGTGGTCAGCTCATGAGGCACCCACTTATTGAGCTTTTTCACTTTTCCAATTTGCTTCAAATGCTGAATGACTACAGAATGGTCAATACCGGGTTCTTTGGCAACTTCTTGTGTAGGTGTAAGAGGATCAGCTTTGATGACTGCTCTCAATTGATCATTGTCACCTTCCATTGGCCAGTCACTATGCTCCTCATTTTCAAGGCTCTCAACTCCTTTGCAAAGCTTCTTGAACCACTGGTACACTGTAGGTTCATTAGCAGTTCCCAGGCCAAATGCATTGTTAATATTGCAAGTTGCCTTTACTGCTTTAAAATCTATTTTGACCTTGAATTAAAAAATCGCTTAGGTTTGCTAAAATGATGTATAACATAACTGCATTTATTTAAGAATGTATTCTAATATCAAACAGCAAAGTTCAACAATATAAAATCACAATCACTTTTGCACCAACATAATATTTTTACAGAATATATAGTAGAATGTATATATTTATCCCAAACTCCTAATTCATCCTTCCTCCCCTTTCTCCTTTGGTAACCGTAAGTTTTTTTCCTATGTCTGTGAGCCTATAACTATTTTTATTTCCCTAGACTCACAGCAATAGGAAATGGCAGTTGTACACATATGTCTTAATAGAGATGCCTGCTACTTTCTTAAAATGATGTAAGAGACAAAGAAACAAAGCTGTGTTATAGAAACAAAGTTCCCAGTAACCTTTCACAAATCTATACATATGTAATTCCTTTATTGTGTGTATCCTGAAGCCTTCCTGGGACCTCTCCAGAACTCCCTTTCCACACCTCCTTTATATTTCTTCATAGCATTTAACACTTTTAGATATATTGTTTATTTATTTGCTTTGTTCTGGATGTATCCCCTACTACTATACAATCTTCACGAGAACAAAGATTTTGCTTTATTCCACTGATGCATTTCCATTACCCACAAAAGTGCCTGGTACATAGTATATGCTCAATAAATGTTTGTGGCATTAAGGGATTAATAAATGGATTAATAAAGGTGGAATTCATACTTCATGATGTTATGCTATTAAGGCTTGACTGGCATGATGGCTTTTATGGAATCACTAGAATGTTTTGACCAACTAGATTCAGAAACAAGGGTAAGTGAACAACAGAAGGATGATCAGGAGAAGGGAAACTATCTTGTTAATTTTAGAAGGAAAATGGTGGGCCCAAGATAGAGAGAGAGCTTGGAAGTCAGACAGAACATAGCATCATGACAAATGGTGGTTGGAATCCAGCTGGCTGAACATAATTCCCTATGGACTCAAGTGTCTCAACTTAATGGGAGAGCCAAGTGAGACTTCAGCCAAGAAGATATGGGCTTATTGAAAGAACACTTAGTAAAGAGAGGAACTCAAGCTTGTAGGGCAAAATCACATTTCTTGCAACTGGGGAAAACTGAAGATTTAGAGCACAAGGGAACAAACTAGTTACTATAACTGGGCTTTCTAGGTAAGTGCTGTTTGCTCCATCTTTGGCTTTTTAACCTCAGACATTCAAAAGTAGGCAAAGACTGAGTGCTTGCTTAGGGATGACTCTCAAATTTCTTCTTACATTCCTATTCCTGCTTTTTCTCTTCCTTGGCACCATGCACTGGAATTCTTTATCTGCTTCTGCAAATCTTTCACTGCTTCTCTGTTTTATGAGACTTTAGGGCTCCTCAGTAACCCATCTAGTCTTCCTTTTTGATTGGTGATTCTCCACATCTAATTGATTTCTGTGTCCTTTCCAGATACAGGCAAAAGACACTCCTTTCTTCCTGAACGATCCTCATCCACTGGGCAGGGACTGTGGACCCTTGAAATCAAAGCTTGGAGTCTTAAAACTTTTTTAAAATTTCCAGTGGATATGGAAGAAGTCAAATTAGAATTTAAACTCTTTAATTTGGTGAAAGGCCTTTTAGGTTGCTAGTATAGCAGGATATTCAAATGAATATCATTGAAATTGGAATTTCAGTAGAGATCTTAATGTGTATGAATGATAGAATGGGTGCCAAATATCTGTATATACTAAAATAAGGGGCTAGAATACATATGAGGGACATGCCAACAGATGTACAACTAGTCCTGCCTGTGTAAGCCAAACACTCACAGTTTACGTGAGATTTCTATTCTATTTGGAAGAGACTTTTTATGGAGAGAGCTGTTAGGGTACTGAAGCTGTTTCCCTCTTCTCTTAGTGGCGTAAGAGAGGGTGATGGACTCTTATACTAAGTCAAGTAAAAGGAGCACCAATAAAATAGCTCAGGGAACTTGATATGCATTTCTCAAATTTGGAGCACACTGAAGTGCTGTTCAACTCCACTTTGAGAGTTCTCAGAGCAGGAGGTTTTCAGGTGGGCCTGAAGCAGGAGAGAAAAGGAATATAACTGCCTTTGGAATAGGTGGCTGCATTCTCTTCAAAAGCAAAACCAAGTTGTTTTGGAGGCCGGCTCACAGCTTACTCTAAGTCCTCTTAAAAAGGATCTTGCCAAACTGACAACCCAGAGAGGCAAAGAGATGCTCACAGAAGTAGCCTTAGTGCGAAGTCTGTGGGATGAGAAGGGGTCACAAAAGAACTGTCAGTATTAAGGGATTTTCAGGAAGTGTTTTCCAGCAGAAGAATCTCTGATAAAACCATGGGAACTCCCTATGGGATTATTTTTAAAAGACCAATAAAAGGGAACCATATTGATTACAGTTGTATCAACATCATAAGATTATGCCCATCCTCCTTTGCTACCTCTGACTTTGGGTCCTGAAACAGCCTCCAGCTTGATGGACATGAGTTTGAGTAAACTCTGGGAGTTGGTGATGTACAGGGAGGCCTGGCGTGCTGCGGTTCATGCGGTCTCAAAGAGTCAGACACAACTGAGAGACTGAACTGAACTGAAGCTCTGTGGTCAAGTAGCAAGGCAGGGGGATGTGTTAGATAGAAATGTTACTGGCAACATTCTCCTCCTGGGGTTGGCTGAACTGTGGAGGTTTATTGTCTTATTAATATAAATAGTATGTAATATAACACAATAAAAAGGCACACACATGAAGCAATAAGGTGGTGCTAGGGGTAAAGAATACACCTGCCAATGCAAGAAATGTAAAAGACATGGGTTTGACCCCTGGGTCAGGAAGATTGCTTGGAGTAGGAAATGGCAACCTGCTCTAGTATTTTTGCCTGGGAAATCCCATGGACACAGCAGCCTGGCAGGTTACAGTCCATGAGGTCACAAAGAATTGGACATGACTGAGCATCTTAGCACACACACATGAAAAATAATGTGTTACTAACCAATAATTGTAAATGATCTGGTTCTGACATGTGCTTTACTCAAAAAAAAAAAAAAAAAAAAAAAAAAGAAAAAGAAAGAAAGACTCTAAGTCCTAGCTGATATTCCCAGCTATGGCTAGAGAAGAAGTTTACAAAGCATGTTTAGTGAGTGGGAAGAACAAATGTTCCCTTTTGCTTTTACTTAAACCATACCATTTATTCAAAGAGTTGCCTTTACCCTAGGTCACACATGTTTAATGAGGTGTGGTGGGGGAGCACTGGCCGGCTGTTTTAAACATGGTAAAGTCTTATCAAATTCAAAGAGCAAGGTGAAGATGAAAACTGAAATGTCACAGCTGTATTTGTACAAACTAAATGGACGTGATCTGAAGATCTAAAGAGAAGGTTTTTATCATCAACTTAATTATGAATCTTGATGTTAATGCTAATGTTCATAGCTTCCTCTTTCTCAAGTAAAGGTTAATCTGTCAATGAATATAGAATAGAGGGTGACCTGTCAACAATAAGGCTCCGTGGTGGTTCCAAATGATCTAATTAGTTAGAACCAGAGGCTCCAAAACATAGAACAAAGGAAGAATTGAGAGCTCCTCAAAGAAGACACTCTTCTCAATTTTACAAAGTGGTTTTGCATATAAAAAGGATCCTCTAATACAATGAGGCTGGAAACATTAGAATTTAATATTAAACAGCATAGCTTTCCTCCCCCATTTTTTTTGTGTGCCTCGGAGGAAGGAGAAAGGTTACACATGCCTAAAATTGGTGGGACATCATAAAGGGCACTAATAATATTTAAAGATATAAAGCCAAGAGAGATTTCAACATCAACAGGAATCCTCATGGCCAGGAAGCCTGGGTCTTCTCTCACCCACCAGTACCCTGAGTGCAACATTTCTTGATATTAGTACATCAGCCAAACTGGAAAATGGTGTGTGAATATAATAATGGTTGAGTGAAGAGGAACAGAGCTCACAGGGACTGAGTAAGCCAGCTGTGATTTCTCAAATCCACTTCATAAAATTGGGTAGCTTATGAGAGGTCTTTCTTTTTGGACCCTCTCATTCTGCTTATAGTGTTTGTATTTCCTTGAACTGTGAAGCTTGACGAAGGGTTCTACTTGGCTGGCATCGGATGTACAGATGTCTACATATTTCCTTCCCCCATTTAGCTCTGGCTTCAGGATGATAACCACATTCTAATGATATTTGAAACTGGATAGGTAAGCCTTGGACTTCCCTGTTGGCTCAGATGGTAAAGCAGGAGATGCTCAGACCCCTGCAATGAGGGAGACCAGGGTTCAATCCCTGGGTCAGGAAGATCACCTGGAGAAGGAAGTGGCAACCCACTCCAGTATTCTTGCTTGGGAAATTCCACAGATAGAGGAGCCTGGCAGGCTGCAGTCCATGGGATGGCAAAGAGTCAGACATGACTGAGTGACTTTCACACTTTTAGGCAGTTCTTAGTCTAATGACAATGGGCTAAAAGCCCACAAGTCCTGGGAGGTGTGGGAAATGGCTATGATATATCAATTACTGATATATTCAGAAGGGTGACTGCTTGGGAAAACTGCCTTAACAAAGTGGAGATAACTCAGATCAATTTAAAAGCTATTTTTGGATAAGAATTTGTATGTAGTGGCTGATCAGAGTAGTTAGTGGAGCAGATGGGCTCTTGGAAAGTGGCAAGTTGCCTCTGGTGACAAGTGTCTGCATTCTCTGACTTCTAGTCATTTAAATTTTAAATTGGGGTAGAGGAAAAGTAAAATGATGCAAAAAAACTGTCTGATTCCAGATAACATTGTTGATTTTCCCTTCCATGCAACAGATGTTTGCTTTGGTGAATCCACAAAGGGGTCAACAATCCTGTGAGATTAGCAATACTGATTTCTACAACAGCCTTTATGGGCACTGAAGTGGTTTTAAAATGGGTAATATAGCATTTAGTCACTGTGTAAAAAAATGCTTAAATAGCCCAACAAACCCATCACAGTGCCTTATTCAGATAGCTAGGAAAGAAAAGCATATTAATCATTTACAGCCATTGCTAAAGCCAGATTTTATATATGTCAAGGCTGGTGTTAGCAAAAAGGTCTGAGTGGGGAAACTGATCTCATTTAGATATGTGTTGGAGTAAAACAATAAAATCAACTGCCAAAGAAAATACCCTGTGGGCCATGTGCAGTGACTGTAGCAGTTTTTCCTTTGTGGCCAGCTAAAGGGAAGCCACACTGTCTTTTTGCCAAACCTTTATACTTCCTAAGTAGAAAACGTAGGCAAATATATGTGTGAGGCGGACTTACTTCTGAGAAAGGGAAGATAGCCTGTAGAGGTCATGGTCTGTGAGAGTAGACTCAGATGACTACCTCCACTGACAACCCAGTCATTCATCTTTTCAGCAAACCATTGTGTTTACAAGCAAGAGCAGCCATCATGTAGTTTGGACATTCAAATTTCTTTATAAGGGTTGCTCAGGCAAGCAGAGGAATTTGACATGTATCAGCTATCAAGGCTGGCAAAGAATTGCTCTTATGGAAGTTAGAAAGGGTAGGAGGCTAGAGGGTTCCAAACAGACAGACACAGCCAGTGTCTGGAAGGTGGATCACTCAGAAATAGAAATCTTTCTTGAGTCAATTTATCTTTTACACACATGCATATATGTCCAGCCTTATTCAGTGAACAAGGAAAGGAACTCAATGTATGTTTCTACAATGACAGCATTTTCTTCAGCACAGTGACTAATTTACAATATCATTAATTGTGATTTATTCAATGTTGAATGACTGGCCGTGGTTGAACCTCGGTTTACTTGGAGATTATGGCCAGAAGGAGATGTGAGACTCCCAGGTAAATCTTGCCTCTGACTGGGGCTGGGGAAGAAATGTCAGGATTAACTCCCAGGTTGTTTTTTGTGTTTTAGATATGAATAACTTCTACAGGAGAAACAAGAAAAGTTACAATCTAACAGGTTTATGCGTGTTTTCCCCTAGGGAATGGTGTTGGAGAATGTTGTGTACTTTTGTCTTGTTTGATATTTTTACCAAGAGCATGTGTTAAAACGTGAAACTATATCCAAGATCATGAAAGATCTCTGTGTTCTGACCGAGATGTTCTTGCAGGATCAGAAGCTAGCTTTTGTTGTTTTTGTTTGTTTTTTGTTTCTTTTTCCTACTGGCTTTGAGAAATACACATGCCACTAACTGTTCTTATACAAAAAATTTGTCTAAAATCTGGATGTTAAACATTTGATGCTTAAGCAATGTATAATCTATAATATTTTAACTGCCTTGGAAAACAGTTTTTCAATCTGTGTGTGGCATAAAATACATTGATATATTTCTATATTACTCCTCTGAAAGTGAATAGTTAAACCAATTAAGTGGGCTTGTGAAATACCGAGGAAAATATTTTGTTTTGTTGAAGTTTCTTACTCCTGTGTTTTCATTCTAATTTAACAGTCTTTTGCTAAGTTCCTAGAGTGTGTGAAACTGTTCTAGATATTCTAAGATTGAAACTGAGCAGGACCCTATGGGATTCCTGGGCAGGAAAGTTTTCTGTGTCCCTTGTTGCTTGTTTGTAGAAAATAGGGTCCAAGCTCTATGACTGTCCCTGAGTTCCAAAGGACCTATTCAAATAGTTGCTAATCAGGGAAGCAATGCAGAGACAAGGGAGGAGCAGTCAAGAAATGATAGTGCAGCCTTAGGGCAGAGTCCTATTTCTGCTTCTCCATGGGATTTTCCAGGCAAGAATACTGGAGTGGGTTGCCATTTTCTTCTCCATGGGATCTTCCCAACCCAGGGATTGAACCCAGGTCTCCCGCATTGCAGGCAGATGCTTTAACCTCTGAGCCACCAGGGACGCCCACCAACAAATGAAGATGTTAGCATTCTTCAATTCAGAGAAGCTCATCAAGAGACCACCGTAGGCTAGGTTAAAGGAGTGCAGGCCCTGCACACTCTCTGTTCCTTTTCAGTAACCCCATCCTTGAACCATTGCTATAAAATTCCTTACCAAATCCCTCCAGGTTGGGACACACCGTTTTGAGGGGGCATAAGCACACTCTGTCCCCCTTTGCCTGGCAAATCAATAAAGTCATTATTTTCTACTTCACCCAAAACTCTGTCCTCAAGATTTAATTCAGCAACAGTAAAGAGGCCAAATTTTCAGCATCAAGATGAAGCAAATATAAATGCTGTCCTATAGAAATTTACTTCTAACAGTGGAAAAATACAATGCTAAAAAAGTGCAACTTCGAGGTGAAAGGCAAATATTTGTGAATTACAAAGGAATGAATTATAATATTAAGGAATATCTGACTGAAGATAAAGTTCCCCCCACCCCAGAATGATTATTATACCCACAATGAATATGTATTTCATCTCTTATAATAACAGATGAAGCCTCAAATTTATAATGGGATAAAAATAACACTGGATGGTTATCCAAATATCTGGATTTCTGTTTCAGCTCTTTTCTGAGCAAATTGTACTGGGTAGATGACTGGCAATCAGTAGGTTCAAGGTTTTTCTCTAATCTCCTCTCTTAAGGACAAGTCTAAGGATCATTACTGCACCATTGGGCAGTGCTAAAGTTAACCATGTGTTGAAGGAAATAATTAATTTTCTGAGCCCTTAGGTTGAATGTCCTTCTTTGGAACATTTTGGAATTCATGTCTCTGATGTCTTTTATTTCTTCTCTACAAATGGGTAGGAAAAGGTTTCAGAGTTTCTTTTAGCTTAAAAGACTGTGTTTATAGAGCCAATGAGAATCATAGTACCTTCCAGGGGAAGGAAACATGAAAAGCAGCTCAATTCTATAGGTCAAGTCTTTAGACAAGATTTTCTCTTTTCTCCATTCTTTATCCTGGAATTTTTTTTTTCCCCAGCACTTAGTTGCTAAGTCTAGATAAGAGGATTGAGAATTTGGTGTGTTCTATTCCATTTCTAGGCTCATTTATTTTGAGCCAAATAAATGAGCTTATGGGGCCTTGTCTAAGTAGCCAGGAAAGTCTGATACTATTTGAAGAAAGTACCTAAAGTAAGTAAATGAAATAACTTTACCTGGACAATTTTTCTTTTTTAAAAAATTTTCCTTGGGAACTTGGGGCAGAATGATTGAGGGTTTGTGTTTTTAGGGCAATAAGACTAGTCATTTTGAAATTTGTTTTTTCCTAAAGAAATGACATTGGTTCAGCTCTGATTTGTTTCTTATGTCTTTTCCTTTCCCCCCCTATTGTATTATTTTTATAAATATGTTTACTCTGTTATTTGTCACAAGTAGAGATAAAAAGGCACTGGTTATAGGCAAATACATGATTTCAACTTAAAGTCTAGGGATAGCTGCAGGCAACTTAAGAGATTAGTGTGTATGCTTGTATGGCATTTTTCATTAAGCAAATATTGTTGAGTGTCCTCCATGTAATACTATCTTCTGTATTATGCTTTAACCTAGGGCTTATTACTTGAAGCTATTGAATCTTTAGAGTGTTAAAGAATGAGTTTCAGAAGCTGTGGATCCCTTGAATTTACAGACAAACTTAGTGTATATGTTTATTTAAAAGTATGAATCCACAGCTTTCATAGAATTTCTGAAGGGATCAATGATCTCAAAAATACTTTAAAATCTAAACTCTAATGTCAACAGTCTTCATAGTTTATTTCCTCAGTATCTATTGGGGCAAAAATAGTGTGTAGCACAAAATCCATCAGAGTAGATTAATTCAATACAGTCGGCATTTGTTGAATGCCTGTTTTTATTCAGGCAAAAGATTCAGATGCTAGGAGATAAAGTTGAAGGTGAGGTGTGGGACAGGAGGGGAGTTTCACATCAAACTGAAACTTGACTCCCCATTGATCATCAGAATTTTAGCAAAGTGGAGGCACAGAAATACAAGCAAGTCTTTCCTACAGAACAAGATTCTGTAGGCTCTTATCCCTTATCCAGATTGAAAGTTATTGCTGATGTGAAAAATAAATGAATAAACATTAAATAAATACACTTCAAGACAGGATGAACTCCTTTCTAAAAAAGTAATACATTAACATAAACTAAGAAGTACTGAAACCCTTATGGATATCATAATACCTGTTGTTTTGAGTCAGGTCTTGAAGTGTGAGAGAATTTCAATAAGAACAAAGTGATATGACTTGATACTCAGCATCATGTAAGTTTTAATGATGGAGAAGGAAAGGGATAGAGTTTTCTGATTTTCTCCTATAACAAAGAGAGAGTTCAGAGAGGGGAGATATAATCAGGAGTCAGGTACACATGTACTAACACAGAGCTATATATCAGTCTTTTTATCTCAGTTGGCTGACAATACCTTACTACTGATGTAATTCTCCCTTGTTTGCCTTTCTTTTGTTCATACTCAAGTCTACCATCAATGGTACATACAGTTTGACTAGACTCAAATAAGCAGATGGCATTTCCAAGAGCCAATTTAGTATAATCAATATAACTATTAAAAAGAAACATAGGCATTTATCGAAGTTTATCATTAACAACAATAACAACAAATACTCATTATGAGAAAATTACTTAAGATTTCTGAAATCTCCTGACAGGCCAGTATTTGTCATGTAGGTTGACAATTCAGCCTAAAATGAGTTTCTGTTATCTTGATACCATTGAATAGTATTTGGCTAATCGCATGGTATTTTCTTTGGGAATTGTGCCAAAGAAACTAGGTGTTGAATATTTTATCAGTTTTCTGTGGCTACTGTAACAAACTGGCACAAAGTTGGTGGCTTAAAACAACATACATTTATTCTCTCACAGTTCTGGAACACCAAGGTCCAAAATCAAGTTGTCAACAGGGGTGCATTCCTTCTTGATGCTCTAGGGAGAATCTGTTTCTTGCCTCTTCCAGTCTCTGGTGGCTGCTATCATTCTTTGGCTTATGGTCACATTGCTTCACTCCATGCTTTCTCCTCTGTGTGTCTACAAAACTCATCTTTCCCTCTTTTATAAGAACATGTCAAGGTTTTCAACTTCATTTATTTATGCTCTATTATTATTATTATTATTTTTGCTCACTTCAAATATAATTTGACTTTGTTTGTTTTTTACAGTTTCCTAAAATGGAATATTTCCTGATGGCTCAGTGAGTAAAGAATCCTCCTGCAATGCAGGAGACACAGGAGGCTTGGTTTTGATCTCTGGTTCGGCTAGATATCCTGAAGGAAGACATGCAGCTTACTCAAGGATTCTTGCCAGAGAAATACCATGGACAGAGGAGTCTGGGCTACAATCCAAAGTCAAAGGGAGTCGGACATGACTGAGAGACTAAGTACAAAATGGAAGTTTAGATTATTCATTTTAGATATTTCTTCTAAAATATGCATTCAGTGGTATACATTTCCCTCTAAGAACTGCTTTCACCACTACCTATGTATTTGATAACTTGTATTTTCATTTAGTTTGAAGTACTTAAAAATTTCTTGAGATATTCTTTGATTCATGTACTATGAAATGCATTGTTTAATTTACAAATATTTTGGAACTTTTCCAACTTTTCTATTATTGTTTTCTGGTTTAATTCTATTGTGGTCTTATGAATTCTACTATTACAAATATGTTAAGGTGTGTTTTATGGTCCATGGTTTATCTTGGTTAATGCTTCATGGGAATTTGAGAACAATGTATTGGATGAGGCATTTTATAAATGCCAATTAGATGTAATTAAATGATGATGCTAGTCAGTTCAACTTTATCTTTACAATTTTTGTGCCTTCTGGATCTGTCTCCAGTTATGATTTTAGGTTCATGTATTTTTCGTTGAGTTCCATAAGTTTTTACCTTAAGTATTTTGATGCTCTGATTTTAAGTGCATACACCTATAAATGTATATGCATTATATGTATACATATACATATATACATATATGTATACACGTATAACGTGTACACACAACGTGTATAACATGCACACACATTATAGATTATAAATCTTCTTGGTGAACTGACTCCTTCATCATTATGTAATGTCCTTCTTTGTCTCTTGCTCAGAAGTCTTCTTTGTATGAAATTAATTTAGCTAAACCAGCTTCTTTTGATGATTGCTAAGAATGCTTATTTTTATCCATCACTTTACTTTCAATCTATCTGTGTCTTTAGATTTAAAGTGGATTTTTTTATGGACAGCCAATCATGGAATCTCGTCTTTTTTAATATACACTGGCAATCTCTGTATTTATTCACTTTTAACTTGATTTTTGATACAGTTGGATTAATATGTACTGTATTCCTAATAGTTTCAATTCATTACTCCTTGTTTTTCTTTTCATCATTCATTTCTCCTGTCTTCTCTGATTTTAAATTTATATGATTCTACTTTCTTCTCTTAGCATATCGATTATAATTCTTTTTATACATAAAACTCTAGGGAATGCTGGCGAATCTGCAGTGACCCAAAGGGGATCAGAGGAGGACAGAGGGAAGGAAGACCAGGAGACCCTGAGGAGGATCTGGAGGGGAAGGTGTGTTGTTAGTCACCTGGGCTTCAATGATGGTTTTTACTGGTATATATGAAAGTAAAAGTCTGTCTAATTTTATACTTTCAATATGTGCTGTACTTCAATAAAAACTGTTTAAAAAGAAAAAAAAAAATAAAGAGATCTCAGTGGTTGCCCTAGAGTTTGCTATGTACACTTGCAATTAACCTAAATCGTCTTTCAAATAATGCAATACCACTTCATGGATAGTACAGGCACCTTAAAACAAGGACTTCTTTGTTTTAGGAAGCCCTTGTTCCTTATTTCATTGTTGTATTTATCTATCCATAAGCTATAATCACTAAACACATTATTGCTATTATTTTCAGCAAACTATTAAATCAATTAAAGGTAAGAAAAATGATTTTTTAATTTTGACTTCATGTATTCCTTTCTTATTCAATGCTCTTTCTTTCTTTATGCAGGTCCACATTTCTTAACTATATATATTTATTTTTGTGTCTGAAGAACTTCTTTTAATATTTCTGTAAGACAGCCCTACTGCCAACAAATTCTCTCACTTTTTCTTGTTTGTTATTCTTCCTTAACTTTTAAAGGATAATTTCACTGGATTCATCACTCTAGGGTTTTGTCCCCTTTAATACTATAAATATTTCACTCTACTCTCTTCTTGCTAGCCTGGTTTATAACAGGAAATCTGATGTAATTTTTGTGTTCCTCTATACCTGGAACAACAGACTGGTTCCATATAGGAAAAGGAGTACGTCAACGCTATATATCGTCACCCTGCTTATTTAACTTATATGCAGAGTACATCATGAGAAATGCTGGGCTGGAAGAAGCACAAGCTGGAATCAAGATTGCTGGGAGAAATATCAATAACCTCAGATATGCAGATGACACCAGCCTTATGACAGAAAGTGAAGAGGAACTAAAAAGCCCCTTGATGAAAGTGAAAGAGGAGAGTAAAACAGTTGGCTTAAAGCTCAACATTCAGAAAACTAAGATCATGGCATCTGGTCCATCACTTCATGGCAAATAGATGGGGAAACAATGGAAACAGTGTCAGACTTTATTTTTTGGGTCTCCAAAATCACTGCAGATGGTGATTGCAGCCATGAAATTAAAAGACGCTTTCTCCTTGGAAGGAAAGTTATGACCAACCTAGATAGCATATTAAAAAGTAGAGACATCACTTTGCCAACAAAGGTCTGTCTAATCAAGGCTATGGTTTTTCCAGTGGTCATATATGGATGTGAGAGTTGGATGGTGAAGAAAGCTGAGTGGCGAAGAATTGATGCTTTTGAACTGTGGTGTTGGAGGAGACTCTTGAGAGTCCCTTGAACTGCAAGGAGATCCAACCAGTCCATTCTAAAGGAGATCAGTCCTGGGTGTTCATTGGAAGGACTGGTGTTGAAGCTGAAACTCCAATAGTTTGGCCACTTCATGTGAAGAGTTGACTCATTGGAAAAGACCCTGATGCTTGGAGGGATTGGGGGCAGGAGGAGAAAGGGACAACAGAGGATGAGATGGCGGGATGGCATCACCGACTTGATGGACATGAGTTTGAGTAGACTCCAGGTGTTGGTGATGGACAAGGAGGCCTGGCATGCTTCGATTCATGGGGTCGCAAAGAGTCGGACACGACTGAGCGACTGAACTGAACGGAAGTGATAAGCATATTTTCGGTCCCACACTTCCATCAATAGTTCCTCTATTGCAATTGTAATATAATAAACCTCATTATAGATTTTGTGGTATTTATCCTACTTGATCTCTGAGTTTTCTGAACCCATGATTTGGCATCTGTTACCAGCTTTGCAAAATTCTTAGCCATTGCTAGTCAAAATACTTCTTCTGATCTGCTGTTTATGATATTCTCATTACATATATATTACATCTTTTATTACTACCCCAGTTCTTGGCTATTTTTCCACTTTTCCTCATTCTTTTTTCTCTTTTCTATTCAGTTTGGAAAGTTTCTATTGACATTTATCCAGGATCACTGATTCTTTTTTGGACATTTTCAGCCTAATGAGTCCATCAAAGGCATTCTTCATTTCTACTACAGTGTTTTTAATTCTACATTTCCTTTCATTCTTCCATAGAATTTCCATCTTTCTGCTTACATTATCCATCTATTCTTATACAATATCCATTTTTTTTACTAAAGTTGGTTAGCATATTAATTATTGTCATTTTAAATGCTTTGTCTTACAATTCCAAAATCTCTGCCATACCTGAGTCTAGTTATGATGCTTGTTATATCTCTCCAGACTAGGTTTTGTTTCTCAGCATGCCTTGTGACTTTTTGTTAAAAGTCAAATACTACATACTGGGGCAAAGAATCTGAAGCAAATATCTTTTATTTGTGTGTGAATATTTATGGTTACCTGGTTAAGACTAAGGCTGTATTTACTGTTTGCTGTAGATGTGGTGTCAGACGCTAAAATTTCCTCTAATATCCTTGTTTTCATCTTCCCTATTGTCCTATATTTCCCTAGAGAATTCTTAAATGCCTGAGTCTCGCCATTCTTTCCACTGTAACCCTCTGTTACACAGGACACCTATTGGTGTGATGGTATGGGGAGGGGGAATATTCTGTATTCTTATGATTAAATCTCAGTATTTTAGCCAGACTGTGTCCCTGGGCTGTTACTTTCACAAGTGCTTCTCAGCTTAGACATCTTTCTTTAGGTGAGACAAAATCTAAAGGAGGCTAGAGTTGGGTTCTACATATCAGTTAAACTCTAGTAAAATCCTAGTTGGTTAAGCTCTGGTCAAACAATTTCCCTTGGGGACAGGCAGTCATTAAGGAGAACAAAGCAATCTGAACTTTAGTCAGTTCAATGACTCAGTTGTCTCCTACTCTTTGTGATCCCATGGACTGCAGCGTGCCAGGTCTCCTTGTGCATCCCTAACTCCTGAAGCTTGCTCAAACTCATGTCCATTGAGTTGGTGAAGCCATCCAATCATCTCATCCTCTGTCATTCCCTTCTCCTCCCGCCTTCAATCTTTCCCAGCATCAGGGTCTTTTCAAATGAGTCAGTTCTTCGCATCAGGTAGCCAAAGTATTGGAGTTTCAGCTTCAGCATCTGTCCTTCCAATGGATATTCAGGACTGATTTCCTTTAGAATGGACTGGTTGGATCTCCTTACAGTCCAAGAGACTCTCAAGAGTCTTCTCCAACACCACAGTTCAAAAACATCAATTCTTGGCTGCTCAGCTTTCTTTATAGTCCAAATCTCACATCCATACAATGCTACTGGAAAAAACATAGTTTTGACTAGATGGACCTTTGTTGGCAAAGTAACATCTCTGCTTTTTAATATGCTGTCTAGGTTGGTCATAGCTTTTCTTCCAAGGAGCAAGTGTCTTTTAATATCATGGCTGCAGTAACCATCTGCAGTGATTCTGGAGTCCAAGAAAATAAAGTTTGTCCCTGTTTCCTTTGTTTCCCCATCTATTTGCCAAGAAGTGATGGGACCAGATGCCATCATCTTGGTTTTTCGAATGTTGAATTTTGAGCCAACTTTTTCACTCTCTTCTTTCACTTTTATCAAGAGACTCTTTAGTTCCTCTTTGCTTTCTGCAATAAGGCTGGTGTCATCTGCATATCTGAGGTTATTGATATTTCTTCCAGCTATCTTGATTCCAGCTTATGCTTCATTCAGTCCAGCATTTCACATGATGTACTCTACATATAAGTTAAATAAGTAGGGTGACAATATACAACCTTCATGTACTCCTTTTACACTTTGGAACCAGTCCATTGTTCCATATCTAGTTTTACCTGTTGTTTCTTGACCTGCGTACAGATTTCTCAGGAGGCAGGTAAGGTGGTCTGGTATTACCATCTCTGAAAGAAATTTCCAGTTTGTTGTGATCCACATGGTCAAAGGTTTTGGGCTTTGATGTAGTCAATAAGGCAGAAATAGTGTTTTCTGAAACTCTCTTATTTTTTCTATGATCCAACAGATGTTGGCAATTTGATCTCTGGTTCCTCTGCCTTTTCTAAATCCAGAGCTTATTTAAAGTTTTCTACTTTACTCCTCCTTCTACCAGAGAAATGCAAGATTTTCTCCTTTGATTTTCACAGTGAAAATGCAGTGAAATTTTTTGAGGTAAGTCTTACGAAAGTATGGGTGAACTCACGAGATTTATCTTCCTGTTTTTTTTTTTTTTTTTAATGTGGACCACTTTTTAAGTCTTTATTGAATTTGTTACAATATTGTTTCTGTTTTATGTTTGGTTTTTTGACTGTGAGGCATCTTAGCTCCTAGACCAGGGATTGAACTCAATCCAGTGCAATGGAAGGCAAAGTCTTAGTCACTGGACTGCCAGGGAAGTTCCCCACCTATGAGTTTTATCTCTCATTTTAGTCAACATTTCATCTCCAGCAGCTATTCAGTTACCCTTTAAGTGTTCCTCACAGGCTAGAGCAGAAGCTTCTACTCTTGGTAAACTATGATTATCTGTCTCTCCAACTTCAGGGTGGTGGTTTGACCTGTGATCTCAACACTCTGATGGATCTAAGAAGAGTTGTTGATTTTCATTTTGTTCAGCTATTTTTCTTGTGAAACCAGAAGGAGCCCAAAAGTTTTGCAAGTCAGGCTATAAACTAAATTATTGAAACTCAGTTTTTAAATGTTATAGAGTAGATATGTGCGTGCATGCTAAGCTTCTCCATGCATGTCCAACTGTTTGCGATCCTATGGACCATAGCCCTCCTGTCTCCTCTGTCCGTGGGATTCTCCAGGCAAGAATACTGAAGTGAATTGCCATGTTCTCTTCTAGGGGATCCTTCCAATCTAGGGATCAAACTCTCATCTCTTATGTCTCTTGCATTGGCAAGCAGGTTTTTTTTTAAATCACTAGTGCCACCTGGGAAGCCCAGAGTTGACATATTTGTCAGAAATAAGAGTATATGTAATAATCTCTAAAGTCTCTTCCATCTGTTTGCTTTTATAATTCTAACAAGTATTGCACCATAAATTCAATGGGTGAAAAGCCATTGTGTTATCTTTGACATTACAGTTTTGAAGCAATATACCAGTGGGGTAGAGGAAACCCTGGATATAACCCACAGTGTAATGCCTTGGTCTCAGCCTCCTGCAGCCCATCACCTGCACTGTTTTCTAGAAAGGCTGTTTCATGTATGTGGATCTCTGCTGCCTCACCTCTGGAATAAGGCAATTGACTTAAATTGCAATTAACAGTAACATTCTGCTATTATAAAAGATGATTCCTTAAAGGATTCTCAACAAAAATGTGCCTAATTTATTGCTTACAATCTTAATTCTTACACATGAAATACTCAGTTGGAATTAAGCAAATAGGTATTTAAATGTCAGCAGTTGATCTGGTACTCTATCTGGCAGCCTTCCATTTTCTGAATGGAAAGAAGAGGTCTTACTGGTGCTCTCATATATTTTAAATATAAGAAATTTAGTTCTGGTGGTTAATAGATATCCTGAAAACTAGACAAATTGACCTCAGTTGAGTAAGATAAGTTTTTTTAATAGCTGATTAACTGAAAGCGGAACAAAAGCTACAGATATTAAATATTGATTTTTAGCACTTAATACCCAAATTGTTGAATTTGCCAGTAAATTCAGTCAGAACATGGGAAGTTCAATCAGCTGGCTATTTATGTTACCCTGCTCTGAATAATTAGAATTTTTTTTCTTTCTTCACCGATTTGAATGTATTTTTGTATTAATTGACCAAACAGACTTTATTTTGCTACTGTATAGTTGCCAAATGATTCTAGTACTTGCCTTTGTGCAATAAATTGACATTTTCCCTATACTTTCATGTTCTAATTAATTCAAAACCATTTATTCAATATCCACGGCATGTCAGATACTATTTTAAAGACTGGCAGTAAATAAATAAAAAGAGATAGGCCAGTCTTCAAGGAGTTCACAGTATTTTGGGGGACAGAAACAGCCTGGTGAAAGTAAATCTTTGAAAATCTTATCTAGCTGTGTTACTACAGCTAGATAATTGATTTGAGAATTATCAGCATACAGATGGTAAATGCAAATAGGCATGTGGATGAGCTCTACCAGGGAATAAACTTAAAAATCCCCAACAGTTAAAGAACTTCAGGGAGAGGGAAAAAAAGTCCTGAAAAGAAAAAATCGGGAAGTAATTGTAAAACTAAAATTCTGACTTTGTTTGGATTCCATAAAAACACTCCAAGACAAGGTTTGAGTAGGAGGAATTTAGCTGGTAAATGATCCTTGGATGTAGCAGTAGAGGAGTGTAAGAGGTGAGACAGAGAAGAGAAGAAAGCCAATAAAATTTGTTTTTATGAGAAACTGAAGCTTAATTTCACTGTGAAGCTCTTGGGCCCAGTGTAGACCTGTGTGGCAGAATTGTTTTGGTTGAGGGGTGAATGAACCCAAATATTTATATACCAATTGCTATTAGTCATTGTCTAGGGACATTTTCAAGGGGTAATTCCCTGGCACTGCTGGCTTGTCATATGCTTAGTAAGAGTAGATTCTGGTGGTCAGGCAAAAGAGTGTCATGTGTTGGTGGTTGCCATGTCAAGTCTGCGCTGTCATGCATGTAAATATTAAGAGATGGGGATACTTAAGAGATGCTTAAGAGATGTGGATGGAATGTTAACAGCACCTGCTACAATCAGTCCTAAAGGAAATCAACCCTGAATTCTCATTGGAAGGACTGATGCTGAAGATGAAGTGCCAATACTTTGGCTACCTGATGCAAAGAACTCACTCACTGGAAAAGATCCTGATGCTGGGAAAGATTGAAGGCAGGAGGAGAAGGGGATGATAGAGGATGAGATTGTTGGATGGCATCACTGACTCAACGGACATGAGTTTGAGCAAACTCTGGGAGATAATGAAGGATAGGGAAGCCTGGCATGCTGCAATCCCTGGAACTGCAGAGTTGGACACGACTTAGTGACTGAACAACAGCAAAAACAGTTTAGTGCCATGAAAAGCAAGGGAAGAGTTATTGGAAGGAAGATGTATTAAAGAATATCACAAAAGACTGACGAATAAGTGAAAGAACTGAGAATGGGCCATAAGTCAAGGGGAAGATGCTCATAGAAATGGAAAAAGTAGACATAAACAAAAGTAGATAGAGAATGAATAATTGATAGAGTAAGGTGCAGGAGAAGATGGAATGGTGTGGGTGAATATTTATAACTAATACTCAAAATGTACACAAAGGCAAATTAAATGAAATTATTAAAAATAAAAATATTTTTTCATGACTAATTTATAAATCAACTTACCCCAGAGATTCTCCTTGAACTACCAAATCTGGTTTAAGTGCCACTTCTTTTCTTTCCAATGCACCGTCTGCTTTTGTTGCCTTTGTTACTATGGAATTTACACACAGACTCCAGATAATTTAGTTGCCGCTTATGCAGGGTTGATATCAGGCACAGAGAGAAGTTAGAACTCTGGTTCATTTGAGCTATAAAGCATTGAATTACTCTGTGTCCAGCAATCTTAGGACACAGGAATAAAAACTGAACCAGCATCCCAGGGAATATAAACCCGATCAAACTGTGTCCATTCCAATCTGAGGTCAATCACGTCCTTCATGTTTTTTCCTAACATACTGATGAGCTGTTGTATTGCAGCTCATCATCAGAATACAGAATGACTTCTTCTGAGCAATTACATTTTTCCCAAACAGGCTCTAGATGGAGATATTCATCTATTGTTCTTTTTTTTTTTTTTTTTCCGACAGTTGAGGTGAATGATATACTCAGCAGCTAAAAAAAAGTAAATTAGAATTTTTAAGTCATTTTTAAATCTCTCAAAGACTCAGAAATGATTTAGAACATTATTTCAGGCAGATAAGACAGGAAAAATATTTTTGAGTTATTAATCTGGATAATTTATAAAAATAAGACATTGCTGCATGTTATCTCCTTCTATAGATGTACATTTTCTTAAGAAAATACAAATCAATTGCCTTTTTATATAAAAGAGATTTAATCAGAATTACAAAGGATTTAAAACATTTCAATTTAGTTTTCAAAATCGGCATGCTGTAAACAGCAATGAGAAATAGCAAAGTCAATACACAAAAGGAGGGAAAAAAAGGCAGATTTTACAGATGTTCTTGCATAGATCTTAACATTTAGGTAAGGCTTAAGGATTTAGTGAAAGTGTTAGTTATTCAGTTGTGTCTGACTTTTTATGACCCCATGGACTGTGGCCTGACCTGCAAGGCTCCTCTGCCCATGGACTTCTCCAGGCAAGAAAATTGGAGTGGGTAGCCATTCCCTTCTCCAGGTGAATCTTCCTAACCCAGGGATTGAACTCAGTCTCCTGCATTTACCATCTGAGCCACCAGGGATGCCTTAAGGATTTATTGTTATTATTATTGTTTTTGTTGTTAAATAATCATATGCATGACTTTCCCAGTGAATGGTCTGTTCTGCATCCTGAGAACACATCTTTAGGGCAAGGTTGAGAAAGAAAAGAAAAAGTAACATGGGCCCTAGAGAGGAGTCACTGAGCAATGAAAGAAAACAGAACCAACTCCTGATATACTGGGCGAGCATGAACTCTTCTGAGGTTCTGTTTTCACTGTTGTTAAACAGGTAAACATTTTTTCTGCTGTGTCTTTTAGACTGACTGAGGTCAGCAAAGAAAATGACTAGAGAGGCATGGAGGGGAATAATGTTGCACAGGATTCACTCTGATCGAAGCTTCTAATCCTGGTCTCCTGCACTGGGCTCCTTTCCTCCTGGTACTCAGTGATGGGGGAACTCGTCTTGGGTCTGGAGTGTTTTAAGTTGAGGTTGATCAACACAGATGTTAAAGACATATACATGCTTACACATTTGTATACTTGTGACCAGGTTAGTGCCTGTGACTTTACCACAAGAAACTTTTGGACATTTTCTAACCACTATCTTAAATGAAAAAAGAATCCACTGAAAATTTTCATAAACCATGATAGGCATCTTGTGGTCACTCTTGAGGAAGCATTTACACAAGGCTAACATCATTCAGTTGTACCAGCATTGACGCCAAAGTTTCTGAACTCTGAACTCTTTGCTGTTCATTGCAAAGCTATGGCTTTCATTCTTTCAATGATGGAAACTTTTTTCTCACCTTTTGCACCTATGAAAAGAGCTCCAGCTTCCTTCCCCTCTCCCCTTCTTCAAATCAGGAGATAAAGAAGATGTGTTCACAACTCTTTCCACATGTGACACCTGAGATCTTTTGTTTGACTCTTTCAAGATAAGTCCCCTCTGAGTCTGAGATAGACATCTCAACCTTAGCCAAAACAAAATGGACAAGTTTTCTAGATTTATTGTAAAATGAAAGATAACACTCTCAAGAAGATAAGACCGTCTACTCTCAGCTAGCCAAAGGCCCCGTATCTCAGAATTGAGCATCTTGAAGTGAGCATTTGTTTTTGTGCTACTTTAGGGATGTCAGCTGAGCACTGAAGACCTTTCACTTAACCAAGATTAAACACCAGTGCAGGCAAATGCACAATGCCGAGCCTGTCTCACCACTCTGTCAAGATTTCATAGAACACTCCAAAGTAGTTCTTCAGCAATTGAAGGATCAGTCTTAAGAATCTTTCTGTAAGATGTTAATTCCCTGAACACATCATCAACTTGCTTCTGCCCCATGTGGGGTGGGGTTGGGATATTCTTACCTGGCAAGGTGGTAACACATTCAAAAGCAGAAAAGACAATATAATTTGAGATTAAATAATTCCATAAATGACAGTCAATGGACAATCTTTTTTTTTGTCTGTTTGTTTTTTTGCATTGGAGATACAGTGAAAGCATGTAAAATGTAAAGTATGAAGATCACTCTTGGAACTTATGAACTATGTGAAGTTTCAGGGTGTTTGATGGGGGTGTCAATTGCACTGTGAACTGCTTGACAGTGAAGTGAATTCTATTACAGAGTTATCATTACTATGTTGCAAAAAAGTATTGTTAGTTAAGTTAGGAATATTCAGTCAAATCATCAGTCAATTCAGTTCCGTCTCTCAGTCGTGTTCGACTCTGTGGCCCCATGGACTGCAGCATGCCAGGCTACTCTGTTGATCATCAACTCCTGGAGCTTGCTCAAACTCATGTCCATCAAGCTGGTAGTGCCATCCAACCATCTCATCCTCTGTCATCCCGCCTTCAATCTTTCCCAGCATCAGGGACTTTTCAAATGAGTCAGTTCTTCACATCAGATGGCCAAAGTATTGGAATTTTAGCTTCAGCATCAGTCCTTTAATGACTGATTTCCTTTAGGATGGACCGGTTGGATCTCCTTGCTGTTCAAGGGACTCTTTAGAGTCTTCTCCAATACCACAGTTAAAAAGCATAAATTCTTCAGTGCTCACCTTTCTTTGTAGTCCAACTCTCACATCCATGCATGACTACTGGAAAAACTATACCTTTGACTAGATGGACTTTTGTTGGCAAGGTAATGTCTCTGCTTTTTAATATACTGTCTAGATTGATCATAGCTTTTCTTCCAAGGAGCAAGCATCTTTTAAATTCATAGCTGTAGTCACCATCTGCAGTAAAGTTGGAGCCAAAAAAAAAAAAAAAAGAAAAAAAGAAAGAAAAATAAAGTCTGTCATGGTTTCCATTGTTTCCCCATCTACTTGCCATGAAGTGATGAGATCGGATGCCACGATCTTAGTGTTCTGAACGCTGAGTTTTAAGTCAACTTTTTCACTCTCCTCTTTCACTTTCATCAAGAGGCTCTTTAGTTCTTCTTTGCTTTCTGTCATAAGGGTGGTTCATCTGCATATCTGAAGTTATTGTTAATTCTCTCAGCAATTTTGATTCTAGCTTGTGCTTCATTCAGCCCAGCATTTTGCATGATGTACTCTGCATATAAGTTAAATAAGAAGGGTGACAATATACAACCTTTACGTACTCCTTTCTTGATTTGGGACCAGTCTGTTGTTCCATATCCATTTGTAACTCTTGTTTCTTGACCTGCATACAGATTTCTCAGGAGGCAGGTAAGGTGGTCTGGTATTCCCATCTCTTTCAGAATTTTCTGAAGTTTGTTGTGATCTACACAGTCAAAGAGTTTGGCATAGTCAATAAAGCAGAAGTAGATATTTTTATGGAACTCCCTTGCTTTTTTTGATGATCTGATAGAGGTTGATAATTTGATCTCTGGTTCCTCTGCCTTTTCTAAATCCAGCTTGATCATCTGGAAGTTCATGGTTCCTGTAGTGTAGAAGCCTGGCTTGGAGAATCCTGAGCATTACTTTGCTAGTGTGTGAAATGAGTGCAATTGCGTGGTAGTTTGAACATTCTTTGGCATTGCCTTTCTTTGGGATTGGAATAAAACCTGACCTTTTCCGGTCCTGTGACCACTGCTGAATTTTCCAAATTTGCTGGCATATTGAGTGCAACACTTTCACAGCATCATCTTTTCAGATTTGAAAGAGCTCAACTGGAATTCCATCACATCCACTAGATTTGTTTGTAGTGATGCTTCCTAAGGCCCACTTGACTGCATTTCAGGATGTCTGGCTCTAGGTGAGTGATCATACCATTGTGATTATCTGGGTCATGAAGATCTTTTCTGTGCAGTTCTTCAGTGTGTTCTTGCCATCTCTTAATATCTTCTGCTTCTGTTAAGTCCATACCAGTTCTGTCCTTTATTGAAACCATCTTTGCATGAAATGTTCCCTTGGTGTCTCTAATTCTTTTAAATACATCTCTAGTCTTTCCCATTTTATTGTTTTCCTCTATTTCTTTGCATTGATCTCTGAAGAAGGCTTTCTGATCTCTCCTTGCTCTTCTTTGTAACTCTACATTTAAATGGGTATATCTTTTCATTTCCCCTTTGCCTTTCACTTCTCTTCTTTTCTCAGCTATTTGTAAGGCCCTCTTGGACAACCATTTTGCCTTTTTGCATTTCTTTTCTTGGGGATGGTCTTGATCACTGCCTCCTGTACAGTGTCACAAACCTCTGTCCATAGTTCTTCAGGCATTCTATCAAATCTAGTCCCTTGTATCTATTTGTCACTCCCACTGTATAATCATAAGGGATTTGATTATTGCAAATCATAATTTCAATTAATTTGAACTGAGTTAGCTGGTAATCCATTTAATAGTTTTAGACGAATTAGATCTGTACATTTGGCCTTTTATTGGGACTTGGTTGCTTCCTAGACTTGTTTAAGGAAGTCTCATCCAACATATTATCACCATTCAGCCCATTGAACCAAGTCTTGTGATTTGATGTCTTGGTGTCTCATGGCTTTGGACAGGTCCATGTGCTCTGTCAGGTAGTTAGCTGATAAGACTTTCCAAGGAGCATTTGCCTTGGACAATTCACCAAAGATCAATGTCTGGCTTCAGTTCTGGGGTTTTGGAAGATAGATTTTTATCAGTACCCTTAACACCATGGATAAATGAACTCAACAACTAGAATCAAAGGACTAATGTAAATTCAGCTTCTACTGAATTTACTGAAATTTACAGAGAAACCCAATAAGCAAAAAATGATTGCAACAGTGCTATAAAAGTCGTTGTATACAGGGAAGGCTTTGCAGAAGTCTTTGGACTGTAAGCAGAATATCCAGGACAGACCCAGCGTAGCAGTAGAAGCTCAATTCCTGGAAATGAGAAAATTGTGAATCTAACTCCTTGATCTGTTTTCCTGATCTTGAAAAGCCAACTAACTTTTCTGTCCCTTTGTTACATAATCTGCAAAAGTGGACAGTGGGTGAAACACCGAAGGTGACATTATGAGATTACAAAGTGCTAAAATAATTAGACTCAAGAGATTGCTCTGTTCAAAGAAGTTTGAGTTTCCCAGAACTCTAGCTAGTGAGATTGTTCTTATCCTTTTCACGCTGGCATTTGACTTCCTGAGATAGAAAGAACTTTCTCATTTTTACCTGAGGAAGGCTAGGGGTGAGATAGGATTTTCTTTCTGCCTCACCTAGGTTGATGCTAAGTCAGTACAAGGAAAAGCAGGGTTGAATTGCTTGTTTAGAGCAGATTGGGCAACTCCACGGGCTAAACATATGTGTATTATTCAAATGCAGTGATTCTCTTTCTTTCTTTTTTTCTTTTTTTTTTGCATATTATGGTACTGAGATATGATACACAGGAGGCTAATTATAAAATTATTGATCTCAGACAAACATATACGTCTACATATCCATATTACTGACTAGAATGCTGGGTATCTATTATACTTTTTCTTGTCACTTTGAATGGTAAATTGAACATCACTCCATCAGCTGGACACAATCACACATTCATGGCCAGCTGGCTCCATGTGTTGTCCAAAGATCTCTGAGACAGAAACTGAGTTTTCTTTCTTCATTTGGAGTGTTATTCACTATTTTCTGTATTGTGTGTTTGTTTATTTTTGTGGCCTTGTTTTTCTGTCATCATTTTGTGTTCTAGTGAAGATTTTGAGTCATAGCATATGCATGTGGCCACATTGGAAGCTTTGCAAAATGCTAGGTCAATGACATTAGAATAGTTATATAAAGATATTTAGTTATACATAACTAAATATATATCATATATTATGTATACACACAAACACACACACATAACAGCTATTCAAGGCAAAGTGAGCACAATCATAGAATTATTTTAGGAAACAGATGGTCAAAATCAACCTGCAAACTGAGACTGAAGGCAGTTACTTGGATAGAAGGCATCTCATCAGAGGACGTGACCAATGACGAAAGAAACAGAAATGAGATGAGACAATAGCCAGAGACATGATATGATTCCAAGTGTATGCTGCCCAGAATGTATTTCCGAGGGGCCTGTGCTTTGATCTTGCAATGCGGGTTCACTTAGCAATTGCATTTCCCGGAGAATTTTCTAGTCCTACTGCTGCATTATCATAAACATGCATTCTGACTCCAGTTTTAGTATGAAGATGAGGGGTTTCCCCACTACCAAGCAACTCTTGGACAAGAGCCAGGTATCCTACAATTCAACTCAGTTTGACACTAGGCTTTCCTGGTGGCTCAAACAGTAAAGAATCTGCCTGCAAGGTGGGAGACCAGGGCTCAGTCCCAGGTCAGGAAGATCCCCTGGAGAAGAAAACGGCAACCCACTCAAATATTCTTGCCTGGAAAATCCAATGGACAGAGGAGCCTGGTGGGCTAGAGTCCATGAGGTCACAAGGAGTCAGACACAACTGAGTGACTAACACTTTCACTTTCACTTGGAGATAACATCAGATTTCATAGGTTAAGGGCTTAGTACCACTAGACTATGCACCAGACAACATTCACAAGCTTCTTTGGTTGTTGCCTGAGCTTCTGACACACTGGCTACATACTGCAGGTTCCTAGAAGCCCCATTTAAGTTCAACTAATTTTTTAGAGCAGTTCACAGAACTCAGGAAAATTGCTTACTCAGTAGGTTACTGGTTTATTACAAAGGATATTAAAGGATCCATATCAATAGCCAGATGAAGAGATACATAGAGTGAAGTCCTGAACAAAAGAACTTCTGTTATCATGGAGTTTGGGACCCAACATGAGGGCACCAGTAAGCCTTCTGGTTCACCAACCTGGAAACTCTTTGCATCCTCTCCTTTGGCTTTCATTCAAGCTTCATTACATACTATTTAATTGCTAAATTGTGTCTGACTCTTTATGACTCCATGGACTGTAGCCTGCCAGGCTACTCTGTCCTTAGGATTTCCCAGGCAAGAATACTGGAGTGGGTTCCATAGGCATCTTGATTCACAACTGGTGATTGATTCAACCTCTAGCCCTTCTCCCCTCCCTTGAAATTTGCAGCCCTCTGTTGGTTGGTTCTGTTGGCAACCAGTTCCCACCTTTAGGTGCTTTCCAAAAGTCACTTTATTAACATAAACACAGTTGTTTCAGAAAGGGGTTTATTATGAATAAGACAACACCCATTTCACTTTTGTAGCTTTGAAACAATCTCAAGAATTAAGGACTAGAGACCAAACATTAGAATAAAGGATACTTCCATTACTCTTTTAAATCTGAAAATTCCAAGGGTTTTTTAAGCTATGAGCCAGGAACTGTGGATGAAAGCTAAATACGTTTTTCTTAATATAAATCACAATATCACAGTGAAGTGATTTGCAGAATGTTAAGGTAAAGAACATGGATCTGGAATCAGATAGACCTGGACTTGAATATGGCATCAGAAAGTAATAACTGACTTCAGATAAATTGTTTAATCTCTCCAAATAGCATCTGTGGAGCAGTGTCTGCTCAGGACAGCAGCACTAATACTCCAAGGAGATGAGAATATTGATGGCTGTAGTTTTGAGTCTCTGAGAATGGAGATCAGTTGAAGGGGTTGCCTCACCCAGGGTTGCATTTCTTCTCTGGGGCAGCCTATCTGCAATGATTGTTTGATGCACAAGTACAAAGTCTTTCCTCTGGCTTTGATCTGGGAAAATCTGAAGGACTATCCCAGTTCCAGAGCTTCTCATGGGATCATCTGAGGCCTGGTTGAGGAGAATCATAGGTCAGCTTCTTCTTTTGTCCACATTATGAAATGAAATTACTGAATGTAAATATTTGTCTCAAATATTCCCTATACTTGCAACCCTTCTTTGAGCATTTATTTCCCTTTAACAGTATTGACCATGTCACAGTTATGAATGTAATTTAAATATGATAATTCATAGAAATCATATCAACAACTTCCTGAGACAGAGTAAGTGAAACAAACTCTGTAACAAACTGAAAGAAAGTATTCCTACCCAGATTTTGTTTCGACCATCACCTTTCTTTCCTACCTTTATGACCACCAAGCTTTCAAACAGCTCTTTTGTGTCTGCCACAGCCATTTCCTTTCCAGATACTGTTCTTAACTCATTGCCATCTACTTTTTGTTTCCTAATTTTGAATTTCCATTTTAGTACTCTGGTTTCTTCCTGTGGAATAAGACTTAACATAAGTCCCAATATTATGTGTTTTTTGACATCTGGATTGATGTAGCTGTACCTCAGCTGGTCTAGTCACAAGTTACCTTCCCACTCTGCTCCTGGGAATGAGGTTTCTTAGGCAGGCAACCCTCCTTATCATGGGAACCAAATATAGTTCCTGTTTATTTCTGAGAAGCAAGATAGCCCAATAGTGCAGTTCAGTCCAATCGCTCAGTTGTGTCTGACTCTATTGTGACCCCATGAACTGCAGCATGTCAGGCCTCCCTGTCCATCACCAACTCCTGGAGTATACGCAGATTCATGTCCATTGAGTTGGTGATGCCATCCAACCATCTCATCCTCTGTCGTCCCCTTCCCCTCCTGCCTTCAACCTTTCCCAGCATCAGGGTCTTTCCAAATGAGTCAGCTCTTCACATCAGGTGGCCAAAGTACTGGAGTTTCAGTTTCAACATCAGTTCTTCCAATGAACACCCAGGACTGATCTCCTTTAGGATGGACTGGTTGGATCTCCTTGCAATCCAAGAGACTCTCAAGAGTCTTCTCCAACACCACAGTTCAAAAACATCAATTCTTGGCTGCTCAGCTTTCTTTATAGTCCAAATCTCACATCCATACAATGCTACTGGAAAAAACATAGTTTAGACTAGACGGACCTTTGTTGGCAAAGTAACATCTCTGCTTTTTAATATGCTGTCTAGGTTGGTCATAGCTTTTCTTCCATGGAGCAAGTGTCTTTTAATATCATGGCTGCAGTTACCATCTGCAGTGATTCTGGAGCCCAAGAAAATAAAGTCTATCCCTGTTTCCTTTGTTTCCCCATCTATTTGCCATGAAGTGATGGGGCCAGATGTCATGATCTTGGTTTTTGGAATGCTGAATTTTGAGCCAAGGTTTTCACTCTCTTCATTCACTTTTATCAAGAGGCTCTTTAGTTCCTCTTTGCTTTCTGCAATAAGGGTGGTGTCATCTGCATACCTGAAGTTATTGATATTTCTTCTGGCAATATTGATTCCAGCTTGTGCTTCTTCCAGCCCAACATTTCTCATGATGTACTCTGCATATAAGTTAAATAAGCAGAGTGACAATATACAGCTTTGATGTACTCCTTTTCCTATTTGGAACCAGTCTGTTACTCCATTTCCAGTTCTAACTGTTGCTTCGTGACCTGCATACAGGTTTCTCAAGAGGCAGGTCAGGTGGTCTGGTATTCCCATCACTTTCAAAACTTTCTACAGTTTATTGTGATCCACACAGTCAAAGGCTTTGCCATAGTCAATAAAATAGAAGTAGGTGTTTTTCTGGAATTTTCTTACTTTTTTTTGGGATCCAACAGATGTTGGCAATTTGATCTATGGTTCCTCTGCTTTTTCTAAAACCACCTTGAACATCTGGAAGTTCACGGTTCATGTATTGCTGAAGCCTGGCTTGGAGAATGTTGAGTATTATTTTACTAGTGTGTGAGATGAGTGCAAATGTGCAGTAGTTTGAGCATTCTTTGGCATTGCCTTTCCTTGGAATTGGAATGAAAACTGACTTTTTCCAGTCCTGTGGTCACTGCTGAGTTTTCCAAATTTGCTGGCATATGGAGTGCAGCACTTTCACAGCATCACCTTTCAGGATTTGAAATAGCTCAACTGGAATTCCATCACTTCCACTGGCTTTGTTCATTTTGATGCTTCCTAAGGCCCACTTGACTTCACATTCCAGGATGTCTGGTTCTAGGTGACTGATCACGCCATCGTGATTATCTAGGTCATGAAGATCTTTTTTGTACAGTTCTTCTGTGTATTCTTGCCACCTCTTCTTAATATCTTCTGCTTTCGTTATGTCCATAACATTTCTGTCCTTAATTGTACCCATCATTGCATGAAATGTTCTCTTGGTATATCTAATTATCTTGAATAGATCTCTAGTCTTTCCCATTATTGTTTCCCTCTATTTCACTTTATTGATTGCTGAGGAAGGCTTTCTTATCTCTCCTGCTATTCTTTCAAACTCTGGATTCAAATCGGTATATCTTTCCTTTTCTTCTTTGCTTTTGGCTTCTCTTATTTTCACAGCTATTTCTAAGGCCTACTCAGACAGCCATTTTGCTTTTGAGCATTTCTTTTTCTTGGGGATGGTCTTGATCTTTGTCTCTTGTACAATGTCACAATCCTCTGTCCATAGTTCATCAGGCACTCTGTCTGTCAGATCTAGTCCCTTAAATCTATTTCTCACTTTCACTGTATAACCATAAGGGATTTGATTTAGGTCATACCTGAATGGTCTAGTGGTTTTCCCTACTTTCTTCAATTTCAGTCTGAATTTGGCAATAAGGAGTTCATGATCTGAGCCACAGTCAGCTCCTCATCTTGTTTTTGCTGACTGTATAGATCTTCTCCATCTTTAGCTGCAAAGAATATAATCAACCTGATTTCGGTGTTGACCATCTGGTGATGTCTATGTGTAGAGTCTTCTCTTGTGTTGTTGGAAGAGGGTGTTTGCTATGACCAGTGCATTCTCTTGGCAAAACTCTATTAGCCTTTGCCCTGTTTCATTCTGCATTCCAAGGCCAAATTTGCCTGTTACTCCAGGTGTTTCTTGACTTCCTACTTTTGCATTCCAGTCCCCTATAATGAAAAGGACATATTTTTTTGGTTGTTAGTTCTAAAATGTCTTGTAGGTCTTCATAGAACCATTCAACTTCAGCTTCTTCAGTGTTGCTGTTTGGGGCATAGACTTGGATTACCATGATATTGAATGGTTTGCCTTGCAAATGAACAGAGATCTTTCTGTCGTTTTGGAGATTACATCCAAGTACTGCATTTCAGACTCTTTTGTTGACTATAATGGCTACTCCATTCGTTCTAAGGGATTCTTACCCACAGTAGTAGACATAATGGTCATCTGAGTTAAATTTACCCATTCCAGTCCATTTTAGTTTGCTGATTCCTAGAATGTCAACATTCACTCTTGCCATCTCCTGTTTGACCACTTCCAATTTGCCTTGATTCATGGACATTCCAGGTTCCTATGCAATATTGCTCTTTACAGCACTGGACCTTGCTTCTGTCACCAGTCACATCCACAACTGGGTTGTTTTTTTTTTGCTTTGGTTCCATCCCTTCATTCTTTCTGGAGTTATTTCTCCACTGATCTCCAGTAGCATATTGGGCACCTACCGACCTGGGGATTTCATCTTTCAGTGTCCTATCTTTTTGCCTTTTCATACTGTTCATGGGGTTCTCAAGGCAAGAATACTGAAGTGTTTTCCATTCCCTTGTCCAGGGGACCACATTCTGTCAGACCTCTCCACCATGACCCATCCATCTTGGGTGGCCCCACACGACATAGCTTAGTTTCAGCTAGCCCATGGCATTATTCAGATAAGATGATTACACCTTCCTGTGGGAACCAGGAGTCACCCCACTGTTCCTCTCTGGTGGTTCACTCTGTTGCTGATTGTAGGCTTCTGTGGCCTGCATGGTGCACAGTGTCCTCTTCTCCTAGGATATGAGTATATGTGGATAATAATTTGCTGTCATTCTCACCTGTCCAGTGTCAGCTATTGTGTGTTTGGCCATCCTATAATCTCAAGACAAGAATCCATTCTTTACCAATAAGTTGAAGAAGAGGTGATTAAACCACTCTGCTAAATGTAATGGGCTTTTTCCACTGGCCTACTTCATTATTATACACTTTTATTTTAAAATAAGGTTCCAGTAAGTTTTAGAATTACTGTTTGTGGAATAACACAGGTGTATCAACTATTGGCATTTTAATTTCAACAATTGTATCCTTGGTTACTTCTGCAGTTCTTTTGTCACCCAAGTCCCTAAATTTCCACTCTACTTTGTCCCTAGTTATTATTATCCATGTTGACACATTATGAATTGTGAATGTCTAAAGCCTGCTTAGTGAAATTGAGATAGGTTCAGCATTTTAGTCAAAACACAAGGGTTCAATGAATTTGTTACCTCAGTGGTCAGAATATACTTCCAGCTATCAAATTCAACTTTTATCTAAGGCTTTATTCTGTCTATATCTCCCACTCACTTACATGCTTCACTTATCCCTTTTAAACTATTGATAATTACTCTCAAATATATCTTTCTATTTTGGTTTCACTTCTCAGGGGCAGCTTCATATTTCCAACTACTGGATGGATAATTTAGGTGACTGTCCTGCCTTCGATTCCAGTTCTGCATTTTGAGTAAATTTGTTTTATTCAACATAATATTCTTCTATGTCTGTGGCTTACTTACTTCTAATAGTTTGTTTTCTTCACCTACATTTCCCAGTCCCCCTTGTGGATATGTTGGAACCATACTAGTTTGATCAATGGGCAGTGAGCAGAAGTTAGGTAGGTGTATTTTCTGAATCAGGCAAATTAGAACCAGTCTCTTTCTTTTTTCCCCATAGTGCCTTAGAATCTAAATGTTCCTTATGGTGCAGCTCTTATAAGAAGATGGAGAGCATCTGCCCCACACTTGAACCTACCAGAATGTGAAATAATCCTTTGTAGACTTACTGAAATTTTCATATTTACTTGTTTCCAAGATTTAAAGACTAATAAGACTTCCTAGCTGGGCACTGTGTGAACCTGGAATAATTGTTTACTATCCAAAGAAAGCAGGGACTCTTTGCCATAGCACATTATTTACATGCAAAGATGTGATTGTAATACATCTCATCTATTTTTAAATTTGCTCTTATTGAAAATTGAAGTACAGTTGATGAACACTGTTGTATAAGTTACAGGTACACAATATAGTGATTCACATTTTTTAAAGCTTATACTCCATTTGTAGTTGTTATAAAATATTGGCTAGATCTCCCTTGTTGCACAATGTATACTTATATTAATAGCTTATTTTGTACATAGTATTTTGTACCTATTAATTCCCTACCCT
Source organism: Muntiacus reevesi (assembly GCF_963930625.1). Lineage (NCBI taxonomy): Eukaryota > Metazoa > Chordata > Mammalia > Artiodactyla > Cervidae > Muntiacus > Muntiacus reevesi. The sequence goes on along the minus strand of NC_089251.1, from coordinate 53,064,748 downwards.
TTTTGCCCTTCCTTTCTCCCTTCTCCCCACTGGTAACCACTAGTTTGTTCTCTATATCTGTGAGTCTGTTTCTTTTTGTTATATCCATTAGTTTGCTGTAGTTTTTACCTCATATATTTTTAGATGAATTTACAAATTCAAATTTTCATATGAAGTCACTTAATTTTTAAATATTGGATCAAATTTGTAAATCACTATTTGGTCCACACAAAAGTCTTTGGGCTATATTCTGCTCATGGGCCACTTGTTTGCAATTAATAAACAAGCTATCTTTGAGTCTGCCTCAGCTCTGGTATAATATGATCCTACACTCTGAGAAAATAACACTGCATCCATTGGCTCATACATTGTTTCAGAATAATATAAAATAACTGATTTTATTTTATCATAACAAAGCTCTAAAAATAATGAAAAAATAAAAATCCACAGAGTGGTTTCTTATTTTCCACGCTTAAATACTTCAATTCTTCTATTTGCTATTCAGAATTCTCTCTGATACAGAGTTGCTTGGTCTTGAAACCTTGTAATACCCATTCTAGGCAACCTTTCTTGATAACTATAGTCATCACTAGACCACTTTTATTTTGAGTATTGAAGCATTTATGGTTCAGAACACACATGTTTCCTTTAAATACATTATCATGTATTTAACAGTAAAGTACTATGTCAAGTACTTTAGCACTCTCCCAAACAAGATTGAGGGCCAGGCCATTTCTTGACTCATGCTACTTTGATAGTTCTCAAAGTGCTCAGCCCTATTCTTCAGCATTATTTAACATATTTTCCTGTCTCACTCAGACTTCTAGTGCTGAAGATTGGATCACTCTAGTACTCCTCAAGCACAAATATATTTGGTAATACCCTTTTGTATGAATAGGTGGGATCATAGCTTGCAAGAAACCCACGTCTTGTAGAAACAGATGGAGGGGGAGAAAGAAAGAGATTAGCAACTGGGTTTAAAGGTACACAAAGAGAGGTTAGAGGGACAGGAAAGTACTGGGGACAGGACAGGGCTGGGAGCTGGGAGGTCTGTAGGTCAAGTAATTTTTATAAAAAAATCACTTTATTGATGTATAGTTGATTTATAGTTGTGTTAAATTCTATTATACAGCAAAGAAATTCAATTATGTATACATATCTACACATACATATATATATATATATTTTTTTTTCTCATATTCCTTTCCATTATGATTTATCACAGGAGTTTGGATATGTGGAAAATTCTTCAAGAGATGGGAATACCAGGCCAACCTTACCTGCCTCCTGAGAAATATGTATGCAGGTCAAGAAGTAACAGTTAGAACTGGACATGGAAAAACAGACGGTTCCAAATTGGGAAAAGAGAACAGTTTTAGAAAGGAAATTTTATAAAGGAAAGGCATCAAGGTGGTATGTTGTATATCGTCACCCTGCTTATTTAACTGATATGCAGAGCACATCATGAGAAACACCGGGCTGGATGAAACACAAGCTGGGATCAAGATTGCCAGGAGAAATATCAGTAACCTCAGATATGCAGACGACACCACCTTTATGGCAGAAATTGAAGAAGATCTAAAGAGCCTCTTGATGAAAGTGAAAGAGAAGAGTGAAAAAGTTGGCTTAAAACTCAACAGTCAAGAAACTAAGATCATGGCATCTGGTCCCATCACTTCATGGCAAGTAGATGGGGAAACAGTGGAAACAGTGACAGATTTTATTTTGGGGGACTCCAAAATCACTGCAGATGGTGACTGCAGCCATGAAATTAAAGACACTTGCTCCTTGGAAGAAAAGCTATGGCCAACCTAGACAGCACTTTAAAAAGCAGAGACATTACTTTGCCAACAGATGTCTGTCTAGTCAAAACTATGGTTTTCCCAGTAGTCATGTATGGATTTGAGAGTTGGACTATAAAGAAAGCTGAGCACTGAAGAATTGATGCTTTTGAACTGTGGTATTGGAGAAGACTCTTGAGAGTCCCTTGGAGACCCAGGTAGTCCATCCTAAAGGAAATCAGTCCTGAATATTCATTGGAAGGACTGATGCTGAAGCTGAAACTCCATTTCTTTGGCCATCTGATGCAAAGAACTGACTCATTGGAAAAGACCCTAATACTGGGAAAGATTGAAGACAGAAGGAGAAGGGGATGACAGAGGATGAGATGGTTGGATGGCATCACTAACTTGATGGACATGAGTTTGAGCATGCTTCGGGAGTTTGGGGATGGACAGGGAAGCCTGGAGGGCTGTAGTTCATAGGGTCGCAAAGAGTTGGACACGACTGAGCTACTGAACTGAACTTGGATGTGCTTCCCTGTACTATACAGGAAGATCTTGTTGTTTATTTATTCTGTACGTAATAGTTTGCATCTAATAATCTCAAACTCCCAATCTATGTCTCCTCCAGCCCTCTTCCCTTGACAACCACAAGTCTGTTCTCTAATCATGTGAAACAGCTTTAAAAAAAAATTATTTTAGCTTTTTATTTTGTTTCCGTTGCTGGACAAGGCAGCTATATTAGAGCACATCTTTTTAACCTAATGAAACTTTCTTAACCTTCACCAACCAAAAGAAAAAATAACTAACACGTGTAAAAATGTAACGGAAAAGCTTATGATTATATAACAGGGAATTTGATCTAAAGCCTGGGAGCTGCAACTGTTGAGTCCATGTGCCACAACTATTGAAACCCTAGAGCTGTGATCTGCAACAAAAGAAACCACCACAATAAGAAGCCTGCACACCACAACTAGAGAGTAGCTCCTGGTCTCCACAACTAGAGAAAAGCCTGTGCAGGAATGAAGACCAGCACAGCCAAAAATAAATAAATATAAATAAAATATTTTTTAAAAAGAGCCTTTATCTTTCCTCTATTTCTCTTTCTCCTACCGTGCTTGTTGGTCAACTAAATATCGTTTTATCAAACTGACATTTAACTGGATTGCAAATTGTATCCTACAAATAGTACAAGCATGTCACTAAGGCTGGATATGTACATGTTCACAATGCATATGCATGAACTGGCTAACACTGCTGTGTGCACTACTTCCATAGGTAGTTTTGCCTTATAAAAATCCTTTAGACCATCTCAGAGAAGGAAATGGCAATCCACTCCAGTGCTCTTGACTGGAAAATTCCACGGACTGAGGAGCCTGGTAGGCTACAGTCCATGGGATTGCAAAGAGTCGGGCACAACTGAGCGACTTTTTACTTTTACTTATTAATATACCACTGTGGAGAAGGAGCTGGCAACCCACTCCAGTATTCTTGCCTAGAGAATCCTGTGGACGGCGTAGCCTGGGGGACTGCTGTCCATAGGGTCGCACAGAGTTGGACATGACTGAAGCGCCTTAGCCTGCCTGTGTGCGTGCGTTAGACTGTCTTGAGTCACACTGTAAGGAAACAACAAAAGAAAATTCTTTGATTGCAGATATTTGGTCAGGCATTTAAAAATATGTAAGAATTATAATGCTTGTAGGACTCAAAGATTACTGAACACGGATAAACGTTAACACTACTTACAAAATACCTGGATGTGGACAGCACACTCCACACACTCACAAGGACAGCACATGATGAATGTATACTGAAGTATTCTGCTTTCTTTAGGTCTATTATTGTTGTTTTATTCTAAGTTTTAAAGGATTTTGGATCCTTAAAAGATGGAGATTTAATTGAACAATATTTCATTGACTTTTTCTGTTCCAACAACAAACTTTAGAAAGAAGTACAGGGGTTTCCCCAGTGGTCCAGTGGTTAAGACTCTGTGCTTCCAGGAGGTGAGAATTCGATCCCTGGTTGGGGGACTAAGATCCTACATTCTGTGTGGTGCAACCAAAAGAAAAAAAAAAAAAGTACAGTAGAAGAGTATAAGCCTCCATATATATGGGTACCTTTAAAGACAATTCAGTTTTTATTGTGATATGATATTTTAATGAATATTATCTAAAATAAAATTTACGGCATTATGGTTTCATCCATGACATGTACATTACTTATTGCTAAAGTGTTCCAAAATGAATTCAGTAAATATTTTTCATTTCCAATAGCCCTCTGAGAAGAATCCAACTATTTTAATCAATTAAAAAAGTAAACTAGGTTGAGAAGAGCTGCCCTAAAACCTTGTAAACCAAAATCAGTCATCCAAAGAATCTAAAACACTAGCACTTTCCATTGAGGATGAAAAAAATGAGCATCAATTGTAAACAGATCCACATGATTAATCATGTAGCCAGTCAACAGCTGCTTCTCTGTTCAAGGTAATAGTTATTTGAAGCTTGGAGTTTCTGCCTTTGTTTAGTGGTGGTTCATAGAGTCATAGTTTCCAATGTCAAATGTGACAGCTCTATCAAACCCCTTGTTCAGGAGTAACTGAACAGGGAACTGATTAGTCATTTCTTTTTCATTTACAGAAATGGCACTGTTTGTACTAGCACACAGTTTGATGCTTCTGTAGAGTCTTACTCACTCTGTGCTCTGCCCATACTCCTATAACGTCTCTCCCTTCCAATTGACTCTCAGTTTCGAGTCTGAATGTCAATGTCTGCCCACAGAAATAAGTTGCAGAGTGGGAGTTGGATTCAGAATCTTTCTGGAGTGTTCTATTTCTTCTACTGCTCGGAAAGTGTCCTTCAAGATCAACTTCCCATTCATAAAACATCAGTCTGGGATTACCTATTTGAGAGGGGAAGTGCTTCAGGGACTCCATTCCTGGCAGCCATCTCTTCCAGAGAAATGAAATTGAGTTCCATGATCAGTGCTATGAAATTAATTTCAGAGTTACATGTTTATCCTCAAAATGATTTCATATATTAATATTTATGGGACTGGAGCCTGTCATCTTGGGCACTAAAGTCTTCATCTACTTTACAGTGTTGTACTGTGATGCCTCCAGGGTTTTCTTTTCTTTTTTAAATCTTCACTATTGGGTGAGATGCTGTTGTTCCATGGTTAAAAATGTAGTTTTCACTATGTTACAAACTAAGTCATTCAACTAGGCAAATAGCCATCATTCAGTAAAGGCACTTCGGGTAGAATGTGTGTGGCCTTTTTGGCAAAGTTCTATAGGTTCTCACTCTGTTCTTACACACCACCAAGAATGTCAATTTATCTTCTGGACTGTCCTCTACAGTGTTAACTCCACACTCTTTAGCTTCTGGACTCACCTACTGGCTTCATACCCTCATGTCCAGTGGTGTCCACCTCTTGCAAGGGAAACCAGTCACTCAGTCTGGAGCTTCTTATGTTGTTGTTGGTGGTGGTGTTCAGTCATTCAGTCATGTCCAACTCTTTGCAGCCCCATGGACTACACCACGTCAGGATTCCCTGTCCTTCACCATCCCCTGGAGTTTGAGCAAACTCATGTCCATTGAATCAGTGACACCATTCAACTATCTCATCCTCTGTTGTCTACTTTTCCTCTTACTTTCAATCTGTCCCAGCATCAAAGTCTTTTCTAATAAGTAAGCTCTTTGCATCAGGTAGCCAAAGCATTGGAGCTTCAACTTCAGCATCAGTCCTTCATATGACTATTCAGAGTTGATTTCCTTTAGGATTGATCTCCTTGCAATCCAAGGGACTCTTAAGACTGTTCTCCAGCACCACAGTTCAAAAGCATCCTGCCTTCTTTATGGTCTGACTTTCACATCTGTACATGACTACTGGAAAAACTGCAGTTTTGACTATATAGACTTTGGCAGCAAAGTGATGTCTCTGCTTTTTAATATGTTGTCTAGGTTGGTCATAACTTTTCTTCCAAGGAGCATGTGTCTTTTAATTTCATGGCTGAAATCACCATCTGCAGTGATTTTGGAGACCAATAATAATAATAATAATAATAATGATAATAAAGTCTGTCACCGTTTCCATTTTTTCCCCATCTGTTTGGCATGAAGTGATGGAACCAGTTGCCATGAGCTTAGTTTTTTGAATGTTGAGTTTTAAGCCAAATTTTTTATTCTCCTCTTTCACCTTCATTAAGAGACTCTTTAATTCCTATTCACTTTCTGCCATTACGGTGGTGTCTTCTGCATATCTGAGGTTATTGATATTTCTCAGTCTTGTTGCTATTCAGTCAATAATTGTGTCTGACTCTTTGCAACCCCAAGGACTGCAGCATGGGCTTCCTATTGGCTTGCTTTAAATCATTAAAATGCTACTTTATGACATGCTCTGGGAAGATGTCTCTTTGATCGATGGGATGATGATTTAATCCTTTTCAAGTCATAGTCTTTTTAGAGAATCTTGAGTGGAAACAGTGTCAGACTTTATTTTTTGGGGGCTCCAAAATCACTGCAGATGGTGATTGCAGCCATGATATTAAAAGATGCTTACTCCTTGGAAGGAAAGTTATGACCAACCTAGATAGCATATTAAAAAACAGAGACATTACTTTGCCAACAAATGTCTGTCTAGCCAAGGCTATAGTTTTTCCAGTGGCTATGACTGGATGTGAGAGTTGGACTGTGAAGAAAGCTGAATGCCAAAGAATTGATGCTTTTGAACTGTGGTGTTGGAGAAGACTCTTGAGAGTCCCTTGGGTTGTAAGGATATCCAACCAGTCCATCCTAAAGAAGATCAGTCCTGGGTGTTCACTGGGAGGACTGATGTTGAAGCTGAAACTCCAATACTTTGGCCACCACCTGTGAAGAGTTGACTCATTGGAAAAGACCCTGATGCTTGGAGGGATTGGGGGCAGGAGGAGAAGGGGACGACAGAGGACGAGATGGCTGGATGGCATCACTGACTCAATGGACATGAGTTTGGGTAAACTCTGGGAGTTGGTGATAGACAGGGAGGCTTGATGTGCTGCAACTCATGGGGTCGCAAAGAGTTGGACACGACTGAGTGACTGAACTGAACTGACAGGTTTATAGACTGTATTCTCAGGAAAATGATCACCCATGCCCTGCACTTATGCGTCCTGCAGCCCCTGCAGTTCTGGTCCAGCTCCTGCTGGCTTCATGTTCTCATGGGATTCCTTCAACTTAGATTTCACTCAACTTTATTGGTATGATAAGTGGTTGGGGGTATGGGTTCCTGGCTGCTTCATACCTCACTGAGCTAGTCAGCACCCGAAGCAGCTCCTTTGAGAGATAAATTGCCTGAAGAAAGCCAGAATGTTTTTGCTTTGATATGTTATGTTTGAGTTGCCTTCAGCATGACTTTTACTCATTATGGATTAGTTGACTAATGTTGGTGATTAGAAAGAATTAAAGAAAATAATACTTTCATTTAGTTGTATATAGTTCAGCCTATGATGTTTGGTAGGGATGCTTGGGGGACAAAGGGCCAGATAGAGTCGTCCTTTAAAAATATATATATATTTTTAATTGGAGGATAATTGCTTTGCAATATTGTGTTGGTTTCTGCCATACATCATGAATCAGCCATAGGTAAACATATGTCTCCCCCTTTGAACTTCCCTCCTACCTCCCACCCTATCCCACCTCTCTAGGTTGCCATAGTGAACCAGGTTTGAGCTCCCTGCATCATACAGCAAATTCTTACTGGCTATCTATTTTACATATGATAATGTATATGTTTCAATGCTACTCTATCAATTTGTTCCACCTTCTCCTTTCCTCAGGTGCCCACAAGTCTGTTCTCTATGTCTACATCACCACTGCTGCCCTGCAAATACATTCATCAGTACCATTTTCTGGGCTCTCCTGGTAGCTCAGCTGGCAAAGAATCTACCTTCAGTGCAGGAGACCTCAGTCCAATTCCTGGGTCATGAAGATCTCCTGAAGAAGAGATAGGCTGCCCACTCCAGTATTCCTGGGCTTCCATGGTGGTTCACATCGTAAAGAATCCACCTGCAATGCAAGAGACCTGGGTTTGATCCCTGGATTGGGAAGATCCCCTGGAAGAGGGCATGGCTACACATGCAAGTATTCTTGCCTGGAGAATCCCCATGGAGAGAGGAGCCTGGTGGGTTACAGTCCAGGAAGTCACAAAGAGTGAGACATGACTGAGCGCCTAAGCACAGCACAGCACCAACTTTCTAGATTCCACATATATGCATTGCCATGTGATATTTAAAATTTCCCTTTCTGAATCACCTCACTCTGTATAATAGGCTCTAGGTTCATGCACTTACTTCAGTTCAGTTCAGTCACTCAGTTGTGTCCGACTCTTTGCGACCCCATGTACTGCAGCACGCCAGGCCTCCCTGTCCATCACCAACTCCCAGAGTTTACTCAAACTTATGTCCATCAAGTCAGTGATGCCATCTAGTCATCTCATCCTTTGTCGTCCCCTTCTCCACCTGCCCCCAATCCCTCCCAGCATCAAGATCTTTTCCAATGAGTCAACTCTTCACATGAAGTGGTCAAAGTATTGGAGTTTCAGCTTCAACATCAGTCCTTCCAATGAACACCCAGGACTGATCTCCTTTAGGATGGACTGGTTGGATATCCTTACAGTCCAAGGGACTCTAAAGAATCTTCTCCAACACCACAGTTCAAAAGCATCAATTCTTTGGCACTCAGCTTTCTTCACAGTCCAACTCTCACATCCAGTCATAGCCACTGGAAAAACTATAGCCTTGGCTAGACAGACCTTTGTTGGCAAAGTAATGTCTCTGTTTTTTAATATGCTATCTAGGTTGGTCATAACTTTCCTTCCAAGAAGTTAGTATCTTTTAATTTCATGGCTGCAATCACATCTGCAGTGATTTTGGAGCCCAGGAAAGTAAAATCTGCCACTGTTTCCACTGTTTTCCTAACTATTTGCCTTGAAGTGATGGGACCAGATGCTATGATCTTAGTTTTCTGAATGTTGAGCTTTAAGCCAACTTTTTTACTCTCCTCATTCACTTTAATCAAGAGGCTTTTTAGTTCCTCTTCACTTTGTACCATAAGGGTGGTGTCATCTGCATATCTGAGGTTATTGATGTTTCTCCTGGCAATATTGATTCCAGCTTGTGCTTCTTCCAGCCCAGCGTTTCTCATGATGTACCCTACATATAAGTTAAATAAGCAGGGTGACAGTATACAGCCTTGACATACTCCTTTTCCTATTTGGAACCAGTCTGTTGTTCCATGTCCAGTTCTAACTGTTGCTTCCTGACCTGCATATAGATTTCTCAAGAGTCAGATCAGGTGTTCTGGTATTCCCATCTCTTTCAGAATTTTCCACAGCTTAATGTGATCCACACAGTCAAGGCTTTGGCATAGTCAATAAAGTAGAAATAGATGTTTTTCTGGAACTCTCTTGCTTTTTCGAGATTCAGTGGATGTTGGCAATTTGATCTCTGGTTCCATTGCCTTTTCTAAATCCAGCTCGAACATCTGGAAATTCATGGTTGATGTATTGCTGAAGCCTGGCTTGAAGAATTTTAAGCATTACTTTACTAGAGTGTGAGATGAGTGCAATGGTGTGGTAGTTTGAGCATTCTTTGGCACTGTCTTTCTTTGGGATTGGAATAAAAACTGACCTTTTCCAGTCCTGTGGCCACAGCTGAGTTTTCCAAATTTGTAGGCATATTGAGGCATATTGAGTGCAGCACTTTCACAGCATCACCTTTCAGGATTTGAAATAGCTTAACTGGGATTCCATCACCTCCACTAGCTTTGTTTGCAGTGATGCTTCCTAAGGACCATTTGACTTCACATTCCAGGATGTCTGACTCTAGGTGAGTGATCACACCATAGTGATTATCCGGGTCATGAAGGTCTTTTTTGTACAGTTCTTCTGTGTATTCTTGTCACCTCTTCTTAATATCTTCTGTTTCTGTTAGGTTCATACCATTTCTGTCCTTTATCAATCCCATCATTGCATGAAATGTTTCCTTGGTATCTCTAATTTTCTTGAAGAGATCTCTAGTCTTTCCCATTTCCTCTATTTCTTTGCATTGATTGCTGAGGAAGGCTTTCTTATCTCTCCTTGCTATTCTTTGGAACTCTGCATTCAAATGGGAATATCTTTCCTTTTCTCCTTTGCTTCTCGCTTCTCTTCTTTTCACAGCTATTTGTAAGGCCACCTCAGACAGCCATTTTGGTTTTTTTGCATTTCTTTTCCATGGGGATGGTCTTGATCCCTGTCTCCTGTACAATGTCACGCACCTCCATCCATAGTTCATCAGGCTCTCTGTCTGTCAGATCTAGTCCCTTAAATCTATTTCTCACTTTCACTGTATAATCATAAGGGATTTGATTTAGGTCATACCTGAATGGTCTAGTGGTTTTCCCTACTTTCTTCAATTTAATTCTGAATTTGGCAATAAGGAGTTCATGATCTGAGCCATAGTCAGCTCCTTGTCTTGTTTTTTTCTGACTGTATAGAGCTTCTCCATCTTTGGCTGCAAAAGATATAATCAATCTGATTTCAGTGTTGACCATCTAGTGATGTCCATGTGTAAAGTCTCCTCTTGTGTTGTTGGAAGAGGGTGTTTGCTATGACCAGTGTGTGCTCTTGGCAAAACTCTATTAGCCTTTGCCCTGTTTCATTCCATACTCCAAGGCCAAATTTGCTTGTTACTCCAGGTGTTTCTTGACTTCCTACTTTTGCATTCCAGTAGCACAGGGGCTGCAAGGAACTGTGCAAACTGGCCACGGAGAGGACCTATCAGTTGCCCAAGGTCAGGGGCGGCGACAGGCACAGGAGAGATTGAGAGGAGCTACCGCTTATCTGAGGTCAGGGGCAGTGGCAGAGAGGAGCTACCCAATCCCGAGGTCGAGGGGGTGGCCTAGATGTGCTGCCCCACATCCGAGGTCAGGGGTGGCAGCTGAGAGGAGCTACCCCACATCCAAGGAGTGGCAGCTACAGGGGCAAGAGGGCCAAAAGGAACTACTCCACATTCAAGGTCAGGAGGGGTGGCCGTGAGGAGATGCCCCTCGTCCAAGGTAAGGAGCAGTGGCTGCGCTTTGTTGGAGCAGCCCTGAAGAGAAACCCCACGTCCAAGGTAAGAGAAATCCAAGTAAGACAGTAGGTGTTGCGAGAGGGCATCAGAGGGCAGACACACTAAAACCATAATCCCAGAACACTAGCCAGTCTGATCACAGGACCACAGTCGTGTCTAACTCAATGAAACTAAGCCATGCCATGTGGGGCCACCCAAGACGGATGGGTCATGGTGGAGAGGTCTGACAGAATGTGGTCCGCTGGACAAGGGAATGGAAAACCACTTCAGTATTCTTGCTTTGAGAGCCCCATGAACAGTATGCAAAGGCAAAAAGATAAGACACTGAAAGAGGAACTCCCCAGGTAGGTAGGTGTCCAATATGCTACTGGAGATCAGTGGAGAAATAACTCCAGAAAGAATGAAGGGATGGAGCCAAAGCAAAAACAATACCCAGTTGTGGATGTGACAGATGATAGAAGCAAGGTCTAATGCTGTAAAGAACAATATTGCATAGGAACCTGGAATGTTAGGTCTATGAATCAAGGCAAATTGGAAGTGGTCAAACAGGAGATGCAAGAGTGAATGTTGACATTCTAAGAATCAGCAAACTAAGATGGACTGGAATGGGTGAATTTAACTCAGATGACCATTATATCCACTACTGTGGGCAGGAATCCCTTAGAAGAAATGGAATAGCCATCATGGTCAACAAAAGATTCTGAAATGCAGTATTTGGATGCAATCTCAAAAATGACAGAATGATCTCTGTTCATTTGCAAGGCAAACCATTCAATATCATGGTAAACCAAGTCTATGCCCAGACCAGTAATGCTGAAGAAGCTGAAGTTGAATGGTTCTATGAAGACCTACAAGACCTTTTAGAATTAACACCCCCCAGAAAGATGCACTTACTTAAAACAGACTAAAAGGCATTCCTTTTTGTGGCTGAGTAATATTCAAGTAGTCCTTTTACATATACTCATGGAAAGAAGTGAGTGAGAGAAGCTCATAACTCCCAACTCCAAACCTGGCATTCACCTAGCAGTTATTTTATTTTCCTTACTTCATCTATTTTCTGATTACTTCAGTTGTTAAAAAAAAAAAATCGTTTCTGGTTAAATTATGTACAACTTCTGAGGAAGAATATTTAAGAAAGTTGAGTCAGGGGAATTACACTGAAAAGATTTTTATAAGCTTTAACAATATTATGACTCAGGCATAAAGTAATAATTTTAAATGACTTGAATGTTTTATGAGGAGAAAATGAGTTTGGCACTAAAGGAAGTGGATTGCCATTTTGTATTACATTCTTTGCAGCTCATACCTTGTCTAGAGTGATGACCTATAATTTTGGAGGTTAAAAAAAAAGAATTGACCTAATGTAGATTGAGATGATCATTGATCTATATTAGACCAGCAGATAAGTGAGCTGCATATACTCCAATTATGTCTGCTTGAGATGGGGTGGATCTATGTTTTTACCTCCACAGATATGAGCCCAAATGGAGGTCTTTGGTTCCTCTAGCTATACTTTTTTTCCTGAGTTTTCAGGTCTGTCAGCTCCTGGAAGGAAAGCAAGCATGAAGCAGACAACAATCCACCTCTGCCCTGGGACTACACACTTTCCATACAGTTCATGGAGCTGCCCTTGCAGACTCTGACCCTGTCTCTGGTCTCTGCTCATCCAGGACTCAGGAGCTGTCTGATCCTTCTTGCCTTAGTGGTATCCCTCAACCTGGCTCACTGTTTTCCTGGACTACAGAATCTGGGCCAGACCCTTTCTGCTGGAGACCCTTTCCCTCCAGAACTCATTCTGAACAAAAGCTCTGCACATCATACCATCCTGCCCTTTGTTATTCAAGGATCACAGGCTTGAGGGAGAATTTAGCTAAGTGAACTGGCTAACCTTTATTGAATGCTTACTGTGTAGCAGGCACTGTTCTAAATGCTTTACTCATATTGGCTGAGAATGAGTAAGAATTATATATATGAAGAATTGTATGAAGCCTAGTGGACTGCAGTCCACGGGGTTGCAAAGAGTCAAAAATGACTGAGTGACTGAACAACCACCGTGAAGAAATTCATGAAGAATTATATATAAGTATATTGGGGCATGTGTGTGTGTGTTAGTTGCTCAGTTATGTCTGGCTCTTTGTGACGCATGGACTGCAGCCTGCCAGGCTCCTCTGTCCATAGATTTCTCCAGGCAAGAATACTGGAGAGGGTAGCTATTCCTTTCTTCAGGGGATCTTCCCGACTGAGAGACTGAACCTGGGTCTCCTGCATTCCAGACAGATTCTTTACCATCTGAGCCACCTGAATCAGCTCTTGGACCTTCCTCCCACTCCATCAGTCCTATCCATCTGGGTCACCATAGAACACCAGGCTGAGTTTGTTGTGCTATACAGTATGTTCCTACTAGCTATGTTTTTCACATGGCAGTTCATACACATCAATCTCAATTCCCCAGTGATGAGCATGTGAGGTCTTTATTATCCCTATGAAGTAACTTGCCCAAGATTGCACAGATATTAGGGGACAGAGCCTAGACTCAAATCCAGGTAATTTGGCTCCCAAAGACTGAACTCTTCACCAACACACCATAAAACCTCCTTAAATAAACACCCATGTAACAAAATAGGAGAGCCAGAGCAGCAGGTTGAGTCATGCAATATTTATTGTATTTGTATCAGGTGCCAGGCTTGTACTCATGCAAGAATAGATATTAAGTTATACTAGATAATAATTTTATAGTCTCTGAGTTCACAATCTAGTGAAAGATAAAATAAGGAGAGTGTGATTCAGGACTAGATGAAACAAGGCAGTCGATTTGCCAAGAGAGAAAAGGGGAAGGAGTGAGCAGTCTTCCTCAGGTCAGAGGATCAGGGAAGACATCATGGTCAAGCCAGAGTTTGATCTAGGTCCAGGCATAGTATTTGAGTGTTAGAAAGGAAGAAAGAAGGGAGGAATTGCAAGAAAGGAAATAGCAGAAGGAAAGTCCCAAGGGCACAACATGCACAGGGGCAGTAAATAACTTTGGGTAAGAACTAGAATGAGAGCATGAGATAGAGCTGAGAGGTAATGACCAGAATTTACAAGAACTTGTGTGCTAGGTTTAGGAGTTTGCATACAAATTAAAAGCTGACATACTTCAGAGGTTTTGAGTGTGCTTCAAGATGGTTGACTTGGCAGCAAAGGACGATATAAATTGGAGCCAAGAGTAACCAAATAAGAACTTGATACAGTCTCTTAGTTAGAAGGATTATTAGGCAGTGGGCAATGGAGGGATGAATTCAAGAGCAATTTTAGAGGCAGGAATAAAAACTCTACTGAGTTGGATATGATAGATGAGGCTGAGTGAGTTGCCAGAGACAGTGAGCGTCAGAGTGCCCAAGGCTCTCACCCATAGGTAAGAAGATTTTACTTCAACTGGTGTCTTAGCACTTTCTCCCAATAAACATAAAATGCTTCACCTCCACTACTGTGACTTTTGTGATCCTCAGCAGAAAGAAAGTACAGTTGTCTTTGACTCTGAGATAGCAGCTAATCAAATATTGCTTGGTAAAATATGAAATTGATACTGACAAGAGCCTACTCCACTTGTGGGAAACTTGCAAGGCTTCATTTAGAAATTGCCTTCATTCTTACAACCACTGTTCTTAAAAACAGTCAGTAGGACTCCTAAAGTAGTCTAGACAGCCATAGCTCAAATGGAAGACAATGTACTGAGTGAATTGCTCCCTCAGAATTTTCTTTTGCTCTGGAGTCTCAGGAGATGAAAAAAAAGACAGAGTAATATTTTGAGAAGGGCTCCGAGAGTGGGTGTGTTCTATTGAGTAGCAATGCTGGTTGTGAATATAAGAGGGGAATGATGGACATGCACCACATATAAGCCATCCCAACTCAGGTCCCATTTTGGTTGGATGTTAGAGTTGAAATAGGTAAAGATATGTAGTGACATAGAATGGGAAAGACTAGGGATCTCTTCAAGAAAATTAGAGATACCAAGGAAACATTTCATGCAAAGATGGGCTCAATAAAGGACAGAGATGGTAGGGACCTAACAGAAGCAGAAGATACTAAGCAGAAGATACAAGAATACACAGAAGAACTGTAGAACTGTACAAAAAAGATCTCCACAACCCAGATAATCATGATGGTGTGAATACTCACCTAGAGCCAGGCATCTTGGAATGTGAAGTCAAATGGTCCTTAGGAAGCATCACTATGAACAAAGCTAGTGGAGGTGTTGGAATCCCAGTTGAGCTACTTCAAATCCTGAAAAGTGATTCTGTGAAAGTGCTGCACTCAAAATGCCAGCAAATTTGGAAAACTCAGCTGTGGTCACAGGACTGGAAAAGGTCAGTTTTTATTTCAATCCCAAAGAAAGGCAGTGCCAAAGAATGCTCAAACTACTCCACAAATGCACACATCTCATTAAGTAAAGTAATGCTTAAAATTCTCCAAGCCAGGTTTCAGCAATACATCAACTGTGAACTTCCAGATATTCATGCTGGATTTAAAAAAGGCAGAGGAACCAGAGATCAAATTGCCAACATCTGTTGGATCATTGAAAAAGCAAGAGAGTTCCAGAAAAGCATCTATTTCTGCTTTATTGACTATGCCAAAACCTTTGACTGTATGGATCACAATAAACTGTGGAAAATTCTGAAAGAGATGGGAATACCAGAATATCTGACCTGCCTCTTGAGAAACCTGTATGCAGGTCAGGAAAAAACAGTTAGAACTGGACATGGAACAACAGACTGGTTCCAAATAGCAAAAGGAGTACATCAAAGCTGTATATTGTCACCCTGCTTATTTAACTTATATGCAGAGTACATCATGAGAAAGGCTGGGCTGCAGGAAGCACAAGCTGGAATCAAGATTGCTGAGAGAAATATCAATAACTTCAGATATGCAGATGACACCACCCTTATGGCAGAAAGTGAAGAACTAAAGAGCCTCTTGATGAAGGTGAAAAAGGAGAGTGAAAAAGTTGGCTTAAAGCTCAACATTTAGAAAACTAAGACCATGGCATCCAGTCCCATCACTTCAAGGCAAATAGTTGGGGAAACAGTGGAAACAGTGGCAGACTTTATTTTTCGGGGCTCCAAAATCACTGCAGATGGTGATTGAAGCCATGAAATTAAAAGACGCTTACTCATTGGAAGGAAAGTTATGACCAACCTAGACAGCATATTGAAAAGCAGAGACATTACTTTGTCAACAAAGGTCCATCTAGTCAAGGCTATGGTTTTTCCAGTGGTCATGTATGGATGTGAGAGTTGGACTGTGAAGAAAGCTGAGCGCCGAAGAATTGATGCTTTTGAGCTGTGGTGTTGGAGAATTTTCTTGAGAGTCCCTTGGACTGCAAGGAGTTCCAACAAGTCCATATTAAAAGAAATCAGTCCTGAATATTCATTGGAAGGACTGATGCTGATGCTGAAACTCCAATACTTTGGCCACTTGATGCAAAGAGCTGACTCATTTGAAAAGAACCTGATGCTGGGAGGGATTGGGGGCAGGAGGAGAAGGGGACGACAGGGGTTGAGATGGTTGGATGGCATCATCGACTCGATGGACACGGGTTTGGTGGACTCTGGGAGTTGGTGATGGGCAGGGAGGCCTGGCGTGCTACAGTTCAAGGGGTCACAAAGAGTCAGACACGACTGAGTGACTGAACTGAACTGATGTAATGACGGGATCCTTTCAATATCTCTAGGGAACTTTGGGAATCTAGCTGTTTTCTGTGAGAACTTTTTGATGGAAATTTCAACCGTCCTTAAAAGGTTGTGGAGATTCTCTTGCTTAAGTACTGGTCTTAGGAAACCACCAGACATTTTGGACTTAGTTATGGCCAGCGATGCTTACTTCCTCCCTTTATAGGAAAGAATAAGAACTGGGTTGATGCATGGGAATCTTGCATTGACTAAGATTTAGTACATTTTTAGTAATCCTCCCTATTTTAACTGGAGGGGCCAGCTGCCTTCAAAATTCCTTTTTATTACATTTCCCTTTGCTTAGTCCTAGAAGAATGAGAGCATGAGAAAGACTGGGTGACTTAACACTGACACTTTTTTTGACAACAATTTCAGAGCACGCACCCTTCTGGGATATGCTTGGATGGATGGCTATTTCAAAGCCATAGAGTTGTTCCCGAAGCAGTCTTGTAATGTTCATGTTTCTTCTTGGTTCAGTCTTGGAAGATTGTACCTTTCTAAAAATTTTTCTGTTTCTTCTAGGCTGTCCATTTTATTGGTGTGGGTTATAACTTCTCCTTTTTCATCTCTAATTTTATTGATTTGTGTCCTCTCTCTCCCCCCCCTCCCCCCCCCCGATCTGAGATCTGAGATCTGAGACCTGATTTTTCCCAGATCTTCTAATCTGCCTGGTTAAAGGTTTATCAGGTTTATTTTTTCATAGAACCAGATTTTAATTTCTTTCATCCTTTTAAAAATCTCTATTTTATTTATTTCTGCTCTGATAGTAGAGCTGAAAGTTAGGAGAACTAACTTTGAGCTGTGTTTGTTCTTCTTTTTCTAGTTGCTATAAGTTTGGCTTGTTTATTTGATATTTTTTGTTGTTTCTTGGGGTAAACTTGTATAACTATAACTGCCCTTTTAGTCAACCTTTTTCTGCTTCTGCTACACCCCATAGGTTTTGTATCATCATGTTTTGATTTAAATTATTCTCCAGAAATTTTTAAGCAATTTCTTCTTTTATTTCTTCACTGATCCATTCATTGTTTAGTAGCACATTATTTAGTCTTCACATTTTTGTGCTTTTTTTTTTTTTTTGCAGTTGACTTCTAATCTCATAGCATTGTTGTTGGAAAAGATGCTTGTTGTGATTTCAGTTTTCTTAAATTTTCTGAGGTTTGCTTTGTGGCCAAAGCAGGCCTGGACTGAATCTGAGGTTGAATAATGTAGACATCCAATACACTGTCCTATTCACAAAAATTGGGATATTCAAATTGGGATATTAAATGCCCCTTTCCTCTCTGCAGCTTTATCACATTCCACTTGGTACTTTGAGGGTGTGCTGCTTGCCCAGTTGTCACTCCTTTTATTTAGATGAAGGTCCAAGTCTTGAATAATATTCAAGACATATCTCCATGCTGCTACTGCAACTTAGTCGCTTCAGTCCTGTCTGATTCTGTGTGACCCTAGGACTATAGCCTGCCAGGCTCTTCTGTCCATGGAATTCTCCAGACAAGAATACTGGAGTGGGTTGCCATGCTCTCCTCTAAGGGATCTTCCCAACCCAGGGATCGAACCAGGGTCTCCTGCACTGCAGGCAGATTCTTTATAACTGAGCTACCAGGGAAGCCCATAATCTCCATAATAATCTATAAAACATTTTTTTTTTTTTTTTAAATATTATTTTATTAGTTGGAGGCCAATCACTTTACAACATTTCAGTGGGTTTTGTCATACATTGACATGAATCAGCCATATAGTTACACGTATTCCCCATCCCGATCCCCCCTCCCACCTCCCTCCCCACCCGACTCCTCAGGGTCCTCCCAGTGCACCAGGCCCGAGCACCTGACTCATGTATCCCACCTGGGCTGGTGGTCCGTTTCACCATAGATAATATACATGCTGTTCTTTCGAAACCTCCCACCCTCACGTTCTCCCCCAGAGTTCAAAAGTCTGTTCTGTACTTCTGTGTCTCTTTTTCTGTTTTGCATATAGGGTTATCGCCACCATCTATCTAAATTCCGTATATATGTGTTAGTATACTGTAATGATCTTTATCTTTCTGGCTTACTTCACTCTGTATAATGGGCTCCAGTTTCATCCATCTCATTAGAACTGATTCAAATGAATTCTTTTTAACGGCTGAGTAATATTCCATGGTGTATATGTACCACAGCTTCCTTATCCATTCATCTGCTGATAATCTATAAAACTTTATACAAGAGGATGACTGCCTAAAACCCAAAGTCTTACTTGATCTCACCAATCTTAAAAGTTATGCTTTTTCATTTTTAGAAATTATTGGAGTATAATTGGCACAAGTCATTGTCTCTGAATTTGCCTATTATGATTCAGGTAATGGCCAGCATTGTATTTTTCCTGATTTTTATAATCTATGCCTGATCTTGTGAGTAAATGTCAATCACTTTAGAAGTAGCGGCATAAACAAAATTTGGCAGTGATGAGGCAGGATTCTCCGTTCAAGGCTTTCTGAGCTATGAAATCATCAGGATGTGTCATGGGTAAGAGATAGTAGAAGGAAGGCTGCTGTATCTGGAATGCTGAAGTGATTAGCTCTGGACCACTCCTGAGTGAACCCAGAAATTCTTCCTCCTTGACTAGTTACTTGTAAAGCAACCTGTTACCAATGTGTTTGAAATTCACCTCTTGCTCTTTGTATATTGTATGAATATTCAACTCAGCCAAGGAAGATTTTGGAGAAAACATTTTCCTGTGTGATTGAAATAATTCTATACAAATCAATAAGATGGAAATGTAACTCTTTAGAGGATCTAAATCCATAGCAACTGAGAGAAGTGATTTTGCACGATTGATACCGGAATTTATCCAAGACTGCCACAGACCTGTCAGAAAAACTGTCCTGGGGACTGATGACTGCATAACAAATTGAGCTGAGGATAATAGGAGAGCCAGTACATTAGAAAACAAACGCCCACCTACCGTCAAATCATTTTCAAATGAATGCCTCAAAAAAAGGCTACACTCTTTCCTTTTGCTATATTGGCCTTGAGGCTTATTCACTAGTAATTGCACCCAGGAGAGACTTCTTAAATCCCTACTTGAAAAGCAGGTCCCAGAAATAAACTCTCTGTGCAGGCTGGAAGAACTCTCTTATGGCTAACATAATTGGGCAGCATCCCTTAACCCTTTCTGTTTCCTGACTAAATATTCTTAGGATGATTCTTCCTGCTGCACTGTCACCTAACCAGTGTTGAAACCAAGCAGGACCCCTTGCAGCTCCGGGGAACAGAAGCCATTCTGTGTTCTCTGTTTCTTTTTTGTAGGGAACAGACTCCAGGCTCCCTGATCTTCCCTGAGTCTGTAAGGGCAAACTCAAACAGCTGCTAATCAGGGAAGGAAGTGGATTCAGAGAAAAAAGGAGGGGCAGTCAAGAAACAATAATCTTGAGACAGGGTCCTGGTTCCACCTCAAGGGACACACATAATATCTTTAAGTTCTTCTAAAGAACTAAAACCCCGGAATACAAAATATTCCAAAGAGAAGGTCAGTTTGATAACCTTGAAGTTCATTAAGAGACCACTTGAGGCCAGATTAAAGGAGCCACAGAAGCTCATCAGGAGATCACTTGAGACCAGACTAAAGAAGAGCAGGCCCTGCACACACCCTGATCCTTATCAGCAACTCATCCCTTGAACTACTGCTAAAAAACTCCTCACCAAATCCTCCCAGGTTGAGACGCATGGTGCTCAAGGGCAGACTGTGTCCCCCTTTGTCTGCCAAAGCAATAAAGCTATTCTTTTCTACTTTACCCAAAATGCTTGTCTCCAAGCTTTGATTCAGCACTGGTGCAGAGGCTGAGTCTTCAGCATCAGTGTGGGCTTCTCTTTACACTCATGCTGGCACTTTGCTCCCTCATCTTTAATCTACTCTTCTCTAGCTCCATACCCCCACTAATATGTACTATTTCAAGTCCATCTTCTTAAGGCAAAGTGCCCCCAGTGAGTTGTTTTTTTAAGCTTTCTATTATTAGTAGTTTTTGTATTAGCTTTCTACTGCTACTTAAATGACTTCCTACAAAATTTAGACAATATCCACAAAACTGCCCTCTTTTCAGACACCAGCCACAAGTTTGGAAGTTCCCATCTGGCTACCAATTTTGGGGCCCCCATGGGCTTCCCTCATGGCTCAGTTGGTAAAGAATCTGGTTGCCAATGCAGGAAACATAAGAGATGCAGCTTTGATCTTTGGGTTAGGAAGATCCTTTAGAGAAGGAAATGGCAACCCACTTCAGTATTCTTGCCTGGGAAAACCCATGGACAGATTGAGATGGGAATCTAAGTTCTTACCTGCAGAGTCAAAGAATGGAATCCATGAACACGCAAACACTAATGGTAGCAAGCAAATAGGATTTATTAAAGAAGAGGAAAGTAGAAAGCTCTCAGCATAGACATTGAGAAGGGGCAAAAAGTCCCCCAAAAGTTGGAAGTTACAGCAGTTTTATATCTTTCCCAGTATCAATCTTTGCATTTTTGGTTGGCTCTTGTCCCCAAATCATGGTATTTCTAAACAATCAGTTTAAAGGTCAAGATGCTTAACATTTTTATGGATTCTCTTGATCCTCAGATTAGGTTGCCACCCTTTTTTGTGCCCCCTGGCCATTTTACAATGGATCAGTATATTAGCTTAAGATTAATGATCCCAATTATTTTTCCCTCAGGCATATGGAACAGAAGTTTATTACTGCCCTTCCCTGGATCCGAGTTCTGAAAATTTATCAGACCAAAGACACATTCCAGGAATTCGGGGCAATGGAGCAGGATGTTTAATGAAAACAAGACCGAGGTCTCAGAGTTCTACACTGACTACCTAGTAATTTCTACCTCAAGAGAAGACTGGTGGGCTACAGTTCTTGGGGTCACAAGAGTTGGACACAACTTGGTAATTAAGCCATGACCACCATCATGGTTACTTGGGTTTGATAATTCTTTAGAATGACTCACAGAACTCACTAAACGAACTCACTCCTCACTGAATAATTTATTATAGGGAAAAGATACAGATTTAAATGACCCAAAGAAAGAGACACACAGCACAGAGTCTAAGAGGGGCCCACATGCAGAGCTTTTGGTCTTTCTCTCCCACTGAGACACGCAACATGCTAATTCTTTCAGGCTATCATGTGTAACAATACACACATAGTATTATCAGCCAGGGAAACATATTCATAAACCTTTGGTATCCAGAATTTTTATGAAGACTCAATTACACATTGTCCAGGTTGCTGACTGTTAGTCTCCAGCCTCTTCCTGATGTCAGGCTAACATGTTTAGTCTCTAGTTTCTTCAGAGGTTGAAACTCATACTGTGCTCAGTTCAGTTGCTCAGTTGTGTCTGACTCTTTGCAACCCCATGGACTGCAGCACACCAGGCTTTCCTGTCCATCACCAACTCCTGGAGCTTGCTCAAGCTCATGTCCTTAAGTTGGTGATGACATCCAACCACCTCATCCTCTGTGGTCCCTTCTCCTCCTGCCTTCAGTCTTTCCCAGCCATCAGGGTCTTTCTTAATGAGTTGACTCTTCATCACATGGCCAAAGTATAGGAGCTTCAGCTTTAGCATCAATACTTCCAATGAATATTCAGGACTGAATATTCATATCATGTGATCCAAATAAATCACATTGTAAGATAAAGCCACTTGTATTAGGAAAGACATTCCAGGGGCCTAAATATCTCTACATGATAGGCAAGGTCAACGACTAGACTTCTTTATGGGTGGGGCAGAGTTCCTTACTATGTAAAACTTAAACAACACAAACTTATTATCTCCAAGTTCTATAGCTCAGAAGTCTGATGGGGTCTCGCTAGGCTAAAATCATAACAGGGCTGTGTTCCTTTCTGGAGACTGTAGGGCAGTTATCCATTTCTTGTTCATTCCAACTCTTAGCAGAATTTAACTCCTTGTGATTATAGGGCTGAGATCCCTGTTTTCTTATTGGCTGTCAACTGAAGGCTATTACCAGTTTGTAGACACTAACTACATTTGACCTCCATCTTCAAAGCTAGCAGTGGCAAATTGAACTTACTAAATGCCTTGTATTCCTTCTCCTCCATCTGTTTCATCTCTCTGACCTAACTTGAAAAAATTCTCTGATTAAGGACTGTATGATTATTTGGTCCCATTAAGATAATCTAAATCTAATCTCTTCATCTCATGGTCCTTAATTTCTTCACATCTTCATAATCCCTTTTGCCATAGAAGGTAACATATTTACAGGTTAGGGCATGGAGACCAATATTCTGTCTATTACAGATGTTGAACATATAAAATTTAAAATGCAACTTGGTTGCCTTTATTCAATTGAAAGTATAATGTAGGGACTTCTAAGCCATTAACAGGGCCAGGAGGGGAAACTATTCCAAGCAGGAGGTTTTTCATGACCCATCCTATCTCATGCATAGAAGTTTCCTCGCCTCAAATAGAAAAAGCTGGTCAGGATGGATTTGTTTTTCTCCCTTGCCCCAGCTTTTATATTTATTTGGTTTGTATATTTGACAAACAAGTATCAGGAAACAACTGTTTGCCAGGCAGTATGCTAATCACATTTGCTTGGTTTTTCCACTAAATCATTTAACACTTTTAGAAGTACTCAGATCTTTATTTCATAGATCAGGAAACTGGATGCTAGAAATAAGCAGTGCATTACCCAAGGTCACATAGTGAGACAGTGGTATCTCAGGAATTTGAACATAGTTTTCTCTGAGTCTAGGATTCCTTATATAGTAAAATGCCATCTCTTCAATTTCATATCTTTGTGTATTTAAAATCTATGTTATCTACATTTATACATACTTTTATATCTACAGTGTTGACAACTCTATCTTCTTATCTATACAATATTACTTCTTATTTTATCAATTTTTGAAAACTTAGAAGTAGTAAACATGCATCTTGTACATCTGTGGAGAAAATGTTAAGTGCATTTTAGGAGCATACCCTGATTTTAGAAAATATTATCTGACAATTTCTTAATAGGCTGATAAAATTATACTATAAAGTCATTTTTAATTTTTTTATTTATTCTTTTTGCTTTAAATTAAAAAAAAAAGTTTATTTATTTATTTTACAATATCGTATTGGTTTTGCCATACATTGACTTGAATCCGCCATGGGTGTACATGTGTTCCCTATCCTAAACGCCCCCCCCCCAACCTCCCTCCCCATCCCAGTTTCCTTGGTGTGTATGCCCAGGAGTGGGATTGCTGGGTCATATGGCAATTCTATTTCCAGTTTTTTAAGGAATCTCCACACTGTTCTCCATAGTGGCTGTACTAGTTTGCATTCCCACTAACAGTGTAAAAGGGTTCCCTTCTCTCCACACCCTCTCCAGCATTTACTACTTGTAGACTTTTGGATAGCAGACATCCTGACTGGCGTGTAATGGTACCTCATTGTGGTTTTGATTTGCATTTCTCTGATAATGAGTGATATTGAGCATCTTTTTGTGTGTTTGTTAGCCATCTGTATGTCTTCTTTGGAGAAATGTCTGTTTAGTTCTTTGGCCCATTTTTTGATTGGGTCATTTATTTTTCTGGAATTGAGCTGCAGGAGTTGTTTGTATATTTTTGAGATTGTTTGTCCATTGCTTCATTTGCTATTATTTTCTCCCATTCTGAGGGCTGTCTTTTCACCTTGCTTATAGTTTCCTTTGTTGTGCAGAAGCTCTTAATTTTAATTAGGTCCCATTTGGTTATTTTTGCTTTTATTTCCAATATTTTGGGAGGTGGGTCATAGAGGATCCTGCTGTGGTTTATGTCGGAGAGTGTTTTGCCTATGTTTTCCTCTAGGAGTTTTACAGTTTCTGGTCTTACATTTAGATCTTTAATCCATTTTGAGTCTATTTTTGTGTATGGTGTTAGAAAGTGTTCTAGTTTCATTCTTTTACAAGTGGTTGACCAGTTTTCCCAGCACCACTTGTTAAAGAGATTGTCTTTTCTCCATTGTATATCCTTGCCTCCTTTGTCAAAGATAAGGTGTCCATAGGCGTGTGGTTTATCTCTGGGCTTTCTATTTTGTTCCACTGATCTATATTTCTGCCTTTGTGCCGGTACCATACAGTCTTGAAGACTGTGGCTTTGTAGTAGAGCCTGAAGTCAGGCAGATTGATTCTTCTAGTTCCATTCTTCTTACTCAAGATTACTTTGGCTATTTGAGGTTTTTTGTATTTCCATACAAACTGTGAAATTATTTGTTCTAGTTCTGTGAAGAATACCATTGGTAGCTTGATAGGGATTGCATTGCATTGAATCTATAGATTGCTTTGGGTAGTATACTCATTTTCACTACATTGATTCTTCTGACACATGAACATGGTATATTTCTCTATTTTGTGTCCTCTTTGATTTCTTTCACCAGTATTTTATAGTTTTCTATATATAGGTCTTTTGTTTCTTTAGGTAGATATATTCCTAAGTATTTTATTCTTTTTGTTGCAATGGTGAATGGAATTGTTTCCTTAATTTCTCTTTCTGTTTTCTTATTGTTAGTGTATAGGAATGCAAGGGATTTCTGTGCACTAATTTTATATCCTGCAACTTTACTATATCCATTGATTAGCTTAAAGTTATTTTTTTAATGGAATTTAAGAAGCACAAGCTTGTTTTAATGCATTCTTTTTAAAACCTAAAACATCAACTCAGGTGAAATACCAGAGTATCTGTATGACACTTTCATTCAACTTACCACAGATCACTTTTACTAATAAAAAAGTGATATTCTCTCATTTTGATAAAGAACATAATGAATATTGGTCGCTAGAATCTTCTCACTCATGTAGAGTAGAAAATCAGAGCCATTGTTCTCCCTCTTGTGAAAGTAATCACTTGGGTTTAGCAGAGAACTTCAGAAATCTCCAAATCAAGATGCCCTCCTGACTTCACGATACCTGCTCCTCCTAGTGGCACCTTTGGAAACATAAGATCCCACAGTAGTTCCTCGTGGTGGCAGTTTCTATCCTTGTATCTTTTTTGCTGTAGTCCTGCCATGGGGAACTGCTCTAAGCTTCACACATGGGTTATAGGATGAGTTATATTATTTTTAGTTCTACCTTCTTCTTCTTCTTCTTCTTTTTTTTTTTTACTACAGAATCCTTTAGTGCTAGTTTCTAAAGTGAGGTTGCTCAGCTGTGTCCAACTCTTTGTGACCTCATGGACTACAGCCCACCAGGTTCCTCCATCCATGGGACTCTCCAGGCAAGAACACTGGAGTGGGTTGCCATTTCCTTTTCCAGCTGCTCAAGATGAAGCCATAATTATGGATCAGTTTTTCAACCATTTTTTTTTTTTAAGTTTCAAAGAATTTAATAAGATTGTAAATAGGAACTCTCAGCAGTACATATTGAGCTACTCTCTTCCATGCTTTCCACCATGTTCCAAGGGAGAGCTCAGATTCATTGAGTCCATGACTGGGATGAATAATCATTTACACATGTGACAAATATTAAGCACCTACTTCATACCCTGATGGCTGAGATGGTAAATAATCTGCCTACAATAAAGGAGACACGGGTTTGATCCCTGGGTTGGGAAGATCCCCTGGAGTAGGAAATGGCAACCCACTCCAGTATACTTGCCTGGGAAATCACACGGACAGAGGGGTCTGCAGTTCATGGGGTTGCAAAGAGTCCAACATGACTTGAGTGATTAAAACTTTCACTTTGTACCAGTCACTGTTCTGTTAAGCATTGGAAAACACAGAATATAACAAAAGAGACAGAAATTCCTGTCCACATCAAACTTATTTTCAAGTAAGAACGAAAGACAATGGAATAATTATATAAAATGTAACATGATAGATGATAAATCAGAGAGAACATTCTGTATTGGATGTGGGATGCATATTTTCAGGCCCAATTCATCTTCAGACAGTGTCTTAATTACTCGGTGATTCAGTTACTGCATACCATGGACTCTTGTTGCCTAGCTAATATTCTTATACCCTTGTTCTTTGCTAACAGAATCCTGGTTTTCTCTGGGCAAATTTATCCTGATTTTCTCAGACTTTTTTGCAGCTATTGAAGGCAATGCAAATCACTTCTCACTGTGAGATAAAGAAGCAAGTGTTTCTGGATGGGTCATCTCTTTTCTTCCCAAAGTGAAAGACTTTAGAGGAGAAGGTCTCTATTTCCTTTGCGTTGTTTCTGACCTGAATATGAACATAATCCCTGGAGTTGCAGGATTTCACCCTGCACATGCCAGAGATGACAGAGCAGAAAGATGTAACCCAAGTGATTTTATCAGCTCTGACTCTCAGGACCACAACACTGCACCTGAGGAATTGGACAACATTGCATTACATCCATGTTATAGCTTCTGTGCGTGGGGCCCACTGTACCACAATGCCAAGTGCTACAGTATGAATGAGACCCTCTGCAACTGTGAGACCATGAAGCACTATTTTTGTTAGTTTATTTTTTTATTAATCCTTCTTTGGTTTATTAATAGTACTTAGGTTAAAATCACACACAGCTAAATAAAATCTTAAATGATTCAGGAGGGGACTAACAACAGCTATATTTCATCTTCAAAACTTTTCTAGCAGGATAGAGAGGTGGATACTTGAGTCCTAGGACAATTCAGTTATTATACATGACAGATATGCAAGGTGGGCTACAGTAGTAATTGTAGTAGTGTGATTCATCTGTTCTTTGTCTTCTTGCTAATCCAATACTGATTAGTCCAAACTTGCTCGAAAAGGAGGATAGAAGGAAGGATGAGTTGGAATTATCATACTTCAAATCAAATCTTAGGGCATAATTAAGCAATAAAAGCTATATTGTAATTATATAAGTGCAAAGAGTTCCTCAACCTCAAATTCAAGTGGTCATACCTGTGAAGACTGCTTCCTGGTATCTAGAATCCATGTCCATTGCCATGCCAATATTACCATCTAAATCTGAACTAGAGTCAGCCTCACATTGTCCTGTTCAAGCTATTGCATTTGCTTTATGCTTGCTCTGCCTGTCTTCAGTCTATTTCCCACTAATTGAATTTCCATATTATCACAGACTTACCTTTCTCAAAATCACATTTCCCACTATCACTTTTGTTGTTGAAACTTTCTTTAGGTCAATCCTGTTTTCCAGGTGTGGGGAGAGACAAATTAGCCAAGATGGTGTGTTCAGGCTCTCCCACCCCACATTTTGTAAATAATGACTACATAACAACTGAGCTTATTTACAACACTGCACATGTGCATCATCGAAAAAGCAAAAGAGTTCCAGGAAAACATCTATTCCTGCTTTATTGACTATGCCAAAGCCTTTGACTGTGTGGATTACAACAAACTGGAAAATTCTAAAAGAGATGGCAATACCAGACCACCTGACCTGCCTCTTGAGAAACCTGTATGCAGGTCAGGAAGCAACAGTTAGAACTGGACATGGAACAACAGACTGGTTCCAAATAAGAAAAGGAGTATGTCAAGGCTGTATATTGTCATTCTGCTTATTTAACTTATATGCAGAGTACATCACGAGAAACACTGGGCTGGAAGAAGCACAAGCTGGAATCAAAATTGCTGGGAGAAATATCAATAACCTCAGATATGCAGATGACACCACCCTTATGACAGAAAATGAAGAAGAACTAAAGAGCCTCTTGATGAAAGTGAAAGAGGAGAGTAAAAAAGTTGGCTTAAAGCTCAACATTCAGAAAACTAAGATCATAGCATCCGATCTCATCACTTCATGGCAAAAAGATGGGGAAATGGTGGAAACAATGACAGACCTTATTTTCTTGGGCTCCAAAATCATTGCAGATGGTGACTGCAGCCATGAAATTAAAAGACGCTTACTCCTTGGAAGGAAAGTTGTGACCAATCTAGCAGTATATTGAAAAGCAGAGACATTACTTTGTCAACAAAGGTCCATCTAGTCAAGGCTATGGTTTTTCCAGTGGTCATGCATGGATGTGAGAGTTGGACTATAAAGAGAGCTGAGTGATGAAGAATTGGTGCTTTTGAACTGTGGTGTTGGAGAAGACTCTTGAAAGTCCGAAAGTCCCTGGGACTGCAAGGAGATCCAACCAGTCCATCCTAAAGTAGATCAGTGCTGGGTGTTCGTTGGTAGGACTGATGTTGAAGCTGAAACTCCAGTACTTTGGCCACTTGGTGCAAAGTGCTGACTCATTTGAAAAGAATCTAATGCTGAAAAGGTTTAGGACAGGAAGAGAAGGGGACAACAGAGGATGAGATGTTTGAATGGCGCCACCAACTCAATGGACATGGGTTTGGGTGGACTCCAGAAGTTGGTGATGGACAGGGAGGCCTGGCTTGCTGTGGTTCATGGGGTTGCAAAGAGTTGGACACGACTGATTGACTGAACTGAACTAAACTTGGTTACGGAGCTGTGTGCGGGATGCGTTTGTGAGCTCCACCCAAAAAAGCAGTGGCTTTACTGCTGTGTCACATCTGCGTCTGTGGGGTCAATCACGAGAGGAGAGAATTGTGGTATGGCTGCCCTGCCAGCCAGGAGAGAATAAACGTGTCTGCAGCTCCGATGGCTTCTTGAGTCTCCTTCCAGCATCTTAGCTTGTGCCTTGCCTACCACCGTATGATCAGCGAACGGTGTGGATAAAGCGTAGATACAGTAAGACAGTTGGTGACACAAACAGGATCAGTGAGCGATACACCAGGTGACGTCCCCATTCCTTAACTTGGTGAGTTAGGTTCTTTGTATTGTGACAGTGTTTGGCTTTCTGGTTTCAATTCCTATCATTTGCCAAATCTTGACTATTTCTGAAAACACTGCCATGTTTATGATTTTGTGACTTTCTTGTTCATGGCTTTTCTTTCTGTCAAGAATGTTCTCTCTTTTCTGCATTCCCCTCGCTCTTCCTTCAAGGCACAGAAAATGGAACCATCTCTGAAGCTTCTCCCACTTTCTCTAAACAGTTGATTATTCCTCAAACTTCCTTGTTCCTTATACATCACTTGGTACTACATCATAATGGCATTTAATTTACTTGATTACAATGAACAGTTATAATTTACTCACCTCTGATTTTTTCCTGATTATGAGTTTATAGGGCTTCATGTTCACTTCTTATTAGTATTTATTTCCCATGTTATTATATAAGTGCTCAACTAATAGGAGATCAGTTTAAATTATTTTTTAGCATTTAATCTAAATAATTGTCCTGACCATAAGCAACCTGCTTTAAGCCAGAGATGGAAATGAAATGATGTATGTTTAAAAATTGTTATTGGAGTATAGTTGATTTATAATTATAATGTCATGTTAGTTTCTGGTGTACAACAAAGTGATTCAGTTATACATATACACATATCTATTCTTTTTCAAATTCTTTTCCCATTTAAGTTGCTGCAGAGTATTGAGCAGAGTTGCCTGTGCTATATAGTAGGTCCTTGTCTATTTCATACAAGGTAATGTGCATATGTCAATTCCAATCTCCCCATTTACTGCTCCCTCTCCTTACCCTTTGGTAACCATAGTTTGCTTTCTATGTCTATAACTCTATTTCTGTTTTGTAGTAGATCATTTTTACCCTGTTTTTAGACTCCACTTATAGGCAATATCATATGATATTAGTCTTTCTCTGTCTGACTTACTTCATTTAGTGTGAGAATATCTAGGTCAGTCATGTTGCTGTAAAGGGCATTATTTCATTCTCTCTTGTGGCTAGTAATATTCCATTGTATATGTGAATGATTGATAATAATGGCTAGTAATAGTATGGCTAGTAATATTGAATTGTGTATATGTACCACAACTTCTTTATCCATTCCTCTGTTGATGGACAGTTAGCTTTCTTCCACATCCTGGCTATTGCAAATAGTGCTGCAATGAACATTGGGGTATATGTGTCTTTTGGAATCATGGTTTTCTTTGGGTAAATGCTAGGAGTGGAATTGCTGGCTCTGTAGCTCAGCTGGTAAAGAATCCACCTGCAATGCAGGAGACCTGGGTTCAATTTCTGGGGCAGGAAGATCCACTGGAGAAGAGATAAGCTACCCACTCTAGTATTTTTGGACTTCCCTAGTGACTCAGCTGGTAAAGAATCCCCCTGCAATGCAGGAAACCTGGATTTGATCCCTGGGTTGGGAAGATCCCCTGGAGAAGGGAACGGCTACCCATTCCAGTATTCTGGCCTAGAGAATTTCATGGAATGTGTAGTCCATGGAGTTTCAAACAGTCGGACATGACTGAATGGAGTCTATCATACACACACACACACACACACACACACACACACACACATAGGCTAGATAGTTATGGGCTTTCCAGGTGGTGCTAGTGGTAAAGAACTTGCCTGCCAGTGCTGGAGTTGTAAGAGATGTAGGTTTAATCCTTGGGTCAAGAAGATGCCTAGAAGGAGAGCATGCCAACCCACTTCAGTATTCTTGTCTGGAGAATCCCATGGACAGAGTGTGGTGGGCCACAGCCCATGGGGTTGCAAAGAGTCGGACACAACTGATGCAACTTAGCACACACACACACACGCATGGTAGATGTATTTTTAGTTTTTTAAGGAATCTCCATACTGTTCTCATAGTGACTGCACCAATTTACATTCTCACCAACAGTGTGAGAGTTTTCTTTTCTCCATATCTTCTCCAACATTTATTGTTTGCAGACTTTTGTGATGATGGTTGTTCTGAGTAGTGTGAGGTGATATCTCATTGTGATTTTGATTTGCATTTCTCTAATAATTAGTGATGCTGAGCATCTCTTTATATGTGTTTTAGTCATCTGTATATCTTCTTTAGAGAAACGTCTACTTAGATATTCTGCCCATTTTTGATTAGGTTATTTGTTTTTATGATATTGAGCTGCATGAGCTCTTTGCATATTTTAGAGCTTAATCCTTTGCCAGTTGCTTCATTTGCAAATATTTTCTACCATTCTGAGGGTTGTCTTTTCATTTTTATTATGGCCTCCTTTGCTGTGCAAAAGTTTTTAAGTTTAATTAGGTCCCATTTGTTTATTTTTGCTTTTATTTTTATTACTCTAGGACGTAGATCAAAAAAGATCTTACTGCAATTTGATAAAAAATATTCAAATTGTAAAGCTTCTGAATTGCTTGGAATCAGAATTAAAGCCTTGAATATTTTGGAAATTACTAATTTGAGACCATTTAATAAAAACTTTGAATGTATTTACATATTATAATATTTTTTACGTCTTTCCATGCTTAATGACAGAAAATATATCTTAACATATTTTCTCACTAACACAAATGATAATATTTTAACAGATTATATTATACAAGCATATATATTTTCATTTGGCTGGAATAGTATTTATGAAATTTGATTAGGAAGAAATGGTATAACAATGCATATTTTTTTGGTATTATCCTTAATGTTGATGGATGGATGCTTAATATTGTCAATTCATGGTTCCAGTACCAATGAGTAGGAACATTGCTGTTGGGGCAAGCCTATTAATAAATAAGTTTCATTATGAAATGCCATCCAATTCGCTTATCTTTCCCACTGGAAAAAGATACAGTCTAATGTGTTAAGTGCATTATATTTGAGAAAGTTAGGCTAGAAGACAGATGGTTAATTATTGTGTTCTGTATTGGAAATTCTCAGGTTGCCATGAAAAAGGGGAACTATGTAAGCACTGCTTATATAATATCTTACACTGATTAGTAGCACTCTTCTGTTTTTCTTTTTTTTTTTAACCTCTCTCTTTCTCTCTGTATTTTTTCCAAATGGACATTTTATTTGTACCCATTCCATTTGGGTAGACTATTATATTGTCTGTACCTTATTTTAAAATACATCATTATAAGCTCTGTGATATGTACATATGTAGTAAAATTAGCTTTCCACCAAAATAATTGTTAAACATTTGATATTTCCTATTTAAATTAATATCTCAAAGGTAATCAGTGAGCATTTTAAAGATTCTAATCAGAATTTCACACATCAGAGGAGGTTCAAGCAGACACTTCAATCTAAATCTGAACTAGCCTCTTGCTGTTCAAAGTGTGGTCCAGAGACCAGTAGCACAGGCACCACCTATGAGCTTGTTAGAATGTACAATCTCAGGCCTTCAACCCAGACATAATGAATCAGTCTGCATTTTAATAAGACTCCCAGTGGATTCTGTGAACATTTAATTTGAGAATCACTGCACTAGGCAGTTTGTTAATTAGCATAAGAGATGTAAGAAATAATTTTTGCTCTGGTGAAATGAGTAATGAACAAACACATGGTTTATGAGAAACATTATACAGGCACCTTTGCCCTTACAGGGATTAGATATAAGAATCTCAGTATCCCAGTAGCTTTTGAAGTGACACCTAAAATAAATGTAGAATTCATTGGATTGTATGTCCCTCTGTTTAACAGAAGATTCTGGTATCTGATCGAATTATAAGAATAGCTGGACCTGCTCTCAAAATGTTGTCACATTTGCCTTGGCATGAAACTTTCATGAAAGATGCTTGTTATTGTTTGCTCAGACAGAAAATAAGAAGGTCTCATGCTTGCTTTTGTGTTTGCTGTTGTTCAGTTGCTGAATCATCTCTGACTCTTTGTGACTCCATGGACTGCAGCACATCAGGCCTCCCTTTCCTTCACTATCTCCCGGAGTTTGATCAAACTCATGTCCATTGAGTCAGTGATGCCATCCAGCCATCTCATCCTCTGTTGTCCCCTTCTTCTACTTCCTTGAGTCTTTCCCAGCATGATAGTAAATGTTGGCATGTGGTTGTACATTTGTGTGTCTGGAATGTCTTGCATGATTACATTATAATATGTCACCTGGTAACAAGCTTGGTAATCACTGGTAGCTTGAATATTTACCAGAAAAGATCTTACAGTGAATAAAGACTAAACTGGCTTGGGGCAGTTTACAATAGAGATTTGGAAGCTATGCAACCCTACATTTTCTTTTCATTTTTTTTTCTAGTGGTGATCTTGGCTTGGAGATGAAGGCAGGAGAAGAAGGGGGTGACAGAGGATGAGATGAATGGATGATATCATTGACTCAATAGACATGAATTTGAGCAAATTCTGGGAGATAGTGAAGAAAAGGGCAGTCTGGCATGCTGCAGTCCATGGGATTGCAAAGAGTCAGACAAGATTTAGCGACTGAACAACAACACACAGTTTGAGCTTAGTTTTCCAACAATGTATTGAACTCAGGCCATGGCAGTGAAAGCACTGAATCCTAACTGCTGGACCACCAGGGAATTCTAATTGAAACATTTTTGGAAGGATGCTTCAAAATCTTTGTCAGATAATGTCATCTTGTTATTAGCACTGATTGATTGCCTCTTTTTACTTTGTTTGAAGTCATCCTCATTCTCAGTATGATAAGCCTTTTTTTATTGAAACCTGGAACTTTTTGTATTATAACTGGATTTTATTTAAACCTTCTGTTTTAGCTGAGTTTCTCTCACACCACTTCAACAGCAGAGAGAGAAGAGCACCACCTCCTTATGTCAGGTGGCTATAGAAATCCAGGTTCTTTAAATTTTGTTGACAGTTGGATAGGACTCGTCTTCTTATTGCTTGATAGGGATAGGAGTTCATGCAGTCTCTGTTGCAATAGAGTGGAGGTTGCCTTATTACTGTTGTTTAGTTGCTAAGTTTTGTCAGATTCTTTATGACCCTTCTCAACTGTAGCCTTCGAGGCTCCTCTCTCCATGGGATTTTCCAGGCAAGAATATTGGAGTGGGTTGCCATTTCTTCCTCCAGCCTCATTACTATTGAGTGATTATAAAATCTTGTCTCTCCATTGGACCCTTCTGACTCCGTCCCAGCAGGGAGGGGGAGGGAGCATATTACTAGTGTGTGTGTCAGGGAGGCAGAAGTGTAGATTACCCATCTGGTCTTCACTATGAACAAACACCCATGATTGTTGAGTCCAGGCTCCTAAAAGGTCACTACATTAAAACTGCCTCTAAATAAGAAAGTTGAATTCTCCAAATGAGAGGGAACCTTTGAAATCTTTGAGAAATCATATTTAGAGGAAACTGAAAGGGAAATAAATCATATGATTTGTTCTGGAAAGCTTACCTTTCCTGCAAATCTGGGTTAACATGTTTGTTTATTTTGCATTCCCCAGTTTCCTGTGTTATATGCTTTATGTGCACCCATGTGCTTCTGCATTTAAGACGAAGCAATTGTATTCTTAGGAAGATGTAGCAGCTTCACAGAAACGTTTTGATCCCTCTGAAAGAAATTGCTTTTGCAACATTTTTATCTACATGCTATTCTCTCCCTGCATTCCACTTCTTTAGGAGACAATTTTATATGGATGAGTACATCTCTGGGAAAATTCTCTTCTACCAATTTCCCCAGGCTAGAAATCTCTGCTACAGAAAAGTAATAATTTATTGTTCTCAAGGAAAAGCAAATGTTATAAGGAAGTTCTTGACTACATATTGCCAACCTGTTTAACTAAATTAAAAAAAATCAATTTATTTCTGTTCTACTTGATGCTTTAATTAAGTGTGTGGAACTGATATCATATATGGAAATTATTTGGGTCACATGTCTAGACAGTTTCTGGTCCAAACCTTCCCTTATCTCATACACAGCTTCCACAGGGTGCAGAATCAAATTCAAGAGGTGGTAAAGGAGATTAGACCCTAAGATGCATCAGTGTTTTAGAGGATATGTCAGAATCTATTGATGTTCAGATTCAGGGAGAAAGAAACCTCAATGCAGAAATAGATCTATGTATGAAGGATTTGAAAAAAAGTACAAAAGCAAGTATATGAAAAAAATAGTTCATTTTTGATGAGGAAATATGACAAAGTGTATGACTATCCACTTGAGGACTTAATTGTGGTCACTTTTTGTAGTTCACTATTTTAGAGGTAGTAATTATCTGGATATTACAGATAATATCCAGTTCTACCATATCCTCTAGAGAGATTTATCTAGGATTTAGCTTGCCAAAAGCAATGGCAGGGAAATGAACAGCTATAGTACTACAGCTTATAAAGACCTCTCAAGAAAAAGTAAAGAGAAATATAGAAAAAGAGCTTTATGTTCTCCTGTTAGAATCTAACTTTGTCTGTTTGCAAGTATTTTCTGATTATTATTCTCCTTTATTTTTCCAGACATTTCTCTCCATTTTGTTTCAGAGAGATTGTTTGCTTGCGTACAAGAGAGGGGTAAAAGGCCCACTACTGAGGTTTTGTCAGCCTCCCCATCTTTTGATTTATACCATGCTTTTCTGGAAGCAGTGTTCCTCATCGACCCATATCTTTTGCTCTAGTATTAATATATTGTATTAATGATCTTCACTACCAAAGAATTGTGCATATACACTCCCGTCTGAATCACTTCCAGATCAAATGATTCCTCCTAGGATTGTATATGAGCAGCCTACACTTAGGACCCGAATGTCAATGAAGAACTTTAATATTCAGGGTCTATATGTGTAAGGAGGAGAAAATATTCATTTTTTTCTTTATGCTTGAAATCGAACTATTTTAACAAAAGTAGATCTAAGCATTAGAATCTTTTCATAATTTTACCTGATACCTAAGAAATTCTTGATTGTTATTTTAGCTCAGTCTTCAGCTCTAGAGTTTGTATTTCCATTTTAACTTTAATTACCACCTCTATCCCATTTATCCAGGTTTTCCTTATTGTACTGCCAGTTATACACAGGTTTAATATCCATTTTCTCTTTGTCATGTTTATTATCTCACTGTTTTTACTATATTTTACTATATTCTTGGAGAGCTCCATAATTTTTTTTTTTCCACTTATGGTGAGTGTCCTTGGGTATGAAGAGCACAATCTGATGCATGACCCTGGCCAAGTTCCTTGTGTTGTGGAAATATGTGACCAAATTCAGCTGAAGTAAAGTGAGAGTCTCTGACAGGAATATGATGAATTTCTGTGCATTAGAAAGGAAGAAGTTTCAGGAGGGAAGGGATGTATGTATACATGTAGCTGATTCACTTTGTTGAGCAGCAGAAACTAACACAACATTGTAAAACAATTATACTCCAATAAAAATAATAAAGAAGGCAAAAGAAAGCAGGTGTTAATAGTAATTCTTATTTATTCAAAGGAATTGCATGAAAAACTGGAAGTACCAAACTACTCTGTTCTCCTATCTTTTCCTGTCTCTTTCTCTGCCTTCTTGACACTCAAAGTTGCAAGGATCACTTTCCTTTTGGGATGTACAGTGGAAGCGGTTGGAAGAGGGTAGTATTAAATCTTAGCTGCTTAAAAACACAAGCATTATTGTCTCATTTATATTTGAGACATGAACTGCTTTTTGAGGAATGACTAGGTTGAAATGGTCTGTCTTGTTTTCTGTATGATTCAGCTGTTCTGTTTCAGAGGCCAAAGCTGATATTTTCCAATATGACCCTGTCTGGTAATACAGTTAATAGAAGTACCTAAATTTCTTTATTTTTCTTCTAACATTTATTTCCATCTGTAATATTATGTTACCAATGTTACCATTTGCTTACTTGCCTACTGTCTCTCTTTCTCTACTGCAATATGCTCCTTGTGAGCAAGGAATTTGACTGTTCTGTTCACTGTTGGATTCTCGGAGCCTGGCAAACAGTAGATGGTCAGTAGACACTTAGGCGGACACAATTGTAAGTTGTTGAGTACTGGAAATAGTACGAAGGACATAACCATAAATTGGAGAAGGCAAAAGGGGTTACCAGGCTCTTCATCTCTTGACTCTATGCTCTCCGTATCCAAGTAACTAAAACTGAAGTTTACTGGTTTACTAAAGGGAGGTGGTGTTTTTTACTTGCTTAGTTGTGTCTGACTCTTTGCCACCTCATAGACCATAGCTTGCCAGACTTCTCTGTCCATGGAATTTTCCAGGCAAGAATATTGGAATAGGTTGCCTTTTCCTTCTCCAGGGGATCTTCCCAACCCAGAGATTGAGCCTATGTCTCCTGAATCAGCAGGAGGAGGATTCTTTACTGCTGAGCAGCCAGGGAAGCCCAGGAAAGGAATGTGGATGGTTTATTTGGGAAAATATTCGGTTTTTGGTGCCTCCAAAACATCTTCATAGAGATGCCAACTGGAAATTTAGGTTGAAAGTCAAAAACCACAAGGACAGTTTTATGATAAAGGAGAAACTGAAGATTCAACAGCATCTATGTAGTATCCGGCACATGAAAAGCACTAGGGAGGTATTGTAGGGTGAAGTGACCAGTAGACTGAACCATTGGGCACACTAATGAGGAACTTAGAGAAAATATTATTACATAAGTATGGCCTTCCTAACAAAGAAAAATAAGCAAAAGAATAAACATTAGGTGTTAAAGATTGATTGAATAGAGACCTCAAGAGATAGAAATTTATCTCTAAGAACTATGTTTTTACACTTCAGGGTGGGGGGATGAAATCCCCCAATACATTTGCTTATAATTCCAAAGACCGTAAAACCTTATCTCACTCTTTCTGGATCAAAAAGTAGTAGCTATACGGCAATTCTCGTATAAACGCTCAGATTTGTGATTTCAGCATTCTTCCCTTGTGTTAGTTATTCAGTCGTGTCCGACTCTTTGCAACTCCATGGACTGTAGCCTGCCAGGCCCCTCTGTCCATGGGATTCTCTAGGCAAGAATACTGGAGTGGGTTGCCATGCCCTCCTCCAGGCGATCTTCCCAACCTAGGGATTCAACCCAGATCTCCCACATTGCAGGTAGATGTGAAATTGAAATACCAAGACTTATCTTCACAGTGCGCTTGTGAGGATTAACTGTGTGTGCATGCTCATGTACTAAGTAGTGTTCAGTTTTTTCTGACCCCTTGGGCTTCAGCCCACCAGACTCCTCTGTCCATGAGGTTTTCCCAGCGAGAATACTGGAGTGGGTGGCCATTTCCTTCTCTAGGGAATCTTCCTGGACAGGGATTAAACCTATATCTCTAGCATCCTTTGCATTAGCAGGTGAATTCTTTACCTTGAGCTACCTGGTAAGTGCATAAGTGACATACACTACCTTAGACAGAGTAGATGATTAAAGTCTAGCCTCCTTTCTTTCTTTGTACCACCACATTTCATGGAGCAGAGGGGAAAGTTAATTGGCTGTGTCATTCTGTCAAGAAGATGCATGTTAAGGTTCTTGTAGGGTTGAAGGGTGAGGCCCTCTGGCCTTTCCAAGTCAAGTGCAGTTATTTGTCTGTCATACTCGAAGGGCAATTAACACCTTCTCTGGACAAAATTCATTTTCTTCCAAAAGACTTCTCTGTCTTACTCTACCATTCTGATTACTATTCTAAACCCTGTGATTGTTGTGCAGAATTTTTGGTTTTTGCTGTGTCTGGTGATTGCATCTTCTCTGGTCAAAGACTGGAACATCATCCAGGCAATTCCTTTGGTGTCTCAGATACTTCCTACTAGAGGAAACTGATATTCAGGAGCCCTGTAGTTTAATACATTTATAGATGAAGCAGAAATGACTTCCCCTTAGGTACCATTGGATAGTTCACATGAAATTCATAATTGGGTCTTTATTCAGTACATAGTGTGAGGTGGTAAACAGAGCATGGGCTTTGCAGTTTTACTTGCATGTTCCTACTAGCTCTAAGTTTTATTAACTTTATGT
Organism: Muntiacus reevesi; assembly: GCF_963930625.1. Classification (NCBI taxonomy): domain Eukaryota; kingdom Metazoa; phylum Chordata; class Mammalia; order Artiodactyla; family Cervidae; genus Muntiacus; species Muntiacus reevesi. The sequence continues at coordinate 53,025,646 of NC_089251.1, read as the reverse complement.
CTGATATAATCATTTTCCTCTTTTAGTTTCAGAGTTCTATTTGATTTTAAAAAATGAAAAAAGAAAGAAAGGAGGGGAAGAATGAAGAGAGAATAAAAAGGAGACAAGGAGGAGAAGGGGGGAGGAGAGAAAAGGAGGGAAGAAATAAATGAAGATTAGTATCTTTTTCACCAAAATGTACTGATAATAAGTCAAAATGAGGTAATGTGGAAAATAGAGTAGGCCTTCAGTAAATATTTTGCTTTCTCTTTTTTCTCTTCTCCCTTTTGAACTTAATCTTGGAGTTTATACACACTTTCTTGCTGTTGTTTAGTTGCTAAGTCATGTCTGACTCTTTTGTGACCACTTGGACTATAGCCTGCCAGGTTCCTCTGTCCATGGGATTTCCCAGGCCAGAATACTGGACGTTTCCTTATACACACTACTATATTTAAAATAGGAACTAATAAGAACCTACTGTATAGCACAGGGAACTCTGATACTCAATACTCTGTAATGAGCTATATGCAAAAAGAATCTAAAAAAGAAGAGATATATGTATATGTATAATTGACTCATTTTCCTATATACCTGAAACTATTGTAACATTGTAAATCAACTGTACACCAATAAAATTAATTTTACATAACTTTGAAAAGAAAAATGCATTTGCTAAATAAGTAATCTATATAGATATGTTGGGCAAAGATTATAAAAGCCGTCAGGGTATAGTTATTATTAAGGACAGCTACAACTTAGATAAGACAAAATGTATTTAACATAAATTGGATTGTGAAGCAACGGCCAGGAACTGTACATATAAGTTAATACAAATCCTTATAAACATCACTGGGAGCTTCCACTGAGAGAGTCTCTATTTTTCTATATCATCTTGTTACAGTGACATTTCAGTCAATACATTTTTGACCTGATGAATGAATAGTTTCATCCTCAGGCAGTGAACACCGTTTCAGTAGTGAACTTGTCATACTTAGAGAAACACCAAGATGGGGGCTATACTGAAGATAAAGGAACTGAAGTAAAATAACATGCCAAAGTCCCAGAACTAGGAAGAGAGCCCTCAGAGTCTGTTCTATTCAGCCTCGGAGACTATTCCTTGTCACTGCGAACTATGTCTTCTCGAGTTCTTGATGAAGAGACCGGCAGGTGGTTTGGAGACGGCCTGTGTGCAGGCCATTCTGTTGGCTCCCAGAACCAACAAAATGAAAGCCTTAGGCAGTTCTGAAGGGACAAATATTAGACAACTTGTCACATTTAGAGCAGAGGGATGGACTTTTACAGTGGCTACTGGAGTGCTTTGGGAATGCCCCTGACTCTGAGTTTAAAAGAGCAAAGTATGCATTAGCCTGCATACTTGATACTAAAATAATGAAGTTTCCTTTTTTCATAGGTTAGGAAGAATAAAAAATGACTTTGCCATCACTTTTGTTTCTCCTTTTCTCATTTAAAGCTTTGGAATCGGGAAGTCTGAGTGGATATTTCTGCCCATGTGTACATGGAGGCAAACCTTTACCATTTGTTTGTGGAAAAAGTCAACATGACACCAACTAAAGGTTGGCACTTGCCATCTGCCTCTACAAGGATTAAATCACAAGCTGCTGTGACCGCTAACTTTCAACCCACCTTGCAAAGGGTTTAGGGTAGAGTTCAGGAATGAAGCACTCTGTGCTCTGGCAAAAACTGACAGAACAGGCCTTCAGATAGGTATTTTCAGGAGATTTTATAAGCCCAATTCTTGCCTCTCTTCATATCTAGAAAAGCACCAAAACCTTTCACGATGATGTCTGCTCCTCATGACTAGCAGTAAACCTCACAAGACTACATCAGAAAACTTCTGCAAAAATGTGTTCCATGTACCAACCCCTGCAGCTTTGGAGCAGTTTCTCAGAGGTATCTGAAATGCTGCCTCCCTGGCTAGAGTCCTCATTTTCCCCCAGATACAGTTTAACTCACAAATCTCACATTGTGCTTTTTTCTTTTTTCAGTTGAAAATGATGTGAAGTAAAGAAAACCCTAGTAGGCTTTATCTTTTAAATGTCAAAGGGAATGATATCAGCTTCTGTGAAACCACCCATTCCTTCCACAGTGGGATTTTCAGCATAATGCAGAGGGTGTTTTCTTTACTGCTTTTTAAATGCTTGAAAACTGGATATTGTTTACAAAATATTGTGGTAAACTGTGCCTAGGGAAGGGTGGTATGTGGGGAAAGGGAGGAGAGTGTTGGGAGTATGAGGGTCCTTTCTTTAATTGAAAGCTGGCCTAGGCAAAGTGATACATTGAGCACAGTTTGTCTTGGGGCACTTCTTTTTCTCTCCTTTGTGTGAGCCTCTTGGAAACCTATTCTTTCATGAAACTACTCCAGTAGCTTACTTCCTGGGGATTAATGCATACATCAAACACTGTTCTCTGACTCCAGTTCCCAGAGCCAGAGGTTCAGTTTTGTAAGCACAAGCAAATATAAACAAACAGACAAAAAAGTCCATTTCTCTAACCTCAAGTAGAACAAGTAATCTCAGACTTTGCCACTTCAAGCAGACACCCACAGCATAAGTACTACCTGGGAATTTGTTAAAAATGCAGAAGTTTTGACTCCAGCTTAGACCGACTGAATCAGAATCTGTATTTTAAGAAGATTCTCAGGTGATCAAAGATGGGAAAGTTCTGTTCTGTAGACCTGTTCCTTCCATAGAAGTGAAGGTCTAGGTCAAATGTCCTCTCTATGATGTCTCAGCACAGTAGCCCAATTCCATATGATCTCAACATGTGCTATTGTCTGAGGGCTATTTGCTAAGGTTCTTTTGAAAATCTGTGGATTAAACAGGTGAGAATGGTGAAAATACTAACACTGCTACTACTGTAACTGGCACTGAGGCCTAGCTATACTTGAGAAATTTTCTCATTTTCACCATGATTCTTTGAGGAAAGTAAAGTAAGTGTCTTAATTTCATGGATGTAGCAACTAAGCTTCAAGAAATTAAAGCCACACAGCTAGTGAAGCAGAATATTAGGTTGAAACCTAGATGATCTGGCTCTGGAATCTTAAACAATATTTTTTAAAATTTTATTTTTTGGCTGTGCCACAGAGCATGTGGGATCTTAATTCCTCAACCAGGGATGAACCTGTGCCCCTTGCACTGGAAGCATGGAGTTTTAGCTACTAGACTGCCAAGGAGGTCTCCTTAAACCACTTTTTGACCTTTGCAGAAGGTCTAGGAACCTTTAGAATTCTGATCTATTTTATGAATCTACAAGCCAGAAAGATAATATTTAAGGTTTCCTAATGAATTTGACCCAGAGCCCCTTTTGGAAGAATGGGACAGTTTTCTAAAATAGACACAGCTGGGAGCTGTCTCCTTTCATCACAGCTTCACAGGTGGTGATGGACATTGGTAACATTGGAGGTGGGGAGCAGATCATTGCACATATTATGTATAACTCTGGGGCACCAAAGGTCTAAAATATTTTGGCAGCCTTTTGAGGAGCATGCGGCTTTCACTATTAAAAGTTTTCATTTTGTTTAAATACTGAAAAACATTTTCTCTTAAATCCTGATTTTCAACCCCTTTGTTGGGTCTGCAAAAAAGCAGAAGACCCTGGATCCTCTTTCTGAGCATAGTAATAAGTCAGAGTTCATTTTTCCAAGCTCAAATTTTGTTTCAAGTCTCAATCTTGAAGTTTTAAATTATTATAACTTTTGCTTTCTTACCTGGACTGGACATTCTGTTTGTTCTCCTAGGTTAAGATATCCCAACCCCAATCCTCCTTGCTCTGGACCCATGTAGTCAACCTCTATAGATGGCATTAAATGACAGTCCTTGCCCTCTGGCTTATGGGTGGATTTGGCCAATGGGCATTGACACATCAGAGTGCAGATGGATGGGGAGGTTAGGTTACTTATTCACTTGTCTCTTTGCTTGCAAGGATACAGCTTCAGTGTATCCTTCTACCAAATGTCACAACTCCAACTGGATGGTTCTTTCTTACAGTGACAGGCTATTCCAGGCTCCCTCAAGTATCAGGGTGGGAATAGACTCCTGCTTTCAGGGTGATTCATGTCCCTTGTTGGTTTCCTTTCATTCTTCCCACATATCTGAAAGTAGTCTTTTATTGAACTTTGCTCAGTTCTACCATTTGATTATGCTGTTTGTTTCCTGCCTGTGTTGATCAACATATAAATCAGAATATAGTCAAGTAAACTTAAGTTGAAATGCTATTTAAATTATTGATATATTGCTTCACTTCTTTCTTATATATTCTCTTATTTCCCGAATATAAAGACAAAATCAGTGTTTCTAGAAATGGGCCTTGTTCCTCCACTGACTTCTTTTAGTATTTCCAAGTGAAACCATACAATTCAGATTGGGACTTGAACCCACAGTCTGGGACTCGAACCTGGCCAGAACCCAGATTGGGACTTGAACTGAGATCACACGTCTGGTTTCAGGGCTTAATGCAGTTCAGGTTCTTTATGTATCATCACAGAAAGAGTTCAGTGAGAAACAAAGAAGTGATGGAAAGTGGATTTATTTAGAGTGATATACATTCCATAGACAGAATGCAATCTATTTTTAAAGGCAAGAAAAGGACTGAGGGAGAAACACACTCCACAGAGTATGGACCATCTCAGAAGGTGAGAGGCCCCAAAATATAGGGTGCTTAGTTTTTATCGACTGGGTAATTTCATAAGCTAACAAGTGAGAGGATTATTCCAACTATTTTGGAGAAGGGTGGGGATTTCCAGGATTTAGGTCACTGCTTTCTTTTTGGCCTTTAATGGTTAATCTCATAACTGTCATGGTGGGGGTGTCATTTGCCATGCTAAGTGTGGGACGAGGCTCAGGGTCTACCAGAAGTTGAATCTTCAATAATGGACCTAGTTGGTTCTAACCAGTTTTTGTCGTGCCCTTAACAGCTTTTAAAGGTTGCACCCTGCCCCATCTTCTGTTTCACAAGGGTATTATGAGTGCTTCAGGTGGAAGATGCTGTGAAATTAATATGAATGTTCACACCTTAGAGAAGTGAACAGAGCAAGAAGCAAAGCCCTGAGGTGCTAATTTCTTTTAATCAAAGAAACAGAAGATTATGATGTGGACCACTGGAGCTCAGCTGGTAAAGAATCCACCTGCAATGCAGGAGAGCTGGGTTTGATCCCTGGGTTTGGAAGATCCTCTATAGAAGGGAAAGGCTGCCCACTCCAGTATTCTGGCCTGGATAATCTCATGGACTGTACAGTCCATGGGGTCACAAAGAGTCAGACACGACTGAGAGACTTTCACTTCACTTCACAGTCTCAGAGGAAACCTCTTGTGAACAGTTGCAGTAGGGATCCTAGGGGGTTAGAGACAGTGTGGAGACAGTGGATACTGGGGAAAGAGGGCTGCTATCAAGAAGACTTCCATAGAGAAACAAAATAAAACAAAATTCCTCCCTTGGAAAGTTCCTGTGGCCTCAAGAAGGGGTGAGAAGGTGGGAATGAAAAGTGTAAGATGCATTTATATTTGTGGGAGATAATGTTAAGACATCTCTGAATCCAGATAGCAGCTCTCATAACATAAACATCCCTTCTGAAGACAAAATGGCCATGAGAATGGCCTTCTCCCAAGTACACGAGCATAACAAGAGGGGAACTGAGGGCATGTTGATGAGATGGCTGCCTGAGTGCAATACACTCAATATGTCCCCTGGAAAAATAGTGGACTTATTATAAAAGTTTGTGTGCCCAGTGCACAGTGAGGCCAATTCAACTGAAACATAGGAGTTTGGGGCAGAGAAAGGCTTACTGCAGGGCCAAGCAAGGAAAATGAGTGGCTCATGCTCAAAAATCCAGAACTCCCCAATGGTTTGGGGTGAAAACTCTTTGGCCTGAAGGCTGCAGGGTGTGTGGCTTCTTCTGATTGGTTGGTGGTGAGGTCACAGGGCGGGGCTCTAGGAAGGGCTCTAGGAAGTTACACTCAACTTGAAGTTGCCATCCTCTTCCTTGGTTTTGAGCATACATGCTAAGTCACTTCAGTCATGTCTGACTCTTTGCAACCCTGTGAATTATAGCCCACCAGGCTCCTCTGTCCATGGGCTTCTCTCAGCAAGAATAGTGGACTGGGTTGCCCTTCTCCAGGGTATCTTCCCAACCCAGGGATCAGACCCACATCTCTTATCTCTCCTGCATTTGCAGGCAGGTTCTTTACCACTAGCACCACCTCGGTTGTGTGGAAGAACTCAAAAATATTATGTATATTCCTTGAAGAGAAACCAGGACTCTGCCCCCAGACTGCACTGTTGTGTTTTGTCTGCTCCTCCCTTGTCTCTGCATCCCTTCCCTTCCCTGATTAGCAACTGTTTAAACCTACCCTTTGGAACTCTGGGAAGGTCAAGGAGTCTGAATGATGCCTATTTCATACAGACAAGGAATGAGAGACAGAGAAAGGATTTGTACCCAGAAACCCCAAGAGTCCTGCTTGCTTTCAGACTCTTTTCCTTTTTATTATGGATGATCGCCATGACAGTAATTTTGACGTGGACCCAGAAAATATGAGAAAAGTGGGAGGTAGAGTTTCATAAGCAGATATTGTGTCAGGCGTATAAACATAGTAGTGAAACAGAAGGGAAGAGGGCAGGCCACAACTTTTAAAAGAATGACATAACCCAAGGATACAGTATAAACTGGTTAGAATCCGCTATGTCCAAAACAGTATAATATTTGACTTCCAGTGAGTCTTGAGCCTCATCAGATGCTCACTGTAATACATTAGCATGCTAAGTGGCATACCCACCATTGACATGACAGTTCTGAGGCTAACCATAAAAGGCTAAAAACGTGGGTGGTGGCACAATTCCTGGAAATTTACACCCTCCCCCCCTCCCCCACCAAAAGTTGTAATAATCCTCCCACTCATTAGCCTATGAAATTACACAGATCAAAAACTAACCACCCCATATTTTGGGATCTCTCAGCTCAGATGGTAAAAGCACCTGCCTACAATGTGGGAGACCCAGGCTCGATCCTTGGGTTGGGAAGATCCCCCGGAGAAGGAATTGACAACCCATTGCAGTACTTTTGCCTGGAAAATCCCATGGATGGAAAAGCCTGGTAGGCTACAACCCATGGGGTTGCAAAGAGTTGGACACAATGGAGCGACTTCACTTCACTCACTTCACTTCTGAAAGAACTTGAATGTGAGCCCACACTCTGTGGAATTCACTTCTCTCTAAGTGAATCTACTTCTTACTCATCATTTTCTCTCTCACTGAATTATTTTCTGTGGTGAGACATCAAGAACTTGAGTTTCGTTAAGTACTGGGACCAGGTGTGTGATCTCACTCAATAGAGAGTGGGTCTCTTGAGTCCCAATCTGAGTTACACTATTTCAGTTGCTGCTGTTTAGTTTATAAGTCATGTCTAACTCTTTTTCAACTCCATGGACTGTAGCTCACCAGACTCCTCTATCTATAGAATTCTGTAGGCAAAAATATTGGAGTTGGTTGCCATTCTCATTTTCTAGGGGCTATTTCTGACCCAGGGATTGAACCCATGTCTCTTGTATTGGCAGGCAGATTTTTTTACCTCTGAGGCACGAGGGAAGAAGCCCCATATGGTTTCAGTAGTCTCATTTTTATTCTCCAAAGAAATTATTTTTTCCTCTTCCAAACAAGAGAAAACAGGTTCAGAATTTACTAGCATAGGGTCACTAGTAAGTATCAGGTCCTCTGACTCAAACTCAGTTTGCTCTGAATCTGGAGACAGGTGTGCCAAGTATCCTTCTCCTAATACCCATGTCAACTGGAAAACACACACACACACACACACACACACACACACACACACACACACACTAAAAGTTGAGAATTATGTTTTGCTTGGAGAAATTTCTGAGGACTTCAAGCCCTAGAGGCCACCTCTCAGATATCTCTGAGGGACTTCTCTTGTGAGGATAGTAGCCAAGGTATTAGGAATTTTGCAACAAAAACCAGGTAGTCAAAAGATTACAGTTAATTGAAAATCAGACATCAAGGTAATGAATTTAGCACCTTTCTATGTAGGGGAAGATGCCAAAATCTGGGCTCATTGAAATAATTTCTTTGATATGCACCTTAACTATCTAGGGCCAGTATCTTGCTCTTTTCAATCCTGAGTCCCCTCAGGTTATGCTATTCGGAGCAGTTGCAGTGGCTGATGGCTTGGTGGCTGCAACATTTTTCATTTACTGGTACAGCAGAGGGCATTCTTAGTCCATAGCCAGGAAGTGTCACTTTCCTGTTTCATCATGAATGAAGGGATAAGCAGAAAGCGGTCCACAGAGGCTTAGAGTAGCAATACTTCAAACAATTAAGAAAAAACTAATTCATACCTCCAAAGCCTGAAGGAAGAGGTCCATGAACTGGAAAGAGGAAAAAATTGTGGAACTCTCTGGAAGAGACAGTTTTAAGCTTGCCATCTGTGGCCAATGAAGTTAATAAGGTGAAACCTCATATTTTAAACTTACATTAACCATATGTGAAGTTATGTACTTATACGCATAGCTCCTTCCCACTCCAGCAAATCCCAGTTGAGCATCCAAATACATTTAAAGAACAGGAGCACCCAATAACTAAATTGAGAAAGCTGATCTAAGATTTATGGTGCATAAAAATCACCCAGGAGTAACCATTAAAACACAGATTTCTAGGTGCCATTTCTGGAGATTCTGGTTAAATAAGCCTGTAGTGGAACCCAGTAATCTGCATTATAATAACCATCCAGGTGACTCTGATGGAGACGATCATCTGCCTAAGGGAACTTTGACCTGAAATCTGATTTAGGAAAAGTGATCTCAGGGTCCTGTTAGCAGCTGCTGAGGTCTGCATGTGTGCGTGCTCAGTCACTTCAGTCGTGTCTGACTCTTGGTGACCCCATGGGTGTAGCCCATCAGGCTCCTCCGTCCACGGGACTCTCTGGGCAAGAATACTGGAATGTGTTGCCATTCTCCCCCCAGGGGATCTTCCCTGTGACTTTTGCAGTCTGCACTCATTCAAGGCCTGTGCCCTTTTCCCATTAGCTGGCTTGCCTCCCCTCTGGTCTTGCTGGAGCTATAATCTCTGGGTCTCTCTCATGTGGTTCACTCTGCTCCTGGCTCACGATGGGTCTCTTGCAATGGCTCTTCCACAGAGAGAGCTTGACAACTTGCAATTCCCAACTCAGCCATCTTCTAAGTACCGAACTGGTGCAAACAGGAACTTTCTGATCCCTAATCCAGGTGTTGGGGGACCTTTGACTGAAACTGCCCACCCTGACTGACACTACAGTAAACATTTGCATGAGTTACTTTATGATAGGAGATCCTGGTAAGGAACGCAGAAGTGACAAGCCACCACCACCAAGTGGGAGAATTCAGGAAAGGTCAAAAGGAGACAGGAGACACCAGTCCATATGTCCTACCAACCTCCCAGAACCCTTCTCACTGGAATCCATCTTGGCTGAGTGATGCACGTGTCACTCAAGTAGGACCTTGCATCAGCATGACTGGTCAGAGACAATCCAGAACTAATCCCATCACCAAAAAATTGGAGACCATGGGCCACGTGGCAGAGCAGGCACTCTCATCCCCTGGAGGAGAGCAGTCCTTCTGGGTTCCCGTACCCTTCTGCTAGCCACCCAGGCACCCCTTCCCAATAAAGTCTCCTTGTTAGCACATTTATCTCTTCGCACAATTCATTTCTGAGTGTTAGACAAGAGCCCACTTTTAGGCCCTGGAAGGGGTCTCCCTTCCTGAAACACAGGGAGCTGAAGTCAACTCTAGAGACAATATCTGTGACCATCTCTCTTCATAGTCTCTTCCTATGCTTATTTCCTTTCCAGCAAATGGATGGAGTCATGCTAGTCACAGAGACTGTCTAAGAAAACCAGAAAGCTCCCTCGTCTTCACCAGACAAATTGAGGAGGAGTGCCAGTGCTCTGGGGACTGCTAACCTGCTGCCTTGTTTCTAGAGCCACTGCCAGCTTTCCTCTCTCTGGGGTTTCAACTTAGAGTGGTTAGTGGGATCCAACTATTCCCTTCTCTGTCCTTCCCTTTTCTTTCTTCCCTGACTTTTATTTTCCTTGCCAAGGGGCTCTTATTTCCATTTCCTTTTGGGAGGTCACTTTGCTTACATTCTGAGTTTTCCCTACAATGGACTATAGAAACAATGTATGAAAAGTAAAACAACTACATAATTTATTCTCTCCACAGAGACAATCAAAGGAATATGAGCAGCAAATAAAACTTGTAATGACATTGAGCTCTGACTCCAGAACTCACCAGTAAAATGATGGTGCCTCCAGCCCCTCCAAGTTTCTTCCATGAATTATTCTTAGACTGGCATACACTCTCATTTTAGGTGGATCAAGCTACCTCTCTAAGGGATACTTGTCCCACTGTGGTGTTTATTTCTGCCATATGGAATCTATCCTTTTCTCTTTCATGATGTTGAGTTATCAGATTTTTAAGTTTTTAAGATGTAGATTTTAAAGATTTCCCTTTTCTAAGATTATGGTTGCAAGGATGTCAACTTTGAGATTCAAATCTGTCTACTGATGTTAGGTAAGTAACTTTTCCTTCTTGGGTAAAAGAAACTTCATGATTCAAAGTTGAGAAAGTAAATGGAGGAACCAGGGTGAACAAATTCTCCAACACTTTAATATTTCTGAGTACTATGTGAGTTCACAGTGTTTATTGAATTCTGATTGCAAAAGACCTTGGTGTTTTCTCTTCATGGGAAGAGAAGCAGTATTATATTAGTAGGCATCATTGTTCTGCTCAGTCAGTAACCTGGCTTTGTGCTTTCTCTTTTATTTCTTATACCCAAGGGATTGTGTGTGTTCTTGAAGGAAGCATCCCTTGGTGGTGGTTGCCACAGGAATCTGCCACTCTCCATTCTGGTTGAATAGGAAGTGAGGCCAGGTCTGTGCTTATGCCCTGTTTGTCTAATTTGAGAGATAGGAAGCCCACCTTTGCACCATTGTTGGGCATATTTGATCTCAAACTCTGTATTTGGGCTTCTCTGGTGACTCAGAGGTTAAAAAAAAAAAAAAATCTGCCTGCCAATGCAGAAGACTCAAGAGATGCAGGTTCAATCCTTGAATCAGGAAGATACCTTGGAGGAGGAAATGACAATCCATTCCAATATTCTTGCCTGGAGAATCCCATGGACAGATTACATGTACTGGTAGACTATAGCCCATAGAGTTGGAAAGAGTTGGACACAACTGAGCACTCATGCACAAACCCTGCATGTAGGGGAGCAGAATACTTGCTCAAATGTATTATTGTTGTTATTATTATTATTCTCCTTAGGCTATTGTTCTGTGGCTCTAACTCTGTTTCAGGGGCTTGGATAAGAGGAGGGTTTGGGACAACTCTTAGCCTTAACTTCCCACCATGGAGAGTCTTCTAATTCTTAATCTCATTCAAGTACCCACTTAAATGGCAACTTATTTGTCTTAGTTTAATTTCATTGAGTTAGACAAGACTGTGGTCCATGTGATTAGATTGCTTAGTTTTCTGTGATTGTGGTTTCAGTCTGTTTGCCCTGTGATGCCCTCTCTCAATGCCTATCATGTTATTGGGGTTTATCTTACCTTGGATGTGGAATATGCCTTCATGACTGCTCCAGCAAAGTGCAGCCTCTGCTCCTTACTGTGGATGTGGGGTATCTCCTCACAGCTGCTGCTACTGACCTTGGATGTGGGGTATCACTTCTCAGCTGCTCGACGCTCCAGTGCAGCACAGAAAACTAACCAATCTAATCACGTGGACCACAGCCTTGTCTAACTCAATGAAACTAAGCCATGCCATGTAGGGCCACGCAAGATGGATGGGTCATGGATCCATGACCCATGGTGGAGAGTTCAGACAAAACGTGGTCCACTGGAGAAGGGAATGGCAAACCACTTCAGTATTCCTGCCTTGAGAACCCCATGAACAGTATGAAAATGCAAAAAGATAGGACACTGAAAGATAAACTCCCCAGGTCGGTAGATGCCCAATATGCTACTAGAGATCAGTGGAGAAATAACTCCAGAAAGAATGAAGGGGTGGAACCAAAGCAAAAACAACACCCATTTGTGGATGTGACTGGTGATGGAAGCAAGGTCTGATACTGTAAAGGGTAATGCTGCATAGAAACCTGGAATGTTAGGTCCATGAATCAAGGCAAATTGGAAGTGGTCAAACAGGAGTTGACAAGAGTGAATGTCAACATTATAGGAATCAGTGAACTAAAATGGACTGGAATGGGTGAATTTAACTCAGATGACCATTATATCTATTACTGTGGGCAAGGATCCCTTAGAAGAAATAGGGTAGATATCATAGTCAACAAAAGAGTCCAAAATGCAGTACTTGGATGCAGTCTCAAAAAAGATACAATGATTTCTCTTGGTTTCCAAGGCAAACCATTTAATATCATGGTAATCCAAGTCCATGCCCCAACCAGTAACTCTGAAGAAGTTGAAATTGAACGGTTCTATGAAGACCTACAAGACCTTCTAGAACTAACACTCAAAAAAGATGTCCTTTTCAATATAGGGGACTGGAATGCAAAAGTAGGAACTCAAGAATTACCTGGAGTAAAAGGCAAATTTGGCCTTGGAGTACATAATGAAGCAGGGCAAAGACTAATAGAGTTTTACCAAGAGAATGCACTGGCCATAGCAAATTCCCTCTTCCAACAACACAAGAGAAGACTCTACACATGGACATCACCAGATGGCCAACACCAAAATCAGATTAATTATATTCTTTTCAGCCAAAGATGGAGAAGCTCTATACAGTTAGCAAAAACAAGACTGGGAGCTGACTGTGGATCAACCATGAACTCCTTATTGCCAAATTCAGACTTAAATTGAAGCAAGTAGGGAAAACCACTAGACCATTCAGGTATGGCCTAAATCAAATCCCTTATGATTACACAGTGAAAGTGAGAAATAGATTTAAGGGACTAGATCTGATAGACAGAGTGCCTGATGAACTATGGACAGAGGTTCATGACATTGTACAGGAAATAGGGATCAAGATCATCCCCATGGAGAAGAAATGCAAAAAAACAAAATGGCTGCCTGCAGAAGCCTTACAAACAACTGTGAAAAGAAGAGAAGTGAAAAGCAAAGGAGAAAAGGAAAGATATACCCATATGAACGCAGAGTTCCAAAGAATAGCAAGGAGAGATAAGAAAGCATTCCTCAGTGATCAATGCAAAGAAATAGAGGAAACCAATAGAATGGAAAAGGCTAGAGATCTCTTCAAGAAAATCAGAGATGCCAAGGGAAAATTTCACACAAAGATGGGCTCAATAAAGGACAGAAATAATATGGAGCTAACAGAAGTAGAATATATTAAGACGAGGTGGCAAGAATACACAGAAAAACTGTACAAAAAAGATCTTCATGACCCAGATAATCATGATGATGTGATCACTCACCTAGAACCAGACATCCTTTTACATGAAGTCAAGTGGGCCTTAGGAAGTATCACTACAAACAAAGCTGGTGAGGGTGATAGAATTCAAATTGAGCTCTTTCAAATCCTAAAAGATGATGCTGTGAATGTGCTGCACTCAATATGCCAACAAATTTGGAAAACTCAGCAGTGGCCACAAGACTGGAAAAGGTCAGTTTTCATTCCAATCCCAAAGAAAGGCAGTGCCAAAGAATGCTCAAACTACTCCACAAATGCACTCATCTCACATGCTAGTAAAGTAATGCTCAAAATTCTCCAAGCCAGGCTTCAGCAATACGTGAACCATGAACTTCCAGATGTTCAAGCTGGTTTTAGAAAAGGCAGAGGAACCAGAGATCAAATTGCCAACATCTGCTGGGTCATTGAAAAAGCAAGAGAGTTCCAGAAAAAACATCTATTTCTGCTTTATTGACTATGCCAAAGTCTTTGACTGTGTGGATCACAATAAGCTATAGAAAATTCTGAAGGAGATGTGAATACCAGACCACTTTACCTGCCTCTTGAGAAATATGTTATGAAGGCCAGGAAGCAACAGTTAGAAATGGACATGGAAAAACAGGCTGGTTCCAAATAGGAAAATGAATATGTCAAGGCTGTATATTGTCACTCTGCTTATTTAACTTATATGCAGAGTACATCATGAGAAACGCTGGGCTGGTTGAAGCACAAGCTGGAATCAAGAATGCCAGGAGAAATATCAATAACCTCAGATATGCAGATGACGCCATCCTTATGGCAGAAAGTGAAGAAGAACTAAAGAGCCTCTTGATGAAAGTGAAAGAGGAGAGTGAAGTTGGCTCAAAGCTCAACATTCAGAAAACTAAGATCATGGCATCCGGTCCCATCTCTTCATGGCAAATAGATAGGGAAACCATGGAAATAGTGGCTAACTTTATTTTTATTTACTTATTTATTTATTGGGCTCCAAAATCACTGCAGATGGTGACTGAACCCATGAAATTAAAAGACAGTTACTCTTTGGAAGGAAAATTATTACCAACCTAAACAGCATATTAAAATGCAGAGACATTACTTTGCCCACAAAGGTCCTTCTAGTCAAGGTTATGGTTTTTCCAGTAGTCATGTGTGGATGTGAGAGTTAAAGAAATATAAAGAAATATAAAGAAATCCGAGTGCCAAAGAATCAATGATTTTGAACTATGGTGTTAGAGAAGATACTTGAGAGTCCCTTGGACTACTAGGAGATCCATCCTAAAGGAGATCAGTCCTGAGTATTCATTGGAGGGACTAATGTTGGAGCTGAAACTCCAATGCTTTGGCCATATAATGTGAAGTTCTGACTCATTGGAAAAGACCCTGATGCTGGGAAATATTGAAAACAGGAGGAGAAGGGGATGACCGAGGATGAGATAGTTGGTTGGCATCACCAATTCAATGGACATGAGTTTGGGTAAACTCTGGGAGTTGGTGATGGACAGGGAGGCCTGGTGTGCTGTGATTCATGGGGTTGCAAAGAGTTGGACTCTTGCGTACAGTTGAGTGACTTTACTGGACTGAACTGATTTGTCTTAGCTACACATCACCTTAAAGAGCCTGTATATAAAGTTATTTATCAATCTGGCTCACTTACCTAATGGCATCCTCTTGCAAGTAATGACAATATCTTGCAATTCTTTGTATCTCACTACACTTGACATTGGCTTCCCTGGTGACACTAGTGGTAAAGAATCCACCTGCCTATGCAGGAGACATAAGAGACATGGGTTTGGTCCCTTATTTGGGAAGTTCTCCTGGTGGAGGGCATGGCAACCCACTCTAGTATTCTTGCTTTGAGAATTCCATGGCCAGAGGATCCTGGCAGGCTACCTTCCATAGGGTCACAAAGAATCAGATACAACTAAAGTGACTTGGCACACATGAGCATCTACTTGGCATAATACAATTTTTCCTAAATGTATTTGAGTCAACCAGTTCATAATTGTGCTGCATTTAATAACCAGATCCCAATAAGAGGGTCTACTAGATGTTTTTTATTGTTGATTAATTGCTGTCATGTCCTACTCTTTGGTGACCTCATGGACTATAACCTGCCAGTCTCTTCTGTCCATGGAATTTCCTAGGCAAGAATCCAGAGGTGGGTTGCCATTTTCTTCTCCAAGGGATCTTCCCGACCCAGGAATCAAACCACTTCTCCCATATTGGCAGGTGGATTCTTTACCACTGAGTCAGGGAAGCCCTGTCTACTAGATAGCCACAGTTTTTACATACATGATATACTGTGTGTGATATACTGTGTGTCACAGGAATCATGGTTATCTCTAGGCAAGAGATTCATCTCTGTAGAGGCAATAAACCTGGCTCTCTTGCCTTCCAAACCAGTAACTGTATCCAGACTCTTAAGTTCTGAGACTCACAGGGCTTCAAACAGAATCTCTGATGAGTCCACAATCATCCTGGTTGCAATTCTCCCAGAGAGAATACATTAAGCAACTGAGAATGACTCATTCCTTTAGGGTCTTAAATATTTAGGGGGATAATCTTCTCACTGGGTATCTCTAAATTATTTAAACTAAATTGGCCTGCCCTGTGGTCTGTTCTCTCCCTAGAATTTGAAAGCCTATTTCTTTCTCACAAGTGAGTAGGTTTATAGCTTAATCAAAATGATGATTACATAAGGCATTATGCCTATTATAAACCACATCCATTATAGGGTCACCAAGGCAGAGAAGAGGGAGGGTGTGAGAAGTTCAGGCTGCTGGTGTAAGGGGAGAGCAGTGAATGTCTTTTCTCTGCCTTCTACACTCCCCTACAAAGGTTAGGAGTGAGTCCATCTTTGAGGAAATCCATTCTTCCCAGGGGCAAACTCAGGTCCATTTTTGTTGCCTCTATTGTCAACCAGGTTTCTTAGATAACGCTAGTGGTAAAGAACACACCTGTCAATGCAGGATAGGTAAGAGACGTGGGTTCAGTTCTTTGGTCAGGAATATACCCTGGAGGAGGGCATAGTGACCAGTATAGTCCAGTATTCTTGCCTGGAGAATCCCATGGATAGAGGAGTGTGGTGGGCTACAGTCCATAGTGTCGCAAGGAGTCAGACACAACGGAAGCTTTCCACCAGGAAAGCCCACATGGATACATGAATACTTCAACAAATAGGTTAATTCTCTCATATTCCAAGAATGCATACTGCTCCGCCCCTATGGTGATTTGGACATAGCATTTGCACAGAAACTTTTGCTGAACAAATTAGGTGAAGCGAAGTGAGGCAAAAACTGGCAGAAGGGAAGTTTTTTCTTCAACCTTAAAGCAGGGAGCAATTTATCCCCTCAATGAGATCTTCATTCTCTGGGAAGCCCCTATGGCTAAGCTCATTAAAAAATAAAGCCATAAGCACATCATAAACTGGGTAAACGCTCTCACTGTGATCCTTGGAGGGGTGCCAAAGTAGAGAATCACAAAGGGAGGTTGGGAACCTAGATGAGAAATATAGATCCATCTTGCTCTGTGGATATATTTCCCCAAATTACAGTGAAGAGCTGCAGAGATAGAAACTTTGTTTTTCTTCCAGGAGATAACCCTATTTATTAGTCTTGAAAATAAGAATTTCTATAAATACCTGTAGAAATGGGATGGGATAAGATGAAAGTAAAGTCGTGATTGTACTTCATTAAGAATAAGATGCAGTGAATTCTTATGCTGTCTTGTGAGAAAAGGAACAAGAATGTACGTGTGTGTGTGTGTGTGTCTGTGCATGCGCTCAGTCATGTATGACTCTCTGCGACCCCATGGACTATAGTCCACCAGGCTCCTCTGTCCATGGGATTTTCTAGGCAAGATTACTGAAGCAGGTTGCCATTCCTTACTCCAGGGGACCCTCGTGATCCATGGATCGAACCTGTATCTCTTGCATCTAAAGAACATGAGCACAGAATAAGTATAGTTACAGAATATAACTTAGAGGATATCATTGGAGACATATGGATACATAAGGTGGAGTGGGCTTTTAGAATATATAAAAAAAGCAAAATTCAAATAAAGCCAGATTTTACCTATATGATGAAGAGGTACTGATATCATACTAGAGAAGAGAGTTCAGGTACTGGTATTGACTGTGTGCTGTGCTAAGTCACATCAGTCGTGTCTGACTCTTTGTGACCCTATAGACTATAGCCTGCCAGGCTCCTCTGTCTATAGGATTCTCCAAGCAAGAAAACTGGAGTGGATTGCCATGCCCTCCTCCAGTTGATCTTCCTGACTCAGGACTAAGATTCTTAAATAAGATCTTTCCATGTCTTTTTTAATATAACTTAGAATGATGTAAATTACTGTGTTTGCTTGTTCTAAGCTGTCTAGAGGCTATGTGAATGATTTTGCACAAAGGATTCATTTCTATTTTGCCTAACTTGGAACTCAGGGCAAAAAAGTAGTGGATGTTTCCCCACAACATTAAAGGCAAAATGGAAAACCTTCAGCCACCTGGGACAATAGATTATAGTTGAGATGTATGAGACATAACAATAGATAGTCTAAAGCCTGGGAGTCATATATGGGAAGAAAGTTTCTTTTGGAAATTAGGATATTTAAATGTTCCCATGAATATTTGAAATTTTATAAAGCTACTCACATGTCCAGGACTGGATGTATGCTCAGAAAAGATCTGAGAAAACCCTAAGCTATCATCTTTGGCTACTCTCTAGACTCAGTGCAAGCAGGAAACTAAGGCTAAGGCAGAATTGTAAATGGACTGCCTGAACAATATTGAAGGAGTGCCTCAGGACAGAAAATCTGCAAAGACACGGAGAGGTTTCTTAAAAATAAACAAACAAACAAAAAAACACTGCTAGTTTTAAAGGAAATATCTTCCAAGAGATTCTAGCTGAATACAGGTTAGGGACAGAACTGTTAGTAATTACACATGAGAAGGAATACAGTCTTTACAGAACTAGACAGAAGGAAAAAAGGAGATAGGAAAAATCACTAACCAAATGGATGACTGTACATCTGTGAAAAATCCACTGAAAGTTTTCCAACTAAGATCAGGAACTAGACAAGGATTTCTACTTTAACCACTGCTATTTAACACTGTAGGGTAAATTCTAACCATAGAAATTTACTTTTGAGGTATAGGGGTAGCTTTGATATTGAGAAGGGCTTCTTGCATGCTACATATATTATATTTCTTGACCTGAGTGGTGGATATACAGATGGATTTATTGTGAGTTATTCATCAAGCTGTGTCCTTGTGATTTATGCATTTTTATATCTAAATTATATTTTAATTAAAATTTAAAACACATACCATCGAATAAAAAATTAAATTGAGCATTTTAGGTGTATTTTGGTTAATACAACTCCTTCCCTCTCTTTGAATTAAATATTATACTTACTTTCATGGAATATTATAAACATACATAAAAGCATATATTAAGCTTCAAGTAAATGAACAACCAGCAAATGCTTTTTACAGCAACTACTTTCCAATAAAGCACACTGCAATATAGCATTTTTTATTTCAGCAATAAAAATATCACTGGCAGTGCTGGTATAAACTAAAGGAAAGCCTTAATCTGCTGCTTTTACATTATTAGCCTGGCTGTTTCTTCAGTGTTTCACTCCTCTACACTTTTGTGAACATTAGTCCCGGTTGACTCTAGTGGAAAAGAACCTGCCTGCCAGTGAAAGAAACATGAGACGGGGGTTCAATCCCTGGGTCGGGAAGATCCCCTGGAGAAAGACATGGCAACCCACTCCAGTATTCTTGCCTATAAAATCCCATGGACAGAGGGAGCCTGGTGGGGTCACTGTCCATAGAGTAGCAAAGTGTCAGATACAACTGAAGTGACTTAGCATGTACACATAGTGGAGAAGTGACTCTTTCCCAAAATATTGACTTATACATTATCTGTTTATTGATGTAAGTTGATTTTTCCTCATTAATGTCTGAGAGACTGAATGGGTGTACAAGAAATCTTTCTATTTGTACTCTGATTAATGCTAAATTCATTGAAATTTGTCTTTTGGTATTGCTTCTGCCATTTTTAAAAGCATTTCTGCTTATGGCAATGATGTGATAAATACAGAACTCTTCTGATATTTTCTTGGCCAACTCATGAAATCAGGTGCTTTCCAAGGTTCCATTGATTTTCTCAGTTGCAGACATTTTATTGATCAACTCTATATTCCTAGAATGAAGTTAAAGTCACTAAGACTTTATTATACTTTGATAACTCTTATAAAGGAGATCAAAGCAAGCCAGTATGGAAGGATATATAGTACCCCTTCAATTTTCCTATGGAGGACAGGTACTCTATTGTAGGCCACATCTCAAGACCAGAGTATGAATGGTGCTTCCCAGACTCATTGCAATGCTCATTCTACATAGGCAACCACTTCAGTGGAGACACAGTGAGAATATAGTGATGGTGAGAATAGTAGTTGGTATATTCAATACATAAGAGCTTGAACATAATTTGGTCAAGGCCTGTTCAACCATACCAAACATTTCATAGAAATATCACACAAATCACTTATAATGTTATCCAACTATAATTATGGGCCCTGGGTGGTAACATAAATATATTGTAATGTGAATACATTGCATAGGAAACTGGAATGTTAGGTCCATGAATCATGGCAAACAAGTTGTCAAACAGGAGATGGCAAGAGTGAATATCAACATTTTAGGAATCAGTGAACTAAAATGGACTGGAATGGGTGATTTAACTCAGAGGACCATTATATCTACTACTGTGGGCAAGAATCTCTTAGAAGAAAAGGAGTAGCCATCATTGTCAACAAGAGTCCAAAATGCAGTACTTGGATGCAATCTCAAAAATGATAAAATGATCTCTGCTCATTCCCAAGGCAAAGCATTCAATATCACAGTAATCCAAGTCCATGCCCCAACGAGTAATGCTGAAGAAGCTGAAGTTGAATGGTTCTATGAAGACCTACAAGACCTTCTAAAACTAACAACCCAAACATACGTCCTTTTCATTATAGGGGACCGATATGCAAAAGAAGGAAGTCAAGCAACACCTGGAGTAACAGGCAAATTTGGCCTTGGAGTACAGAATGAAGCAGGGCAAAGGCTCATAGAGTTTTGCCAAGAGAACCCACTGGTCATAGCAAACACTCTCTTCCAACACAAGGGAAGCCTCTACACATGGACATCACCAAATGCCCACACCCAAAGTCAGATTGATTATACTCTTTTCAGCCAAAGATGGAGAAGCTCTATACAGTCCCAAAAACAAATCCAGGAGCTGACTGTGGCTCAGATCATGAACTCCTTATTGCCAAATTCATACTTAAATTGAAGAAAGTAGGGAAAATCACTAGACCATTCAGGTATTACCTAAATCAAACCCCTTATTATTACACAGTGAAAGTGAGAAATAGATTTAAGGGACTAGATGTGATAGAGTGCCTGATGAACTATGGACAGAGATCCATGACATTGTACAGTAGGCAGGGATCAAGACCATCCCCAAGAAAAACAAATGCAAAAAAGCAAAATGGCTGTCTGAGGAGGCCTTACAAATAGCTGTGGGAAGAATAGAAGTGAAAAACAAAGGAGAAAAGGAAAGATATACCAATTTGAATGCAGAGTTCCAAAGGATAGAAAGGAGAGATAAGAAAGCCTTCCTCAGTGATCAGTGCAAAGAAATAGAGAAAAGCAATAGAATGGAAAATAGAGATCTCTTCAAGAACATTAGAGACACCAAGGGAACATTTCATGCAAAGATGGGCTCAATAAAGGACAGCAGTTGTATGGATCTAACAGAAGCAAAATACATTAAGAAGAGATGGCAAGAATACACAAAAGAACTGTACAGAAAAGATCTTCATGACCCAGATAATCACAATGGTGTGATCACTCACCTAGAGCGAGGCATCCTGGAATGTGAAGTCAAGTGGGTCTTAAGAAGCATCACTATGAACAAAGTTAGTGGAGGTGATGGAATTCCAGTTGTGCTCTTTCAAATCCTAAAAAATGATGCTATGAAAGTGTTGCGCTCAATATGCCAGCAAATTTGGAAAACTCAGGAGCACCATGGGCTTGGAAAAAGTCAGTTTTCATTCCAATCCCAAGGAAAGACAATGCCAAAGAATGGTCAAACTACTGCACAATTGCACTCATCTCACATGATAGTAAAATAATACTCAAATTCTCCAAGCCAGGCTTCAACAATATGTGAACTGTTAACTTCTAGATGTTCAAGCTGGTTTTAGAAAAGGCAGAGGAACCAGAGGTCAAGTTGCCAACATCGTTGGATCACTGAAAAAGCAAGAGTTCCAGAAAAATATCTACTTCTGCTTTATTGACTATGCCAAAGCCTTTGACTGTGTGGATCACAGAAAACTGTAGACAATTCTGAAAGAGATGGAAATACCAGACCACATGACCTACCTCTTGAGAAATCTGTTGTGCAGATCAGGAAGCAACAATTAAACTGGGCATGGAACAACAGACTGGTTCCAAATAAGAAAAGGAGTATGTCAAGGCTGTATATTGTCACTCTGCTTATTTAACTTATAGGCAGAGTATATCATGAGAAACGCTGGGCTGGATGAAGCACAGGCTGGAATCAAGATTACGGAGAGAAATATCAATAACCTCAGATATGCAGATGACACCACCCTTATGGCAGAAAGTGAAGAAGAACTAAAGAGCCTCTTGATGAAAGTGAAAGAGGAGAGTGAAAAAGTTGGCTTAAAGCTCCACATTCAGAAAACAAAGATCATGGCATTGGGTCCCATGTCTTCATTGGTAATTATGGGTAAATGGTGGAAACAGTGGCTGACTTTATTTTTTTGGGCTCCAAAATGACTGCAGATCATGGCTGCAGCCATGAAATTAAAAGATGCTTACTCCTTAGAAGAAAAGTTATGATCAACTTAGAGAGCATATTAGAAAGCAGAGACATTACTTTGCCAACAAAGGTCCATCTAGTCAAGACTATGGTTTTTCCAGTAGTCATGTATGGATGTGAGAGTTGGACTATAAAGAAAGCTGAGCACTGAAGAATTGATGCTTTTGAACTGTGGTGTTGGAGAAGACTCTTGAGAGTCCCTTGGACTGTAAGGTGATCCAACCAGTCCATCCTAAAGGAAATCAGTCCTGAATATTCATTGGAAAGAATGATGTTGAAGCTGAAACTCCAAAACTTAGGCCACACGATGCAACAAACTGATTCATTTGAGAAGACCCTGATGCTGGGAAAGATTGACTGCAGTAGGAGAGGGGGACGACAGAGGATGAGATAGTTGGATAGCATCACTGGCTCAATGGGCATGAGTCTGAGTAGGCTCCAGGGGTTGGTCATGGACCGTGAATTATGCCTGGCATGCTTAGGGTCGCAAAGAGTTGGACATGACTGAAGGACTGAACTGAATTGAACTGAATATGAATACAGTATAAATATACATTGTACTAGTTTGCTAGGGTTGCCATGACAAAACACTGCAGACTGGGTTGTTTAAACACCATAAATTAATTTTCTTATAGTTCTGGAGAGCAGAAGTTTGAGATCAAGTTGTCAGCAGTGTTGGGTTTTTGTGCTTCCTTACTCTTTGGCTTGCAAATGATGATCTTTTTTGTGTTTTCACATGGTCTTCTCTCTGTATATATTTGTGTCCTAATTTCTTCTAATTATAAGGACCCAGTCATATTGGACTAAGATCTATCCTAATGTCTTTGTTTTAACCCTTTAAAGACCCTATCTCCAAATATTGATTGATCATATTCTTTCGAGAGCATTAACATATGAAGTTTTGGAGGCATGCAATTCAGCCCAACACACTATAATAACTTCCTAAACTTGGTCAGGTACATTCACTTGGTATGTGCAAACAACACATTCTCAATCCCTTGCTTCAAATGGAAGTAATTTAGCAGGTCTTTCTGAGGTGATATGAGTGTGAAATGTGACAAAGAGACGGAAGCATGTGATAATACTTTTAACTTCTTTGTAGCAAGCATGCTAGCAGGATTTTAATAAGCCTCGATATTTGTAAAAGCACTGTGAAAACTGGTTTTAAAATATCAACACTTGCTAAAGCACTGCTTTGCCCCTTTCTCCTTTGTTCAGTAACAGTGGAACACATACTAATTTGGAGGATATTAGAAGTTTATAATCCACATGGTCAAAATGAATAGATTTGAACCTATTCTAGTTGCCATCAAGTGTGTTCTTTCCTCAATATGACCTACATCTTTTAATGACAATATCAGTTAACTGTAATCCAGTGTCACATACTATAGCATCTTTGGTTTTCCTCTTTCTTTCTCCTTATTATAGTATAGCAGATGGAGTCAAACATATCTGGGTTCAAAATCTAAGTTTGCCACTTTCTATCTGTGACCCTGACATGTTATTTATCCTCTTGCTTTACATTGTTCTTGTTATTTTTCAGTCGTTAAGTCATGTCCAGTTCTTTGAAACCCCATGAACTGCAGTATGCCAGGCTTCTCTGTCCAACACTATCTCCCTGAATTTACTCAACTCATGTCCACTGAGTCAGTGATACCATCCAATCATCTCATCCTCTGTCATCTCTTCTCCTCTTGCCCTCAGTTTTTCCTATCAGGGTCTTTTCCAATGAGTCAGCTCTTCACATCAGATGGCCAAAGTATCAGAGCTTCAGTTTCAGCATCAGTCCTTCAATGAATATTCAGGACTGATTTCCTTTAGGGTTGATTGGTTTGATCTCCTTGCTGTCCAAGGGACTCCCAAGAGTCTTCCCCACCACACAGTTCAAAAGAATCATTTTTTTTGATGCTCAGTCTTCTTTATGGTCCAACTCTCATATCCATACATGACTACTGGAAAAACCATAGCTTAAACTATACAGACCTTTCTTTGTTGGCAAAGGGATGTCTCTGTTTTTTAAAATGCTGTCTAGGTTTGACATAGCTATTCTTTCAAGGAGTAAGCTTCTTTTAATTTTGTGGCCGTATTCACTATCCACATTGATTTTGGAGCCCAAGAAAATAAAGTCTGACACTGTTTCCACATTTTTCTCATCTATTTGCCATGAAGTGATAGGACTGGATGCCATGATCTTTGTTTTTTGAATGTTGAGTTTTAAGCCAGGTTTTTCACTCTCCTCTTTCACTTTCATCAAGAGGTTTTTTAGTTCCTCTTCACTTTCTGGCATTAAAATGGTACAATCTGCATGTCTCAGGTTGTTGACAATCAGTCCTGGCAAACTTGATTCCAGCTTGTGGTTCATCTAGGCTGGCATCTCACATGGCGTACACTGCATAGAAGTTTAATAAGCAGGGTGACAATATACAGCCTGGACATACTCCTTACCAAATTTGGAGCCAGTCCATTGCTTTATATCTGGTTTTAACTGCTTCTTGTCCTGCATACATGTTTCTCAGTCAATGAAGAAGTATATATATATATATATATATATATATATATATATATATATATATTTGGAATTCCCTTGCTTTTTCTATGATGCAGCATATGTCAACAGTTTGATCTCTGGTTCCTCTGCCTTTTCTAAATCCAGCTTATACATTTGAAAGTTCTTGGTTCATGTACTGCTGAAACCTAGCTTGAAGGATTTTGAGAAAATCTTTTTTTTTTCATTTATTTTTATTAATTGGAGGCTAATTACTTTACAATATTGTAGTGGTTTTTGCCATACATTGACATGAATCAGCCATGGATTTACATGTGTTCCCCATCCTGATCCCCTCTCCCGCCTCCCTCTCCATCCCATCCCTCTGGGTCTTCCTAGTTCACCAGCCCTGAGCATTTGTCTCATGCATCCAACCTGGTCTGGTGATCTGTTTCACCCTTGATAGTATACCTGTTTCAATACTGTTTTCTCAGAACATCCCACCCTCGCCTTCTCCCACAGAGTCCCAAAGTCTGTTCTGTACATCTGTGTCTCTTTTTCTGTTTTGCATATAGGGTTGTCATTACCATCTTTTAAAATTCCATATATATGCATTAGTATACTGTATTGGTCTTTATCTTTCTGGCTTACTTCAATCTGTATAATGGAGAAAAGGGAACCCTCTTACACTGTTGGTGGGAATGCAAACTAGTACAGCCACTATGGAAAACAGTGTGGAGATTTCTTAAAAAACTGGAAATAGAACTGCCATATGACCCAGCAATCCCACTTCTGGGCATACACACCGAGGAAACCAGATCTGAAAGAGACACATGCACCCCAATGTTCATCGCAGCACTGTTTATAATAGCCAGGACATGGAAGCAACCTAGATGCCCATCAGCAGACGAATGGATAAGAAAGCTGTGGTACATACACACCATGGAATTTTACTCAGCCATTAAAAAGAACTCATTTGAATCAGTTCTAATGAGATGGATGAAACTGGATTTTGAGCAAAATCTTGATGGCGTGTGAAATGAGTGCAATTGTACAGTAATTTGAACATTCTTTGGCGTTGTTTTTCTTTGGGATTGGGATGAAAACTGACCTTTTCCAGTCCTGTGCCCACTACTGATTTTTCCAAGTTTGTTGGCGTAATGAGTGCAGCAGTTTAACAGCATCATCTTTTAAGATTTGAAATAGTTCAGTTGGAATTCCATCGCCTCCACTAGCTTTGTCTGTGGTAATGATTCCTAATGCTCACTTGACCTCACACTCCAGGATGTCTAGCCCTAAGTGAGTGACTACATCATTGTGGTTAACTGGATCATTAAGAGATTTTTTGTGCAGTTCTTCTGTGTATTCTTGCCACTGTTTCTTAATCTCTTCTGCTTCTGTTAGGTCCTTGCTATTTTTGTCATTTAGTGCCTATCTTTGTATGAAATGTTCCCTCAGTAACTCCAGTTTTCTTAAAGAGATCTCTAGTCTTTCCCATTCTATTGCTTTCCTCTATTTCTTTGCACTGGTCACTTAAGAAGACTTTCTTATCTCTGCTATTCTTTGGAACTCTGCAATCAGTTGGGTATATCTTTCCCTTTCTCCTTTCCCTTTTGCTTCTCTTCTTTTCTCAGCTATTTGTAAGGCCTCCTCAGACAACCACTTTGCCTTTTTGCATTTTTTTTCCCCCTTAGGTGTTGTTTTTGTCATCACGTCCTGTACAGTGTTATGAATGTCATTAATAGTTCTTCAGTCACACTGTCTACCAGATCTAGTCCCTTGAAACTATTTGTCACCTCTACTGTATAATCATACGGGACTTGATTTAGGTCATAATTGAGTGGTCTAAGTAATACTTTACATTATTTACTTTGTATGTAAAATGTGGAATAATGTATGCAAGTTAAGTCATTTCAGTCATGTCTGACTCTGCAAGGTTTTGGGTTGTAGTCTTCCAGGCTCGTCTGTTCATGGGAATCTCCAGGCAAGAATACTGGGAAGGGTTGCCTCCAAGTGATCTTCCTGACCCAGGGATGAAGTCTGCATCTCTTATGCCTCTTGCATTAGCAGATAGGTTCTTCACCACTAATGCCACCTGGGAAACCCATGGGATAATAAGCATCCCCATTTCATTCAATTGTTGATAGAATCAAGTGAGAAAATTAATACATCTTACATTCAGTAAAAGCCTGGTGTTACTGATTATTGTTGTGTTGTGCTTAGTCACTCAGTCATGCCTGACTCTTTGTGACCCCATGGACTATAGTCCACCAGGCTCCTCTGTCCATGGGGTTGTCCAAGCAAAAACACTGGAGTGGGTTGCCATGCTTCCTCCAGGGGATCTTCCCAACCCAGGGATTGAACTCAGGTCTCCTGCATTGCAGGCAAATTCTTTACCACCTGAGCCACCAGGGAAGCCCAGATGGTACTGTAGCTAAATGTTACTGATTCTACCACAAAACTTTATCTCACAGCTACACATTTCTCTCTGCTCATACTGCTGCTGCTGCTAAGTTGCTTCAGTCATGTCTGACTCTGTGTGACCCCATAGACACCACTCCACCAGGCTCCTCTATCCCTGGGATCTCCAGGCAAAAATACTTGAGTGGGTTGCCATTTCCTTTTCCAATACATGCATGCATGCTAAGTCACTTCAGTCGTGTCCAACTCTCTGAGACCCCATGGACAGCTGCCCACCAGGCTCCTCTGTCCACAGGATTCTCCAGACAGGAATACTGGAGTGGGTTGCCATTTCCTTCTCCATTTAATTTCTAAGTCACGTCTAACTCTTTGGAACCCCATGGACCATAGCCCACCAGATCCCTCTGTCCATGGGATTTCCCAGGCAAGAATACTGGATTGGGTTGCATTTCCTTCTCCCTGTTCATACTGCTTCTGTCTTATTAATAATTTAGAAGTGTTCTTCATGTTCTCCTGGATTTGGAGAGCTAAGCCAATCTACTGCTTTCATCCACTTTCCCTCTTTCTTTCTAAAAACACTCGGTGACTTCAAATTATCCAGAAAATAAAGCTGAATTCCTTTAAACTGGTCTTTTTAGTCTCTTAAGAGCTTTAGAATCCCTTTTCATTCCCCCTTGATCTCTATCTTCTCTTAACCTGTTGTGTGAACTTGGATTAGTCCCTAGACTTGGCTGTGAGAATGCTGACTCTCAAAGGTTTCTGTTTGTTTGTTTTTATGAGGATCATTTAATTTAATTTCTAGAAGGCCTGGCTTCTGAAGTTCCATTAACTAGCAAAGTGGCCTTAGGAAAATCAATGAGCTTCCCTGTACTTTATTTTACTACCTGCAAATTGGCACAGTTCTCAAACTTTAGCTTGCATAAGAATCATTTGGAGAAACATGTAGACTTATCCCCAGTTTAGATATTATTTAAAGTGTGTTTCCTGCCCCTCACCCCTGTAAAAACCACTAGTGGAACTTCCTTTCCTTTGTTGTTCCTCCTCACAAAACTTTTATGCTTTTTCTTTAATTTTTTTGTAATTCCGAGAAAATATTTATTTGACTATTGGTGATTGAAGCTTTTTCTGTGCACTTATTTATTTTAATTGAAGGATAATTGCTTTACAAATTTGTGTTGGTTCCTGTCATACAACACAAAGTAGCCATAGTCATATATACATATATATGTGTGTGTGTATGTGTGTATATATATATATATATATATATATTTTTTTTTTCTTTTTCCCTCCCTCTTGAGTCTCCCTCCTACCCAACCTCCACATCACCCCTCTAGGTCATCGCAGAGTGCCAGGTTGGGCTCCCTGTTGGTAAAGCAGTTTCCCATTAGCTATGTTTTACACATGATAGTGTATACATGTCAATGCTACTCTCTCAATTTATGCCGTTCTCTCCTACCCCTGCTGTGTCCACAAGCTCTTTCTCTACATCTGTGTTTCTATTCCTGGCCTGAAAATAGGTTCATCAGTACCATTTCTATAAATTCCATATGTATGTGTTAATAATGATATTTGTTTTTCTCTTTCTGAGTTATTTCACTCTGTATAACAGGCTCTAGGCTCAGCCATCTCACTTCAGCTAACTCACATTGGTTCCTTTATGTGGCTGAGTATTATTCCATTGTGTATATGCACCACAAGTTCTTTTTCCGTATGTCTGTCAGTGGACATCGGGTTGCTTCCATGCCCTGGCTATTGTAAATAGTGCACATTGGGGTACATGTGCCTTTTTAAATTATAGTTTCTCAGGGTGTATGTCCAATAGTGGGACTGCTGGGTCATATGGTAGTTTTATCGCTAGTTTTTAAGAAATCTCCATAGTAGTTATATTAATTTTTATTCCCATGAACAGTGCAAGAGAGTTCCATTTTCACCACACTCCAGCATTTATTGTTTGTAGAGATTTTGATGATGGCCATTCTGATGGGTATGAGGTGATGCCTCTTGTATTTTTGATTTGCATTTTTCTAATAATGAGCAATGTTGAGCATATTTTCATATTTTTCTTGACCATCTGAATGTCTTCTTTGGATAAATGTCTGTTTAGGTCTTCATCCCACTTTTTGATTGGGTTGTTTTTCAGACACCGAGTTGCATGAACTGCTTGTATATTTTGAAGATTAATCCTTTGTCAGTTGCTTCAATTCCAATTATTTTATCCCATTTTGAGGATTGTCTTTCATCTTGTGTATAGCTTCCTTTGCTATGCAAAAGCTTTTAAGTTTAATCAGGTCTCATTTTTTTACTTTTGTTTCTATTTTCATTACTCTAGGAGCTGAGTCAAAGAGGATCTTGTGATATATGTCAAAGTGTTCTGCACCTTCTTCTAAGGCTTTAATAGTTTCTAGCCTTACATTTAGGTCTGTAATCCATTTTGTTTCTATTTCTCTGTATGGTGTCAGGAAGTGTTTTAATTTCATTCTTTTACATGTTCCTTTTCTTTCTTACTCTTTGGTTGTATAATGGTTCCTTTCCCAAGTTTGACCAGAAGCACAAAATACCAAAGTTATAGGTCAGATGTTCCAGTCATATCACTTGCAATGGTTTATTCTACACCATTCCAGGCAAATGGGCTTTGCCTCTGCATAAAATCTTCCAGTGCCTAAGACCTGGTTGTATCATATTATTGGACATTACTCTTTGTTAGGAAGTGTATTCCTATGTTTAACTTTATAAAATAGTCTTTGATACATTTGCTCATGTTATACTCTTTAGAATATCTGATCTCTTTTCCTTATAACAGCCTTTCAAATGTCTGAAGCAATTGTCACAAACACTCAAAGATTTTCCTGATAGTTGGAATGAAGACTCCCAACACTTCATTGGATACTGTCATGCTTTTTGAAGACCCAACCCTGAAGGTTACTATGTAATTAAGAGCCATACAATAGCCTACCAGGGAAAGAATTGTGCCTTATGCTATAACACAACTGTTGGAGCAATAATGTATAGGTTCTATCCCATTGGAATATGCAGAACAGCATATATCTCTTCCCTCTCCTCAGCACTAGTTTTGTGGACTTGCAACCCCTGCATTTCCACCTGTATCATGACTCAGTGATCCCCATTCTTGATCTGATGCTCTGCTGTTACTATCTTGAAATTCTTAACATGCTTTGAACAAAGGGCCTCCCACATTTCATTTTGCAGTGAGTCCCACAAAATAAACAGCCTATTCCAACTTCCTGGTTGTGTTACATTTGCTAATATTCTATGTATCTTTATTTTTCTTCATTAATACTACTTTCTATAATGGTCATTAGGAATGTATTATATTTTATAATCTTTTTTACTTATTTCAGAGTGCTTTTTCTTGGAGCAATGAAGATAAGATCAGTATTATAATCATACTCATGCTATTGATGCACAGCCTATGAGGGCTCAAAGAAATTAAGTGAATTGCCAAGGTTTTGAAGTTTATTGGTAACAAAGTTGGGCTTTCCAGGTGGCGCTAGTGGTAAGGAATCCACCTGCCAAGGCAGGAGATGCAAGAGACACGGATTTGATCACTGTGTCAGGAAGATCCCCTGGAGTAGGAAATGACAATCCACTCCAGTGTTTGTGCCTAGAAAATTTCATGGACAAAGGAGCCTGGTAGGTTACAGTCCATGGGGTCGCAGAAAGTCAGATACGACTAATCACACATACACACAGTAATAAATTTAGGCTGGAGCCAGGTCTCCTGACTTCAACATCCTTTGGATAAGGCCCTCCTGACCTTCTCCTGGAAGAATGCTATGTACCAGTTTCCCAGGGTTCTGGTGGGACACTCTAATTTTTTTTTTACCTTTTCATTTTATACTGGGGTATATATCTGATTAACAATGTTATGACAGTTTCAGGTGGATAGCAAAATGATTCAGCCATACAATACATTTGGATACTCTAATCTTATTAACTTTCCATTTTCCTATAGTTTTCCTTTGAGTTCACTCTCAAAGCTTCCTGCTTCAGCTTGACACCATGTTTTGCTGACTCATCTTGTCTAGAGTTTCTCCTATTTGCTCCTCAGGTCATTTACCCATAATTGCCTAGTTTTTTTCTTATCTAATATTTGAAGCTTATTCCCTACCCTAAGTGATTTGGCCAGAGCTTGCATTTTTTAAAAAAGTCATCTCAGGTTAATTTTGACAGCATTCCAATGCAATCTCACTTTTTCCTCCCTCGATTATGATTCTGATCTATAGCTAATCTCCAGATCATTAAGGATGTTTCAGTAATTGGAAAGATATCTTCATGTTTTTTTCCATTAAGTGCTCATCTAACTTGCGAGCGATACTTTAACTTAAGCTGCTGAGACTTGCCTTATGTGACCAAAAAGAAATTCAAAGCAATTCTATGAAAATGTAGCTTCATTTGCAATTATATTAGTCAGGGGAAAGGAAATGGGGAGTATAATGTAGCAAGGTTATAATGACCATCTTAATATGGCAAGGTTGAGAGTGGCATAAAACCTCAACATTAGTGTTACCTCTGCATAGTCCCTAGACTGATCTCTTAGCCTTGTGGGCTGTCTGGGCCAAGTAAAACTGTGAACTTGGTGTCTTTGTCTTCCAGTGACAACTCTGACTCAGGCTCTGCTTCCTAGAGAGATCAAATTAAGATATATATTTTCAAATGTAGTGCTTACTTCCTGAGGTAGTCTATCAATGCTATTTCCTAATTCCTGGAGTATAGAATAAAAAGACTTGATATGTGCATGTGTCCTTGCTCATTCATGTACAACTCTTTGTGACCCCATGGACTGTAGCCCACCAGGCTCCTCTGTCCATGGGAATTCTCCAGGAAAGAGTACTGGAGTGGGCTGCCATTTCCTCCTCCAGGGGATCTTCCTGACCCAGAGATTGAACCTCCATCTCCCTTATTGGCAGTCAAATTCTTTACCCCTGAGCCACCTGGGAAGTCCAAAAAGAAATGATTGAGATGATTTAATTGTCCTTAAATCTGCAACATTGCTGGTTGAGGAATACTACCACTTTGAGAAGGTCTCATTGACCTAAAAATGAATTGAATTGGTAATTTCTACCCCAGTTAGACATGTCACCATTTCCCCTGCTGATAATTTAAAAAACCTGAGCACTCTCCTCGTTCCCTCCCTTTCCTTTATCTCCACATACAATCAAACAACTAAGTCCTGCGGTTTCTATCTCCAAAGATATTCCAAATGACCCATTTTCATAGCTATACCTGCATAACACACACTCTACCAACATGTGACATGCTATATCTACTCCTAAGACTCAGGTCAGCACTTCTTTTCACAGGGTCTTTCCATTAAATTCTTAACTGATCTCCTTTGGCACCTTTATAAGCCACTGTCTTCATAGCAATGAGATTGGACTTTCAATAATGCAAATCAGATTATGTCATTCCTCTAATTACAGCTGAACCCTAATTCTGCATGTGTTTATTCTGTTACTTTGTAAAATAGGACTTATACCACCTACATATTCTTTACCCTTGTTTATATTGTTCTCTTCTTTCTCCCCCGAACCCCAGACTAGAATAAAAAGAATGGGCTTATATCGGTCATCATTGATTTCCCCATGCTTCCGTGCTTCCAAGAGTGTGCGTACTGAGTAGGAACTCAAAGATTACTCACTGAATGTAATAAATGACCTTGCAAACCAAGGATGAAATATAGCCCGTCACTCTTTTGGATCATCATTTCCAATTCCCCAGTGCTAACTCCAAGCATTGGTCAACCGCTGGCTCTCCTGGGGCTGACTGTCAGAGCTTGCAAATAAGCAGATATGCTCTGCTTATCCTTTTGGCTTGGCCAGAGCCAGAGATCTCAAACTGATTAGGGTCTGACTTCCTCTCTTTTTTCCTCTAAGCTTCTTCTTTAATATATCTTCGGTTCTATAACTCTAGGAACAATTGTCTCTCCTATCTGATTTTAGCCCATGACTAGCCATGCCTCCCCGTCTTTTCTTTCCCTATATCCAAGGTTGACTAGCCTGCCATTCCTAGCTTCCACTGCTCTAACTCCTTCAAAAACCAACCAATACCTTCAAATCAGCATATACTCTTTAAACCCTTCAGGGTTAAATGGATCCTAGGTAGAAGGTGCTTGGAGTGACTAAACCAGATGTGTACCTCCTTCTGATCACATAACATATTCAGGATAAATGTTTCCTCCAAGCTGAGGTTTGCAAGGCTTCATTGCTTAAAGATAAGCACTTGTTTCATAAAAAGTAGTTTGTATATTTGTGCTCACTGAGTCCACCTATGAATTTGTGATGAGAATAACATTGCTCAGACCCTGGAGAAAAATTGAGCTGCATTTGAATTATTCCCAACTGTTTTCTGATCTTAAAACTTAGCTGTTCGCTTAGAAGTCAAGAAAGATGGCAATAAGCAGCTGGTAAAACAATCTTAATGGCAGAGATGGGATGTTGAGCACAACTTTGGCTGGCATTTTCAGATTTTTAAATGCTTGGTTGCAACTGTCAGTTCCATAAGGATTTCATGAAGATTAATAATGTAAGGAAAGGCAATCTTTCAAATAACCGAACACAGTAACTCTTTGGACCTTTTCTGACAAAATAGGAAAGAGGAAAGAAATTTTTATCTTTGTATGTCCATCCCTATTTTTATTTTGTTTCTCTTCTTTAAAATTCTGCATAATATTAATTGCCAATTATATCTCAAGAAGCTGAAAAATCTGCATTTATATTAACATTGCATTGATAATAATATATAATATACTTTTATTAATATATGCATGCTTGTGTCCTCACTTGCTTCAATTGTGTCTGACTCTTTGCAAGCCCATGGACTGTAGCCTGCCAGGCTCCTCTGTCCATGGAATTCTCCAAGCAAGAACACTGAAGTGGGTCAGTCAGTCAGTCAATTCAGTCACTCAGTCGTGTTCGACTCCTTGTGACCCCATGAATCTCAGCACGCCAGGCCTCCCTGTTCATCACCAACTACCGGAGTTTACTCAAAGTCATACCCATCGAGTTGGTGATGCCATTCAGCCATCTCATCCTCTGTCATCCCCTTCTCCTCCTGCCCCCAATCCCTCCCAGCATCAGGGTCTTTTCCAGTGAGTCAACTCTTCGCATGAGGTGGCCAAAGTATTGGAGTTTCAGCTTCAGCATCAGTTCTTCCAATGAATACCCAGGGCTTATCTCCTTCAGGATGGACTGGTTGGATCTCCTTGCAGTCCAAGGGACTCTCACCCTGTAGCCATGCCCTTCTCCAGGGGATCTTCCCAACCTAGGGATCAAGCTTGTGTCTCCTGAATTGCAGGCAGATATATAAAATATACTTATATATTTTATATATACACATGAGCCCTTATTTATATATATAAAGCCCATGTATAAAACATTCCAGTATTTTTGGCTGGGAAATCCCAAGGACAGAAGAGCCTGGTGGGCTACAGTCCATGGGGTAGCAAAGAGTCAGATACAACTGAGCACACACACACACACACATACACATTTTATGCAAATATACATGCACAAATATGTTTATTTGTACATGTATGTAATATTAGGTAGAGTTATTTTGATGATAACAAACAATGTGAATAAATGAACTAAACTAGTAAGTGTATCATAGTAGGCACTCAGTAGATATTAGAAATTATTACTGTTTTATTATTATATTTATTTATTTATATTTATTTATTTATATATATATATTATATATATATTTATTTATATAATATATATATAATATATTTATATAATATATTTATTATATTATATTTATTATATATATTATTATATAAATAGTTGCCATATTAAAATAGAAAAAAATCAACTTCCAGTATGACAAAGTGGGGACCTCCACTGTCTTGCTTTCTAGTGAAACCAGTAAAAACTATAAAATTTCAACTATTTAAAAGCATCTGTAAAATGGTCCTAAGTGCAAAAGGAAAATAAAGAATACATCTACTCAAAAGCATTAATGAGAAAGTCATAAGAAAGGTATGAGTTGGTTGTATTTGAATCAAAACCACTTCCCTCAAGCTCGACAAGGCAAATATTCCACTCCAGACCACTACAGCCAAGAACACATGGCTCCCACTCACCACAGCACACAGACAAAGCAGGGATGAGCAAGATGTCAGCCTTGCTAAGGCTAAGTCCTAGGTGACTGTGATTGAGAGTTATGGACTGCTTTCTGAATGTATTTCTTAAGCTGATTCAGATCAATTAAGATGTTTATGGTAAACCTTAGAGCAACCACTATAAGAATAACTCAAAATAGGTGAAAAAGTAATTAAAGAAATGAAAATGCTACATTAGAAAATATTCGCTTAATGTAAACACAAACAATAAAGGAGAAAAAGGGTAAAAAAAGACACGACATAAAGAACACAAAAGGTAAAACTGCAGACATAAACTATAGCTGATTCTCATTATTTGTGGTTGTTATGCTCTGTAACTTACCACAAACACTCAATTAGTGACAACTGAATCATCTCTTCTAGGGGAGATTCAGAATTAGATTTCTGTGACATTTTGGTCACAACATTTCATCAATCAATACAGAACCACATTTTCTGTGTGTTTCTGTTTAAGATACCTTACTGAATATGCATTTTTGATTCTTTTACAGTGAACTCATGGTAAACAGCATGATAACTCATGCCTGAACAAAGCTTATCTAAGACAAAAATTTTTTCCATAAGGCATATCACAGCCTTCTTGCACTTAGAAGTGGTAAATAGCATTTCAGCACTATGTTTGGGGCCATTATAAGTAAACAAATTACCAGTGAAAAGCAGAAAAATGCAAATAATATGACATTAAACAGACTAGGAAGAGAACATTTGTTTCTAGTATTAAGCTGAAACAAGACTGTGTTACCTTGTTTGACCTCTGCTAGAAATGTGCAACCCACTCCAGTATTCTTACCTGGAGAATTCCATGGACGGAGGAGTCTGGTGGACTATGGTCCATGGGGTCTCAAAGAGACACACATGATTGAGCAACTAACAGAGGTGTATCTAGGTGACTTAAAGAGTTCAGTGCTCTACAAGTGTCTGCAAGTAACCTCCACAACACTGCAAACCTTGATCCAAGTTTACAGATAAATTTTAATGGGTACATGAATTTACATACATGATGTTTTTGAATAGTAAAGATTGTCTATATATCAATAAAAACATTAAATGTGGATGATTAATTTAATCTAAAGATAGAGAATATCAGAAGGGATTAAAAACAAACAAGCAAACATAAACTATAGTGATGTCATGTTCCAGTTCAATATGGCAACCATAGCAGATTCCTGAGCAGCCCTTCTCAGTGGAAACACCTAGTGTACAACTAAACAGGGAGGAATTTCCTCTGAAGGAAATCCAGAAACTCTCTGCATGATTCCTACACATCAAAGTGTCAGCCTATCAGTCGTGTCTGACTCTTTGCGACCCCACAAACTGCAGCCCACCAGGCTCCTCTGTCCATGAAATTCTCCAGGCAAGAATACTGGAGTGGGTAGCCATTCCCTTCTCCAGGAGGTGTTCCCGACCAGGGATGGAACTGAGGTCTCCTGCATAGCAGGCAGGTTCTTTACCATCTCAACCACCAGGGAAGCCCTACACATGAAGCCCATGTCAAAACAGGTAGGAAAGGTAGCCATAACCCTCACCCCTGGCACAGCACTATACAATCAGAAGTGAATTTTCAACTACCAGATTCTCTTTAAAAAGTGAAAACTTTGGACTCCATATCAAGTGTGCCAACTTTTGAGACACCCTCATTAGGGACCTCATTAGGGATCGAGTTGTTGTTGTTGTTTTTTTTTTTTTAATAAACAAAATGTACAAACTTTTACCTAGACTAACCAGAGAAAAAAAGAGAGAAAAGTCAAATAACTAAAATTACAGGTGAAGAGAAGATAGTACAACTGGCACTACACAAATGCAAAGTATTATAGGAGACTATTATAAACAATATATGCCCCCAAACTGGACAGCCTAGAAGAAATGGATGAGTCCTAGAAACAACCTATCAATACTGAATCATGAAGAAGAAAAAAAGGCAATTTGAATAGACCAATAGTGAGAAGATTGACTCAGTAACCAAATAAACTTCCAACAATGAAAGGTGCAGCAGGATCAGATATCTTTATGGTTAATTTAACCAAATATTTAGAAAAGAGTTAATACCAATTCTTATAAAATCCTGAAAACTTAAAAGAGGAGGAACCACTCTAAACTTAATTATAAGGTCAGCATTACTCCAATATCAAAAGGAAACAATGATACAAGAAACAAAAATAACACGGCAAATTCTTGAGGAAAATAGATGTAAAACTCCTTAACAAAATCTTAGCAACCAAATTCAACAAGACATTAAAAACTATCATACAACCATGATCAAGTGGAATTTTATTTCAAGGCTGCAAGGATGATTCAATGTCAACAAATCAATTGATGTGATATACTATATTGACAAAATGAAGGACAAAAATCAACAGATGCAGAAAAGGCATTGACAAAATTTAACATCCATTTAAAATTTTGAAGGACTGAAGGCAGGAGGAGAAGGAGACAACAGAGGATGAGATGTTTGGATGGCATCACTGACTCAAAGGGCATATGTTTGAGCAAGTTCTGGAAGATGGTGAAAGACAGGGAAGTCTGGCAAGTTGCAGTCCATGGGGTCGCAAAGAGTCAGACCGAGTGACTGAACAACATCCATTTGAGATTAAAAACTCTCAAAAAATTAGGTATAGACAGGTCATAGCTCAACATAATATAGGCCATATGTAACAAGCCCAGAGCTATCATCATACTCAATGGTGAAAAGATGAAAACATTTCTTTAAGGTCTGGCACAAGACAAGAATGCCAACTCTTACCATTTTAATTCAATACAGTACTAGAAATTCTATCCAGATCAAATTGTCAAGAAAAAGAAATAAATGGCATCTAAATCAGAAGGAAAAAGTAAAACTGTTAACTTAAACCATATACAAAATTTAGCTCAAAACTAATAAAAAACCTCAGACTTTTCAGAGTCCTTTGAACTGCAAGGAGATCAAACCAGTCACTCCTAAAGGAAATCAACCCCGAATATTCATTGGAAGGACTGATGCTGAAACTGAAACTCCAGTACTTTGGCAACTTGATGCAAAGAGCTGACTCATTAGAAAAGACTCTGGTGTTGGGAAACATCGAAGGCAAAAGGAGAAGAAGGGGGTGACAGAGGATGAGATGGTAAGATAGTATCACTGACTTAATGGACATGAGTTTGAGCAAACTTCAGGAGATAGTGAAGGACAGGGAAGCCTGGCATGCTGCAGTCCATGGGGTTGCAAAGTCTGACATGATTTAGTGACTGAAAAACAAACAGAAAACCAAAAGCCTAAATACAAGAACTGAAGCTATAAAACTCTTAGAGAAAAATAAAGGTTGGAACTATCTGAACTTTGATTTGAAAAAATCTTCTAGGATATGACATAAGTAATTAAAAAAAATA
Organism: Muntiacus reevesi; assembly: GCF_963930625.1. NCBI lineage: Eukaryota > Metazoa > Chordata > Mammalia > Artiodactyla > Cervidae > Muntiacus > Muntiacus reevesi. The sequence continues at coordinate 52,986,934 of NC_089251.1, read as the reverse complement.
ATTGACAAGCTGGACTTGTCAATGAAAGTCAAAAATATTGGTGCTCTAAAAAGAACCTCAAGAAAGTGCACAGAGGGAGGCGTGGCCAAGATGGTGGAGTAGAAAGATCTGAGCATACCTCTTCCCATAGGCATACCAAAATTACAATGGTTTACAGAGAAACTATTGATGAGGAATATCTGAAGACTGGCAGAAAAGATTTCCTGTAACTAAAGATATTAAGGAAGAATCACAAGATGTGTAGGAGATAGTGCAGGGTACAGTCAAGACCCTTTCTCCCAGGCAGTTGACCCAAAAGGAGAGGATAATTACAACTGTGAGGGTTCTCCCCAGTAAGCCAGTGGCCCAAGCTCCATATTGGGCTCCCCAGCCTGGGAATCCTGCACTAGGAAGGTAAACCTCCAGAAGGTCTGGCTTTGAAGGCCAGTGGGAGTTACTTCCAGGAGAGTGAGATGGCTGTAGGAAATACACTCCACTCTTAAAGGGTGCACATAAAATATCACACACTCTACAACCCAGGCAAAAGCTGTAATTTGAAAGGGACCTGGGTGAGGCATACCTGCTGATCTTGAAGAGCCTTCCAGAAAGGCAGAGGGCAAAGGGAAAGTACTGGTAGCAGCACTTTTGGGGAGCTCATTCTAGCATGAAGACACTGGTGCTGGCAAAAGTCATTTTGCAAACCTCCCTCTAGCTTATTAACCTGAGACCCTGTCCTACCCACCAATCTGTCAGCAGCAGTACTTAGATGCCTCAGGCCAAGCAACTAGCTGTGTAGAAACATATCCCACCTACCAGCAGGCTGGCTGCCTTAGGATCCCCTGAGTCCCCAGGAATCCCAGAAGCCAGTCCCATCCACAAGAGGGCCCAGATCATAGCCCTGCCCATCAGTGCACTGCAATAACCCCAGGACCAACGATTAGCTCTGATTCCTATACAATATTGAATAGAGTGGGGAGAATGAACATTCTTGTCTTGTTCCTGATCTTAGTGTGAAGGTATATGTTTTCTCACCATTAAGTTTGATGTTACTTGTAGAGTTTTTGTAGATGTTATCAAGTAGGGGAATTAGCTCTCTATTCCTAGTTTGTTAAGAGTTTTTTTTTTTTTTTTAATGGATGAGTGTTGTATTTTTTTCAACTGTTTTTTTCTGCATCTATTGATAGGATCCTATGTTTCTTCTTTAGTGTGTAGATAGGTTGCTGCTGCTAAGTCACTTCAGTCATGTCCGACTTTGTGCAACCCCATAGACGGCAGTCCACCAGGCTCCCCCGGCCCTGGGATTCTCCAGGTAAGAACACTGGAGTGGGTTGCCATTTCCTTCTCCTATGCATGAAAGTGAAACGTGAAAGTGAAGTCCCTCAGTCATGTCTGACTCTTAAGTGACCCCATGGACTACAGCCCACCAGGCTCCTCCATCCACGGGATTTTCCAGGCAAGAGTACTGGAGTGGGGTGCCATTGCCTTTTCTATAGATAGATTGGCTGATATTAATTCATTTTTGAAGTTTGAACCAGCCTTGTATAAATTCCACTTGGTCATTTTGGTGTATAATGCTTTCTTACATTGTTGAAGTCAATTTGCTAATAATTCTTTGAGGATTTTTGCATGTACTGGGTTGGCCAAAATGATTCTTCAGTTTTTTAAGTAAAAATAAAAAGATACATCTTTCATTTTCATCACTTCATCATTTTCATCAAGATTGGTATATTCACTGCTTTGTTCCACTACATTCTGCTATTTTTCAGGCAACTTTATTATTTCATCTTCCCCAAACTTTTTTTCTTTTCGAACTAAGATCTGTTCAAGGTGATTTTTACAGTTTTCAGGAATTTGAAATTTTCCTGTTAAGAGAATTTTGTAGACTGGATACCCAAAGGTACAATGTCTGGTGAATATGGTGGATGACTCAAAACTTCCCAGCCAAACTATAACAATTTTTGCCTAGTCATCAAAGAAACATATGGCCTTATGTTATCCTGATGGAAGATTATGCTTTTTCTGTTGACTATTTTGACACTTTTTGCTGAGTACTGTTTTCAGTCGGTCTAATTGGGAGCAGTACTTATTGGGATTAATTGTTTGGTTTTCCAATAAGACCTCATAATAAATGACGCCCTTCCAATCCCAACATATACACATCACCTTTGGAAGAAGACCAGCCTTTGGTGTACTTGGTGATGGTTCATTTCACTTGCTCCAGATCTTTTCATTCTATGTTATTGTACAGTATCCACTTTTTATTACTCATCAGAATTTGTTTTAAAAACAGAATGCATTTGCTACATTTAAGTAGAGAATCTCATGTGGAAAAACGGCCAAGAAGTTTTTTTTTTTTTTTTTTTTCGCTTAACTTACATGGGACCAAAACATCAAAGCTATTAACATAACCAAGCTGGTGTAAATGATTTTCATTTGACTATATCAGCCATCTCTGGTGTGGTATAATGTTGATTATTCTCAGTTAATGTCCTGATTCGATTGCCATCAACTTCAACTGGTCTACTGACCATGGAGCATCATTCAATGAGAAATTTCCAGCATGAGACTTCACAAAACACTTCTGATATATTCAGTCAGTCACAGTACCTTCTGTGTACACAGATCTTTTTTGCATTTCAGTTGCAGTTTTACCTTTCTTGAAATGTGATAGTTGCTCAGTCATGTCCAAATCTTTGTGACCGTATGGACTGTCTCCCACCAGGCCCCTCTGTTCATGGGATTTTCCAGGCAAGAATACTGGAATGCGTTGCCATTTCCTACTCCAGGAGTTTCCTGAAATGACAAAACATAATAGGCCAAAAATGTTGCTTTTTTCTTCCATCTTCAATATTAAAATGGCTACATAAAAATTCATCAATATTGGGTTTTTAAAATGCATGCTGATATGACACCTATCACAAAACAGTTTAGTAAAATTGTTTTGAATAAAGTTAAAGACTACAAAGCACTTCCAGAGCCATCTTAAAAAAAAACAAAAAAGAAAGAAAAAAGAACAAGCTTTTCAGCATACCCAGTTTTTTTATGAGAGGTATTTACTTTCTTGTAATATTGGTTTGAATATTAGGGTAATCCTAGATGAATTAAATGAACTAAGTAGCATGTCTATTCTGGAAGAGATGGTTGAGAATTGACATTATTTCTCCCTTAAATGTTTGTTAAGAATTCACCAGTGAGTCCACCTGAAACTAATGCTTTCTGTTTTGGAAGGTTATTAATTTTTTTAATTAAATTTTTTTCATAGAAATAGTCCTATTTGGTTTATTGTTTCCCCTTGTATGAATATTGGTAGATTATTAAGGGATTGGGATTGGTCTGTTTCATCTTAGTTACCAAATTTGTGGGCATAGTGTTCTTCATAATATTATTTTATTATCCTTTTAATATCCATGAATTCAGGAGTGATTTCCCTTCCTTTATTTCTGGTATTGATAATTTGTGTCTTCTCTCTTTTTCTTAGTTAGCCTGACTAGAGGTTTATCAATGTTATTGATCTTTTTAAAGAAATAATCTTTGATTTTGTTGATTTTCTTTATTGATTTTTGTTTCCAATTTCATTGATTTCTGCTCTGATTTTTAAATTTTCTTTTCTTCTGCTTATTTTGGGTTTATTTTGCTTTTTTAAAATCCAAAGATGGAAGCTTAAATTATTGACTTTATATATTTCTCCTATTCTATTATTTTCAGTAAATCCTATAAACTTCCCTCAAGCCCTGTTTCCACTGCGTCTCACAAATTTTGTTAATTTTTATTTTCATTTTCTTTAGTTTGAAATATTTTAAAATTTCTTTTGAGACTTCTTCTTTAACCCATGTGTTATTTAGAAAAATGTTACTTGACATGAAAATATGCTCAACATCACTCATTATTAGAGAAATACAAAGCAAAATCACAATGAGGTATCATCTCACACTGGTCAGAATGGCCATCATCAAAAAGTCTACAAATGCTCAAGAAGGTGTGGAGAAAAGTGAACCCTTTTACACTGTTGGTGAGAATGCGAACTGGCTCAGCCACTATGGAGAACGGTGTGGAGATTCCTTTAAAAAATTGGGAGTAGGACTACTGTATGACCCAGGAATCCCACTGCTGAGCATACACCCTGAGGAAACCAGAGCTGAAAGAGATACATGTACACCAGTGTTCATTGCAGCACTGTTTGCAATAGCTAGAACATGGAAGCAACCTAGAGGTCCATCAGTAGATGGATGGATAGAGAGGTTGTGGTACATGTACACAATGGAATATTACTCAGCTATAAAAAGGAATGCATTTGAGTCAGTGATAATGAGGTGGATTAAACTGGAGCCTATTATACAGAGTGAAGTAAGTCAGAAAGAGAAAGACAAATACTGTATATTAAAGCATATATATGGAATTTAGAAAAATGGTAACAACGAACCTACAAACAGGGCAGCAAAGAAGAGACTTTTGAACTCAGTGGGAAAAGGCAAGAGTGCGATGATTTGAGAGAATAGCTTTGAAACATGTATATTACCATATGTAAAATAGATGACCAGTGCAAGTTCAATGTATGAAGTGGGGCACCCAAAGCCAGTGCTCTGGGATGGCCCAGAAGGATAGGGTGGGGAAGAAGTGGGCGGGGGTGTTCAGGACATGAGGACACACGTATACCTATGGCCGATTCATGTTGCTGTATGGCAAAAACCATCACAACATTGTAAAGTAATTATCCTCCAATTAAAATAAATTAATTTTTAAAAAGTGTTGTTTAGTGTCCAAGTATTTTAGAGTTTTCCAGCTGTTCTCCTTTCTGTTATTGCATTAATCCCTCAGTCATGTACAACTCTTTGTGACCCATGGGCTGTAGTCTGCCAGGCTCTTCTGTCCATGGAATTCTCCAGGCAAGAATACTGGAGTGGTTTGTCATTCCCTTCTCCAGGGGAACTTCCTGATCCAGGGGTCAAACCTGGGTCTCCTGAATTGCAGGCAGGCTCTCTACTATCTGAGTCACCAGGGAATCCCAAAAGAGGGAAGTGTCTCTGGGTAGACTATTGACTTCTTGTGTAATTCCAGTGAGATCTGAGAGCAAACTTTGTAAAATCTCCATTTTTTTTTAGTTTGTTAAGATGTGTTTTATGGTGCAGAATGTGATTTGTGTTAGTGAATGTTTCATATGAGCTTGCAAGTAATGCATATTTTGCTTTTGTTGGATGAAGCATTCGTAGATGTCAATTAGATCCAGTTGATTGATAGTGCTGTTGAGTTCAACGATACCCTTACTGATTTTCTGCCTACTGGATCTGTCAATTACTGATAGAAGAATGTCATATGGTAATTCTGTGTTTAACCTTTTGAGAAATTGCCAAACTGTTTTCCACAGTGGCTTCACCATTTTACATTCCCACCAGTAACTCACAAGTGTTCAATTCCTTCACAACTTTGCCAACACCTGCTGTTTCCCATATTTCATTTTCAAAACAATAGCTGTCACAATGGGTGCAAATTAGTATCTCATTTTGTTTTGATTTGATTTCCCTAATGGCCTGTGATGTTAAGCATCTGTGATTTCCTTCTGAGATGATAAAAATGTTCTAAAACTGTCTGTGGTGGTAGTTGCATGTATCTGTAAATATACTAAACACAATTAAATTGTCTGCTTTAAATGGTATGTGAATTGTGTCTCAATAAAACTGTTTAACAAAGGAGAAAACCAAAAGATGGAAAAGGAAAAAAGGAAAAGCTAATTTGTGCATGATGACACTGCACACAATGATATAAATGTTCACTCTATTGATAGCTCTAAAAAGAAAACCTGCTGCCATGAACAACTGAAGTCTCTGAGAGAAAGAATGTGCAGAGAGTAAACCTGATTAGTTTAAATCCTTGCTACTAAAGGTATGGATAGTAGAGCAGCACAGCACCTGGGAATGAGTTAGAAATCCAGAATCTCAGTTTCCCACTCAGGACAACTGTCAGGATCTGCCTTTAAAAAAAAATCCCCAGGCTATTCCTTTGCACATTAGAAAAGTACTGGAGGACACAGAGCTGAGTTAGTTTATGCCACAGAAAATCTTGAGGGATGTAAGGCAGGGCAATTCTGAGATCCCTCAGGAAGACTATATGTTACATGGCTCTGGCAAAGCTTTCAACTCCTAGATGAGTATTTTCTTGAGGATTCACATGGCCAGAAATCAATGATTTGGTAGAAGGATTTGGCCAAGATCACATTCTAACAATATATACTTGTTTCATTTTATTCAAACATATTTAGTTAAGTCAGTGTTCAGTGTTGTTTACTTTTAGTTTATATAGTTCCAAGAATCAAGGAAAAGTCATAACTAACACAACAATTTGCAATTTAACAAGATCATCAGTGATCCCCATGTTGATTCAAGGTCAAGAAGCACTGGGGGAATGCAACTAAGAAAGCCAGAAATTGATAACCTAGGGAAATTCCTGGAGAAAAATAATGACAAAACTGCTATAATTGCCTATGTTTTGGTGGAATGATCTTGTGGTCAAACAACAACAGGTAAACATATGGCCTTTCTGTTAAATAAGAGTACAAAAGTGAGAATACTAATATGATTGAATAATGTACCAACATGACTAATAAAAAAACAAAAGCTACTGTCTAACCCTACATTGACATTTGTTTGTTGTTGTGATCAATCGTGTCCGACTCTTTGTGACCCCATGGACTTTAACCCACCAGGTTCCTCTGTTTGTAGAATTTTCCATGCCAGAATATTGGAGCAGTTTGCCATGTCCTACTCCAGGGGATTTCCCTGACCTGGGGGTCCAACCTGCCTCTCCTGAGTCTCCTGCATTGGCAAGCAGATTCCTTACCAATGTACCACCTGGGAAACCCATGTTGACATTTAGCATCACAAAAAGCAATATTTTTGCCCAAGTCTCTCCTTTTGTAGTAGAAGGAAAGGGAAGCATGGGTTTTGTACCCTAAAGACTAACTTCTGTGTTTCAGCTCTGTTTTCTGCCTACCCTGGTTTTCCTTTCCTATAAAGGGAATATTAATGTTTCCTCTTCCTAACATGTATGGGTTGGTGAGTATAAATGTAATAATGCTGGTGAAGATGCTTTGAATTCTATATATGTTCAATTATTCCTAAAACCACAGACCATTTCCTTTTCCTCTGTCCTAAAGAAGTTTGGAGATCAATTGAGATTCATAATCTTCCCTTCCTAAAGAGCTCTCTGCATGTATATTTGAATGTGAATGAGGAAAGTGAGATCCTGAAATTCAGAGTGTTATCCTGGGGTTGTAGTAGCAGCATGCTATTGTTTATTCTCACTTCTTATATTTTCCCATTGAGCTTTTACATTCCACCCACATGGTTGATAATGTTTCCCAAACACTACTGTTTGCAGTTATTATGCAATCCATTGCATTTTACTCTTGCTTCCAGACTACCACATCTCTGCTCCAATCTGGAACACACTCTGGGGACTATTTCATTTGTGTTGCTTTCCTGTCCAAGCCTTTGGATGGTTTCTTTTTCACCACACATGAAGCTAATTTTGTCATTAACATTTCAGGAAATACACAGTGGCATTTTAAGTGAAATATGAATTAGAAAACTCTTCTGTTCTTAGTTACTTTTTTCTCCCAGATTTGAAAATAAATCACTAGTAAATCACCCAAGTCACATTTATTCTTTTTAAAGTCCATTAGTTGTTGTCATTATTCTGCCAAACTCTCTATTTCTTGCCCCTTAAATAGAAATTATACCCCTTTTGGAGAAAGAGTGGAGGGAAAACTGAAGCACAATATAATTAGAGGAAAAAAAAATTCTATGAGGCACAAAGAGAGCTATTTCCCTCATCACTTGGTGCAAACGTCTACTTTGTCAGTTCTTGTAGTTGTGAATATGTGAATCTGTGTTGCAAAGGCACACTTTCTGGCTCATAGCAATCAATCAATGGAAACTGGTTGGTCAAGTGGCTGATGAAGAAAGCTTTCATTTAACTGAAATTATGGAGGAAGATTATGCCCTTTATCTTTAAAGCTAACATTTCATTGATTTTGTATCATGTGCCAAGCACTCTGGTAAGCACCTGCAATGCATTATCTCATTCAATTTCCTCCCAACTATACAATCCTATGTTCATTACTATAGCTGACTTATCAGAAACAGAACACAATGGACTGTATCAGGAAGTAGTTAGGGTTCCCTATAGCTAACATCATCAGTTCAGTTCAGTTCAGTTATTCAGTTGTGTCTGATTCTTTGTGACCCTATGAATCATTGCACACCAGGCCTCCCTGTCCATCACCAACTTTCAGAGTTCACTCAAACTCAAGTCCATCGAGTCGGTGATGCCATCCAGTCATCTCATCCTCTGTCATCCCCTTCTCCTCCTGCCCCCAATCCCTCCCAGCATCAGGGTCTTTTCCAATGAGTCAACTTTTCACAGGTAGTGGTCAAAGTATTGGAGTTTCAGCTTCAACAGTCCTTCCACTGAACACCCAGGGCTGATCTCCTTTAGGATGGACTGGTTGGATTTCCTTGCAATCCAAGGGACTCTCAAGAGTCTTCTCCAACACCACAGTTCAAAACCATCAACTGTTCAGCACTCAGCTTTCTTCACAGTCCAACTCTCACATCCATACATGACCATTGGAAAAAACCATAGCCTTCACTAGATGGACCTTTGTTGGCAAAGTAATGTCTCTGCTTTTTAATATGCTATCTAGGTTGGTAATAATTTTCCTTCTAAAGAGTAAGCGTTTTTTAATTTCGTGGCTGCAATCACCATCTGCAGTGATTTTGGAGCCCCCCAAAATAAAGTCTGACACTGTTTCCACTGTTTCCCCATCTATTTCCCATGAAGTGATGGGACCAGATGCCATGATCTTAGTTTTCTGTATTTTGAGCTTTAAGCCAACTTTTTCACTCTCCTCTTTCACTTTCATCAAGAGGCTTTTTAGTTCTTCACTTTCTGCCATAAGGGTGGTATTATCTGCATATCTGAGGTTATTGATATTTCTCCTGGCAATCTTGATTCCAGCTCGTGCTTCTTCCAGTCCAGCGTTTCTCATGATGTAGTCTGCATATAAGTTAAATAAGCAGGGTGACAGTATACAGAGCCTTGACATACTCCTTTTCCTATTTGGAACCAGTCTGTTTTTCCATGTCCAGTTCTAACTGTTGCTTCCTGACCTGCACACAGGTTTCTCAAGAGGTGGGTCAGGTGGTCTGGTACACCCATCTCTTTCAGAATGCATGGAATTGTTACCAGATCTGTGACCTCTGTGGCATTATGGGCAATGGAACAAATGTTTTCAAGGGAACTTTATTCTAAGTTTAGCTTTGTATCCGATTTCATTTTTCATTTAACATTATGATATAAATTTTTTTGACATTATTAAAAACTCTAAATGTAATTTTCAGTGGCTTCTTAGTTTTTTCAGTCAGGTGAGTGTATAATTTAATTACCCGTGTTTTTATTTTTGATTATTCTTTCTTTTTTCTGTTATTTTACATAATGCTGTATTAATAAGTACCCATGTATATAAACTCTCCCCACACCCCTGGTTTACATATAATGCATAATAAAGGTGAAAGTGAAGTTGCTCATCGTGTCCCACTCTTTTCGAAATCATGGACCCTCTATCCATGGAATTTTCCAGGCAAGAATACTGGAGTGGGCTGCCATTTCCTTCTCCAAGTGATCTTCCCAAGTACCTAGATATAAATCTGTGGGCTGAATATTTTAATTCTCTTGATACATGTTGCCAAATTGCCTTTTAAAAGCTCTCTACCAATTTATACCATCCCTGCCAGGCTCACCACACCCTCATGTCAGGTATTGAATTAAAATAAGAGAAGAAGTCTGAAGTGAAGTTGCTCAGTCGTATCCAGGCAAGAATACTGGAGTAGGTTGCCATTTTCTTCCCCAGGGGATCTTTCCGACCCAGGGATCGAACCTGGGTCTCCCACATTGGAGGCAGACGCTTTAACCTCTGAGCTACCAGGGAAGCCCTGAAATAAGAGAAACCTTTGCTAATTTTATGGTTGAAAAACTCTATACATCATTATAATTGGTAATTATTTAATTATGAAGTTAAATATTTTTTCAATATTTACCAATCTCTGAATCTCCTTATTTGACAATATTCAGTTCCTGTTTTTTGTCCCAGTGAGATTTTAATGCTTTGTCTGTATTTCTGTTTTACTGGGAAAATCAAACTTTTGCCATATTTATTATAAATATTTTTTTCAGTTGTTGCCTCTGCCTGGAGCAGAAACAGAAGGAAATGTGTTGTTGAAACCATGTGAGGGGAAAAGCCCCTCAACAAAGAAGCTATGATGGCAGTCTGTGATGCTACAAAGAGATCCAGTGAGATAAGGCCTGCATAGCATCCATTTATCACTAAGTCATTTATCACCACTTCCCAGGTGACTCAGTGGTAAAGAATCCATCTGCCCATGTAGGAGATATAGGAGACACGGGTTGGATCCCTGGGTCAGGAAAATCCCCTGGAGAAGGAAATGGCAATCTGCTCCAGTATTCTTGCATGGGATATCCCAAGGACAGAGGAACCTGGTAGGCTACACTCCATAGGATTGCAAAGAGTTGGACTTGACTGAACAACTGAGTGTGCATGCAGGTACTCGTTCATCACTAAAAAAAGCTCTAACGTTTCTAGCAATGATTATCAAATGAATAAGTGTCATATATTCAATACTTTACATTGGCAAAGAACTTCAGTCCATGTGTACCCTCTTCATCTTACAGAAGAGGAAACAGGTTTCAGAGAGACATACAGTGACTCTGGTCTCTATAATATAGACCAATGGTCCCCAACCATTTTGGCATCAGGGATTGGTTTCATGGGACAATTTTTCCATGAACCAAGGGGACAGGGGGATTGTTTTCTGGATGATTCAAGTGCATTACATTTATTATGCACTTTATTTTTTATTGTTATTGCATTGTAATATATAATGAAGTAAGTAAGTAAGTAAGTGAGTGAGTGTTAGTTGCTCAGCAGTGCCCAACTCTTTGTGACCCCATGGACTGTAGCCCACCAGGCTCCTCTGTCCATGAGATTTTCCAGGCAAGGATACTGGAGTGCATTGTTATTTCCTTCTCCAGGGGATCTTCCCAACCCAGGGATTGAACCCAGGTCTCCTGCACTGCAGGCAGATTCTTTACTGACAGCTACAAGGGAAGTCAAAATATATAATGAAATACTTATACAATTGTCACTTGCCACTAACTGATAATTTTGATATGAGTCTGAAAATAATTGATTTATTATGGTCTCTGTGTAATCAAACCTCTCTGCTAATGATAATCTGTATTTGCAGCCACTCCCCAGTGCATCACTGCCTCAGCTCCACATTAGGTTTTCGATTCTCATAGGGAACCTACAACCTAGATCCTTCACATGTGCAATTCACAATAGGGATCCGGCTCCTCTGAAAATCTAATGCTGACACTGATCCGACAGGAAGGGCATTCAGGCAGTAATGCAAACCATGGAGAGTGGCTGTAAATACAAAATTTCACTCCCTTGCCTGCCACTCACCTCCTTCCATGAGACATGGTATTGATCTGTGGTAGTAAGTTACCTGATATAGACTATCACCAGATTTTCAGATTCTAAGTCTCTGCCAATATACCTTGCCCACTGTCTTGCACAAAGCAGTTCAAATGGAAATATTTTCTGATTAAAATAACAATAATAAAAGCAACAATAATTAGTTTAATAGCAAAAGAAGAAACAGACAAAGGATTAATCTCAAAAATATACAAACAACTCCTGAAGCTCAATTCCAGAAAAATAAATGACCTAATCAGAAAATGGGCCAAAGAACTAAACAGACATTTCTCCAAAGAAGACATACAGATGGCTAACAAACACATGAAAAGATGCTCAACATCACTCATTATCAGAGAAATGCAAATCAAAACCACAATGAGGTACCATTACACACCAGTCAGGATGGCTGCTATCCAAAAGTCTACAAGCAATAAATGCTGGAGAGGGTGTGGAGAAAAGGGAACCCTCTTACACTGTTGGTGGGAATGCAAACTAGTACAGCCACTATGGAAAACAGTGTGGAGATTTCTTAAAAAACTGGAAATAGAACTGCCATATGACCCAGCAATCCCACTTCTGGGCATACACACCGAGGAAACCAGACCTGAAAGAGACACGTGCACCCCAATGTTCATCGCAGCACTGTTTATAATAGCCAGGACATGGAAGCAACCTAGATGCCCAACAGCAGATGAATGGATAAGGAAGCTGTGGTACATATACACCATGGAATATTACTCAGCCGTTAAAAAGAATTCATTTGAATCAGTTCTAATGAGATGGATGAAATGAGCCCATTATACAGATTGAAGTAAGCCAGAAAGATAAAGAACATTACAGCATACTAACACATATATATGGAATTTAGAAAGATGGTAATGATAACCCTATATGCAAAACAGAAAAAGAGACACAGAAGTACAGAACAGACTTTTGAACTCTGTGGGAGAAGGTGAGGGTGGGATGTTTCAAAAGAACAGCATGTATATTATCTATGGTGAAACAGATCACTAGCCCAGGTGAGATGCATGAGACGAGTGCTCGGGCCTGGTGCACTGGGAGGACCTAGAGGAATCGGGTGGAGAGGGAGGTGGGAGGGGGGATCGGGATGGGGAATATGTGTAACTCTATGGCTGATTCATGTCAATGTATGACAAAACCCACTGAAATGTTGTGAAGAAATTAGCCTCCAACTAATAAAATAAAATTTAAAAAAAAAAGCAACAATAATTAGTTTAATGTGGGGTATTAGATTTCTTCAAATAAACAAATAATAAAATGTGTGTATATATGTGTGTGTCTGTATATTATAGATAATTGTATATGTATAATAATAAATGCATAGTACTATAATATACATATAATATATAATAAAACATATAATATTACATTGCTATATATAAGATATTAATATAATGTATTGTATGTACATTATATATGTATAAATAATATTGTATGTATTATGTGTATATGATATATATGTATATGTATGTATGTCTATATAATATGTGTACATATAGCAATATGTATTATATGTGTATTATATGTATTATATGTGTATATACATATTATATTATATATATAATAATACATATTATACATATAATAATATACACAACACATATAATATATGTATATATAATATATAAATACATACTATATATTAATATAATTTATATATAATAAATATATAATATATATAAGAGGACCCTATATATAGGGTCCTTGGGTAGGCAGAGTCAACCCTCCCCAGGAAATAATTTGGGCATTTAGGGCAACAATCTGTGAACCATGGTACCAAAGAAAACAGAATGAATCAGATGTCTACAAGTTAAGCATTGTATGTAATGTTGCTATAATGGTCTGGCCATTATCACAGTGCCTTCATGAAGTTTGGACTTCATGTATTTAAGTATTTAAGTTCCCACAGTTAAATTTTAATATTCTTTTCAGCTAGAATGAATAATTTGTTTTCAATTCTCTGAAGAAATACAGATAGGAAATTCTAAAATCCCACACTTGAGGAGTTATTTAAGATTAATTTACAATAGATGAAACTTTTATTTTTTCAGTAAAAATGCACTTGTTCATTATATTTACCTCAATAAATCAGGCATTGGTGTATTTCTTAAAATTATGGTTCTTTTCCTGTGCACTGGTGACTGGCCTATACTCGGTAATTATTGCAGGTTTTCTTTCTCTATTTAATTAGGTGATTTGATTTGTACTTTATATAATTACAGTATTTGTCTTCTCCTTTGTTTGAGGCAAAATTGTAATCATTAATTCTGCTACCTGAGGCTGCTAAATGAATATTTACTGAAATAAAAAAAATAAGACACTGAGAAGGGTATAATTGTATCTGGACCAGAAAATTTTCATTTCACATGCATCATCTTAACTTCATTATGGCTACTGAACTCAAAATGAAAAGGTACAAGAGCCCCAGGGGAGCAGAGAACAGTAACGCCATTATATTTTTACAGAAAATAAGCACATAAGAATTTAGTTCAAACAGCATCCCCCTGCCTTCCACAGAGTCTACTCCTCCCTGTTTGGTCAGGGTCAAGATCAGAAAATAGGGAAGAATATTGGAAACTTAAATGAAGAAAAAAAAAGTGTAGTGGGAACTGGGAGAGAGAAGAGTGTGGTAATAAGTCTCAATGATATATATATATATATATGGCCAAAGAAAGCAAAACCTTAACTAACAAAAATTCTTAGAGATAATAAATTCTGATTACCTTGCTTACCAGGGGGATGGGGAACTTTCTGTGTAAAATTGACTGGACCACAGTGCCCAGCTTTTTCATTATGGATGTTCCTGGGAAGATTTTTTGCTTTATTTTTTTTAATGAGATTAATGTTGAAACTAGTGTATGTTGAGTGAAGTAGATTACCCTCAACAATCTGAGAGGCAATCAGCTGAAGTTCTTAACAGAACAAAGAATGACCCCCTCCGAACAAGAAGCAATTCGGCCAACCAATAAACTTTGGACTCAGGACTGTAACTCCTCCCTGGGTGTCCTACCTGCCAACTACCTGCAAATTTGGACCTACCAAGTCTCCAAAATTATGTCAGCAGTTATATACATGTATATATCATATTATATTTATATGTATATATAAAGGTATATATGTATGTATATACATATATATATATTTATAAATATATATATAATATACTATATAATGTATACACACCATATTCACATATATTATATATACATATCATATATTATACATACATATACATTATATATACATATTATATATACATGTGATATACATTAAAGCATATAATATATATTCATAACACATTATATATAATAATATACTATATTACATACACATATAGTACATAAATATATATGCATATAATAATTATATACATATATTTTATAATTTATACTATATGTATATATACATATTATATTATATTATATATAATATGTAATATTATATATGCACATATGCATATTAACCTATAAAGTATGTACAATATAATATATATTATATGTGTTATTATATATGTATATAATGTATATATATGTATTATTATATATGTATATGTATATATGTATGTATTATACATATGTATTTATCATATTATATATTATATAATATATTTTATATTATATAATAAATATATTATAAACATTATATTATATATTTAATATATTATTATATTAGTAAATTTATTAATATTTATTATAATTGAATTATAAATTATAATTAAATTAAATGTTAAATTTATTATATTATTAAAATATATAACATTTGATATACTATTACAATATATTATATAAATATATAAGTATTAAAGATATATTATATATTATTGTATATAACATATTTATATAATTATATATTATATATTAGCAATAATTAATTATATATTTAATTGAATATTAATATTAATATTAGATGTTGATGCTATACATTATAAAATATTAAAATATATATAATACTATATATAATATAGACTCCAGGAGTTGGTGATGGACAGGGAGACCTGGTGTGCTGTGGTCCATGGGGTCAGGAAGAGTTGGACACGACTGAGAGACTGAACTGAACTGAACTGATCATCAGTCTAACCCTCTTTATCCATAAACTTTCTTAGGTTACTTCCATCCTAAAATCCACTCTAGTACACCAGGTACCATTTCCTTTTCTTGTTTCCCTTGTGGCTGGAGGTCTTCTATTTATTTTTCCTGTTCTTCTTTCAGCTCTAATGAGCTTAGTGTATGTCACATATTTTTTTTCCCTAAAATTGCCCTCTCATCTGTTTCCAGTGACTTTTAAACTAATCAAACCAACAGTTAAATCAGGTGATTGTTTTTCACTCACTAGCCTCATTGAATTTCCTACAACAGTGTAGTCTATTCTGAAAGTTTCCTACTTGAAATTTATTCCTCTCTCAGTTTTCCTAAAAATATAATCTCCTGGAACTTTCCCTCTATTATCACTTTCTTTGTTTCCTTTGCCAGTTCTTCAACATTATAATCTGGTGAGAAGAGCACTGCTTTTGTAGGATAACTGAACTCCAACCCTAGTCTTTTCAAAACTAATTTCTTCAACTGAAGACTGCTTACTCCCTGTGGTTCTGAGCTTTTACAGCTATCAAATGGGGATGCGGGATGCTCCACATAACTGGATTTTAAATGAGCCCCACAGAACATGCCCCCAAACAATAAAACAATGGTGGCATGGGACCCACATTCTGCCCAGTTGAGCTCAGTGAGCTAATGATCCCTAGAACATAATCTCTGCACACATAAAAAATAATAATTTGTGAATGCCTTTCAGATTTCTTACCCACACCGTGATTCCCATCCTTGTTCCAACCACAGCAGCTATGCTAAGCGGGTGATGTATTGGCTGAAGTGAAAGTGACAGTGTTGATTGCTCTGTACTGTCTGAGTCTTTGTGCCCCATGGACTGCAGCCCACCAGGCTCCTCTGTCCATGGGGATTTTCCAGGCAAGAATACTGGAGTAGGTTTCCATGCCCTCCTCCAGGGGAATCTTCCCAATCCAGGGGACGAACCCAAGTCTCCTGCATTGTAGGTAGATTTTTTACCATCTGAGTCACAAGGGAATTCCTTTTCTACTAGGAAAAATATATGTATTGGTTACCTACAATAAATTTCTACTAGGAAAGATGAGTCTGGAAATGTAAGTTGTTTGGACAAGTGAGTTCAATGATTAACCTAAATGAGTTGATAGAGACAATTTCCAAAGACCAAGATTGTTTTTCTGCACCAAAAGGCATGCAGAATCCTAGTTCTCTTGATCAAGGATTGAACTTGTGCCCCTGGAAGAGCAGAGGGAAGTCCCATCAAAGACCAAGTTTGATAAGGGAATATATGTCATGAAATAGGGTAAAAGGAATACTGGGCATGCCATCTTTCAGGATAGTATTCAGTATGGTGAAACAGATTGATAACTTTTCAAGGGAGCTTCAAATAACTCCAGTACCATAGTCCATTTATGTCTCAATGCAGAGGAAAATTCCGCAAGAGAAAATGGTAAATAAGAAATGATTTATTAGAATATGACACTTATGGGTCTTACAAGTGGGTGGGTGAGAAATGCCATGTCCCAAGAACTTATTACCGTTTTATAATCAAAGGAAAAGTGGGAAAGGGGGAGTACCTTTCTTTGTCTTTCATATTTTCATCATTAGCTCCTCCTCCAGGTTGAGCAGGGCAGTTTTCTCTTCCCTGTGTGGTCAAGCTAGGTTCACAAATTATTATTTTTTATGTGTGCAGAGATTATGTTCTAGGGATCATTAGCTCACTGAGCTCAACTGGGCAGAATGTGGGTCCCATGCCACCATTGTTTTATTGTTTGGGGGCATGTGCTGTGTTTCTGTTGAATGGTTTTGTTGTTAAGCAAGCCTGATTGATTTTGTGGGTAAGCAAACCTACTTTCTTGAATAATATTCAACTTACAGGGGTCTCATGAACTTTAGCAAACTCCAGAAGATAGGAAAGCTCAGGCAAGCCTGCAGTCAGTGGAGTCGCAGACAGTTGGACATGACTTAGCTACTGAACAACAATAACAACCTTTATTTTTTACTTATAATCACGTGTGCTGTGCTGTGCTTAGTCGCTCAGTTGTGTCCGACTCTGTGTGACCCCGTGGACTGTAGCCTGCCAGGCTCTTCTGTCCATGGGGATTCTCCAGGCAAGGATACTAGAGTGGGATGCCATGCCCTCCTCCAGAGGATCTTCCCAACCCAGTGACTGAACCCAGGTCTCCCGTGTTGCAGGCAGATTCTTTACCATCTGAGCCACCAGGGAAACCCAAGAATACTGGAGTGGGTATCCTATTCCTTCTCCAGGGCATCTTCTCAATCCAGGAATCGAATCTCGGTCTCCTGCATTGCAGGTATATTCTTTACCTGTTAAGCTACCAGGGGAGTCCCTAGAATCCACTATTGAGATTAACTATTTAATCAATTGTTTTGTCCCTTCATTCTGTCTCTATCAATAGTATCTCACATTCTTCACAACAATTGATTACTGTTCAGGGGTGATAGGTGCTGTTGGCATCTGGGCCACTAAAGCAATTTCCTATTGAAGTCCTAGCATTCATCTCTCAGATCATCTTTGGTTCTAAATGTAGAAGCTCAGTACTTATTTTTTGTAGCTGATGTGAGGATTATGTAAGATAATGTTTTCAGAGCATTTAGCCCAGTTCTTGGCATGTAGAGAGCAATTAATACATTTCTTTGTTTTTGGCACTTTCTCAGTAGCATTAACTGAGGAAATGCCAGTGCTCATTTTCCCCCCATAGAGTGGCCATATATTACTCAAATATGTTAACAGTCTGATTTGTGCTGACTTCACTTGCAAAATCAAGAAGTAGAAAAGTGATTCAATAAGCAGAAAGAGGCACTGGAGGAGGCATTTAAAATGATCTAGCCGTGAGGACTGTTTTTTTTTTTTTTTTTAATGTTTCAAAGAGCAAAAAGGGGGGAAAAGAAAAAGGCTCTGCCTTGTTTCATTAGAGCTCATGTCCTGGGAAAGTTAAGTCAGAGGTGGTTCTCTGAAATCACGGCATCTGAACTTTGGAAACCCTGTCCACAAAGTTTCTATTTGGACAGCAGCAAAGATCACACTTCTGGACTCTGGAGAACACTTTCTGCAGCGAAATGTCTTTGTTTCATATCACATCATGCTGGCTGGGAAGATAATCCTTATGAATGCTCCTGTGTTTATTTCCCCTGTGAATTGCTGGCAGTTCACCTCAGTTCTGTGCAGTGAATCATTATTTTGTCATATCACAAATATCAGCAGCACCCAGCAGTTCCACTTAAAAACAAAAGAATGAAAAAACAAAAATTAATAGCAAGACACCAACGACAAGGCTCAAATCTTAAATGAAGCACTGAATGTCCCTGAAATTTCTGCAGCAGTCTTGGTGTTCTTCTTTTGGAGAAAAATGGAGCCAAGATCTGCAATGCAGTATTGGCTCCTCACCTGATTTGCTTAGGTTAGTTTTAAAGGAATTTCTGCTCTTGCTGTGCATTTAAGTGTGAATGGCAAAGAACAGGAGAGCAGCTGTGCCCATTAGCACCTTCCTCGGGCATTGACTCTCCAGGAAATTGGACATTAAACTTAAAAACCAGTGCCCTAGTCACAAGAGACAGTAAGTCCATTCCTTCCCCATCTGCTAAATTCTATGGTTATAATTCTAGTGTGGGGTATGTCACATTTTTAAAATCCCTTGCTGTTTGTTATAGAGCTTCCCAGGTGGCACAGTGTAAAGAATCTGCCTGTCAATGCAGGAGACACAGGAGATGTAGATTCCATCCCTGGTTAGAAGGATCCCCTGGAGAAGGAAATGGCAACCCAATCCAGTATTCTTGCCTGGGAAATCCCATGAATGGGAACCTGGCCGGCTACAATCCATGGGTCACAAAGTGTCAGATGGGACTGAGTGATTGAGCACAGGCTTGCACGTAGACAGTTTGTTGTCCTGTAGATTATATTTTTACATGGGCTTTCCTGGTGGCTCAGTGGTAACGAATTGGCCTGCAATGCAAGAACCACAGGAGACATGGGTTCGGTTCCTGGATTGGAAAGATCCCCTGGAGGAGGGCATGGCATCCCACTCCAGTATTTTTGCCTGGAGAATCCCATGGTCACAGGAACCTGGCGGGTTACTAGGGTCCATAGGGCCATAAAGAATCGTACACGACTGAAGTGACTTAGCAGCAGCATATTTTCACATATAATATGCTACCTGTTCCTCAGATCCATCCTGTAAGACATATAGGGCAGGATATGCACTTTACTTCCAGATGAAAATGAACAGTGACTCAGAAAAGTGAAGTGTCTCATCCACAGTAACAAAGCTAAGGGAAAAAAGGAAAACAAAACAAAACAAAAAAACAGAGCTGGAACATAAAACTAAGGGTCCTATTTCTGAATCTGGAGTTTTACTCACTAAACTTTCGTGTCTTCTACAAGAGCTTTTGTAAACAGGCTCCTGCCGACATGATGCTGAGACCATGGTAGGAACTACCCTGTCTCTCTTCGACATCTGGGATGCTGATGCCACCCCACAGACTCTCTATGCTGACTCTCCCCATCTGACTCTTCCCTTGTCAACTACAAATTGGCACTTGCCATGGGAACTTACCATCTACCTATCTACCTCTACAAAAATTAAGTCATGTGCTACAGCTGTTGCTGACCTTCAATACCACCTGAAAGGAGATAATGAGAATTAATGAGGCACTCTGTGTGTGCATGCTAAATCGTTTCAGTTGTGTCCAACTCTTTGCGACCCTTTGGACCATGGCCCGCCTGGCTCCTCTGTCCTTAGGATTCATCAGGCACAAATGCTGGAGTGAGTTGCCATGCCCTCCTCCAGGGAATCTTCCCCACCCGGGGATTGAACCCACATCTCCTGCAGCTCCTGCATTACAAGTGAATTCTTTATGGCTGAGCTGCTTGGGAAGTCCTAGGCATTCTGTGCTGGTGGGGCAGGGAACTGGCAGGACAGGTCTTCAGAGAGTTAGATATTTACAGGAGCTGTTTTTATGAGACCAATTCTTGTATCTCCCCATATCTCAGTTCAGTTTAGTTCAATCACTCAGTTGTGTCCTACTCTTTGAGACCCCATGAACTGCAGCATGGCAGGCCTTCCTGTCCACCACCAACTCCTGGAGTTTACTCAAACTCACATCCATTGAGTCGGTGTTCCTATCCAGCCATCTCATCCTCTGACGTCCCCTTCTCCTCCCACCATCAATCTTTCCCAGCATCAAGTTCTTTTCCAATGAGTCAATTCTTTGTATCAGGTGGCCATGACTAGAAAAACAGTAAAATACTTCAAGATGATGACTGTTCCACATGAATAGTGAAGGCTTTAGGAGACTAGCAGAAATCTTCTGGAAAGATATGTGCTTGATTGCATGTATTCCTAAAAATCATGTATGAACTAAATTTCACCCCCCCTGCTTCTTTGGAGGAGTTTCTCAGAACTATCTGAGGTGCTCTCTCCCCATTTTATTTGGGTGCAAAATGCCCAACAAGGGTCTCCTTGTGCCTGCAGTCTATGAAATGTAACATACAGTCTATGATGTGTAAGGGTGATCTGATCATTTTGGGGATCCTTCCTTGGCTCATATAGTGAATTAACACTCCTGGTTAACTAGCAGCTGCTGCCTACCCACAACTGCTGCCTTTCTGTTGACCCTCACCTTCCCACAACAACGTGGCAAGAACTGAAGTTTGATCTATGAAACTTAAGTTTGATTATGAAAACTGGTCAAGGGGGTTAGTTTTGATTCAGTCTATTGTTTAACCTTGTGACATGGGGATGGTTATTTTCTCCCTGGGCTTTAGTTTCATCACTGGTAAAATAAGAAGATGAAACTAAATTATTTTCTAAGCCTTTTTCTCTTTTGACTATAAACTCCTGTTTTCAAATGTAATGTATTCAAGGTTGTCAATACATAAGACAGGTAAGTATAATGCTGTCTTTTAAAAGAGTGACATACTAAGTAGGAGGGGATGGAGGCGAGGGGTGGCTATAAAGAGAGAGCAGCTGATACGAGAATGAGAGATTTTCATCTAATTTCTCTGTCCATCCATTTGTCAAGCATTTGTTATTGCCCCTTTTAGATCCTGTAGCTGAGGATACAAAGATATGGCAGGACCCTGTTCATGTCCTCTGTATCCGTAGGAGACAAGATACATGGATCAATAACAAGGATACAAGGTAGAAATGACAAGGGACACACATGTGCTGCGGGAAAGAGCTGAGACAGTCCTGGAGTGAGGGAGTAGAGAGTGAGAGGGAGAGGAAAGCAACATCTAAGGAGTCAGACAGAGGCAGGCTGTGGGGCAAGGTGGGGTGGGGTGGGGGTTGGGGAGGAGGGGAGATAGCAGAAATAGTGTTGGTCTGAACCCTAAATCAGTGGAAGGCATACCCTGTTTATGATTATTTATTTCTTTTCTTTCTTATAGAAAAATTTTTTGTTGTGATAAAAGTCACATAAAGCATACTGTTTTAACCCTATTTAACTGTAGAGTTCAGTGGCGCTAAGTACATTCACATTATTGTGCAACTCTCACCATCATCCATCTCCCAAGTTTTCCCCTTCCTTAACTGAAACTCTGTCCCCATTAAACACGAGCTCACCATCCCCCATCCCTAGCCTGGTCCCCTGGCAGCTACCAACGTATTTATACTTTCTGACTTTATGAATCTGACTTTTCTAGGTACGTTTATATGTGGAATTAAGCAATATTTGTCTGCACCTGCTATATACTGGGGGCTTCTCAGTGGTGCTAGTAATAAAGAACTTGCCTGCCAATGCAGGAGACATAAGAGACGTGCATTTGATCCCTGGATTGGGAAGATCCCCTGGAGAAGAGCATGGTAACCCATTTCAGTGTGCTTGCCTGAGCGATCCCATGGACAGAGGAGTCTGGTGGTCTACAGTCCATAGGATCACAAAGAGTTGGACGTAACTGAAGTGAGTTAGCATGCACACGTTGTATATTGGGATGCATTTTTAAGGGTGACTTACTCTACATCCTACAGACTGTACCTTTTTTTCCACCCCTTGTGCAATATGGTAGGTTCTCATTAGTGATCTATTCTATACAGAGTAGTGTATATACGTCAATCCCAATCCCCCAGTTTATCCCACTCCCCCTTTCTCCCCTCATTTATAGTTATTTCTGAATAATGAATTATATCTTAAAAGAGGTGAGTGAAGGGGGAATGTGTGTTAGTGCCAATGAAACTGCCTGTGTGTTCAAAGATCATCCAAGCCTGTCTGCCATATCCTCCTTCTTATTCAGATTCTAAAGTGGACTTTCTCTTTATATTATCCTCATTGGCCATCTTTACTGATTAAATTTATCAAGCAGCAGCTAATCTCTCACCCAGGGACCTCCTTCATTTCATTATGCCCTGAGAAAATTTTCCCTCCATGGACCCAGACCTATAAGTGGAATTTTACAGCACAAAAGTCTGATAGTATTTTAATTAGCTCAGCTAAGCCTTCTATTACACCCAGGAGCAGGAGTTTGCAGGTTAATTTAGTTTCCTTAATTACAGTGATAAAGCCAGATATAAATTCTGATACAGTATGAGGTGAGTAGCCCACAAGTTTAATTACCTGGGATTGTTGCTGGGTTTGGGACTCTGCTTACCAAACTCCACATTAATTCATGGCACCTCCAGTTGCAGTGTTTATTCCCTACAGAAAGTTGCTTGCTGTCTCCAGACGTGGGTGACATTTAACTCCTGAGACGAAACTGGTTTCAGTTGCAGAGAGATGCTGTACCCATGCTTGTGCTTACAGGACATTCCTATCATCAGGGACTTTTGGTAACAACTGATTAAAGCGTAGTTAAATAGCTATCATTTGCTTATTAAATTGCCTGCCTTGAGACCGCTCCAGTATTTGGGATAGTGTAGTAGTAGTGTTATCGGTTCAGTCATGTCTGACTCTGTGACCCCATGGACTGTAGCCCGCCAGGCTCCTTTGTCCATGGGATTCTCCAGGCAAGAATAGTGGAGTGGGTACCCATTCCTTTCTTCAGGGAATATTCCTGACTCAGGGATCGAACTGAGGGCTTCTACGCTGCAGGCAGATTCTTTGCTGTCTGAGCCACCAGGGAAACCCATACTTGGGGAAGGGTAGGACTTTTCTCAACCTCAATGTTTTTGAAACTTTGGACCAGATAATATGTTGCTTTGGGAGACTGTCCTGAACATTGTAGGATCTTTAGCAGCATCCCTGTCCTTTCCCCACTAGTTACCAGTACACCCTTCTCCCAGCTGTGGCAACCAAAAGTGTCCCCAGATATTGCCACATGTCACCCAGGACACAAAATTGCCCTTGGCCAAGAACCACTGGTTGTAAGGATTACATATATGACTCAGGGTAAACTGTTTTAAACCCAGGCTCCCCCACCTGGGGGTTGTGACCTTGACTGAAACCCTAACTTTCCATCTATGTAGAAAGTGACCACCGCATAGCATTATTGTGATAGTCAAATAAATTAACATGAAAATGCTTACAATTATGCCTGGTGCATACTAAACACTCAATAATTATAAACTTTAATTCACACTATTAATATCTACCAGATGGTCTACATTTTACAGATATATTTATACAAAGATAAGACTAACCATTAAAAGAAAACAACAGAGCAAGACAGTCACCAGCCCAGTTTCTAACTTCTTAATGGTCTAGTCTGGTAAAGGGAATGTTCCAGCAGAAGTCATAGATACAGGTGCAAATTCTGTTTCTCTTGCCTTGATTGGACCATGGACAAAATTTGCTTTGTCTCTTAGTATTCTTCTTTAAAGAAGCATATCATCAGTTCCATAAGGCTGAATTATAAGGATCAAACCCATCAAGTACATGGCAGCAAAAAAAAAAAAAAAAAAAAAATTCACACTGAGGAATCCAGATCTGAAAGAGACACGTGCACCCCAGTGTTCATCGCAGCACTGTTTATAATAGCCAGGACATGGAAGCAACCTAGATGCCCATCAGCAGACGAATGGATAAGGAAGCTGTGGTACATATACACCATGGAATATTACTCAGCCGTTAAAAAGAATTCATTTGAATCAGTTCTAATGAGATGGATGAAACTGGAACCCATTATACAGAGTGAAGTAAGCCAGAAAGATAAAGATCATTACAGTATACTAACACATATATACGGAATTTAGAAAGATGGTAACGATGGCCCTATATGCAGGGCAGAAGAAGAGACGCAGAAGTACAGAACAGACTTTTGAACTCTGTGGGAGAAGGTGAGGGTGGGATGTTTCAAAAGAACCGCATGTATATTATCTGTGGTGAAACAGACCACCAGCCCAGGTGGGATGCATGAGTCAAGTGCTCGGGCCTGGTGGACTGGGAAGACTCAGAGGAATTGGGTGGAGAGGGAGGTGGGATGGGGGACCGGGATGGGGAATACGTGTAACTCTATGGCTGATTCATATCAATGTATGACAAAACCCACTGAAAAATAAAAAATAAAAAAAAAAAATAATTTAAAAAAAAAAATCTGCTGCCTGCCTCTGCCTGCTTTCCCACCTGGACATCTGTTTTTCCTTTCTTCCTTTTTTCTTTCTTTTTTCCTACCCTCTCCATGTCTGCATGTCAAAAGCTTTATTTTGATTGGTTCTTATTCCAAAAGAACTATGATTCTCAACCACCTGGAAACTTGTTAAGACATAGGCAACTTGGTCTACTTCCAGAGTTTGTGATTCAGTAAGTCTGGGGATGGAATCCAACTGACTCAGTGGACATGAGTTTGACGAAACTCCGGGAGACAGTGAAGGACAGGGAAGCCTGGCATGCTGTAGTCTGTGGGGTCTCAAAGAGTCAGACATGACTGAGCGACTGAACAACAGCAACAACAACTGAATTCCCAGGTGGTGGTGACACTCCAGCTGCTGATTAGGGACCACTCTGAGAATTAATGTTGTAGCATTTATTGCTATGCTCTAGAATGTGCATGCATGCTCAGTTGCTCAGTTGTGTTCTACTTCTTGCAACTCCATGGACTGCAGCCCACCAGTCTCCTCTGTCCCTGGGATTTTCCAGGCAAGAATACTGTAGTGGGTTGCCATTCCCTTCTCCAGGGGATCTTCCTGACCCAGGGATCAAACCCGTGTCTCTTGCATTGACAGAGAGATTCTTTACTGCTGAGTCACCTGGGAAACTCAATGCTCTAAAACTGGGGTCTCCAAACTCTGGTTCCTAATGCCTGATAATCTGAGGCAGAACTGATGTAATAATAATAGAAATAATTTGCACAATAAATGTAATGCACTTGAATCATCCCCAAACCATCCCCCAATCCTCATCTGTGGAAAAATTGTCTTCCACAAAACCAGTTCCTGATGCCAAAAAGGTTGGGGACTGCTGTTCCAGAACAGTGATTCTTCATCTTAAATGTACATAAAAATCTCCTATAGGGCTTTTTTTGTTTTTATTTTTTTTAATTGGAGTATAATTGCTTCACAATATTGTGTTAGTTTCTGCCATACATCAAGATGAATCAGCCACAAATATACATATGTTCTTTCCCTTCTGAACTTTCTTCCCGTATTCCTCCCATCCCACCTCTCTAGGTTTTCACAGAGCACTGGGTTGAGCCCCTGTGTCACACAGAAAATTCCTACCTGCTCTCTATTTCACATACAGTAAAGTATATGTTTCCATGCTATTCTCTCAATTTGTCCCACCCTCTCATCTCCCCACTGTGTCCATAAGTCTGTTGTCTATGTCTGCTAGGCCTCACCTCCCAAGTTTCAGATTTAGTAGGCCAGTACATTAAGAACCACTGCTCCAGAAAGATTTTCAGCTTAAACTGAACGTTAAATTTACTTGGGGAATTTTGAAAATTAGTCCTAAGGCCAAAATGCCAACCCAGACCAATTAAATCAAAATCTTGCTGTACTTTGTTAAGTTTCTCAAGTGATTCCAATATACAGCCAAGGTTGAGATGTCATTCAAAAGCAAGTACAGAGATTTAAGAAATCTGGGAAGGCAAGAAGGGAGTTTAAGGATTTTGTACTCAATATATTTAATTTTAAACAGAAAAGGCAGTTCAGGGCTTTGGGTATTTGATGTGATGAGCATATATTTGAATCTGTCTACCTAAGAATGAAATGAAGTGAAGTGAAGTCACTCAGTCGTGTCCGACTCTTGGCGACCCGGTGGACTGTAGCCTACCAAGCTCCTCCGTCCATAGGATTCTCCAGGCAAGAATCACTGGAGTGGAGTGATTTCCTTCTCCAGGGGATCTTCCCAACCCAGGGATCCAACCTGGGTTTTCTGCATTGGAGGCAGACTCTTCAACCTCTGAGCCACCAGGGAAGCCCCTACCTAAGAATAGTGATATATTAAAAAGACTAACAGGGCTTAGGGACTAGGCAGAACTTTGAAAAGTAGTGTTATGGTAAGAAACTTGGAAAATTTACAACCATCTATCTGAGGCTAATATCAGAAATAGACTTTAAAGAGATCAGGTAAATACATGTTCAGGACATTTTAAAAGAAAATTAAAATGTTAGCCAAGACATTCTTAGGTTTTTAAAAATTAATTTTTACTGGAGAATAGCTTTCTGGTTCAATATGTTGTAGTAGAAAGATGTGTGATCATCTCCTGTGAGAGCACCAAGATCACAACTAGCTGTTGAACAAACATTGACAGGAGGACACTGAACCTATCAAAAAAAAAGATACTCTGCGTCCAAAGACAAAGAAGAAGCTTCAGGAAAGTGGAAGGAGGGGCACAATCATGATAAAATCAAATCTCAGACTGCCAGGTGAGTGACCCACAAACTGGAGAACAATAATACCAAAGAAGTTCTCTCACTGTTGTGAAGGTTCTGAATCCCACATCAGGCTTCCCAGTCTGGGGATCTGACAGAGGGGCTGGGAGCCCCCAGGGAATCTGACCTTGAAGGCCAGCAGGTTTTGATTGTAGGACTTTCACAGGACTAGGAGAAACAGAGACTCCAGTTTGGGAGGGCACAAATACAATCTTGTGTGTACCAAGACCCAGAGGAAAGGAGCAGTGATCCCACAGGAGACTGAACCAAAACTACCTGCTAGTGTTGGAGAATCTCGTGTGGAGGTGTTTGTTGGCAGGGGTTCACCACAGGGACTGGGACTGTGGCTTGGAGGTCATCATTAACCTGACCGTAGAGCCTGGTAGACCTTAGGACTGCGTCATCTCAGTCAAACAACTAACAGAGAGGGACTAAAGCTTTACTTGGCAAGGCCCTACCCACCGGAGCAAGACCCAGTCTTTCTTACTGCCAGTCCCTTCCATCAGGGAGCTTACACTAGTCTCTTAGGCTCCTCCATCAGAGGGCGGGCAAAAGAAACAAAAAGATTCATAATCCCACAGGCAGAACAAAGAACACATTACAGAAAGTTAAACAGTCTGAAAAAGCAGAAAGTTATATCCCTGAGGAAGGGATAAGATAAAACCCCAGGAAAGCAACTAAATGAAGTGGAAATAGGCAACCTACCAGATAAAGAATTCAGAATAATAATAGTGAAGATGAGCCAGGATCTCAGGAAAACAATGAAGAAGATGAAAGAAATGTTTACCAAAGACCTGTAGGAACTAAAGAACAGACAAACATAGATGGATAATACACTAGAAGGAATCAAGAGCAGAATAACTGAGGCAGAAGAACAGATAAATGACCTGGAGGACAGAATGATGGAAATCACTGCCACAGAACAGAATATAGAAAAAAGAATGAAAAGCAATGAAGACAGCCTAAGAGACCTCTTTGACAGCATCAAATGCACCAACATTTGCATTATAAGCATCCTAGAAGGAGAGGAGAGAGAGAAAGGACCTGAGAAAATGTTTGAAGAGATAATAGCTGAAAACTTCCCTAACATGGGAAAGGAAATAGTCAACCAAGTTCAGGAAGCACAGAGAATCCCAAGCAGGATAAACGCAGGAGGAATACATTGAGACACAATATAATCAAACTGACAAAATTAAAGACAAAGATAAAATATTAAAAGCAAGAAGGGAAAAACAGCAAATAACATACAAGGAAACTCTCATCAGGTTATCAGCTGATTTCTCAACAGAAACTCTACAAGCCAGAAGGGCTTTAGATACATTTAAAAGGATAAAAGGTAGAACCTACAACGAAGAATACTCTACCCAGCAAGACTCATTCAGATTTTATGGAGACAGCAAAAGCTTTCCAGACAAGCAAAAGTTAGGAGAATTTAGCACCACGAAACCAGCTTTACAACAAATGCTAAAGGAACTTCTCTAGACAGGAAACATAAGAGAAGGAAAAGACCTATGGAAAATAAACCCAAAGCAATTCAGAAAATGGTAATAGGAGCATGTGTGTGTGTGTATGTGTGTGTGTGTGTGTGTGTATGTGTGTGTGTGTGTGTGTGTGTGTGTGAAATTCGCTCATTCGTGTCCAACTCTTTGCAACTCCATAGACTATACTGTCCATGGAGTTCTCTAGGCCAGAATACTGGAGTGGGTAGTCTTTCACTTCTCCAGGGGATTTTCCCAACCCAGGGATCAAACCCAGGTCCTCCCGCATTGCAGGAGGATTCTTTACCAGCTGATCCACAAGGGAAGCCCAAGAATACTGGAGTGGGTAGCCTATCCATTCTCCAGTAGATCTTCCCAACCCAGGAATTGGACCAGGGTCTCCTGCATTGCAGGTGGATTCTTTACCAACAGAGCTATCAGGGAAGCCCAATCGGATCATACATATTGATAATTACCTCAAATGTAAATGCACCAACCAAAAAATATAGACTAACTGGGTGGATAAAAACATGTGCATGTATGCACTTCCACTTACCATATCACTTTGCTTGATTGCCCAGATTGTATACAGTTATTTTATATTGTTAGGTTAATCACGTTTCCATTATGGTTTGCAATTGCAATTATTTTTTACTTTTTGTCTGGCTATTGATTGTAGAAACTGATAAAAACCTTTTACTACTGTGATTATGTAACTATTACTCACCCAATAGCCTTGTATCATGATTGGTCAACCAAAAAATAATAGAATTCTATGTCAACAGAACTTCCATTTAATAGGAAAATCTGTAATCACCTTTTAAAATTCAGATGCACATCAGAATTATCTTGAAATTTTTTGAAAAATAAAAATGCCCAGATACTACTTTTTTTCTCCAAAGCTCCAGACATGTTTCTATTGAGCAACCATGTTTAAAAATAACTGGACTATATGATGATCTTTTACTTTTATCTAGTTTGTTTCACTTTTTCTATTTCATATTCAGTGCTCCCAGCTTTTGCATATGTATATATGTGTGCATACATACTGTATATATATATAGAGTATGTATAATATGCATATCCTGGAAAACATATGAATTTTTGCAAATTAAAAAATTTATGACATTTGACTCCACTTGTTTGACTTAGTATGCATAGAATGCTAGATTTCCAGTTAAAAAAAATAGATATGCAACAAGCAACAAAGATTTACTATATAGCATAGGGAAATAAAGTCAATATTTTGTAATAACCTACAATGGAAAATAATCTATGTGTATATATATGTGTATATGTATAATATATATATGTGTATATGTATAATATATATGTGTATATGTATAATATATATATGTGTATATGTATTATATATATGTATATATATAATATATATATGTGTATATGTATAATATATATGTGTATATGTATAATATATATATGTATATGTATAATATATATATGTGTGTATGTATAATATATATATGTATATGTATAATATATATGTGTGTATGTATAATATATATGTGTATATGTATAATATATATGTGTATATCTATAATATATATGTGTATATCTATAATATATATGTGTATATCTATTATATATGTGTATATCTATAATATATATGTGTATATATATTATATATATGTGTATGTGTATAATATATATGTGTATATTTTTAACTGAATCACCTTGCTGTGTACCTGAAACATTGTAAGTCAATATACTTCAACAAAATATATATATTATGAAAAAAAAGACTTTTATTGGAGTATAGTTGTTTTTGCAGGAGACCACAGTTCAATTTCTGGGTTGAGAAGATCCTCTGGAGAAGGGATAGGCTACCCACTGCAGTATTCTTCCTTTGAGAATCCCCATGGACAGAGGGGCCTGGCAGGCTACAGTCTATGAGGTCATAAAGAGTCAGACATGACTGAGTGGCGAAGCACTGCACAGGATGTTTGCTTTGCAGTTTGAGTTGGTTTCTATTATACAGAAAAGTGAATCAGCTACACATACACATATATGCCCTCTATTTTGGATTTCCTCCCCATTTTAGATCACCACAGAGCCTTGAGTAGAGCTCCCTGAGCTACACAGAAATAGAGACAAAGACAGAAAACAGACATCTGAACACCAAACGGAGGAAGTAGTGGTTGGGATGAATTTGGAGATTGGGATATACATATATGTAGTACTAATACTATGTATAAAATAGATAACTAATGGCATCCTTAGATTTTGACAGTTAGATAATCTTGTTTTTCTCCATCCTGTCCTCTGATTCCTGTTGAAACACCGTTACTGACCCAAATTTGAGTTGGCTCACCTACCTGCAGCAAGCCCAACCTACTGACGCTTGGCTGTGGTGATGGAAAGTGTAGCATTTATTGCAACGCCAAGCAAGAAGTCATGGTGGCTAATGCTTGAGAGGCCAGAAGTCTGATGGATTTCAGGGAAGGGTTTTGAAAGAGAAGATGATGGAGGCAGTTGTAGAGTACATGGATAGCTTGTGCATAATTCTCTGACTGGTTGATGGCGAGGTAAAAGGGTGGTGTCAAACGGGTTAAAATCATCAATCCTCAGGCCCTAGCTGATCTGGGGACTACGTATTCATAGTCATTATGCAGTTAGCTACTCCCATCTGGTGGGGGTTTTAATATCTGTAAAATAACTCAGGAATATGTGCCAGTTACATATGCATCAGTTATGCACATATTGTATGTATGCATCAGAATATGTATCTGATATATATGTACACATGTATGTTTGTATGCATGTTTATATATGATCAGAAAATGCATCACTTATGCATATATATATATCAGAATATGTATCTGTTATTTATGTTCTTCAGGGAGGAACTAAAGATTCTGTGACTGCCCTATGGCTGATGTATTATTTAAATTATTTCTAGTTCTCCTGGCCTGGCTACTTTTTTTGGTATTACATGTTCACATTCTTTTAGTCATTAATTCTTGAGGCAGCCTTTTGTGACTCAGGAGATGCCCGTGAGACTAAACCTTTTCTACAAACAAGGGATGGGCAGAAGATATTGGGGGTGGGGATTTTGTCCTGGGTAGACCCCATAGAGTCCTACTCAGTTACAATCTCTTCTTTGCTTTGATACTCCTCAATCTTGAGTGGAAACAGGTGCTGGACACAAAGGGAAATAAAGTTTTGGATAGAAAGGTTAATCATAATTGGTTTTAGGGGACTCAGTTTCAACACCAAGAACATTTTGACTCTGAATTACAATCCTGACTCTTTAATGATTGAGCCCATTGTCCTCAAATAGAAAAGTTCTATCTTTCAATTTTCTGAAAGATTTTTGGAATCTTTTAGATTTCTGGAAACCTTTTCTTATTCCTCTCTCTTCCAGCAATACTTGAACTAGTTGGCCAGATATAGAACCCAGGGATATGCTGAGTGCCCCTAAATTATACAGCAGTGGATTCTAGGAGCTTGGGTGAGAGGAGGACCAAGAAAGCAGTGTAATATTGGGATGAATGATGGCTAGATCTAGATAACGTTATCTGAACATGCCACTTAAGCTTTGATATAGGAGATGAGTTAAAGCTTTAAGGAAGCTAGGGGCTACTTGGTGCAGAGAGAGAAAGTGGTGATTTGGACCTGTGTCTCACTCTCATGGACCTATTAGAGAGTGGCCTTGGTCATCTGAAACTGTATGAGTGACATCCACTCCCAAGAATTTACCTGCATCCAAGACAACACCACTTCAGTGAGAACAATAGAAGGTTTTCCCCTCACCTGTAATTATAATACTTTAATTAGTCTAAAAACCTTTTAAAAACTGATAGACTACCTTGTCAGTTTTCATGTAGTGCCATCTCTTAAAGAATGTGGGAAAACTCTAAAACCATGAGGCTATCTATGTTGCACATTCAGTGTCATATTCGGAATCCTTTCCTCTATCCCTGCCATGTCTCAGAATGGACCTCCAGATGCTTCATGTCTCTCTTAAGCCATTTTGGTTCCCGCGATATTGGGTAATTCTCCACAACTGGTTTTCCCCTCCTTTCTTGGGTGTTATTTCTGTTACACATCTGTTTAATCATCAACGACCTCGCTTGACTTGTCACATTTTCAGAGCAGTTCTTCTGCAGTTTGGCTGTCTGTTGGCAGAGCTTGTATTCTATTCCCTTCTCCCCTGTTCCTGGCAGTACTCTGATAAATCTATGTGCCTGGTAGTTAAGGTGAGAAAGCTTAATTCTGTGTGCCTAATTAAGGTCATTTCTTACTAATGCTGTATACGACCTTTAAATTATTGCAGCTGGAATGTGCTGAGGAATCAAAGAATAAACATAACAACGAGAATTTTTCTAATGCTCTTTTCCCCTGGATTGCATCCAAGTAAATTTGGTAGTGCTCAGCAGTGATAGATTTTGAAAGCAGGATGATTTTTCTATTTGAAAGTAGGAATGCAAGAGTCAACCTAGCTTCTAATCCCCGTTTCCCATGGTGATGAAAACAAAGACAAAAGAATGCACAAATCAAACATTTTTAGATCATCTTCTTAACAAGTATAAAGTAACTTCAAGTCCTGCCTTAATTTAAAGATTTTCACAAATGTCTTCCCAAGGGACCAATTTTGAATTCCATGATTACTGAAGTAAAAATGAGGTAGATATTATGAAAAAGTAAAATAGTAATTGCAATATGTGGTAATAAAGCAGTTGGTCATGCAATGGTTTTCAAACAGAGGTGCCTCAGAGTGGGGTTTCCCTTGTGGCTCAGCTGGTAAAGAATCCGCTTGCAATGTGGGAGACCTGAGTTTGATCCCTGGGTTGGGATGATCCCCTGGAAAAGGGAAAGTCTACCCACTCAAGTATGAGCTTCCCTTGTGGCTCAGACAGTAAAGAGTCTGCCTGCAATGCAGGAGACCTCGATTCAATCCCTGAGTCAGGAAGATCCCCTGGAGAAGGAAATGGCAACCCATTCCATTACTCTTGCCTGGAAAATCTCATGGGTGGAGGAGCCTGGCAGTCTACAATCCATGGGGTCACAAAAGATTCAGACATGTCTGACTGGCTTTTCTTTCTGCCTGGAAAATGTTAAGATAGATGTGGCCTGACTAACATCAACTCCCCAAAAGATAAATGTGTACAATTAATCTGTGTACACATTAGGTATACAATGAGTGCTGTCATTACCAGTTAAAGATATGAGTTGCCTAACTCCCCTTGACCAGGTAAAGATTTCTTCATGCTCTATAGAACCACCAGCTACGTTGGAATTAAAAATGAAATGTTAATTTCTTGATATTCCATTCTAGAATTAACCCAAGAGCTCATATTTCAAAAAAATTTAAAGTAGCTTACATTTAAACATATTAATTCAATCTTTCTGTTTTTATATGTACAAAAATTATGCTCCAAGGAGGAGAAATGACTTTCCCAGGATCACAAAAATAGAGGTGAATTTCTCTAATTTCTTATCCAAGATTCTTTCCTTCACAGCATAACCAATTCATTTAACTTATTGCCACATATTGCAATGACTATTTTACCTTTTCATGTTGTCTACCTCATTTTTACTTCAATAATCATGGAATTAAAAATTGATCCTTTGGGAAGGCATTCCTAAAAATCTTCACTTTAAGTTAAGGCAAGATTTGAAGTTACTTTATACTTGTTAAGAAGATGATCTAAGATGATTTTTAGAAGCTGACAAGTTCTTCTTTATAATGTACTTTTACAGAGAGGCCCTATATATGAAACATAAAATAGAAGAGCTGCTTTAGATGAAGCCAAATTGGGGAAGGGATTATAATCTTATCTGGTTCATTCCTCCCTTTTCTCTTTACTGCCTACAGTGGCAATCCTGGGGTTCCAGTGGATCACATTGTGAATGACTGTCCTGGGACATGATATTGATTGTTGGGGTCCAAAGGGCCTCTGGGTCTTCCTTCCTATCCTATTTCTTATATAAGTAACATTGTCAAGACTAAATATACTAGACTTTGCACCCTGATACCCTTCAAGGCAAAATACTAAAAATGTCTTCTGCTTTTAATTGGTATTAAGTACTATTAAAACAGAATAACATTTACTAGCAGCTTAATGGCCTATTAGGTGAACATTTTATTACTTAAATTATTGTGAATAATTATGTACTATATTACTTTAAGTCTATGATCTTTTATAACATCGCCACACTTGTCCATACAATTGTCTATAGAAAAAACAAAATTCTAATTAAATATTATGTGAGCTAAAAACATGGTTAAATCTCTGTTGTGTAATTACAGCATGATGGTCATGTGTAACATTACTTAGAGTTTTTTGGAAATATTTAATTTTTTAAATTAACTAAGAGAGTAATTATATCACAAGTACTCTGTCAAGTTAACCTAAAAGATGTCCACTCTTCAATATTTTCCTTCTTATTCCCAGTACACTACCAGAATAATACTCTTTGGTTGTATAGGAAACTCAAGTTTTTATTACACTTTGAAAATGTATCATTTAATGTAATACCAACTGCAGGCAAAACATGCATTATTATTTATTTCTTTTTAACAAATTGGAAAATAAATGGATGTTTAGAGACATTAAAAAAGATTTGTTGTGGGTGTCTATGCTAAGTCACTTCAGTTATGTATGATGCTTTGTGACTCTGTGGACTATAGCCCACCAGGCTCCGTGATCCATGGGATTCTCCAGGCAAGAATACTAGAATGGGTTGCCATGCCCTCCACTAGGGCATCTTCCTAACCCAAGGATTGAACCTGTATCTCCTGTAGCTCCTGCATTGCAGACTGATCCTTTACCACTGAGCCACCAGGGAAGCCCCGAAAACTTGCTAAGGTCACATAAATAATAAATGAAAAAAATAAAAGTGAAAACTTTAAATATTTTACATTTAAAAATTTTGGTCTCCATTTCTAGTCTTTGTGTTCCTCCTGTTGTTTCAGAAACACCAGTCAGGTTGGGTATTGAAAGAACTGATCTCTGTTGAAGGAAGGGAGTAACTGTGTTAGGCACCACCTTCCAAAGGAACTTCTCTCCACTTGCTCCCTTCCTGCACCTCTCAGAGGGACCTGTCTCTCTGAATAATGGACCAGGGCCAGCCCATCCAGTTGCCTTTGGAAACAGCTTCTGGTCAAGAACATGCTCTTTGAAAGCATGAAGGTGAGTACCAGGCCATTCCTCAGCTGCCTGGAAGTCTAAAGGAGGTGTGTTTCAAATTATGCGTAGTCTGAGCAGGAGGTGGGGGTGAGGGAAAAACAAAGACAAGTCTCTTTAGGTCTAAGTTTCAAGACGTGCTTGCGTGTGTGCCTAGTCACTCAGCAATGTCCAACTCTGTGACCCCATGGACTGTAGCTCACCAGGCTCCTCTGTCCATGGGATTTCCCAGGCAAGAATACTGGAATGGGTTGCCATTGCCTCTTCCAGGGGACCTTCCCAACCCAGGGACTGAACCTGCGTCTCCTGCATTGGAGGCAGATTGTTTATCACTGAGCTAAAAGGCACAAGTGTTCAAAAACATCACTTGAGCCTGCAAACCTTCGTCCCCTGGCATAATTCTGAATCTTGAAAAATGATAGAACATTTCTACAGGTGCTAAGAGCTATTTGTCTTCCTGTATGTTGATTCATCATCGCAGTGAAAGCTCACATAAACAGGTGTTTATTGGGTGACTGCAGTCTGCTCAGAAGAGTGTTAAAAAAGGGAACAGAAAAAAATGTAACAGTAACAAGTTTTATGACTAGGGAATCCATGTAGGCTATCAACACTCTATCTTAAGCAGCTCTTCTCCAAGAGAGCACAAGGAAAAGAATGACTGCTTCCACCGACCCCAGATTAATCAAGTTGCAAATCCTGCCCTCCCCCATTAACACACAAATGTAAGCAGAATGGAGGTTTGAGGTGTGGAAATGGGACAAGGGAAGAATAATTTAATAATTGACCAGAATATGAGTTTCAGATCACCATTTCCAAAACATGATTTTAGTACAAAATATGACTCCTTCTCTCAAAGTGATCAAAATTCTTTTGGGGACATTGATTATGCACACACACACACACACACAATCCTTGCAATAGAGAGTACAACCAGAATAACTAGTGCTTCAGACTGCTTACTACAGAAATTTAGTGATGTGGGAGACAGTGAAAGTAAGCAAAGATTTAGGGGATTTAGGGGAAAACCTTGAGCTCAGCTGGTGAAAATCCTCCTGCAATACACGAGATCCCAGTTTGATTCCTGGTTGGGAAGATACCCTGGAGAAGGAATAGGCTACCCACTCCAGTATTCTTGGGGTTCCCTGGTGGCTCAGCTGGTAAAGAATCCACCTGCAATGCGGGGAGACCTGGATTCGTTCCCTGGGTTGGGAAGATCCTGTGGAGGAGGACATGGCAACCCACTCCAGTATTCTTGCCTGGAGAATCCACATGGACAGAGGAGCCTGGTGGGCTACAGTTCATGGGGTTGCAAAGAGCTGAATACAACTGAGCAACTAAGGACAGCACAGCACAGCTGCTAAATGTGAATAAAAAATAAATTAAAAAATTAAAAAAATAAAAAATACTTTTTTAAAACGTTGTTTATTTAATTATTTTTGGCTGTGCTGGATCTCCCTTGTTGTGCATGGGGCTACTCTCTAGTTCCGGTATGCAGGCTTCTCATTGTGGTGGTTTGTCTTGTTGCAGAGTATGGGTTCTAGGGCATGTTGGCTCAGTGGTTGTGACTACCAAGCCCTAGAGTACAGGCTCAATGGTTGTGGCACATGGGCTCAGCTGCTCCACAGTATGTGGGGTCCTGCCCAGTCAGGATCAGACCCGT
This sequence comes from Muntiacus reevesi, assembly GCF_963930625.1. Taxonomy (NCBI): domain Eukaryota; kingdom Metazoa; phylum Chordata; class Mammalia; order Artiodactyla; family Cervidae; genus Muntiacus; species Muntiacus reevesi. The sequence goes on along the minus strand of NC_089251.1, from coordinate 52,949,268 downwards.
AGCCCCATCATTAGCAAGTGGACTCTCCACAACTGAGCCATCAGAGAAGCCCTGAACATGTTCTTAATCTAAGCTTCAGTGTTTTTATCAGTCCTCTGATATGAGACCAGTTCTTATTGAGATATTATTATTTCTGAAAATTTGCCAACATTGGGATCTAAGGTAAACAAGACTTATTGTTTTTTCTCATCTCACCATTGCCATCATTTATAGCAGAATCATTTCCTTGTTTGTTATGTGATTATCTACTAAGGTAACTATACCACATACTGATTTTGGAAAAAAGGATTGCATCATACATCAAACTTTCACTGGTTATCCATTTTACATATAGTAATATGTATGTTTCAGTGATGCAGGGCACACAAAGCCAGTGCTCTGTGATAACCTGGAGGGATGCGGGAGGGAGGGAGGTGGGGGGTTCAGGATGCAGGGGACACATGTACACCTATGGTCGATTCATATTGATGTATGGCAAAACAACCACAATCTCCTAAAGTAATTATTCTTCAATTAAAATAAATTAATTAATTAAAGAATAAAGGATTGCAATAACCCAGGAGAGAATACAGACTGCTAAGAAATTATGAGGAGAAGGCAGATTTGCTTACATTGCATTTAAGGACATTTTCAATAAAGTTAGACAATTCGTTGGTTCATTTATTCCATTGAAGAGAAAAATACACTCATCTATTATTCTTCCTCCTCCCACTCTTAATCTCTTACACATATTTGTTATGTTTAGTCACCAAGTCCTGTCTGACTCTTTGGGACCCCATGGATTGTAGCCCGCCAGGCTCCTCTGTCCACGGGATTTCTCAGGTAAGAATGCAGGAGTGGGTTGCCATTTCCTTCTCCAGGGGATCTTGCCCACCCAGGGATCCAAACCATGTCTCCTGCATTGGCAGATGGGTTATGTACCACTGAGCCACCAGGGAAGTCCCCTCTATACATATGGTGTCGTCATCGCTCAGTCGTGTCCAACTCTTTGTAACCCCATGGACTGTAGCCTACCAGGATCCTCAGTCCATGGGATTTTCCAGGCAAGAGTACTGGAGTGAGTTGCCATTTCCTTCTCCAGGGGATCTTCCCGACCCAGGGATCGAACCCGGGTCTCCTGCATTGCAGGCAGACGCTTTACCCTCTAAGCCACCAGGGAAGCCCCTCTATACATATATCCAAACCTTAATGAGAAGAAAGAAAATAATCAAATGATCGTTGACAGGTTTATCAATTTAAGACAGCTTAGGTTCTACAGTTTTTTTTTTTTTTTTTTTAAAGTGACTTTTTTTATACAGAAAATATTCATTCTATCAGGCTTTGGGAAAATGGGTAATGCCAGAGTCTCATTAGAATCATCACAGCTGGTTTTGTTGTTTGATTTCACTTTGTTTCTTCAAAGTAGACTGTCCTGATCTGATTCACCTTGATGATCAAAATGTTTTCTCCCAGTCTTTTCCTTGTCTGTTTACTTCATTTGTACAGCTTCCGTTTTGGGAAAACAAGAGTTGTTGGGTTAAGATAATTCAAGAACAATTGCTGTTTACATCAAGAAAAGAATATTTTCTTCCATCTCCATTCTTAACTACCTGGAAATTTGCTAAGTCTTATTGGCACTATTGCAACTATTCTTTATAAAATGTATCGGAAATTCTCAAGATGCAGAATACATGGCTGTAGCTGTGAGGTAGACACAACAGAGAGTCAGAGGTTCCCTGAAGGTCTTGATGCATCAGCTGGGCAGGGACAGTGGACCCAAACATTCATGCGTCAAATCCAGGCTTGTGAATGTACATCCACCCCTACTATGGGCCACACCCAGGGGCTGGTGCTGGGTCATGTTGAGTCTGCTAAGGCTTAACTTGTGATCCACCAGGCCTGCTGTTGTTTTGTTGTGTTGAAGTGTTCAACATCCTCATTCTATAACCCAGCACTGGGAGTAGAGAAACAGAATGGAAATTTAAGAGATAGAGCAAATCACAAGAATTAAAGTAACCAATTTGGAAGCAAAAGTGGGCAAGTAGATGGCAAGAGATAAACTGAGGAAGGTGGTAAAGATTCAACTACTTTTAAACAAATGATTAGTGAGTACCTACTTTGCAAAGAGTGGGACATGACTGAACAACTTCCCTCACTGCTATCAAGGCATAGCTTGTAGATCCTATAGACCTGATGCAGTCTAAAAGCTAAACAAATAGAAGCAAGAGTAAGAACAATAATAAGACATCTACAAGGTAGGACACAGTCTGATTTTGGGATGTTGAATTTTCTTTTTTTTTGATTTTTAAATTTTAATATTATTGGGGTATAATTGGTTTACAATGTTGTATTAGTTTCAGGTATATATACAGCAAAATGATTTAGTTACACATACAGAGTTTTCATTCTTTTTTAGATTCTTTTCTCACATAGACTATTACAATGTATTATGTAGAGTTCCCTGTGCTATACAGTAGGTCCTTGTTGGCTATCTATCTTATACATAGTAGTGTGTGTATGTTCTTCCCAAGCTCCTGATTTATTGCCCCCCACCCCCACCTTCCCCCCCACACACCATGTTTCTCCTTTGGTCACCATAGATTTGTTTTTGATATCTGTAAGTCCATTTCTGTTTCATAAACAATATACCTGTACCATTTCAAAAAATTATATTCCATGTATGAGTAATATCATATGATATCTGTCTTTGTCTGATTTACTTCATTTGGTTCAATAATCTCTAGATCCACCCATGCGGCTGCAAATGGCATTATTTCATTCTTTTTTATGGCTGAGCAATAGTCCATTGTATATATGTACAAAAAAGAATAGAAAGATGAACCAAAAAAAAAGAGAGAGCAATCAATCCAATAAATAAACCCATAAATTAAATTATACCATAAAGGTTAAACTAGCAAAAATACAATACCAAAAGCATGAGGGAGAATTAAATATAACAAAAAGTACTGTATAAATAGGAAAAATGAAATAATAAATTTATTAAAAAATAATGGCACTAATAAAACAGTAAAAATTTAAAGGAATAGTAAAAAGAAAAGAACAATAGAACAAAACTAAAAAGAAGAAGACTATCTATCTATCTATCTATATATGTAGAGATAGAAAGAGTTTAGTGGTTAGAAGAATATTTTCCTGTGATCTCAGCTGTCCCTGTCCTTGCCACACAGTGAGTTTCAGCCAGTCTGCTTAGACAAGTCCTCCAATATTTATAGCAAAGTCTCTCTACCTGCTGTGGGCTCTGTGGTGTCAGCTCAGACTCAGATCTGGCCTTACTCCAGCCTGTACTTGCTTCTGAAGTCCACAGCTGACCCTGAAGTACACAGCCTCAGGGCAGTTACAGGGATTTAATACACTGCTCTTCTGACTGCACAAGCGAATCCCCTTCCTCTTCTTTGGCCACCCTGCCCCTGATGCTCAGCTTTGGTTTTTGCCCTGTCTTTGCTTGTAGTCCATTCTCCAGCATTTGTTCCCTGCCCAGACAGGAGAGGGCCAAAGCAGCGGCCAGTTAGGATTCACTAGCTAGCTCAGGCCAGGGAGAGGATGGGGTAGGACAGACACCATTGGGATGTGCAGAGTGCCTGCAGTGGCGGAAGCTGAGGGAAGTTGCTACAGCCTGAGCCAGCCTGAGCACTCTCCCAGGGGAACTGGCCTTGCATCATGCGTGTGGGCCGTAAGCTACCCCTGCTCAGAGGCTGGTGGCTGCTGCAGTGTCTGTCACACTCACCTCTGGGGTCAGAGACTGAAGCCTTGTCTTGCTCCCCATCTCTGGCCCTCACTCAGGTTTTGGCGGCAGCCCGCGTGTCTGCCCCTGGGGTCAGAGACCTCAGCCCCGGCCAGCCTCCCCCCCACCCCAGCCTCCGGTGCTCACAAGGCTCTCATAGGAGCCACTCAATGTGCCCAGCTCTGGGGTCACAGAGAGTACCTGCAGCTCGTCCTCCTATGGCTCTCACAGAGGCGGCATCCCGGCATCTGTGAACGTGCAGAGTTAGAGGGTCTCCATAGCAGTGATCTCTTGCCTCCCTGGCAGTCCCAGGCTCTTCTCTGGAATCCCTCAGCTGTGTTACACTAGCCCCCTCAGAGTAACTTCACAGCGGTCAACCCCAGACCTCGCTTTGGGGTGTGACTTCCAAAGCCTGAGCCTCAACACCCAGCCTCCACTCACCACAGCAGGTACGCGGACAAGTGTCTCAGGCTGGGAAGTGCTGGTTGGCACTGATCTCTGAGTTGAATTCTTTCCACTTTGCCTTCCGTGTATCTGTTGCTGGGCTCCCCTCTGAAGTTCCCCACCCACTGTCCCCTCTTGTGAGGGGGTTTCCGAGTGTATGGAAACTTTTCCTCCTTCACAGCTCCCTTTCTAGAGGCGCCGGTAGGACACTGAATTTTGAGGGCCAGATGGAGATTCTGCTGTTAAATAGATGAAATACCAAAGTGGCAGAGGTTTTCAAATATGTGATTTCTTGTTGTATCTGTCAAAATAGCCCCCTTATACATCTTTACTTAATCTTCTGAAAAAGGTATTTCTCAACCTGTGATGCTTACCTTCTTTCAAAGGCGCAAGCAAACAACATTCTCATGAGGGTCCCATGGGTTTCACTTGATCATTCTGAGTATCTTTCATTTCTTTTACCTCCAGGCTATACTAAGATGGAAGCACTGATTTCACACAAAATGCCAAAAGCTGGCTATGAAAGATCTGCAGCAGTGTTTTGCTATGTGGAATCCTCTGTTACTCTGAAACTCAGTGCACACACGAGTTGTTAATACGAGAAGGTAGAATGTTAATAATGACCATATTCCTGGACAGTGTATTTGGAAGCTTCAGTAGCTCACCCAACTGAGCAGGGACAGGACCTTATTTATTATTCTCCTAGAGTCATACAGTGCCTCTGCTCATGGGGAACCTAAGCAAGCCCCCATTACTCCCCCAATTCTTCAACCGAGACCATTTTATTCCCATGATAATTCCTCGCCTTGAGACAACCAAGTTTGATATGTATCCTCATTATGATTTTATGAAGCAGTAAATGCCACCACCCTCATCTCCCGTGAGGCAGCATCCACTGACGGAAGAGGCTTAGAACAAAATTGATTTTTGAAACATCATAGGAAATAGATCACTGGTACATTCAGGTCACGATGCAGGTTCTGTCCCATCTGAAGTCTCAAAGCCTGAAGGCTTCTCTTCTTCACAGAACTATGGGAGAAGGAGTGGAATCATGCCAAAGGGCATTGTTTTAATTTTTAAGGATGTTTGGTTGAAAAGCTGTTCCTCTGCATGTGGCTTTGCTCAGGAACAACTAAAACTCTCTGAGGCTATGAATGAAAGCCCTGTCAAGAGAGAGGGAGTAGACATGAGGCTGAGGAGAGCTTCAGAGCTGGCCTTGCTCAAGCTTTAGGATGACCCACAGGATCAAGGGGTTGAAACAGGAGGAGGAGAACAGCACAGAAAACTAAACTTTTGGCAAAGTTACCAGCTTCTTCCTTTGGTGACTTTGTAAGATTTTGGCTGACCGAGGTTGTATATAATCACTCTCATTAGGACACTTGTTCATTAGAGCCATCTCCAGCCTACTGAGAAGTGTAATTAATGTAGTTTTTGCCTACCTGGGAATGAAGCCCAGCATTTCCTTTAAACATTGAAATATTGGAGGCTTTGGTAAGAAAAGGGAATTATGTTCTATTCTGTTTAATAGCAATGCTATCAACTGAAATTAAGTCACTATGAAGTTACTGGCTGGATAATTGAGGTTCATTGTTGCACACCAATAATTCTCTTTAGTGCTTCATCACTTGGAGTTTAGATTCAGAATACCTGGGTTCAAATCCCGGCATTTTTACTTCCTAGCTGTTTGACTCTGGGCAAGTTAGTTAACCTCTCTGTTGTGTTCCTCCATGTATAATCTGAAAGTAATAATAGAATTTAAGTTATAATGTTTTTAAAAGTCAAATTATTTAAGGTAAGTAAAGCATTTAACACAGTATCTTAACACAGACCAACTCAGATGCAGAGTAAGTAGTTTATAAATGTTGTTAGATTATGAATATTAATAATTAATTAATGTTCAGTTCAGTTCAGTCGCTCAGTTGTGTCCGACTCTTTGCGACCCCATGAATTGCGGCACGCCAGGCCTCTCTGTCCATCATGAACTCCCGGAGTCCACTCAAACTTCTGTCCATAGGCACATGTTATTTACCAGTCAGTTAAAAGAGAACTTTAGAAAGCATGTTAATTACATAGATACTAGATTGGAAATTTAGTAGCATTTACTAGTAGGAAATTGCCAAAGTTGTTCGTTACAGCACAGCCTAGGCAGCTGTGAATTGCTTCAGAACTGTGTAAATCTCAAGAAGCAAGATTGTTAGTTCTTGTTTCTACTTGCATAACTCTTTTTGCAAAAGGATGCTCTTTTTCATTTGCTAACTGTAAGTACCTAGAAGACAAGGCTACCATCTTACAGCTCCAATGCTCAGAGTTCATTGCATGTTTAAAGAATGTTTGGAAAGAACTGACATGATTTTATACTATAGGCTTTGGTCATTATTCTCTGGTGGCTCAAATGGTAAAGAATCTGCATGCAATGTGATAGACCCGTTTTCAGCTCCTGGGTCAGGAAGATCCCCTGGAGAAGGGAATGGCAACCCACTCCAATCTTCTTGCCTGGAGAGTTCCATGGACAGAGGAGACTGGGGGGTTCTATTGGATTGCAAAGAGTTGGACACAACCAAGTGACTAACACACTTGGTCATTATGTCTAGTCAATGATTGCATGAGCAATGCTTTAAAATTGGTATGGTGTATATATATATATATATATATATATATATATCTGTAAAAATGAAGACATTTACTTTAAGAAAGCGTCTCATAAATTTATTATTGCAGATGGTTGGCATTAACACTGGGATGAACCTGTAGTTTGTATCTGTCATCAGTTTGTTGGTCATCAGAATCCTAGACATCTCTCCCTTTTGGCTTCTCACTGTACTCTTTAGAGATTATCATTTCCAGATGACAGAACTTATCAGTTTAGAATTAGAAGCACATTAATTACTCCTTTTAAGTTTTTAAAGTGCTGGATGCAGCACTGTGAGCATTATGATGACTCCAAATGGCTTTTGAACAAATATATGATCAAACAGAGAGGACTGCAGGAGTTTTCTAGTTCATCATGTAGGCATTTAAAAATTGTGAAACCTCATCAACCCAGGCCACACCAGGCACTTTACTTGTCAGTTCTTTCTTAATTTCTCCTTTGATATTCTTGTCTAACTATGCATACTTCATTCACTGATGCATATAACATGTATAGAAAGATTTCCTCCATTTTCTGAATTGAAAATAGGACAGAATATATGCTATTTACTTGTCTTCTAACCTTTCATGGAAAAAAATGTAATCAATTAGTCTTTTAATTATAGGTCTGTTATTTGGAGGGCCAGAGATGTAGGCTGGGCCGGACATTAAAGACTGGGAATCGTATCTGATATGATGTTGCATTGCATGCTTCTTGTCCTTTTTGTTGGATTCTTTGTGTAACTCATGGTTTACTCAAGAGATTAGGAATTCTACGCTAAATTCCATTTGAATATCAAAATGGCTGGAACCTGAGCACTGCTTCCAGGGGCTTAGTCTCTCCCTAACTTGTTTTTTCTCCATCTCCTGAGACCATACTGTGAACAGACCATTCCACAAGGTGACATCCTCTACCTATCTGTATGAATTCTCACGGGCCAGAAGGTTTTGCTCTTGCCCTTCTGTAGTTGCGAATTTCACAGATCAGATAACAACAGTCATCCCAATCAACGTCTCCTAAACATTAGTCCACAAAAAAAAAGTTCTGAAAGATGCTAAAATTTGCCCTTTTATTATTATGTTTGGAAAATATTTTTTCTCCCTCTTGGAGAAACATATTATGTATTATTAGATTAAAAGATCCCAGATTTCTTTTTTAGAGGAAAAGTACACCTGTTTTATTTTGTTTAACTCATAACTCTCAGATTTATTTGAATCTAGAACATTTATAAAATTGCAACTCTTACATTAAGTCCTATGAAATATTGTTCCTTGGGGTATAGAAAATGCTGGTGCGGTCCTGGGTTATCAGAGAATCAGCTGCCTCTAAGGGATAACTCTTGGTTAACCATCCATGGATTCCTTTCCTCTCTATGACTTCCCATTATTAGTTCCCTGAAATTCTTCCTACCATCACCTGCTATATGCACGACACAGGGCATAATCCAATTCTTTTGGTTTATTAGGACTTTATATTTTCTTATTTCTAACTGCTCTTCTGCTCCAGGGTTTCCTTTGAAGGGAGAAGGCATTTTTCCTTTCAGAGTATTATTTCAGCTACTTTTATTTCTAGGGGCAATTTTATATCTGGTATAAGACACTTGTTCATCTTCTGAGTTTGGAGAATATTTTCAACATGACAACTAAAAGCATATCCTGAAAATTGGAACTTTCATCTTTTCATATCAGATCAAAAGTACAAAGCAAGCCCTTGAGCTATACCTCTATTTTATATATTACATGCTAGCAAGACAATTCTAGTAGTTGTTCATTGTTTCATTTCATAACTCTGAACAAATCCATTGCAGACATTCATTTGTCTTTCAACCACAACTTTCGTCTTGGTGCCTCCTAATACCAGTTGCATCTACTGTTATCCATTGTAAGCAATTATTTTGCCAAACTGTTGATTTTAAGAGGTGTATCACTGCCCTTCTCCAGCAAGTGATATTTTAGAGGAGCAAAGTCACCGCAGCTAGCTAATTCATCTGTGTTTTGGACAGTGTCTTAACTTATTGCTCTGTCCTTTCTCATTACTGACATTATTTATGCTGTCTCTCCAGGTATATCTCTCATTTCATCAATTTTTCTTCTGAGAGCTAGTAGTGGTCAAGATGTGAAAATTGACTGAATGAGGTTTTCTTCTATCTTACTTAATAAGAGTCACTATGACATGTGCTCCCATATTCCAGGATAGTGAATTGGAATTCATATTGATGACTTGGCCTTTTCAGACTTCCATTCCAGGTGCTGTACCTGACATTTAGTCCATAGTCAACATGTGATAATTGACTGAATGAATAGATGATTGCTGTACCTAGCTGAAACACACATGGTCCCAAATTTTAGAACCCTCACCTGTCTGTGCAACATCTCTTATTTCCCTTTCTCTTGTTTTCATCAGGCAAATACCACATCCCCTTCTGCATGAGGTGAGAGGGCAGTGGCTTACAGCAGATGCTGAGTATAGAGAGCTGAACACCTCAAATGAAGGAAAAGAAGAGGGATTTCCAGTGACATTTCAGGGTAGCCCTGTAAATGCAAAAGCTGATGAGCATCTGGTATAGCCTAGAGAAATGAAAGAAAACATTATAGTGAAATTCCATGGATGGAAAAGCAGACCCTTCTGGAATCCCAACTCTGAACTGAACTTTCCTCTTTCCTAGTTGGGCTAGGGAGAGTCATCACTATCAGTTACACCTGAGAGGAAGGCCTTAGGGAGAGAAAAACAAGGAAGAGAGGCAGGGAGACAGTGAGGAATTAGGAAAAACTCGGAGGGGGAAAATGAAAGCAAGCTGACCATTAGGTTCTCTTCTCTAAAGAGTGAAAGAGGAAAAAGAAAACAAAAACAGATGAAGGACCTAAGGAATACCAAGGATTGAGAATATAGTATTAAAAACGGGGAAAGAACATCAGTTTTTGACTACTCAGAGGCAGGAACTGATGCTGGTGGTATCCCATAGTGTTGTGTAACCTTTGGTAACTTACTAGACTTGTTTGAATCTGCTTCCTTATCAATAAAAGAGGATAACAACACTTACTGTTGGAATTTGAGGAATAATTGTCCATAACATAGTAATAGTAATAGCTAACATCCTTGAGTCCTTGTTTGTATAGTTGTAGTATTAGCCAACATTTGTTGGGTACTTATTCTGTGCAAGACCAAGCGCTGTAAAACATAGACACCTTCATTTAGTCCTTACAGCTACTCTAAGGAGGTAAGGAAAAGTCCCTATGATTAGCCTCATTAACAGATGAATAAGTAAAGTAAAGTTTGGGGAAGTTAAATAAGCTACTCAGATCACAAAGGTGTTAAGTAATACATCTGAAACTTAAATACAGGCAGCCTGACTCCAAAGCACATGTACTTAACCATTAGACCATATTGTATAGTAAAGATTCTGCCTGCAATGTGAGGAGCCCAGGGTCGATTTCTCGGTTGGGAAGATTCCCTGGAGAAGGGAATGGGTGCCCACTCTAGTATTCTTGTCTAGAGAACTTCATGGACAGAGGAGCCTGGCAGGCTATAGTCCATGAGGTTGCAGAGTCGGACAAGACTGAGTGACTAACACTTTCATTTTTTCATACAGTACTGCTTACTCCTTAAGGATCTACAAGGTTAAGTTAACAGCAAAGGAGTCCAGACATGTAAAAACACAGAGAAGAAGTAAGATCTAATCAGAGAAGAATGTTTGCAATATTCACAGACCATGCAGAGTGAGCCAACACTTTCACTGCAGTACTTCTAATGGTTTTGTTCTTTAGGTGCTAAGTCATGTCCAGTACTTTGTGACCCCATGGAGTGCAGCACACCAGGCTCCTCTAGGGAAAGAGGAGGTGGGGAAACATCCTGACAGAGGTAGGGAAACATAGCCTGAGAGATCATCAGAAAGAACAGCAATACTTCGGAACTCAAATTGAGCTATTAAAAAAAGTGCAGATTAGGTCAGGAAGCAACAGGTAGAACTGCACATGGAAAAACAGACTGGTTCCAAATAGGAAAAGGAGTATGTCAAGGCTATATATTGTCACCCTGCTTATTTAACTTATATGCAGAGTACACCATGAGAAATGCTGGGCTGGAAGATGCACAAGCTGGAATCAAGATTGCTGGGAGAAATATCAATAACCTCAGATATGCAGATGACACCACCCTTATGGCAGAAAGTGAAGAGGAACTAAAAAGCATCTTGATGAAAGTGAAAGAGGAGAGTGAAAAAGTTGGCTTAAAGCTTAACATTCAGAAAACTAAGATCATGGCATCTGGTCCCATCACCTCATGGGAAATAGATAGGGAGACAGTGGAAACAGTGCTAGACTTTATTTTTGGGGGCTCCAAAATCACTGTGGTTGGTGACTGCAGCCAGGAAATTAAAAGACGTTTACTCCTTGGAAGGAAAGTTATGACCAACCTAGATAGCATATTAAAAAGCAGAGACATTACTTTGCCAACAAAGGTCCATCTAGTCAAGGCTATGGTTTTTCCAGTGGTCATGTATAGATATGAGAGGTGGACTGTGAAGAAAGCTGAGCACCGAAAAACTGATGCTGTGGAACTGTGGTGTTGGAGAAGACTCCTGAGAGTCCCTTGGACTGCAAGCCGATCCAACCAGTCCATCCTAAAGAAGATCAGTACTGGGTGTTCACTGGAAGGACTGATGCTGAAGCTGAAACTCCAATACTTTGGCCACCTCATGCGAAGAGCTGACTCATTGGAAAAGACCCTGATGCTGGGAGGGATTGGGGGCAGGAGGAGAAGGGGACGACAGAGGATGAGATGGCTGGATGGCATCACCGACTCGATGGACATGAGTTTGAGTAAACTCTGGGAGTTGATGATGAACAGGGAGGCCTGGTGTGCTGCAATTCATGGGGTCGCAAAGAGTCGGACATGACTGAGTGACTGAACTGAACTGAACTGAAGGCATTTTCCTCTGTCATATGTCCTGGTTAGGACATTCATATGTCCAATTGTATGAATAGAGTATTCCTGATGTGAAGATGAACTTGAAGGAGAGAACCAGGGTTGCATGGAGTCTTAGACAATGTGGAGAATCATTCGTTACAAAGTGATTTTTGTTGCTACAGGTCTACAGAACTGCATTCCCAGAATTGTGGAATGACAGAAGTCCCTTTTAGGGATGTATAGCTGAGTAAAGAGGCTTCCAAAGAAACTAAAATAATTCCATCCTGTAACTTTTAAGAGTGATTATTTTCTTGGAAACCGAGGCAGTGTTGCCGACACTTCATAGAGCTCTTGAGGGGATGGAATGAGATAATGTATGTAAAGTGATTATTCTGGCATTTTCTTCTCAGCAGTTCTTCAGTAATCATCAACTGCCTGCCTCAGCATCTTCCCTTAAAGGGCAGGGAGATTCACTTTGAAGGAAATGAGATCAACTTTAGAAATTGCAACATTGAATTCAGGGCAAATGAATTCATTTGGGATGAAACGAAGAAATGTTTGCTGTAAGTCAGATTTCTGAGATCAAGACCTCATGATCAATCCAGAAATTGGATTTTATTTGGGAGATATATATCAGGCACAAAGAAGTCAATTTTAAGGAGAAATTTAAGAGGAAAACTTTGTGGTGATTTGCTAAATAAATCAAGACCTATCCTTCCAGGCTTAAATATTTTGGTTAATTATCAGAAGCAAAATGAACTCAAATAACTTACATATTCAGTTAATAATGGTTCTAATGTAAAATTAAGCTTTTCTGAGAAGTTTAAATCAGCTCCAATCATTTGAGTTGGTCACAGCTGGGGGAAACTTGCATAAATGCCCATGAGCTTTATAAAAATGGCTTGATATGTTTATATAGGTTCTGAGCGAATTAAACCAGTTCTGGCTTTCCGACATTTGTTCTCATTAGTTGAATTCAGGCTTATCCATAGCTATTTAAATTTTTCAAAATTACTTGAAACAAAAATATTGCTGAAACTGTAGGATAAACTTAGAACTTTTTGATCAGTGATAATTTCTTTTTAGATCAAACTGTTTCTGACTGGGTAAAACCAGTGATAGCTAGGTCTCATCCTGCTGAAACTGGATGAAATTCATTTAAAGGAATCTGCCTGCTTTATGTCAGAATTAAAGGCTGAAGACAGCCTAATGATCTGTTGAAATATGTGCTGTAATTAGATCCTCAGGTACAATAAAATAAAAAAAGTGAGAAAACAGTCAACTGGGCTTTCAGAAAGAGATGGGGAAGATAAAGAAGATGGATTCAAGGAGCAGTAAGAATGAACAGAAAATAAAACAGAGGCAAATGATCCAAAGAAAAATAGTTGAGAGAATCTAGCTTTTGCTAAGTAAATATGTATGCCTCATAGGAAACAAATGTGTCAGAGATGAAACAAGGAAATAAGGGAAAGAAAAGACACCAGTAACATTGATGAAGGATGTGAAAGTGAAAGTCACTCAGTTGTGTTTAATTCTTTGCAACCCCATGGACTATACAGTCCATGGAATCCTCCAGGCCAGAATACTGGAGTAGGTAGCTCTTCCCTTCTCCAGGGATCTTCCCAACCCAGAGATTGAACTCCCACTTTACAGCAGGCTTCTTTACCAGCTGAGCCACGAGGGATGCCAAAGAATACTGGAGTGGGTAGCCTATCCCTTCTCCAGTGGATCTTCTTGACCCAGGAATCAAACTGGGTCCCCTGCATTGCAGACAAGTTCTTAACCAGCTGAGCTACCAGGGAAGTTGATGAAGAGTACAGAGGGAGTCAGTAAAACCCCGACCGTCATATATTAAAAGTCTCTGGAGACTATTTATAAGACACAGAAATATGGTCAGAGTAGCTAAAAACCACAGCAAGAAAAGCAGAAGAAAAGAGAAGCTGAGAAAGGGAATTCATCACAAATATCCAGGATCTAAATTAATTTGGAAACATGGTTAAATCATAACTGGATATCAGGATTTATAACACAAGTGTACTTTGAAACTCAAAGCCTCCAACTAATAAAAATAAATGAAAAAAAAAAAGAAAGAAAATCAAAGGCTACTGATGTATCCTACAGGGTTTTCAGACATAAAGGATTGCATGCAATTATAGCATATGAAATAAAACTTAGAGGAAAATACATTTTATCTGTGTAAACTAGTGTTTCTCACTGTTGTTCAGGAGAATTACAGGCAGATAGAATTTGGTTTTAGTCTTCACGGGGTCCTATTGTCCTGCTTTGAGCTGAACCTACTGAAATGCTATCCGTGGACTGATATGCACATCTCTGAAGGAGAGGGGAAGGTGGGAATCCTGGCCTGGCATATCCCATGCCCTGTCAGCCAAACATGTATGGTGTGCACAATCAGGTCAAGTTTGTAAAGCTGCCAACCTCTCTCTCCTCAAGGTGAGATGTGTAATTTGGGTCTAGTCCTTTGGTTGCTGCCATCTTTGTTCCCTCCATTGTCCTGGAGGATGATATAGCACACAGGAGTCGTTATTGAATTCACCCAAGCCTTAAATGATAGACTTTACTGAACACTGAGATGTCTGTAATGAGGAGAGCTGTCTTTCAAAATAGGATGGCTTTGGAGGTAATTACAGCCTTGCAAGGAGCCACCTGTGCTCTTATATAAGCAGAATGTTATATCCATACCTGATGAGTCTGCTAACATGTCATCTTTATGAAGTTGCATGACAACAGAAGTTTATGTCCTGAGTGACCTGACTCTCAACCTAGGGGATTAAAAAAAAAAAATCAGTGATTCAGATCATGGGTCTCTTGATGAAAAGATTATTATTTATTTTGAGAATCATTATTCTAGTCTGTGTTTTCTTTTATATGTGCCTATCTATATTCTTGCTGTAGCATCTGTCTCCTGTGTAGCCAGAGAGCGGCTCAAGGAGCCACCTCCATGCTAATGAAACCCCTTGCTAACCTCTCATGGCACATTGTGTAAGAGGAGGGGGAAGCATGTAAAAGTATATGAGCTGCTCACAAGGCGTGAGGTGTCAGATGAGGTCATCGAGAGGAAGTGACTGCCTATTGACATGCAAGCTAGACCCGGAGAATGGGAGACTCCTTATCCCCTCCCCTCTCATTGGAATGCACATTTCACCCACGATTTCCATCATGGGATCCGCTTCAAGGATACAACCTTGAGAGAGTAAGGTGTGCTTGACAACATCTGGATGGTATAGGTGACTGAACCCCATTAAAACTTCTATACAGACTTTTAAGATTTTCATGGGTGGGACTGGTGCTGAAGCTCCAACACTTTGGCCACCGGATGCAAACAGCTGACTCCTTGGAAGAGACCTCGATGCTGGGAAAGATTGAAGGCAAAAGGAGAAGGGGGCAGCAGAGGATGAGATGATTAGATGATAATCACTGATTCAATGGACATGAATTTGAGCAAATTCTAGGAGATAGTGGAGGACAGGGAAGCCTGGTGTGATAGTCCATGGGGTTGCAAAGAGTCTGACATGACTTAACAATTGAACAACAACAATATCCAAGGCAAGTTTCTCGTGTAAGTTCACTCACTTATGAAACCACCACCTGCCAATCTGGAGTGGTCTGCTCTTTTTTTTGGTCTGCTCCCTCCTTTCCATCCCAATATGGGGCCAGTGTCAAATTTCACCCAGGAATCTCCTCAAATTGCAAGTCAACATAAGCACTCAAAAAATTGTATCTTTCACTGATATGTTGGGTAAGGCTATATTAGAATTGTGTCAGACACATACTAGGTGCTTCATGCATGCTTACTTAATTCTCCAATGTGTAAGTAAAATTATTCTGGCATATAGTTTGGCCTATACTAGGTGCTTCATGCAGGCTTCTTTTCTTTTCCTATGTGTGGGTGTGTTGTACTTGAGCAGTGTCAGTTATATTAGGTGCTAATGCATGCTTGCTTTCTCTTCCCTATGAGTAAGTAATGCTAGATTAGTGTCTGGCATGTATCGGGAGTCCAGTGCTAGGCTTGGCTTGGCTTAACCTGTGTGTAAAATGTTTCAAAAAATTCTTTATTCTATATAACAGAAAGGATGAATGGAAAACTGACACACACAAGCAGTTAACACATGCATGCTTTCTTTTAATTTTGGGTTATATTGTATTAAAATAATGATTGGCAATACCAACTGCTCCTTGCATGCCTGTTTTCTTCCCCTATGAATGAGTAAATTGTACCAGAATAGTGTCTGACAAATATTAGGTACTTTATAACACCTGTATTATTGCACTGATTTGTAGGGGATGTTACACTAGAAAAGTACATGGCATGTACTTGGCACTTAACATATATTCATTTCCTTTCCTGGTGAGAAAGTAAACATTTATTAGAATAGTACTTTCAATATATCAAGTATTCATTGCAGGCATGTTTCTTCTTCCTGTTCATGAATAAATTTATGCTAGAATAAACCACTGAACATCTTGATGGTTCAATGCATGACTGCTTTCTTCCCACTTGTAGGGTAACACTGCAAGAATAATACTTGGCATAAGCATTGTATGCACGCTAGCTTGTTTCCCCCTTTATGTGAGACATGTACTATAAGGATACCTGGCTGCATCATGCTCATTTCCTTCTCATGTGTGTGAGTAAGTTTGTCTGTCATGTGTTAAGTGCTCAATGCATGTTTGTTTTCTGCTCACTCTGTGTGAGTAAAGTTGTGTGAGACTAGAATGTTCCATAGAGCAAGAGTTCAATCCACACTTATTCCTTTTGCCTATTTGTGCAGGTGTCATTGTACCAGAAGAGTACATGACATTCCCTAGGTGGGCATTTATGCTTCCTTCTCCTACCTGTGAGTACATTGGTACTGGAAGGGCAGCTGACATAGGTGCTCAGTGATGATGCTCCTTTTCCCCTAAGAATTGTTCTTGGCATATACTCAGTCTTCAATTCAACTTTATTTTCTTTTCCTATGAGTGAGTAATGTTTTCTACACCAGAACCCTACATACATTAGACACTCAATGCAAGCTTGTATATTATCCCTTTGAATATGATTGTCTAGGAATAGTGCTTGGGATCAACCCTGACTATTCATTGCAAGGACTGATGCTGAACCTGAATCTCCAATACTTTGATTACCAGATGCAAAGAGTCAATTCATTAGAAAAAGCCCTGATGTTGGGAAAGGTTGAGGGAAAGAGGAGAAGGGGCTGGCAGAGGAGGAGATGATTGGATGGCTTCACTGACTCAATGGGCATGAGTTTAAGCAAACTCCAAGAGATTAGTGAAGGACAAGGAAGCCTGGTGTGCCGCATTCCATGGGATTGCAAAGTCAGACATGACTTAGCGACTGAACAACAAGTGCTTGGGATGTGCTAAGTACTCTTCCTGTTTTTATTGTTCAGTGGCTAACTCATGTCCAACTCTTTGAGACCCCATGGACTACAGCATGCCAGGCCTGCCTGTTCCTCACTATCTCCCACTATCTTCACTGTCCTCCATTATCTCCCAAAGTTAGCTCCAGTTAATGTCCACTGAGTCAGTGATGCTATCTAACCACCTAAGTTAAATACTCTATCTGCTCAGTTCATCCTCATTAATGTGAGTAAACTTGAGTTAGAATAGCCCCAGGCATATATAAGAGATTCAATGCATGCATATTTCCTTTTGCTTACATGAGAGCAAGCTTGTCCTACAACAATACCTGTTGTGTACCAGGCACTAATGAAAGAGATCTTTATGTCCTTCACTGATACATGGGTAACATTGTGCAGAATACTGCTTGGCATATCTAGGTGCTCCGTGCATGCTTACTAAGCTCTCATTGTGGGAATAATGGTGCTTACTCTAACTTAAATTTTGGCATAGGCTAGTTACTCCAGGCAGGCTTAATTTCTTGCTCTAAGAGTGAGAACATTGTACCAAATAATAACAGATATGTAACAGGCACTTGTATTAGTCAGGGTTTTCCATAGAAGGAGAACCAGCACATACAGATATACATATACATATGTACCTTATACACACATATGATATGCATCTATGTATATATACATGCTTATTTGTATATATGGAATACACTGCATGCTAACTTTATGCTACCTTCCTTCCATATATCTGGGAGTAATGGTGCACTTGAATATTGATTGCCTGGCATAGACCTGGACATTCAGTTTCTTCCTATTTGTTGTAGTTTTTCAGTCGTTGAGTCATATACAAAGTTGTGCTAGAATTGTACCATTTGTATGCTATGTTTTCTGTTTATTTGTTTGGGCTTCCCACATGGCACTCGTGGTAAAGAACCCATCTGCCAATGAAGGAGATATGAGATGCAGGTTTAATCCCTGGGTCAGGAAGATCCCCGGGAGAAGGAAATGGCCGCCCTCTCCTGTATTCTGGCCTGGAGAATCCCATGGGCAAAGGAGCCGGCTGGTTACTGTACATGGGGTCACAAAGAATTGGACAACGACTGAAATGACTTAGCACACAGGCCTGCAGATGAGGGCATATCCTAAGGGCTCAGTCCATGCTAATTTCCTTTCCTCATGTATGAGTAATGTTGCACTTAAACAGTACTTAAAATTGCTAGCAATGTCATGTATGATTTCTTTTGTATCCTAAGTGTGAATAATGTCATATTAGAGTAGTGTATGGTATGTGCCACATATTTAATAGATGAAAAAAGTGAAAGTGAAAGTTAGTCACTCAGTTGTGTCTGACTCTTTGCAATCCCATAGACTGTAGTCTGCATGGCTCCTCTGTCCATGGAATTCTCCAGGCAACAGTACTGGAGTGGGTTGCCATTTCTTTAATGAATACTTGATGCATACTCATGTGAGTGATGTTTTTACTGGAAGATTGCCTGTTATATGGGGCTTCCCAGGTGGCTCAGTGGTAAAGAATCCATCTGTCAATACAGAAGACACGTATTTGATCTCTGGGTTGGGAAGATACCCTGGAGAAGGAAATGGCAACCTGCTCCAGTATTCTTGCCTGGGAAATCCTATGCACAGAGGAGCCTGGTGGGCCATAGTCCATGAGGTCACAGAGTTGGACACGACTGAGAGACTGAGCTTGCATGCATTTGTCTGGTATATACAAGGTATCTAATGTGGGTTTATTTCATTTCATTTATGCTAGAATAACATTTGACTAGAATAATTCCTAGCATATGATTGTCAATTGATGTATATGTCTTTCCTTTTATTCAAGGTGCGTGTAATGTTGTGCAGAAGTAATCCTGGCATATAATTTGCACTTAATGTATGCTCATAGTATTTCCTAATGAGAGTAATGATGTGTTTGCATACTGTCTAGCATATAATAGACACTAAGTGCAAGAATGTTTGCCCATATATATGAGCGATGTTGTAATACAAAAGTATTTTGCCTAGGCTGGGGGCTCAATGCATTTTTTTTTTCTTTCACATGATGTGTGAGTAATAACTTATTGTAATCATGCTTGACACATCCTAGGTCCTCAATATCTGTTTATTTGTTTCTCTCTTTACATGGGAATGTAGTACTAGAATTGTGCCTGGCATGAACAACTTGTTCACTTACACTTGTTCTCTGTGGCTTCTATATGAATAATGTTGAGCTAAAATTGTACTTTCATGTAACACTATTTTCTCCATACATCCTTGTTTTCTTTGGCTATGTGTGTAATGTTGCATATAATAGGGTCTGGCACTTCTTAGGTGCCTATTATATCCTCATTTCATTCTTCAATGAGTGAGTAAGTTTGTAATTAATAGCACCTTACATATACTAGGACTCAATGCACGCTTGCTTAATTCCACTATGTGTGAGCAGTGCTATTTATCCTTGAATAATTGCTGGCCTGTACTTAATAAACTATACAAGCTCATTTTCTTTTCTTGTCTATAAGTAATAATGTCCTAGAATGTTTCCTGGATGATTTTATGTGATCAATTCATATTTCTGTGCTTTTTTTTACTCATATGTGAATAATGTTCTAACGGAATAGAACTTGGCATATATTAGGAGACACTGAAGGCATTTTTCTTTCTCTGTAGATATGATTTATGCTGTACTAGAATAATACCTGTCTTATGCAAGTGTTTCAATGTGCAATTGCCTTGCTCCTACTGTGTGTGAGTAATGTGGTACTAGGATATTCTCAGGGACTATTCTGGTACAATCTTACTGTCAAGTTGAGAAACAAAATAAGCCTGTGTGTGAGTAACATACTGGAATGGTGTCTGGCATATACTCAATACCAAGTGTGATCTTGTTTCCTTCCACTAAGTGTGAGTAAGCTTGTGCTAGAATAGGACCTGGCATACAGTAAGCGCTCAATACATTTTACTTCCTGTTCCCTATGTTTAAATTCGGTAAGTGCTTGGCATGAACTAGATGCCCACTGCATTCATTCCATCTATGTGTGGATAAAATTGTAATAGAATAGTTCTATAGAACTATGGGGCGTCCCAGGTGGCGTTGATAGTAAAGGACTCACCTGTTAATGCAGGAAGAGTAAGAGACTCAGGTTTGATCCCTGGGTTGGGAGATCCCCTGGAGGAGAAAATAGCAACCCACTCCAGTATCCTTGCCTGGAAAATCCCATGGACAGAGAAGCCTGGAGAGCTACAGTCTATAGGGTCATAAAAAGTCGGACACGACTGAAGCGACTTAGCATGCATGCATAAAATGCTATAGTTCAGAGCATCCTGTTTTCTCTCCTATGTTTGAGTGATATTGTAGGAGAACAGTGCCTGGCAATATTAAGTGCTTGTTTCCTTTTTCTGTATGTGAGGAAGACTGTACTAGGGTAGGATCTGGCAAATATCAGGCATTCACCATCCAGTTGTATTCTTCCATTTATTTGTGAGTGACACTGTATTAATATATACAATAGAATATTACTCAGCCATAAAAAGGAATGCATTTGAGTCAGTTCCAATGAAGTGGATGAACCTAGAGCCTATTGTACATAGTGAAATAGTCAGCAAGAGAAAAGCGAATATTGTATACTAACACATATATATGGAATCTAGAAAGATGGTACTGATGAATGTATTTGTAGGGCAGCACTGGAGATTCAGACACAGAGACCAGACTTGTGGACACAGTGGGGGAGAGAGGGTGGGAGGAGTTGAGAGAATAGCATGGAAACATATACATTGTGCGGCACTGTGCTTAGCTGCTCAGGGATTTCCAATTGTTTCTGACCGCATGGACTGTAGCCTTCTAGGCTTCTCTGTCCATGGGGATTCTCCAGGCAAGAATACTGGAGTAGGTTGCCATGCCCTTCTTCAGGGTATCTTCCCAACCCAGGGATCTAACCCAGGACTCTCTCATTGAAGGCAGATTCTTTACTGTTTGAGCCACCAAAGAAGCCCAAGAATACTGGAGTGGGTAGCCTATCCATTTTCTAGGAGATCTTCCCAGCCCGGGAATTGAACTGGGGTCTCCTGCATTTCAGGTGGATTCTTTACCAGCTGAGCTACCAGGGAAGCCCAACACGTACATTCCCATATGTAAAATAGATAGGCAATGGGAATTTGCTGTATGATGCAAGGAGCTCAAACCTGATGCTCTGTGACAACCAAGAGGGGTGGGGTGGGTTGGGAGGCGGGAGGGAGGTTCAGCAGACAATGCGGGGTGGGGTGGGGTGGGGCGGGCAAGTGTATATTTGTGGCTGATTCTTGTTGACGTATGGCAGAGATCAACACAATACTGTGGAGTAGTTATTCTCAAATCAAAAATAAATAAATTAAAATTTTATTGATATTTTCTGGCATACACTTGTCACTTAATGTATGCCTATTTCACATCTTAAGGACATTATACTAGTATAGAACCTGGCATAATCCAGGCACCCAATAGATGCATGCTGACTTTTTCTATGTGTGAATAACTCTTTACTAAATGTTGCCTGGTTTGTACTGGATACTCCATGTATGCTAGGGGTTCCTTTTCCCTCTGTGTTAGTATTCAATAATACTCAATACTAGATTAGCATTTGTCACCTATTAGGAAATCAATGAATATTTACTTTGTTATATCAATGTGTGAGTTGTATTGCACCATAGTAGTGTCAGGCATATGCAACATTCTCCGTTCATGACTGTTTCCTTCTCCATAATGTGAGCAAATTTGTACCAAAATATTACCAGCCCTATAAAAAGTTCAGTTCAGTCACTCAGTCATGTCCGACTCTTTGTGACCTCATGGACTGCAGCACACCAGGCTTCCCTGTCCATTACCAACTCCTAGAGCTTACTCAAACTCAGGTCCATTGAGTCGGTGATGCCATCCAACCATCTCATCCTCTGTCGTCCCCTTCTCCTCCTGCCTTCAATCTTTCCCCGCATCAGGGTCTTTACCAGTGAGTCAGTTCTTCCCATAAAGTGGCCAAAATATTGGAGCTTCAGCTTCAGCATCAGCTCTTCCAATGAATTTTCAGGACTTATTTCCTTTAGGATGGACTGGTTGGATCTCCTTGCAGTCCAAGGGTCTCTCAAGAGTCTTCTCCAATACCACAGTTCAAAAGCATCAATTCTTTGGTGCTTAGCTTCCTTTACAGTCCAACTCTCACATCCATACATGACTACTGGAAAAAAAAATAACTTTGACTAGATGGACCTTTGTTGGCAAAATAATGTGTCTGCTTTTTAATATGCTGTCTAGGTTGGTGATAGCTTTTCTTCCAAGGAGCAAGTGTCTCTTAGTTTCATGGCTGCAGTCACTATCTGCAGTGATTTTGGAGCCCCCCAAAATAAAATCTGTCACTGTTTCCATTGTTTCCACATCTATTTGCCATGAAGTGATGGGACCAGATGCCATGATCTTAGTTTTCTGAATGTTGAGTTTTAAGCCAAATTTTTCACTCTCCTCTTTCACTTTCATCAAGTGTCTCTTTAGTTCCTCTTTGCTTTCTGCCGTAAAGGTGATGTCATCTGCATATCTGAGGTTATTGATAGTTCTCCCAGCAATCTTAATTCCAGTTTGTGCTTCATCCAGCCCAGCATTTCACATGATGTGCTCTGCATATAAGTTAAATAAAC
Source organism: Muntiacus reevesi (assembly GCF_963930625.1). Classification (NCBI taxonomy): domain Eukaryota; kingdom Metazoa; phylum Chordata; class Mammalia; order Artiodactyla; family Cervidae; genus Muntiacus; species Muntiacus reevesi. The sequence goes on along the minus strand of NC_089251.1, from coordinate 52,926,530 downwards.
AGGGAGACAATATACAGTCTTGATGTACTCTTTTCCTGATTTGGAACCAGTCTGTTGTTCCATGTCCAGTTCTAGCTGTTGCTTCTTGATCTGCATACAGATCTCTAGGAGGCAGATAAGGTGGTCTGGTGTTCCTATCTCTTTAAGAATTTTCCACCGTTTGTTGTGATCCATGCAGTTAATCAAAGACTTTAGTGCAGCCAATAAGGCAGAATTAGATGTGTTTCTGGAACTCTCTTGCTCTTTTGATGATCCAATAGGTGTTGGCAATTTGATCTCTGGTTCCTCTGCCTTTTCTAAATCCAGCTTGAACATCTGGAAGTTCACGGTTTACATACTGTTGAAGCCTGGCTTGGAGGAATTTGAGCATTACTTTGCTAATGTGTGAGATGAGTACAATAGTGTGGCAATTTGAACATTCTTTGGCATTGCCTTTCTTTGGGATTGGAATAAAAACTGACCTTTTCCAGTCCTGTGACCATTGCTAAATTTTCCAAATTTTCTGACATATTGAGTACAGCACTTTAACTGCATCATCTTTTAGGATTTGAAATAGCTCAACAGGATTTCCATCACCTCCACTAGTTTTGTTCATAGTGAGAATTCCTAAGGCCCACTTGACTTCACATTCCGGGATGTCTGGCTCTAGGTGTATGATCACACCATCATGGTTATCTGGGTCATGAAGATATTTTTTGTATAGTTTTTCTGTGTATTCTTACCACCTCTTCTTAATATTTTCTGCTTCTGTTAGGTCCATTTCTGTCCCTTATTGAGCTCATCTTTGCATGAAATTTTCCCTTGGTATCTCTAATTTCCTTGAAGAGATCTCTAGTCTTCCCATTCTATTATTTTCCTCTATTTCTTTGCATTGATTATTACTTCTTTCACTGTACTGTGAGTCATATTGAACTTTGTATATTTGAGGCACTCTATGAAATATTGTTTCCTTCTTTGTGTATGTAAATAATGTACTAGAACAGTGTCTGGTTTATTTTTTGCACTCAGTATATGTTTGTGTTCTTTGTCTTATATAAAAGTAATATTGTATTAGAGTACTGACTGGCAGAAATGGGGCATATAAAGCATATTTGCTACTTTTCTTCTAATAGCTGATAGTTATTTTAATAGTCTAAAGGTAGTACTAGAAGTGCCAGGAATGCGCATCTTTCTCCTTTTAGTAAGATTGTGTGAGAATACATCTTGCTTAAATCAATGTCTTGTTTCCTTCCCCTATCCATGAGTAGTGATATGCTCGAATATGTTTTCCTTACATTTACTAGATGATCAAAATATGATTGTATCTTCCACCTATGTGTAATAACATGCTAGATTAGCTAGTGCCTGTCGCACAGTGAAAGTGAAAGTGTTAGTCACTCAGTTGCGTCTGACTCTTTCTGTATAGCTTGTCAGGCTCCATCCATGGAATTCCCCAGGCAAGAATACTGGAGTGGGTTGCCATTCTCTTCTCCAGGGGCCTTTGACAAAGTAGATGCTTAGCAATCTTTGTCTCATTCTCTTTTTTTTTTCTTCAGCATTCAAGATTTTTTTATTAAGGTATAATTTACATATAACATTATATTAGCTTCAGGTGTACAACATAATGATCCAGTATTTGTATATACTGCTATGTGATCACCACAGTAAGTAAGTCTGGCTAACATCCATTAGTACATATAGTTACCATTTTCAAATATACAATATGGTATTATTAACAGTGGTCTCCATTGTACAAGATGATTTTTAAAAATTCTAAAACCACTCATGCAATCTGCTTATTTTATCAGTGGTTCCTCAATTCTTTTATAAGTGAATGATGTTTGCTAGAATAATTCTTGGCATACAGTAGGCATTTAATTCATGCGAGTCTCTTCTACGCAAGTTTTGCTTTACTGAAACACTGCCTGGTATACATTAGGTGCTTCCTGCATCTTTATTTTCTCCCCTTCTTATTAAATTTATATTAGAAGAACATTTTGTAAACACTAAGCACTTAATGCATTGTTTTTCCTTTCCCTCTTTACATGAGTAATGGTGGGTAATCATAATGTCTGGCATTAACAAGTTGCTAAATGTATTCTCCTTTCTTTCCTTTATGTGAGGATAATATTTCTTGGAAGAGTGCCTGTCATATATTTGGCATTAATACCTAGTTGACCCTTTCTACAATGTATGACTTATGCTAAGATAGTGCCAGGTTATATACTGTGGCCTCTTTGTGTATCCATTTCCTTTCTCTGTATGAGTAATGGCATACTAGATAGAAGAGTGCCTATTATACGAGGTAATTCAGACATGCATGTTTTCTTCCCCTATATGGTAATAAGACTATACTGAAAAGTGCTTGCCATATATTGGATGATTGATTCATGCTTGTTTCCTTTCCTCTATATGTGAGTAACACTGTAGTGGAGTATGTCTCAATATGCTAGGTACTCAATGTAATCTTCCTTCCTTCCTCTTAATTGAGAGTAACATTAAACTAGAGTAGTGTCTTACTCTACTAAGCTCTGCATGCAAGCTCATTTCCTTTTCTTATGTGTGAGCGGCATTATAAAATAGTGCAGGGGTATGCTCCGGGCTGTGAATGCACATTTCTTTTCTTCCCTACGTATGAAAAGTGAAAGTGAAATTGCTCAGTCGTGTCTGACTTTGTGATCCCATGGACTGCAGCCTACCAGGCTCCTCCATCCATGAGATTTTCCAGGCAAGAATACTGGAGTGGGTTGCCATTTCCTTCTCCAGGGGATCTTCTTGACCCAGGGATTGAACACCTTCTGCTACATTGCAGACAGACCCTTTACCCTCTGAGCCACCAGGAAAGCCCCTTCTTATGTGTAAGCGTGCAATAGAATAGTACCTAACACATTGGGCTTCCTAGGTGGTGCTAGCAGTAAAGAACCTGCCTACCAATGCAGGAGATATAAGTGACTTGGATTTCCCCTGGAAGAGGGCATGGTGACCCACTCCAGTGTTCTTGCCTGGAGAATGCCATGGCCACAGAAGACTGGACAGGTATAGTCCATAGGGTCGCAAAGAAAGAGTTGGACATGACTGAAGAGGCTTAGCATGCATGCATGCACCTGACATATAGGAGGCGATTAATGTGACTTGCATCTTTCTAATCCTTTGTGTGAATAATGTTATACTATAATGCTGCCTAGCATGTACTAGATGCTTGATACAGAGTCTTATTTCCCTCCCCACATTTTCCTTGTATATATGTGATTTTCACTAGATTGGTTTTTGCTGTGTGTAAAACTCATGCTCCTTTCCTTACCCGGTGTGCTAGTAAATATGTACCAGAATAGTTCGTGGCACAAATTAGGTGCCACATTCACTGCCATTTTCTCTCTGTGAGTGAGTAACTGTGTATTAGAACTGAGCTTTGTGTATTATAGCTGTTGGATCTTGCTTCCTCCCACTCTATGTGAGTACTGTAGTAACAGAAGAATATTGGAGCATATAAGGTTTAATGCATGCAAGTTTGTTTCTCCCATGGGTGAGTAATGTTGAAACAGAAATTGCACCTGGCATATACCAGAAAATCAGTGCCTGCCTGTCTCCTCCTTCCATGTGTCAGAAATTTTGTACTAGAATAATGCCAGGCATGTATTAGCTGTTCTACTCTACTATAGGGAATTTTGTATTAGAAGAGCACCTGGAATTTATTAGGCATTTAATGCATGCTCACTCATTTCCATTTATGTGTGAACAACTATTTTACTAGAAATTATCCTGGCATGTACTGAAACTTCCTTTCCCTTGAGAGAATAATGTTATACTGGAAGAGTACCTGGCATATACCAGATATTCAAGCATGAGAGCTTCTTTCATTGTGTTAGCAAGAAGGTGTGATACTGTGTTTCCTGGTTTATGTTGAAACGTTTTGTTTGGTATATGTGATATGTGGTGAGTGATGTGTATGAGAGGCCCTGGGTTTAGTGGTAGGGACTGTGTGTCATGCTGTGATGAGTGATGCAGGTGAAACATTAGTGCTGTGTGGTGTATGCAGTGGTGGTTTAGTGATGTGTGTGAAATATTGCATCTAGTTTATCTTGTGTGATATTGTGTTTACTATTGTGTCTGTAGCACATATGTTACTAATTGTAACAGACACTGCCTTTACTTTTCTGCAGTGTGTGTGTGACACTGGGTTTAGTGACATATGTGTGAAGAAATGTGTTATCAAACGTGTGTGAGATACATTTTTATTGATATGTGGCTGGAGTAATACTATTGTGAGTAATTATGAGACTACATGGCATCTGTGTGATCACATATAACATGCAGAGCATTGCTTCAGTAAAGTGTGAAATGCTAATAAAACATTTTAATTGATAATTTTTAAGTGGGGTGTGTGTGTGTGAATCTCTGAGTTTAATGATGTGTGTAGATTCTGTGAAGACCCTGTGTAGACCCTGGGTTAGTGTTGTGCTGTTAGTGGTGCTGTTTCCAGTGGTGTGGGTCTGAGATGTTGGGTTTATTGGGGTTTGTGTGAGACTTGGTTTAATCATGTGCATGTGTCACACTGCTTGTAGTTTGATGCGTGTGTGCGTGCTGTGTATTTAATACTTTGTGTATGAGACACCAGGCTCAGGGTGTGTTGCTTGTGATGAGGCGTTTAGTGATGCTCGTGTAAGGCCCAGTGTTAGACACGGGGTTAGTGGCATGTTGTATGTGTGACAACGACTTTAGTGAAACAAGTGTGAGACATGGTGCCTGCTTGTGTGTGTGCCTGAAGCACAGTGTTGGTGGCAGTGTTTGTTGGTGATAATGTGTTTAATGACATGTGTGAGAGGCACAGTGTTTGTTTAGATGTGTTAAAAACATGCACTTAACACCATTAAACTCAGGATATCAACATATGTTACTAAACAAACTTAAGCATGTGCCATTCGGTGCTAAACACAGTATTTCACGCATAGATGACAATATGTGGTAACACATGTGCTAGCACTAATAAATACAACGTGTCACATATGTAACGTGGCTCTATTAGGGGAGAGCAAATCTGACTCCATATTAGATCTATTTCTTTTACTTTAAACTTTGTATTATGTTGCTTTTGCTTTGAGTTAAGAGTGTTGCCTTTAGTTTGAAACATATGGATAGTGCATTCTCAAGGCCCTGAACTGTAAGGGTATAATGCTTTTCCATTCGTAGAGAGAAAAAAAAAAAAGTTGTAGAACAGAGAATAACATTTGTCTTGCTGGAAGTTTATAGGAACATTCTAACCTGACTTACCTGAACAGTTGTAAGAATAATGGATTCTGTCACCAAGAAATTTGCAACAACCAAATTGAGCTTCTCCATCAACTCGCTTTTAAAAACGCTTTGCTGAATTCCTTTGGGGAGTTTGGGGTTTTAGGAGGCTATGAAGTCAAGAGATCTCCTTGCATGGCCCTGAAATAAACCTTTCTCTTCTCCAAATCCCAATGTTTTCGTATTGTTTGGCCTCACTGTGTGTCAGGCACACGAACTTGTCTTCAATTACAAAATGAGGTGGTATTTGTACCAAGTATTGTTAAACAGCCTGATTCATACATATATCATTATGTATAGTACCACACACACACAAACACACACAGGCCACTGTGAAGCACAGGTTTTGAACATAATTCATGTATATCACCAACCAAAATACTACAGTGTAACATACTGCCAAACACACTTCACTAAAGAAGTAAATATAGCTCTTCTGCTAAGTAGATACATACTCATACATGTATCATCTTGTGTAGTAACACACATATGAACTATTAAACAGAATTTAAATTTGTATCACTGAAAGAGGTGTAAGTACCATGCACTGCTAAATTAAATGGTAACACGTGCATCTCTGTTCCAGTAACTCACATGCTGTGCTATGCTTAGTTGCTCAGTCATGTCCCACTCTTTGCAACCCCATGGACTGTAGTCCACCAGGCTCCTCTGTCCATGGGATTCTCCAGGCAAGGATACAGGCGTGAGTTGCCATGCCTCCTCCAGAGGGTCTTCCCAACCCAGGGATCGAACCGAGATCTTTTGCATTGTAGGCAGATTCTTTACCAGCTGAGCCACCAGGGAAGCCCCAGAATACTGGAGTGGTAGCCTAACCCTTCTCCAGGGGCTCTTCCTGACCCAGGAATCAAACCAGGGTCTCCTGTATTGCAGGCAGATTCATTACCAGCTAAGCTACCAGGGAAGCCCACCAGTAACTCATACACTAACACTATTAACCTGAGTTTCAACATACATCACTGACAAAGTACTTCACACAGACCACTAAACACCATGCTTCCTTCAAGTATCACTATGCAGGGTGACCTAACCCTAGTAAGACAATATGTCACAATTCAAGACTAAACGATTAGTACACATACCGTGCACTGCTGAGCCCAGTGTTTTTCACATATATCACGAAACACAGTGCCACATGCAACTGAATACAGTGTCACATGTCATTAAATACTGTACCATACACGCCTTGTGCACCACAAAACAAGCTTTATATCACTGAACAAAGATAAGCTCCTGATACGTAATTCTAAGCACAGTAGCACACACACAAAGCGCAGCGAAACGCAGCGCCTCAAACATATATCACTAAACAGAGAAGCCCACGCACCAGCCTTCAGTAAGTGTGATGTCTCACACGTGTGTCATCAACATGGTAACACTCACAGCAGGCCGCACTAAACACTGTGTCTCACACATGTCAGTGAGCATAGCAGCACACACTTAGCACTGGACCCAGCATCACACCTATGCGTCTTACACTTATATTAATGCAAAGAGTTCCAAAAGTACCACAAAGCTTTAAATATAATTCATACAATATAATTTTTTTTCTTCAAATACATACCACTAACTAGAAGAAGAAAAGTATTATTCATCCAGTTGTGTCTGACTCTGCAACTTCACAGACTTTAACCTGCCAGGCTCCTCTGTCCATGGGATTCTCCAGGCAAGAATACTGGAGTGGATTTACATGCCCTTCTCCAGGGGAACTTCCAGACCAACGGATCGAACCTGAGTTTCCCGTATTGCAGACAGATTTACACTGTCTCATACACCACATACCTTTAGGCTCTATGTTTCACATCCACATATTACTAATAAAAACTCTTGCTACACACACCACCAAATGCATTATCACACATCCCATATAACACAAACCAAGTATTTCACACAGAAACAATTGAACATAATCTAATACACATCACATTAAATACAATGTAACACATATACATCTCTAAGTGCAACACAAACATCCACAGACCACCGACAATATCTCACTCATAGATCAGTAAACACATAAGCATACACATTTGGCACCACCAAAAACATATCTTCTGCAAATATCACTAAACAAAATGATACACATACCTTTCACCTGGAAATAGCGTCTCACACATACATCACTAAATAGGCTAGTGCACACCCTCGTGGTGGTTTAATCTCTAAATCATGTTTGACTCCTAAGACCCCATGGACTGTAGCCCATCAGATTCCTCTGACCATTGGATTTCCCAGGCAAGAATACTGGAGTGGGTTGCTATTTGCTTTTTCAGGGGATCTTCCTGACCAGGGATCTTCCTGACCAGGATTGCAGGTGGTCTCCTGCAAATTCTTTACTGCTGAGCCACTAGGGAAGCCCACCCACATCTAGTTACCACTAAGTGTAATTGCTAACACGTATAATGCTAAACAGAGTAGCAAACACACAAGCAGCATGAAGCATAGTGTCTTACACATACATCACTGAATGTAATAGCACACACACAGCATTAAACTCAGATCTTTGCCCACGATTTACTATGTGAAGTGGCACAGCATGAAGCATCACTAAACACAGCATCTCAAACAATATTACCAAGCACAGTAGGAAACACACCTGGAATCCCTAAATGTGAATGTCTCTCACATATATCACTAAACAAAGTAGCAAACATCCAGGCACTGTTAAACATGGTGCTTCACACAGTTCTCTTAACACAGTAACCAGGCTGTTTCCACGGTGTTTTGCTCCTATATAACCAAGCTAATGACTCATGCACCAGGTACCACTAAATGCAGTCTCACATGTGTATGATTAAAACACTAGCACAGACATTAAGTTCTATTAACACAGTAGCTCACAAATATATCACTGACTAATGTATTACACAAACAAACACTCCAAATAATATTTTGCACACATATATCGCTAAACACCATAGTGGTCACACCAACAAACCCAACATTGCACACATATATCACAAAACACAGGAACATACATTTCTCTGAAGAGACTACCATCACGCCAGGCAGGACTGAATAGACTGTCTCACACAAACTACACGTCACTGTCACAGCAGCATCTGTACCACTGAGCCATGGTTTCAGATATACATAATTAAACAGATTAACATACCTCTATTTATATGGGGAAACAAGGTTAACAGTGACAGGCTTTATTTTCTTGGGCTCCAAAATCAGGAACTGCAGACAGTGATAGAGTGTTATTTTGAAACAATATAAGATAACTAGTGGAAAAAAAATAAACTGCTATTCAAATTAGTGACATTAGAAACTGGAGTGTTGGTACCAAGAAATTCACTACACAGTAGCTCAGTTTGATGATGAAAAAGGCAGATGGATTATGGAGACTAATAGTAGATTATCCAGTGTTGAATAAAATAATTCCACCTATAGCATCAGAAGACTCTGAGATAGTTGGAACAGTGGGGTGGGGGTGGGGGGACACTAAAGGAGACTGATACTCAGTAGTTGGTATTGCCAATGTTTTTTCCCACCAGCAGTCTCAGTTTGCCTTCCTATAGGAAAGACCATAAGTAACATTCACTGTATTATTAGGGTTATTTGAATTTATCTGCTATCAGGATTTGATTGGAGGAAACTCAAACTTGATGCAGGTCCCAACTGTAATAATACACTACACTGACAATATTTTGATAACATAAGGAACTGAAAAGTGAGTTAAGAGTGATTTAAATACAATGATGACACATATGACTCATGGAGGCTGGTTAATAAATTCAGCAAAGACCTGAGGGTACCCCCAAACAGTGAACTTTTTCATAATAAACAGGGCAGGAGCCACCTGTGAAATTTCCCAAGCAACTCAAAATCAATTTCTTGTATTGCTTACCTGTGGAACTAATCAAGAAGCATAGCACCCAGCCAGATTATTTGATTTTTGAAGGACACATATTTCACATCTGGGAATAGTGCTAGCCCCTATCAACAAACTCCCCTGAAAGAAGGGCACATTTGAAAGTGGGCTTTAACAATGGCGAACTGTGTGAATTAAAGAAAGTGGTAATTCAGTCAAATTTTGAACTCTTATAATTCACACTCAGATATGATTTTTGGAGTATCTGCAGCTCATATTTATGCAAATTGGAGAAGGCTGAAATGCATGCTGTTTTCTTTGCAGCAATGGGAAAATTGGGTAACAGTAAAGGCACCAAAAAATGCTTTTTTTTTTCCATTTTAGTAATGTGTTATTAGAGTAATAGTTGACACACAGTAGATGCTCCATGCATTGTTGGCTCTCCTAGGCGTGCAAATGCTGGGGTGAGAATACCATTTAGATTATATGTGGTACAAATTTCTACTTGTTTTTTTCCACCTACATGTGATAACGTTGTTTTAAAGTAGTGCCTGGTATTGATAGGTGATCAATGCCTTCTTGTTCCCTGAGCTATGCGTGAGTAATATAGTTTCAGAATAGTACCTGCCTGATGGAGCTTCCCAGGTGGTGCTAGTGGTAAAGAACCTACCCAATGCAGGAAACATAATGAGGCATGGGTTTGATCTTGGGTTGGGAAAATCCACTAGAAGAAGGCAGGGCAAGCCACTCCAGTATTCTTGCCTGGAGAATCCCATGGACACAGAAGCCTGGCTGGCTACGGTCTGCAGGGTTGCAAGAAGTAAGACATGACTGAAGTGATTGAGCACTCACACAGACATCTGCCTTATAGTCAAATCACTATGTATACTTTTCTTCCCCACCCCTGCTACTTATGAGAAAGACGATTGTAGGGTATATACTAGGCACTCGATGCATGCCTTTTTTCTTCCATTAATGTGTGTCTAATGTACTAGACTAAAGCCTGACATATACTAGGTGCTTAGTGCAAAGTCTTACTTTTCACTTTTGCATGATTAAGTCTGTAGCAGAACAGCATCTGTGATATATTATGCACTTAATGACTGCTTATTTTATTTTCCTCTGTGAGTAAGGTTGTACAGGAATAGTGAGTGATATATAGTGTGTGCTCAAGGCATGCTCCCTTCCCCTATGTTATGAATAATGCTATCTAGGGTGCTACCTGGTGCACAATAGGGAGTCAATGCATACTCATTTCTTTAGGAATAATGCAATAAAGATTGTGCCTCAATTTATGCTCGTTCCTGCTAATTCCATCCTCCACCTGTGAATAATGTCTTATTAGAATGACATTGACATATACTTGATGCTCAATTCATGTTTTCCTTTCCTTCTATATATGGGTAATGTTATACTAAAATTGTTTCTGGCATAAACAAGGTGATCAGTGCATATTTATTTAATATATTGCTTGTATGGCTGATATTACACTGATTTGTTATGTTCTTTAGAAGTATTGAAACAACATAATTTATTACCAAATATGTGTACAGATTTAAGGCATCTATAGATACCTTGCTTGCTGCATGCTCAGTTTTGCCTGAATTTTTTCGACCCCATGAACCATAGCCCACATATCCATGGGTTTTTCCCAGCAAGAACACTGGAGCAGATTGCCATTTTTTTCCTTTAGGGGATCTTCCCAACCCAGGAATCAAGCCCACACCTTCTGCTTCTCCTGCATTGCAGGTGGATTCTTTACTATGAAGCCACCAGAGAAGCCCCACAGATACCTATCATCAAACAAATATCCAATGAAATGTGATAGGGGATGAGCTTTGTCAAAACTTTGAAGCCTGGATAGGATTTACATTAGTGAAGACAGATGAAATGTCCTCTCAGTAGGGGAACTGTGATTCAATAAAGCAGTTGAATTGGAATATGGTCAGAGCTGCTGGAGTTGAGTGTGGAAACCTAGTTTTGGGCCCAGCTCTACTCTTGTGGAGAAGGACATGGCAACTCACTCCAGTACTCTTGCCTGGAAAATCCCAGGGACTGAGGGGCCTGGTAGGTTACAGTGCATGGGGTTGCGAAGAGTTGGACACGTCTGAGCGATTTCACTTTCACTTTTCACTTTCATGCACTGGAGAAGGAAATGGCAATCCACTCCAGTGTTCTTGCCTGGAGAATCCCAGGGAGAGAGCGGCCTGGTGGGCTGCTGTCTATGGGGTCACACAGAGTTGAACATGACTGACGTGACTTAGCAGCAGCAGCAGCAGCAGCTGCTGCTCTTGTGTAATAATGAAGATGTCATATTAGCTCCCTTGTTCCCAGTACTTTAATTTCTCTAATGCTTCAGGGTGTCTCCAGCTTATGGATATAAATGAAATCATATTAATGAGCATAGTTACTTTGGTTGTTGTTCTTCTGTGTTTTATGTAAAAGAATCCACTCAATCATTTCTGGAAATTCATGGAAGCAACCCTTTTTTCTAGGGACCAGTCTGTTTCTGCACCAAGTGGTCCCTCATACCAGGTCACCTCTTTCTCCAGGCCCTGCTTTATCTGTCATCATCTGGTTCTTATAGGGAAACACTACTCAACCTAAGGATACCCTAAATGCAATCTTTCAAGACGCACATGAGAGTCAAACTGTATTGTTCACAGAAATGGTGACCTTGAATGCGAAGCTTTTTTCTTCCCTTGGGCACTGCATCACACCGTTTTCTAACATGGGTTGGATATGGAAGGCAATGAGACATACAGAGTAAAACTCAAAAGTGATTAGACTGCAGACATTTTGATTGGCAAAGGAAAACCATAACTGTGATGATAAGCTCCCTGATTGGAATGAGCCTGATAATCATTCATTCAAAATGTAATAAATAGGTACCAGGCTTCAGGGCTTCATAGCAAATAAGTCAGAAACCAAAAGTTTAGTAACAAATGGCTATCCCTGACCTCAGGGAAGCTTAAAACTGATCAGTTGAGGTGACATACATTTAAATAAATAATCACAATTCAATATACAATCTTTTTGATAATAATAGTATAGAGATGGGCTTTATTGAAAATATTTCATCTCAAGTATTAGCAAAGAGCTAAAGAATAATAAAATAGAATGTATCAGTATGCTAGCACACTCTTTCCTCTTAAATCACTGTTATATCACCATGCCTAGAACATGCACATATTCAGTATATATCTGTGGAATGAATGAATGAATGCTGCCAACGTGATAAACAGAAAAAAAAGTTTAAAAATAAGAAGGTATTAGAAGCAAATTTTTGTCAAGTTATATACAGTCTACTCATCAGTAACTGGTGAATGATAATGCCTCCCATTATGGAGTGCTGTGGTGACAAAATCATATACTCAAAGCATTTGGTTCTTAAGGGGGGAATTCTAAATCACAAGAAGTAAAATAAGTTGAGCAGGAAGGTGTTCTTGGTCACCTGGGGATATCACTGGGTTTAAATCATACCTTCCTATCTCTCCCTGAGGAAAACCACGTGGAAAGCTGGTGGAAACCAACAACATGGCTGAATACCTTTCAGTGTTTTGAAGTATTTGAGGTACTGAAATATTCTGAAGTATTTCAGCTTCTCCTCTAGAAAGTAGTAGTTGATGTGATGCTCCTTCTAAAATTGCCTTAAGAAGTGAATGAAGAATAATTGGGGTTTCCCTAGAGGCTCAGATGGTAAAGAATTTGCCTGCAATGCTGCAGACCCAGGTTCAGCCCCTGGGTCAAGAAGATTCCCTGGAAAAGCAAATGGTAACCCACTCCAGTATTCTTTCCTGGAGAATTCCATGGACAGAGGAGCCTGGCCAGCTACAGTTCAGAGGGTTGTAAAGAGTTGGACATGACTGAGTGACTAACACTTCCACTTTCACTTCAGAATAGTTGAGTTGGGGATGATCTCCTGAGTTTGAAAAGGCTTACCAAATATCTCTGTATAAAATTCTAAGAGGATCATTTTTGCCCTCGTAAAAGTCTTATAGATTCTTGGCTAAGGTACTGAGCCGTGGAATTAATAGATCAGTGGGCTGTGTCTCGGTTATGATTCTGGGTTAAAAAAAAAAGAGAGAGAAATGCCAACAGTAGTTTTTTTCTGGGCATCAACTCACAAAAAGGTATTTGTTGTATGAAGATAAAATGAACAAAAAGGAAGGGGGAAAAAAGAAAATGGACCCTTGTAGGTCAGAAAATTCATTCCTATGCCAATGTTAAGAAACCATTAGACTGAAACAACGTGAATGTTTCTCTCCTAAGAAAACCCTGATCTTATAGAAAACAGGATGATGCTTTTGCTTTTGGGCTTGAAGACAAGTTAGAATTTGCTGCTTGTGCTGATGCAAAAAAGCATTTGGATCTGAAAAGTTGAATAAAAGATCAATCAAAACCTGAGCTTATTTTTGCTGTGTAAATTTCCATTTTAGTCTGTGTATGCAGTAAGTGGGAGTGAAATAAAACAGAAGAATTACTAAAGTGTATGTGGATATATACCTTATATATATATATATTGCAGATTAATTTAATCATGTACTTTTAAGTAATTTGCATTTAGTTTTGGTTGTTTTGGAGTTGTTTTTCAATGAAAATTAAATTATACTGTATATGTTGTTTTGCATCTTGCATTTTTGTCACTCAACAGTATGTCCTGAACATCTATATATACATAGAGATCAACCTTTTCCTCATAGCTCTATGATATTGTATGACATGACCTGACCACAGTTTAACACTCCTTCTGTTGTTTAAGATTAGACTGTCTTCAAATTTTCCATATTATAAGCAATGTTAGCATGAATACATTTATGCCAATATCCTGATACTCTTACCTGAGCACCTCCATAGATTTCTAGAAGTAGGATTGCTCAAAGGATATGTACATTCAGTTTGATTTTGATTTTATTTGTTTTTATTTTGGAGCAGTCCCACACTGACAGAGTAGCTATTAGTGCAATACAATACAAAGAACTGAATGTGTTGGTATGTGTATTTCCTACAAATAAGTGTATTTTCCTCATCGCTATGGTGCAGTGATAAAAATCAGAGAAGTTAACATCCATCTATTACTTCTCTCTATTCCTTCAATCTCAGTCAAGTTTCTGCAACTGTCCCAATAATGTAACTCTTAGTAAAAGGATCTAGTTCAGAAGCAGATATTGTATTTAGTTGTCATGATTCTTTACTCTTTTTCATATGGAAAAGCTCCTGTCTCCTTGAATTTCAAGATCTTGTCACTTTTAAGAGTACGGACCAATTAATTTGTAGAATGCCTCTCAAATTGGATTTGTTTGATATTTCCTCATAATTTAATTTGATTTATACATCTTTGGCAGAAATATCAAAAATATGACATTGCATTACATCTAACTAGGAAGTGCAGCATTTTAATTTGTGCAGCATTTTAATTTATACTTGCCTTTTCAGTCTTGGAATCTGCCATTTCTTCAAAGATTCCTGATCCCTTTTAAGTGGAGACTGGCATTCAGAAACAAAGTCTGGGTGCTCGATCTTATTGCTATCAAGATGTCACTATTTTTTAGAATAATTTCAACCCAACATTTCAGGATTCATACTAATTTTCTCCCTTTCCATATGTGTGACTCCTCTCTCCAACAGTGAGAAACTTGGCTCTGTTTTCCTTAGTTTATGTACTAATTCCAGGTGGTGCTAGTGGTGAAGAATCCATCTGCCAATACAGGAGAAAAGAGATGCAGGTTTGATCACTAGGTCAGGAAGATCCCCTGTATAGGAAATGGCAACCTGCTCCAGTTCTTACCTGGAAAATTCCACAGACAGAGGAGCCTGGCAGGCAACAGTCCATGGGGTCACAAAGAGTGCACAGCTGGGCATCAAAAAAAAAAGTACTGATTTGACCAACCCCGAATATATATGTAATCTCTTATCGCTGTTGCCACTCACTCTCACATGGGACACCATTCTCCTCCTAATAGGATTCTGAACTCCCATACCTAGCCATGCCCTGTTATGGGTATTCTCATCCTGGTTGAGTTAGAAAACCCTACACAAGGCCAACCCCACACATAGCCACCTCATCTAGCTTGGACTCTGACATCTCATGTGAGACTAAACTGGAAGTCTCTTTCTGTGTTTTTGAGGACCAACACTAGGCCACTTCCATGTCTGAACTTTCTCCTTAGTCTGCTTGGGCTTCATTGTATCATAGAAAAAGCAAGAGAATTCCAGAAAAAAAAAACATCTACTTCTGCTTCACTGACTACACTAAAGTCTTTGACTGTGTGGATCACAACAAACTGTGGAAAACTCTTTAAGAGACAGGAATACCACTTTACTTGCTTCCTTGGAAGATGCTTGCTCCTTGGAAGAAAAACTATGATAAACCTAAGACAACATATTAAAAGCAGAGAGATTACTCTGCCAGCAAAGGTCCATATAATGAAAGCTATGGTTTTTCCAGTAGTCATGTATGGATGTGAGAGTTGGACCATAAAGATGGCTGAGCACTGAAGAACTGATGCTTTTAAACTGTGGTACTGGAGAAGACTCTTGAGAGTCCCTTGGACTGCAAGAAGATCAAACCAGTTAACCCTAAAGGAAATCAACTCTGAATTCATTGTAAGGACTGATGCTGAAGCTGAAGGTCCAATACTTTGGCCATCTGATGTGAAGAACCGACTCACTGGAAAAGACCCTGATGCCAGGGAAGATAGAAGGCAGGAGAAGGGGACGACAGAGGATGAGATGGTTGGATGGCATCACTGACTCAATGGACATGAGTTTGAGCAAACTCTGGGAGTTTGTGAGGGACAGGAAAGCCTGGTGTGCTGCAGTCCTTGGAGTCACAAAGAGTTGGACACAGCTGAGCAACTGAAAAACAACAACTGTTTGCGCTCAGTTACCCACACTGGGTCGTCCCAACATATGGACACCCTTTTCACTAGACTCTTCTGTGGCCTACTGTTTCCTTCAGATATTCTTTATTTCCTGGTGACAAAGATGAGATACTGTCTAGAAAAACTAAAACAAAATCATAGGAGATATAAATTAATTTCTATATTTCCTGGTGTGTAATTGAATCCTCTTCCCACAAATAATCTACTCAGATTTAGGTTGAAAAATGAATGACATTGGACTCACTGCAGAATTGATGGTGGGTGTTTAGCTTTCAGCAACCATACACAGAAGACATTTGACCTTAATGGGATGGACACGAAGAAGATGTCTGTGAGGCAAAAATAAAACAACAACAACAAACTCCACACTTATTAAAAGATCCTATTTTTGTTATAGCAGTATTCACCATGACCAAAATATGGAAATGATCTTGGTATCTGTTGATGAGTGAATGGATAAAGAAATTGTGATACATAGATGGATAGATAGATAGGTAAATCTCTCTCTCTCTCTTTCCCTCTCAATATAATACAGCCTTAAAACAAAAGGAAATTCTACCATTTGTGGATAAATTTAGACAATATTTTTTATCCACATTGTGGATGAATTTAGAAGATATTATTTTAAACTGTCAGACCCAGAAAGACAAATATAATGATATAGCACTTACATGAAGAATCTAAAATAGTCAAACCTGTAGAGTAGAACAGTGGTTGCTAGGAGCTGGAAAATGTTAAGGACGGGAGGATGTTGGTCTTATAACATGTTCAGTTATAAGATGAATAAGCTCTAGAAATCTAATGTAGAGCATGTTAAATATAATTAATAATACTATATTGTATACTTGAAATTTGCTAAGGGTAGATTTTAAGTGTGTATGCACCTACACATAGACACATGTTAACTATGTGAGGGGAGGAAATTAACTATGCTAATTAGGCTGATTGTGGTATAATCACCACACCAAGTTTCCTTATATCAAAACAGCACATTGTACATCTTAAATATTTGCAATTTTTATATCTTAATCAGGCTGGGGAAAAACCTGAACCCTAAATTTTAAAATAATAACAAAACAAACCCTAAGCCAAAGTCTTCTATTTATTTAAGAAAACTAAAACGAAATTTTTTATCAAAAACAATAACAACAATGAAGTGAGTAGGGAAAGACTCATTAGAACTGCAAATGATTGTTAATTTAATAAGTAGAAGAAAACAAATTTGAGTATAAAAGTCTCCATTAAAACTTTAATTCGCTTCTAGCATACCAGCTTCATGGAGCTCACACTAGTCAAGCAATAACATAATAACTTCATTTCATGAAACTTCACAGTCATTATAATACATTCCACACTGAGAAGATAAAATCTAGTGTTAAGTGTGTAATGAATTGAGAAGCTTTCATTCTCTCTGAATGCTACTGTGAAAAAGAATACTGCATTAAATTGGTTTGTGCTCTTGATTGTCATTGGGGTCTAAGCAATTCTTATTTAACTCTCTAATTGTCTTACTTGACCCATCACCTAGATAACAGCCACAGAATCTCAGGTTTTGTCCATAGACTTAAATTTTACAAAATGAGCTAACCTTCTGGTAAGGGCATTTATTTTTCAAATATCTTATTACTTTAATTATAGGTTTCTTGCATTCACTATGCATCTGGAGTCCAAAAGGAGACTTAAAAATTTCTCTCTTGTCTCTTGTCTGGAAAAAATAGATATTTTAAAAGGCAGAAGTCATTACTACAGTCTTCAAAACTGCCAAGGGCACTAAAAATTACATCTTACATTTATATGTGGATTGTCCTTCAATTTAGCCCGACATCATGCAATCATTCATTGGATTTAATATTTATTGAACATCTATTATGTTCCAGGCAATGTTCCAAGTGTCATGGGAAGAATTATTCTGATATATATTGCTCATGTATATATTGGAAATCATGGGATTGAATAAATTGAATCAGATATGGACTCTGCATTCCAGGAGATTATAAGAAACCTGGGAGGATCAAACAGACTCATACAAAATTTTAACAGACGATAAAGGACTAGGATAAAGGTTGTGAGAGACATATGATAAAAAAGACTAAGAAAAGACAGGGGCACTGAGGCATAATTTCTGCATGGAGACCTAGGGCAGGGTGGAGTGGATAGAGTGGAAAAGCAGGGACCCTTCGTGGAGGAGGGAGATTTGAATGATATTGTTACTAAATTGTGAAATTATGCAGATTTATTTCAAATATCCTTAGTCTTTTTAAGTATTGAAAGAGATAAACAAATGTAGCATGGGCAGTTTTATATTTGGAAGAACAGAACAAAAATGAAAGATAAACATAGCACTGAGAATCTGTACCTTTATTGACCACCTTGGTACTCTTCTAGACCTCATCTGGTTTGCCTTGCATCACCACCACCACTTTGAAAAGTGGGTTGTATGGACCTTTGTAAACATGCAGTACATATCTGAAGGTTGAAAAACAAACCCCATGACATAAGAATCTTATGATTTACACATCTTTCCTCAGAGGGATGACTGAAGGTCTCAAACAGAAGTGGGTCACAGAGAAAAGTGAAGTGTACAGGGCACAGCATTTTTATTTTAATTGTTTTTTTTTAACTTTTTATTTTACATTATAGTTGGTTAACAATGTTATGATAGTTTCAGCTGTACACCAAAGTGATTCAGTATATGTGTATCCTTTTCCAAAATTTCCCCTGTTTAGGTTGTTGCATAATATTGAGCAGAGTCTTGACTAGTTCTTTACTTATCATTGATTTATAAACTGAGACAGTCTTTCTGTTTTTTTCCTAAAATAATTGTGAATAAATTTCATTTACATCAAATATCAATGACCCACAGGTCTCTTCTCCCAAAACAAGCTGTGGGGAGGTGGAATCTAGTTAAATGTCCTGCTCTCACAAATCTCATGTTGCCAGCCTGATTTTGTGAAACTTATAGGTGATCTTTACTGGAATTCTTACAAAGCAGTGTTAATCATTTCAGTGTAATTTTGTTTTAACTTCTTAAATAAGTAATAATTAAAAGTGTTAAAAATGCCAAAGAGGGTAGAGATTGACTATTACTTACAAGAAGTTTGGAATAAATGCAATACAGTGAATTAAACATTAAAGATTGATTTTTTTCAAGATTCTTTCAATAGAGTTTTGTTAATCCTATGAGCAGTCAAAACATCTTATTGAATGTTGTCTTTAATGTTGTTTTAAGTATACATGATCTCATTTGATAATCTATTAAAACCAAGGGGGACGCACAGTTTATAGATGAGGAGAGTGAGGCTTAGGAAGAATAAAACTGAAGTTCACAGACCTGGTTAGTAACCAGCTGGGACATTTCCATTCCATCCTTCTGGCACTGCCTTTTTACATTAGAATTCCACTTTTCATAGAGGAAGGAAGGTCAGTAGGCTGATGATGCAAAATAAGTGAATCTTGTCAAACTGCTCTATTCATACTCTGGACTTTGGACAGTGAAGTAAAAGACTAGGCAGAGAAAGGAAATCCTGAGCAGAATGAGTTCATGATCAAAGTCCCTGTCATTCCTGATCAGAGTCTGAGATTTACTGCTTTCTCCAGAGGGAAAGCCAGATTGTCATTTCATACTTGTGGAAAAGCACTGCTACCATGAAGAGATGCCATTCATTCTGTCCTAGTCCTCTAGCTTCAACCACAATCACAGGAGAGAAGACCACAGATGAGAAAGAGATTACTTTTCACATAAAATTGGATTAAGTAGTCCTGTTTCCCTCTTTGAAGTATTCTTTGGGAAAAAAAAAAATGCATATTTTCTTGTTGAAGATCTTACAAATTATTGCTTTTAATGGATCTTGCAACATAAAATGCACCATGCTTGAACTCCAAATTTGTGTCAAGCCTTGGTGAGTATTTTATGAATTGTAAAATTGGAAAATAAGTTAAGATACTGAAGTGGCTGCTGGCTCTCCCATCTGATAAATCTTTCTTGGGATTAGTATGTAATATCCCTTTTAAGACCTCTTTCATTTCTTTTTTTATGGACTTGAACTGAATGCCAATAAAAATGAGGAAATTCTATCCATATATCTTTGTTTTTCCTTGTTAACTATATTACTTAGCTGTGCAGATTTTCTTTATTCTGAATGATCACAGGCTTTCTGAAAATGTCAGCATCACATTTAACTGTGTTTTCTAGTGTTCAGACTTTGCACCATGACTAAGGTATACTTAGAGATATATGCTTTAAAATAGATGTTAACCTGGGGAGGATCAACCTTTTTGGCAGGGAGAGGACTTTGATGAACTCACTTTCCTTTTAAAATAATAAAATATAGGCAAAACAACTAAAGCCAATCATTTCAGAAGTCTGGCAATTAGCCAAAGCCACAGAATGAACTGAAAATTGCTTATACAAGAGAGGCTACTGAACTTTGGTAAGACAGTGGGATCTGTAATATTTGATCTTAGGGCTAATCTCCTCTCCTTCCATTCCCTCCTCACCTTAGAGGTGTAGGAGGTAAAAGCCATCAGCCATTGCAGAGAATGAAAAGACTGAACTGCTTGTGGAGCTCTGTTAAAGCATCATCCTGCCATATGACCCAGCAATCCTACTCCTTGGCAAACACACCAAGGAAACCAGATCTGAAAGAGACACATGCACCCCAATGTTCATCACAGCACTGTTTATAACAGCCAGGACATGGAAGCAACCTAGATGCCCATCAGCAGACGAATGGATAAGGAAACTATGGTACATATGCACAATGAAATATTACTTAGCCATTAAAAAGAATTCATTTGAATCAGTTCTAATGAAATGGATGAAACTGGAGCCCATTATACAGAGTGAAGTAAGCCAGAAAGATAAACAGCAGTACAGTATACTAACGCATATATATGGAATTTAAAAAGATGGTAATGATAACCCTATATGCAAAACAGAAAAAGAGACACAGATGTACAGAACAGAATTTTGGACTCTGTGGGAGAAGGCGAGGGTGGGATGTTCTGAGAGAAGAGCATTGAAACAAGTATACTATCAAGGGTGAAACAGATCACCAGCCCAGATTGGATGCATGAGACACGTGCTCAGGGCTGATGCACTGGGAAGACCCAGAGGGATGGGATGGGGAGGCAGATGGGAGGGGGGATCGAGATGGGGAACACATGTAAATCCATGGCTGATTCTTGTCAATGTATGGCAAAAACCACTACAATATTGTAAAATAATTAGCCTCCAACTAATAAAAATAAATGAAAAACAAACAAACAAACAAAACAAAACAAAAAAAATCATCTTCAGTACAGAGTCAATATTTTGTCGGAACTTTTAGCTCCCTGGGAAGTAGGTCAGAGCTTAGCTCAGTGAGAAGTGGATGGATCTAATATCAGAATTGTTAAAAACAAGTCTATTTGTTTGTAACAACAGCAATAGCAACAAAATACAAGGCATCAGAAGAAACAGGAACATAAGTCCACATACACTGGGAAAAACTCAGCTAATAGAAAAAGGCCCTGAGGGCCATCAGATATTGGATTTAGCAGAAAACAATTTTAAATATGCTATTGTAAATAAATTCAAAGAAGTTCAGGAAATCATGTATAAATAATGAAAGGAAGTGTGAGAATACTATTGAAAATGATAACTATGTAGCCATTATGAAAGGCAATATACATGCATTGTTTTGTAATTCTTGTCCTCTCCAATCTGTTTTCAAAGAAAAGTGAATATCAATAAATATAAAGCTGCATTAATGGGCCTATCATTTATATAGATGTACATTTTTACAAAGGAGGAGGAGGAAATAGGGGTATTTTAGACAGACGTTTTTGCACAGTATTGAAATTAAATTGGCATGAATCAACTAGATTCTTTCACATTAAGGTGCTAATTGTAATTTTCAGAGCAAACACTACAAGAATAACTGAAATAAATATAGTGAAACAAACAACAATGAAATTAAAAAGATACACTAGAGAACATGTGGGCTTCCCTAAAGCTCAGATGGTAAAGAATCTGTCTACAACGCAGCAGACCCAGGTTCGACCCCTGAGTTGGGAAGAATTCCCTGGAGAAGGGAATGGCAACCCACTCCGGTATTTCTGCCTAGAGAATTCCTTGGACAGAGTAGCTTAGTGGGCTATAGTCCATGGCGTTGCAAAGAGTCAGACACAACTGAGTGACTAACATAACAACAGGAAAATATATGTTTAACAAAAATAAAAGAAATCAAGGAACAAGGAAAAAGAAAAAAGCACAAGACATAAGGAAACAAATAGCAAAAGCACAAATATAAACCCTGCCTTATCAGTAATTATATTACATCCAAGTGGATTAAACACCTCAATCAAAAGAGAAATGTTGGTAGAATAAATATACTAGCTTCAGGATGCATACTTTAATTCAAAGACATAAATAGATTAAAAAGAAAAGGATAGAAACATTTATGTGAAAGTGATAGTCAAAGAGAAATGAACTAGCTGTACTAAAATCAGGCAAAATATACTTGGAGATGAAAATAATTACAGGAGAAATAGAAACACTAGAGTAGGAAATGACAACCCATTCCAGTATTCTTGCCTGGAAAATTCCAAGGGCAGAGGAGCCTGGCGGGCTACAGTCCATGGGTCACAAAAAGTTGAACATGACTGAGCATGCATACATGCACAGAAGCATTTTATCCTTATTGAGGGTTAATTTATAATTAGAAAAAATATGACAATTATAAACATATATACACCTACCAACGCAGCCCCAAAACACATGAAGCAAAAACTGACACAGTTAAAGGGAGAAATAGATAAATCAATAATAAAAATCAGAAGCTTCAATATTTAATTTTTGATAACAGATTAAATAACAATACAGCATTTCAATAGAGAGATAGAATATATGAACAATATTATAAACCAAATTGTTCAGTTACTAAGTGTGTCTGACTCTACGACTCCATGGACTGCAGCATGCCAAACTTTCCTGTCCTTCACTATGTCTTGGAGTGTGCTCAAACTCATGTCCATTGAGTCAGTGATGCCATTCAACCATCTCATCCTTTGTCACCCGCTTTTCCACATGCCCTCAAGCTTTCCCAACATCACAGTCCTTTACAATGAGTCAGCTCTTCGCATCAGGTAGCCAAAGTATTGGAGCTTAAGCTTTAGCATTGGTCCTTCTATTCAGTGTTGGTTTCCTTTAGGACTGTCTGGTTTGATCTTGCAGTCCAGGAAACCCTCGAAAGTCTTCTTCAGCACCACAATTCAATGGCATCAATTCTTCAGTGCCCAGCTTTCTTTATAGAAACATATTTACAGAATACTCCCTCCAACATCAGCATATGAATTCTTCTCAATAGACATTCTGCTAACATGAAAAATTCTGTAGGATAAACCTTGCGTTCAATTCAGCTCAATCACTCAGTCATGTCTGACTCTTTGTGACCTTATGGATTGCAACATGCCAGCCTTCTCTGTCCTTCACCAACTACTGGAACTTGCTCAAACTCATACTGATCAAGTTGGTGATGCCATCCCACCACCTTATCCTCTATTGTTCCCTTCTCTTGCCTTCAATCTTTCCCAGCATCAGAGTCTTTTCAAATCAGTCAGTTCTTTGCATCAGGTGTCCAAAGTAATGGATCGTCAGCTTCAACATCAGTCTTTCCAATGAATATTCAGGGTTGACTTCCTTTAGGATTGACTGGTTTGATCTTCTTGCTGTCCAAGGGACTCTCAAGAGTCTTCTCCAACATCACAATTCAAAAACATCAATTCTTTAACACTCAGCTTTCTTTATGGTCCAGCTCTCACATCCATACATGACCACTGGAAAAACCATAGCCTTGACTAGATGGACTTTTGTTGGCAAAATAATGTGCCTGCTTTTTAATATGCTGTCTAGGTTTGTCATAGGTTTTCATCCAAGGAGCAAGTGTCTTTTAATTTCATGGCTGCAGTCACCATCTGCAGTGATCTTGGAGTCCAAGAAAATAAAGTCTTCCAATGTTGCCCCATCTATTTGCCATAAAGTGATGGGACTGCATGCCATGATCTTTGTTTTTTGATATTGAGTTTTAAGCTAGCCTTTTCACTCTCCTCTTTCACTTTGATATAGAGGCTCTTTAGCTCCTTTTCACTTTCTGCCATAAGGGTGGTGTCATTTGCATATCTGAGGTTATTGATATTTCTCCCAGCAATCTTGATTCCAGCTTGTGCTTCATCCAGCTTGGCATTTCTCATGATGTACTCTACATATAAGGTAAATAAGTAGGGTGACGATATACAGTCTTGATGTACTCCTTTCCCAATTTGGAACCAGTCCGTTGTTCTATGTCTGGTTCTAACTGTTGCTTCTTAACCTGCATACAGGTTTCTGAGAGGTAGGTAAGGTGGTCTGGTATACCCATCTCTTCAAGAATTTTCCACAGTTTGTTTTGATCCTCACGAATCAACAATATTGATAATATTTACCAAAATTTCTAATTGGAAGTACTATCTGGAGAGGAGGATATAATGACCAAGGTTTGAGAAAACAATTACACCTATGAATTTAATTTTTCAAAAGTCTGTTGGAATCCTCATCTCTCCACAGAACACAACCATATCACAAAACTTCTCCAAACTGGGGAATGTCCTACTTGATGTTTTTGCTGAGGTTGATTGGGCCCATTGCCATTCCAGCAGCAAAGAAAAACTGCATTGTATTTGCTAATAATCTCAATCCTGAATCCCATAAATGGCTACTGCACAATTGTAAATTAAATAAGGTAGACCAAAAAGTAAAAGCTTTTAACTTGGATGGGAAAGACTTCCTACAAGGACCAGTCAGAGAAGAGTTAATGCAGCAGCTGGGACCACTGTCAAAAGAAAGAAAATACTCTATGCACATTGTCATGAATTTGATGAATTGGCCAGCAAAGGCTATTGAGTTTCTCAGCTGTTTCAAAGCACTGTTAGATGGACAGCCATGTGGCAGTGAACTCCTTCCCATTGTGCATTGTTATGATCAGCAATGAAGTGGAACTGTGTTAGGCATCTTCTTGGAGGCATGTAGCTCAGTTCACCTAGTTGGAAATGTGGTCCCTAACAAGGAAATGCCATGCATCACTTTTTGGATTACTGCTGCTATACTTTACAAGAACCATGAATGAAGACAGTGATGAAGATCCACCTCTTAAACACCAGAGGACAGATAAAGATTTTTAAGAAGAAAAAACACAAATTGCTTCAGTCACTTAATTGAAAATATTTTCTCCGTCTTCCCACTAGACTTTTGTGATAGTGAACTATCATTTGTATGATTTCTAATATTTTAGCATTCAGTTACTTTAGTATTGAACCCTTTTATTTTACTCTAGCTTGCTTCCCTGGTGGTCAGATGGTAAAGAATCTGCCTGCAATGCAGAAGACCCAGGTTCGATCCCCTCATTGGAAAGATCCGGAGAAGGGAATGGCAACTCACTCCAGTTTTCTTTACTTGAGAATCCCATGGGAAGAGGTGCCTGGAGGGCTATAGTCCATAGGGTTTCAGAGAGTCAGACATGACTGAGAGACGAACACACTCACAGTCAAAGACTTTAGCACAGTCAATGCAGCAGAAGTAGATGTTTTCTTGGAACTCTCTTGCTTTTCCGATAATCCAACAGATGTTGGCAATTTGATCTCTAGTTCCTCTGCCTTTTCTAAATCCAGCTGAACATCTGGAATTTCTTGGTTCACATTCTGTTAAAGCCTAGCTTGGAGAATTTTGAGCATTACTTTGCTATCCTGTGAAATAAGTGCAATTGTGAAGTAGTTTGAACATTCTTGGGCATTGCTTTTCCTTGGGATTAGAATGAAAATTGACCTTTTCCAGTCCCGTGGCCTCTGCTGAGTTTTCCAAATTTGCTGACATACTGAGTGCAGCACTTTAATGGTCTCATGTTTTAGGATTTGAAGAAGCTCAGCTGGAATTCTATCATCTCCAGTAGCTTTGTAGTGATGCTTCCTAAGTCCCACTTGACTTCTTACTCCACGATGTCTGGTTCTAGGTGGGTAATCACACCATAATGACTATCTGGGACATTAAGATCTTTTTTGTATAGTTTTTCTGTGTATTCTTGCCATTTATTCTTAATATTTCTGTTTTGGTTAGGTCCACACAATTTCTATCCTTTATTGTGCCCATCTTTGCATGAACTATTCCCTTGGTAACTTCAGTTTCCTTGAAGAGATCTCTAGTCTTTCCCATCCTATTTTTTCCTCTATTTCTTTGCACTACTCATGTAAGACTTTCTTATCTCTCCTTGCTCTTCTCTGGAACTTTGCATTCGGTCGAGTATATCGTTCCCTTACTCCCTGACTTTCGCTTTTCTTCTTTTCTTAGCTACTTGTAAAGCCTTCTCAGAGAACCACTTCCGCTTCTTTCATTTCTTTTTCTTTGGTTTGGCTTTGGTGACTGCCTCTTATACAATCTTAGGAGTCTCCATTGACAGTTCTTTAGGCACTCTGTCTATCAGATCTAATCCTTTGAATCTATTTGTCACCACCACTGTGTAATCATAAGAGATTTGATTCAGATCATACCCAAATGGTCTAGTGGTTTTCCCTACTTTCTAACTTTAAGCCGGAATTTTGCAATAAGGAGCTGATGATCGGAGTCATAGTCAGCTCCAGGTCTCGTTTTTGCTGACTATAGAGAACATCCTCATTTTTGGCTGCAAATATAATCAATCTGATTTTGGCATTGAGCATCTGGTGATGTCCATGTGTAGAGTCATCTCTTGTGTTGTTAGAAAAGGGTATTTGCTCTGAGTAGCATGTTTTCTTGACAAAACTCTGCTAGCCCTTGCCCTACTTCATTTTGTACTCCAAGGCCAAACTTGCCTGTTACTCTAGGTATCTCTTGACTTCCTACTTTTGCATTCCAGTCTCCTATGATGAAAAGGACATCTCTTTTTGGTGTTAGTGCTAGAAGATCTTGTAGGTCTTCATAATACTGGTCAACTTAAGCTTCTTCAGCATTAGTGATTGGGGCATAGACTCGGATTACTGTGATGTTGAATAGTTTGGCTTGTTAAGAAACCAAGATCATACTGTCATTTTTTGGACTGCAACCAAGTACTGCATTTCTGACTATTTTCTTGATTATGAGGACTACTCCATTTCTTCTAAGTTATTGTTACACATAGTGGTAGATATAATGGTCATCTGAATTAAATTCACCCATCCCAGTCCATTTTAGCTCTCTGATCCCTAAGATGTCAATGTTTACTCTTGCCATCTCCTGCCTGACAACATCCAATCTACTCATGGACTTTACATTCCAGGTTCCTATGCAATATTGTTCTTTACAGCATCAGACTTTACTTTCACCACCAGACATATCCACAACAAGGTGTCATTTCGTCTTTGGATCAGCAGCTTCATTCTTTCTGGAGCAGTTAGTAATTGCCATCTGTCCATTCCCAGCAGCATATTGGACACCTTCTGGCCTGTTGGGCTCATCTTCTAGTGTCATATCTTTCTGCCCTTTCATACTATTCTTGGGGTTCTTCCGGCAAGAATATTGGAGTGGTTGCCATTCCCTCCTCCTTTGAACCATGTTTTGTCTATGTAGCACATCATACATAATGGTTTCCTACTGCTGCTGTAACAAATTACCACAGATCTTGGAGGTAGTTCTGGAGGTCAGGAGTCCAAAATCAGTATTACATGGGGCTAATGTCAAGGTGTTTCCTTAGGGAGGTTCTAGGGGGTATTTTTTTTTTTTTTTCTTTCCTGGAAAAACAGGTTTCTAGAGGCTATATCCATTCCTTGGCTCATGGACCCAGACCACACTGCTTTTTCTTCTTTGTGTCCATTGTCACATCACTTGCTGTCTTTGATATTCTTGCTTCTTTATCATAAGGACCCCTGTGATTACATTGGACTTGCCTAGAAAATCTAGGATAACTTCTCACCTTAATATCTTTAACTTAATCACTTTTGCAAAGTTATTTTTACCATGTAAGATGACATATTCACAGGTCTGGACGTATTTTCTGTTGCTGTTGTTTAGTTGCTAACTCGTGTCTGAGTCTTTGTGACCCCGCGAACTATAGCCCATCAGGGTCCTCTGTCCATGGGATTTCCCAGGCAAGAATACTGAAGTGGGTTGCCATTTACTTCTCCAGGGGATCTCCCCAACCCAAGGATATAACCCACATCTCCTGCACTGGCAGGCAGATTCTTTATACTGAGCTACTAGGGAAGCCCCCTGGACATATTTTAATGATCCTTATTCTCTTAATTATAGTATGCTCGCTGACTGTCAAATATTTACATTTATCTGTCATTGAAACTACATTCACCTCATTCCCAAAGCTCTCAAATCATTACAACACTCACTCAAAGTTCAAAATTCTATTATTTAAATATCAGGAACTCCAAAGTCCAAAATGTTTCTTTCTAAATAAACAGATAAGGGTCACATTCTCTATATGATCCAGTCCAGGGCAAGATTCCTCTCCATCTGTGAACCTGTTAAATAAGACAAGAAGTTATCTGCTGCCAGAATATAGTGGTAGGACAGGCATAGATAACAGTTATGACATTTCTATTCCAAGGTTAAAAATAGAAGTAAGAAACTTATCACTGATTCTAAAACAATTTTGAAATCAAGTATGGTAAATTCCATTGAATTTCCAGGTGGTAAAGTAGTAAAAAAAAAAAAGTCAGGCAGCCAATGGATGAGGCACAAGAGATGTGGTGGCTGGACAAGGAAGATCCACTGGAGTAGGAAATGGCAGCCCGCTCCAGCATTCTAGCCTGGAAAATTCCATGGACAAAGGAGCCTGGCAGGGTACAGTCCATGGAGTCACAAAGAGCTGGACACAACTGAACACACACACACAACACAATACATTCCATTAGGTTATAATGCATGGAAACAATATGTGACTCACAGTTCTATACTCTGAGTCATTCTTCTGTTTCAGGAAGGACAGTGACTGCTGGCCTCTGAGTAGTCTTATCAATCTGTTTCATGCTTCTAGAATTTGAGGTGTCTGACAGTCCTCTTTTATTTCTTCCTCCTTCTGTCCCTTTTATTTGAAGTTCACAGTATTTCTGCTGGTAGAATATTCTCAAATGTTCTATCTGTGGATCTTCCATGCACCCCACAAGGATTCACTCAGTTAAAACAAAATCTCTTTCACAAATCTCCCCTGAATCATCTTATCTCTATTCTTGGCTTCTGTTAAGGTGAATATTCTGATCTTTTGGTTCTTCTGAGGAACTAAGAAAGGGTTGTCCAGGCACTTCTTTTTCTCTAGAACATGCATTCTTGATGATAAACATTTCCACATCCTAATTGTAATATCTTTTGCTGTCCAGATAGGTTGAGAATTTCTCAGTTCATGAAGTCTTGGTTCCTTTTACTTAACATTTATTCCCTCAATTTACCTCTTACTGGTTACATTATACTCTAAGATGCAAGAGGAAACCAGGCCACACCTTCACCAGTTTGCTGGAGAACTTCCGTAGCTATAATCCAAATTTATTTATTATGTTATACAACACAATTCAGCTAGAATTTCTTCCTCTATGTAATAAAGATCTTCTTTCCTCTAGTTTCGAATAATATGTTCCTCATTTCCTTCTGAGTCCTTACCAGCAGCTTGTTTCATGCCCATATTTTTATCAACAGTTTACGATAATTTAAATATACTCTTGGAATTCCCTGGTGGTGCAGGTGGTAAAGAATTTGCCTGCAAGCGACCTGGGTTTGATCCCTGCGTTGGGAAGATCCCCTGGGAAATGGATTCAGGATTCTTGCCTGGATAATTCCCTAGAAAAAGGAGCCTAGGTGGCTATAGTCCATGACCTCACAAAGAATCAGCATGACTGGTGACTATCAAGTTAAATATACTTTAAGACAGTGGTGGTCCCCAACCTTTTTGGCAGAAGAGATTGGTTTCATGGAAGATAATTTTCCTGTAGACCAGAGGGGGGAATGGTTTCAGGACGATTCAAACATAGCAGGGTTCATGCTCCTATGAGAACCTAGTGCAACCACTGATCTCATAGGAGGTGGAGCTCAGGTGGTTATGCGAGCAATATGGAGTGACTGTAAATACAAGTGAAGTTTCACTCGCTCACCCACCACTCACCTCCTCCTGTGTAGCCCAACTGGCAACACCTACTCTATGATAATACACATTATCTCTGCTGAGCCCTTTGCTTCTTTCTGAGCTCTCATGGGCAGAGTCTTTCACATCCATATTTCTATTGTCAATGTAGCTTTTTTCTATCATATTTCTCAAAATTCTTCTAGCCTTTCCCATTACCCAATTCCAAAGCCAATTCCATGTTTGTAAATATTTATTGTAATAACACTAGGGAAGTGATACATCATATTAAAAGAATAAAGGAAAAAACATGATCATTTCAATAAGTATAGCAAAACAAAATAAAACAAAACAAACAAAAAAAAAACACAACACTTGGAAAACATCAACATTATCAAGATAAGCACACTCAACATACCAGGACTAGAAAGATACTCCTTCAACCTAGTAAACGGTGTCCACAAAAATGGACAATACATGGCATCAGGATTAATTAAGTGCTTTTCCTTAAAATTAGGAAAAAGAAAAGGATGTAGGAATCAATTAAAAGGTTGTAGTTTTCTTATAGTATAAGTTGCTCATAGTTTTCTTATCTGTGTAAGTTGAACATTAGCTGACTTTTACCTTCATTGGTTTGAATGCTTTTTTGACTATGTTTTAATATTGCAGCTAAATTTGTACCAAATCTTAGTCTATTTCCTTTCTGGATAACTAACTGTTGCATTTGGAATATCTCTGTAATCATAGCTTGTACCATGTCATTTTTCTGAGATCCAGTAGACCTGTGGTACCAGCGTTTATACAGGTTTTTATTCCTCGGCTGAAAATTTAGCAGCCAATTTTCAATCCAGTTAAAAGTCATATTGTCCAAGCATTAAATTTAATTTTCTTAATAAAAGTCCATATGGAGATACTAAATCACATCTTAGCACCTAATTATGAGATGCACTTTAATGTAATAATATGAGATGAGATTTTGTGTCTTAAATAGTGACTTTATCTGAGAATATAATATTTTTAAAAATACAGTCTGACAAAGAGAAAAGAGAAAAGAAAAGAGAAAATAATTCATTGGAATGATTCTGAGACAAGTATGTTTGTGTGTGTTCCACTCTTTGTGACCCTATGGACTGTAGGGCTCCTGCCAGGTCCCTCTGTCCATGGAATTCTCCAGGCAAGAATACCAAAGTGGGTTGCCATTCCCTTCTCCAGAGGACCTTCCAAACCCAAGGGTTGAACCCAATCTCCCATACTGCAGGCAGATTCTTTACCATGTGAGACAAGTGTAGAAGGTATTCTCCTTGTATCCACAATAGTTCTATACATTTTAGATCAGTAAAACATTGCTTACTGAGAGAAGTCTATGTCCAAGACAGAGTGTTCCAGGCTGTGGGCGTACACAAAGGATAACAGCAGATCACCCCTGATGTCTGTCTTTGGCTGTATTTATGTGTGCATATAAAATTACATGGGTTTCCCTGGTGGCTCAGACTGTAAGGAATCTGCCTGCAAAGCAGGAGACCCAGGTTTAATCCCTGGTTTGGGAAGATCCCCTGGAGAAGGGAATGGAAACCTACTCCAGTATTCTTGCCTGGATAATTCCATGGACAGAGGATTCTGGTGGGTTGTTGTCCATGGGGTCACAAAGAGTCAGACAAGACTGAGCGACTAACACTTTCACTTTCATAAAAAAAATATGTAACTATCACATATATTACATCTCAGGAGTGCTTTTATACATTTTTTACCTGGCCTAAATTTGTTTTTTTGCCTCAAGCCCCCTGTTATTATTGACAAATGCTAACTGCTTGATGTAACTCAGACTCACTGTGCACAAAGTTGAAAGAGTTGTTTGTCCTTTCCTCTCCCTCTCTCCTTGTACCCCAATGGGAGGGGGGGGGAATCAATCAAAGCTTAACCCTGTTTCCTCTCTTGATTTCAGTGTTTCATTTATTGCAGTCCTCATTTTTCAAATGACTCAGACTCTGAATCTCTAAATCATCTTCAGCAATTCCATTTACATAGTTGATGCATTTCTGTTATTCTCTTTAGAATACTGCTACTTAATAGCAGAGGGACCATCATAAACTTTCCTCCGTTCGGTTAATCCCCACTGCCAATACATCTATTTTGGAAAGTTCACAGACATTATCTCTTCAGAAGTTATCTATCTGCTTGTCTACTTATCTTTCTAACTATGCTAAGTCGCTTCAGTCGTGTCCAACTCTTTGTGACCCTATGGACAGCAGCCTACCAGACTCCTCTGTCCGTGGCATTCTCCAGACAAGAATACTGGAGAGGGTTGCCATTGTCGTAGACCTGGGATTGATTCCTGGGTTGGGAACATCCTCTGGAGAAGGGAAAATTTACCCACTCCAGTATTCTTGCCTGGAGAATCCCATGGACAGAGGAGCCTGGTGGGCTATAGTCCATGGGGTCCCAAAGAGTCATATAATACTTAGCATACATATACACACATCTATCTATCTAAAATAGATAGATCTAATCTGAAGGTTAGCTGGCTTATGACTCAAGAGGAGCTCATTACACCTTGAGTCTGAGAACAGAATACTGATATCCCAGCTCAAAGAAGGTGGAGGAATTCCTTTTAATTCAGAATTTGTTCTATAGTATTTGTATCTTTAGAGGATCTTTCCAGCCCAAGGATTGAACCCAGGTCTCCCACACTGCCAGCGGATTCTTTACCTTTGAGATATATAAGTTTAAAAAGATGTTCTTGTATCCACAATAGTTCTATACACATTTTAGATCAGTTGATTGAATGAGGCCCACCCACATTCCGGAGGATAATGTGCTTTACTCAGTCTACTCATTCAAATGCTAATGTCTTTCAGAAACAACCCCAAAACACAGCTGGAACAATGTTTGACCAAATGTCTGAATACACCTGTAGTCCAGTCAAGTTTACACATAAAATGAATCTTCACAAGGACCGTGTACATTTTATTGCTAGTTAAAATGTTGGCCGTCTTCATTGCCATGATCCCCAAAGCTGATAATAGCCCGTTATCTAAAGCATTTACTGGGGAAAACAAACAAACAAACAAAAACAAGAAGAGAAAAAGTCTGAAAATTGAAAAGAATGTTTAGTGTGTGGATGTAGAATACTGCCTTTTGCTAATGGAGCACCCAAAATCTTTTCTTTGGCTTCTTCCAAACCTGTGTAACCTACTTTATATCATCAATGTACTTTGAGAGAGAACATTTTGGACAGTGGGCTATCATCTAAATCCTTGAGTCTTAGATAATCTTGGAGATAAAATCTTCTTTTTATATTAATTTCTGAATTGAACACACAGTAATCTCTAGACTCCCCTGACTCATGATGTCTTGCCAGGCAGACTTTTTTCACTTAGTTTAATGATTAACATTTTAATAATCACCACTATCAACCCTTTAAAAGAAATTCCAGAAAAGCTCTTCTGTCAATGTAGATTATAAATATTACTTATATAGTTTTACTACTTATAATTTATTAAATTTTTGTATTCCTATACTAGCAACATTAATCATAAATAGCAACTCAATATATTGTCCCTTCCAGAATATGTTTGTCTTTTACATGTTTCCTCAAAATTTAGTCCATTATTTTTCTGAAGCATGCTACAAAGGATACAAAATTATTCTTTGAATATCTAAATTTTCTAGTCAAAACTTTTGGACAACACTGCAGAGCATATGTCTTCTTGGAGATTCAAAATTCATGTGTATGTATTAAGTGCTCTGAAAAGTCCTACAATAATAAACTTATCAGTAATTCTCAGACTTTATTGACTATGGAGGATGTTTTAACTAAACTTTTTAATGTTGATTCCATAAAGTAACATGCATATTAATATTAATTAAGGTTTTACTATATGTTGAACACTATATGAAGTGCTTTATATATTTTGTAACTTTACTTGCATAACTATCTGAGATATGCACTGTTACTGTTGCTGTTGTTCAGTCACTAAGTTGTCTAAGTTGTCTAAGTTTGACTCTTTTCAACACCATAGACTGCAACACACCAGGCTTCCCTGTCCTTCACTGTCTCCTGGAGTTTGCTCAAACTCATGTCCATTGAGTCAGTGATGCCATCCAATCATCTCATCCTCCATCATCCTATTCTCCTCCTGCCTTGAATCTTTCCCAGCATCAGGATCTTTTCCAGTGAGTTGACTCTTGACATCAGTTCAGTTCAGTTCAGTTGCTCAGTCGTGTCCGACTCTTTGCGACACCATGGACTGTAGCATGCCAGGCCTCCCTGTCCATTACCAACTCCTGGAGCTTGCTCAAACTCATGTCCATTGAGTCGGTGATGCCATCCAACCATCTTATCCTCTATCATCCCCTTCTCCTCCCGCCTTCAATCTTTCCTAGTGTCAGGGTCTTTTCAAATGAGTCAGTTCTTCGCATCAAGTGGCCAAAGTATTGGAGTTTCAGCTTCAGCATCAGTCCTTCCAATGAATATTCATGACTGATTTCCTTTAGGATTGACTGGTTTTATCACCTTGCTGTCCAAGGGACTCTCAAGAGTCTTTTCCAACCCCACAGTTCAAAAGCATCAATTCTATAGCACTCAGCTTTCTTTATCATCCAAATCTCATCATTCATACATGACTACTGGAAAAACCAGTAGCTTTGACTAGATGGACCTTTGCTGGCAAAATAACGTGTCTGCTTTTTAATATGCTGTCTAGGTTGGTCATAACTTTTCTTCCAAGGAGCAAGCATCTTTTAATTTCATGGCTGCAGTCACCATCTGCAGTGAGTTTTGGAGCCCCCCAAAATAAAGTCTGTCACCTTTTCCATTGTTTCCCCATCTATTTGCCATGAAGTGGTGGGACCAAATACCATGATCTTAGTTTTCTGAATGTTGAGTTTTAAGCCAAATTTTTCACTGTCCTTTCACTTTCATCAATAGGCTTTTTAGTTCCTCTTCACTTTACCATAAGGGTGGTACCATCCTCTTCCCTTTCTGCTATCAGGTATCTAAAGTATTGGAGCTTTACTTGGGCATCAGTCCTTGCAATGAATATTTAGAGTTTATTTCCTTTAGGAGTGACTGGTTTGATCTCCTTGCTGCCCAAGTCATTCAAGAATCTCCTCCAACACTACAGTTCAAAAGCATCAGTTCTTCAGTGCTCAGCCTTCTTTATGGTCCAACTCTCACATCCTTACATGACTACTGGAAAAACCATAGCTTTGACTGTACAGACTTTTGCTGACTAAGTGATGTCTCTTCTTTTGAATACACTATAGGTTTGTCAGCTTTCCTTCCAAGTAGCAGGCATCTTTTAATTTCATTAATTTCAAGATCCTTGGTTTAGATTATATCTTGGTGTCCCTTTTGCCATGCAGAGTAACATATTTATCACAGATTCCAGGGTTTAGCATATGGATTTCTTTAAGAGACCATTATTCTGTCCCGGACTCTGTAATAGTGAGTCCAGGGCTTCTCTGGTGGCTTAGCGGTAAAGAATCTGCCTGCAATGCAGGAGACGTGGGTTATCCTTGGGTTGGGAAGATTTCCTGGAGAATCGA
Organism: Muntiacus reevesi; assembly: GCF_963930625.1. Taxonomy (NCBI): domain Eukaryota; kingdom Metazoa; phylum Chordata; class Mammalia; order Artiodactyla; family Cervidae; genus Muntiacus; species Muntiacus reevesi. Next base: position 52,890,918 of record NC_089251.1, on the reverse strand, counting down.
CTGAGTACCCACGAACATGAAAATGAGACCACTTTTTTTGACTTCAAAGTCATGTGTTTACCCACCACGATCTTCTGTTATTTTAAGAATATCCTATATAGCTTAAAACTTTGGAAAATATTTTCTTAGTTCTAAATAACAGCATAAGTTGTAAAAATGTACATACGAATAAGACTTGGGACCAGATATTTGGATTTCTCAGAACACAAAAATGGCTACAAAATGCCTCCCCCACCTTTTTTTTTTTTTAATTTTTAGCAAGGTATGTCAAACACAATATGCTTTAATCTCCAAACCTCCAGACTTATTTCTCAGACTTTTATAAAAGCAGTGGCAGGGCGAGAGAGAAAGAGAGAGAGAAAGTTGTCCTTAAAGATTTCTTTGCATTTTCTCTGGCCCTATCTCCCTGATAAACTGTCCTTTAATTTTAAGAAAGCCATTTGTTTGTAGAAGATTTGTGTCTCAAACTCACTGCAGTACTATAGACCAGGGACAGGAACACTGCTTTATTTATTTCCTGTGATAGTAGAGCCTCATTTTAACACTTCAGACTTTAGTAAGCGACACACTTGAGAATTTTCACAGGGATATTTTTCTTTCTCATACAACAACACTGTTTTCTGGATACTTTTTGAAATGCAAGTATTGTAGAGTGGAACATGTATATGTCCTGGTTACAAAATATATTACTTTTCAGCTGTCCAGTATGTGATCTGTAACATCCAAAAAAAAAAAAAAAAATAGTTCCGTGGGTGTGTGCTAAGTCACTTCAGTCATGTCCAACTCTTTGCAACCTTATGGACTGTAGCCCAACAGACTTCTCTGTACATGGGGTTCTCCAGGCAAGAATAGTGGAGTGGGTAGCCATACCCTCCATCAGAGAATCTTGACCCAGGGATTGAAACCACATCTTTTACGTCTCCTGCATTGGCAGCTGGGTTCTTTTTCACTAGTGCCACCTGGGAATTCCACTTAGTATCATAATGTATCTTAAATATATTCTCCTTAATTTAAGAAAAAAATGGTGGTTCACAGTAGTTATCAATGAAGGTGGCTTTATTTTCTAGGATGCATAGTTTTATTTTATGAAATCAATCAGCCCATATTAAATACATACTAACAATGTCATAGCACTTTTTTAGTCACTGTGGGAGATGCAAAGATGTCTTGAGCCCTTGAACTTAAAGGATTTATATCAACAGCTGACATCTATCCCCAGTAATGCCATGCCTGGTTAAGCCTTGCTCATCATGTATTGAATGGTTTCTTTGGGTGCATTCCTCAGTTATCTTCCAGTTCAATATTTGTTTTGCAAATATTTTTTCCCAGTCTGTGGCTTGTGTTTTCCTCTCTTAAGAGTTACTGTAACCTGCCAGGTTGCAGTCCATGGGATTGCAAAGAGTGGGACATGACTGAGCACACATACATGCATTCTCCTTTTACAAAGGAGGGAACTGATGCTCTAGATATCCAGGAAGGTATGTGCATATGTTGTATTATTCTTTGTCCTGTACTATTACTATGCAAAATCAATTATGTAATAGTATTTTGCCAAATTTATTTGAAGGGATGTTGGTATATTAATGGCAGGTGGGTATTTTTGGACTTCAGAAGTGACTAAGTAGTTAGAACCTTCTACTTCTGAAAAAGAATCCAGTCACTGTTCATTTTAGTCACAAATGAGCATTACACATAAAATTAATCAGATTTCCCTTCCAATTTCTCCAGTTTGGTTATAAAGATCCAGGATATGATGGTTTGAGAGGTATGTAATAACTTTTCTTGGTGCTTGTGCCTTTCTTATGATTTTCTTTAAAATGATTTCCCTGCTATTGGATTTCAGAGTTACCATAATGAACTTCTAGTCCCTTTGACTATTTGCATTTCTAAAATTTTGGGATGGGCATTCAAAGGCAACATGATAGCACACTTACTTATAGAAGTAGATTCTCCCATCATTTGGCCAAAGCAACTTAGACATTTTTATATATACTATTTATATTCTGACATATGATTTATTTCTGAGAGAAATATGTCACATGATGTTTATTACAATGCCGCTTTATTACTCTGACTGACTTGTAGTTCTTCAGTACTATACCAATATTCACAGTTTAAGACAAACCAAATCCATTAGGAACTGTGTTTAATAATGTTCACCTTTCCAATACACATCCTGGGTTGATTGAACTGGCTATATCAATATCTGCCATCTAAGACTAACAGCCAAGCACTTCACTGCGACTGGCTTTATTAGTCACTCAGCGAGAATTAAAAAGAAAAGAAAAACTGACAAGAGGCAAGGCTCAGCTCTATTATCCAAACTCTGATAAGAGCAAAGTTAAATAATATTACTCTTTACTTCTCTTTCTATGAAGAGGACAACATAATTCTGTAAAACACCTTCTTAAAGTCTGATATTAGGGGGGAAAATTATGACATGGATGTTGGAAACTGAATGTAATGATGAGTTCTATAAAAAGGTCTTTTAACATCTAAACTGGTGGAAGTTTTACTGAAGTTCATTATAATTTCATAGGCCACATTTACATTACTAGTGAGGATGTATAATGACCTAACCCTGAATTGGCAGAGAGTAAGACTAAGAAAAATGTACACTTCTCATCTCTTGGTAAAAATGGAATTTAGTTTTTTTCCCATTTGAAAATGAACAAATAGGAATTCTAACAAGGAAAGTTATGGAAAAACAATTGCAAAAGAGGTGAATAGAGTTTTTTATCCACAGATGACTAAGATGGAGAGTAAGATAATATACTTAATTTATTTCCTCAACTAAAAGAAAATATCTGACAACCATTGACAGTCTCTAGAGGATAGAAAGATCGACCAACTCCTTTCCATTGGGCTTTTTTCCCATATTCTTTTGCTCTCTCTACATGCTCAGTCATGCCTGACTCTTTGTGGCCCCATGGACTGTGGCCTGCCAGGCTCCTCTATCCATGGAATTTTCCAGGCAAGAAAACTGAAATGGGTTGCCATTTCCTAGGCCAGAGGATCTTCCTGACCCACGGATTAAACTCACAACTCTGGAGTTTTCTGCATTGGCAGGCAGATTGTTTACCACTGCACCACTTGGAAAGCCCCATATACTTACACAGCAGAACATAGATAGCTCCATAAAGAGTTACCATATACCGTCTAACAGATTACTTGGCAAAAAGTAACTGCTAAAATTTGTTGAATGATATAATGAACCAATAAACAGGAGGCTATGAGGAGAGCCCAAGCTGACCCAGGAAAAAACAAAACTCAATGAAAAAGTTATAATAGAATTTTGTCTCAGAAAGACCTATAAATTCAGGCTTTAAAGATACACACTTTCAAATTTTCTAAACATGTTGCCATTTCGCCTATTCCAGAACAAAGAAGGCCATGGAAAATGACCATTTGATGGAACACTGTGGTTAATAGTTTGGATCATGATAGTGTGGATCATAACTGACTGTGGAAAATTCTTCAAGAGATGGGGATACCAGACTACCTGACCTACCTCCTGAGATATCTGTATACAGGTCAAGAAAAAACAGTTAGAACTGGACATGGAAAAACAGACTGGTTGCAAATCGGGAAAGGAATACATCAAGGCTGTATATTGTCACCCTCTTATTTAACTTACATGCAGAGTACTACATCATGAGCAATGCTGGTCTGGATGAAGCATAAGCTGGAATCAAGATTGCTGGGAGAAATATCAATAACCTCAGATATGCAGATGACACCACCCTTATGGCAGAAAGTGAAGAAGAACTAAAGAGCCTCTTGATGAAAGTGAAAGAGCAGAGTAAAAAAGTTAGCTAAAGCTCAGCATTCAGAAAACTAAGATCATGGCATCTGGTCCCATCACTTCATGGCAAACAGAGGGGGAAACAATGGAAATAGTGGCAAACTTTATTTTCTTGGGCTCCAAAATTACTGCAGATGGTAACCGCAGCCATGAAATTAAAAGACATTTGCTCCTTGGAAGTAAAGTTACGACCAACCTAGAGAGCATATTAAAAAGCAGAGAGATTACTCTGCTAACAAAGACCTGTCTAGTCAAGCTATGATTTTTCCAGGAGTCTTTATGGATGTGAGATTTGGGCTATAAAGAATGCTTTTGAAATGTGGTGTTGGAGAAGACTCTTGAAAGTCCCTTTGACTGCAAGGAGATCCAACCAGTCCATCCTAAAGGAAATCGGTCCTGAATATTCATTGGAAAGACTATTGCTGAAGCTGAAACTCCAATACTTTGGCCACCTAATGCAAAGAGCTGACTCATTTGAAAAGATCCTGATTCTGGGAAAGATTGAAGGCGTGAGAAGAGGATGACAGAGGATGAGATCTTTGGATGGCATCACTGACTTGATGGATACGAGCTTGAGTAAACTCTGGGAGTTGGTGATGGACAGGGAGACCTGGCGTTCTGCAGTTCACGGGGCTGCAAAGAGTCAGACACGACTAAGCAACTGAACTGAACCAAAAAAAAAAAAAAAAAAAAAAGAGCTGGTGGTTTGCATCTACAATTATCAGAGGCAAATAGGCAAATACCCTCTCTAAAATAAATTTAACTTATTTATAAAATGAACAACAAAATTTATACTAAGTAAAATTGTTTTGAGTGTTGATTAACAGATTTTACGTAAATTGAACATTTCATCAGAGTGCATGTGTACATGTCTGACTCTTTGAGACAGCATAGACCACAGTCTGCCAGGCTCCTCTGCCTGTGGAATTCTCCAGGCAAGAATACTGGAATGGGTTGCCATGACTTCCTCCAGGGAATTTTCCAAACCCAGGAATCAAACCTGCATCTCCTGCACTGCAGGCAGATTCTTTACCACTGAGCCACCTGGGAAGCCCCAGCACAGTGAATAGTCAGTAAATACTTACAATTTATCCCAGTATGAGGCAGGTAATAAAAATTTATTACATAATCTATTAGTATTATTTTTATGTTAAGTGAATGAACTCTGACACTAAAATTCAATATAACTTGTCTCGTCAATGCACCAATATAGTTAAGAAATGATCAACCAGACTTATCAGACTGTGACTAAGTAAGACTGTGCATGGCTTTGTAGGCAATCTATTAGCTCATTATTAGACTCCATAAGAAAAAAAAAATGTATCTATATATAATAATATGGTTAGATACTTAAAGTGTATTAAATGTATTCTTTACTGTAACAATGACTTTTGAAATGGCTTTCAAAAACAATTGTTGTTTAGTATATATAAAGTTTGGTAGTATCCAGAATTTCAGGCATCCATGGGGGTCTTGGAATCTATTCCCCACCTGTAAGAGGGTACTACTGGATAAGGCTTTGTTTTCCATTGAAGTCTAAATATTCTAAGGAAGGAAAAGATACTATGTCACTTAATTCAAAATGTTGTATACCTAAGTATATTGCTTACCAGAGTTTTGGAGTTATTAACAGTGAATTTGTTTGTAAATTTCTGACCATAATTGTTTTTTTGTTTGTTTGATTACTGTATAACTGAAAGTGAAAGTGTTGCTCACTCAGTCACTCTGTGATCCCATGGACTCCAGCTCATCAGGCTCCGCTGTCCATGGAGTTCTCCAGGCAAGAATGCTGAAATGGATTGCCATTCCCTTTTCCAGGTGATCTTCCCCACCCAGGGATTGAACCTAGGTCTCTCGCATTGAAGGCAGATTCTTTACCGCTGAGCCACCAGGGAAGCCACTGTATTACTAGTTCTTGATTTTTAGTTTAGACAGAGACTGAAGTTTTGGAATTATGTATATATTAGTGTTTTTTCCTGAACAAAATGTTTAATACCATGTAATAAATATATGGACATTACACAAGTGCCATTGTTGTTTAAAACTCTCAAAGAATTAGAAACACTGGAAAACTTTCTGATTATTTAAAGAACATATCAACTATGAAGCTTTCATTCATTCACTTATTTATTTATACAACAGATATTTATTGACTTCTAATTATGCTAGCCAATAAGGTTGTTTTAATAAACAAAATAAAGCCCTCATCCTCCAGGGTTCATGCTCTAATCCCTGGAATTTCTGAATGTGTGTGTTAGTCACTCAGTCATGTCCGACTCTGCATGTAGACTGTAGCTCCCAAGCTCCTCTGTCCATGGAATTCTCCAGGCAAGAATACTGAATATGGAATCTCTGAATATGTTACTTTATATATCACAGGAAATTAAGGGGGCAGAGAGGAATAAAGCTGCTAACCAAGTGATTTTAAGTTAGGGAAATTATCCTGAATTGAGTAGGTTTATTCCAATTACAGAGGTTCTTAAAAGTGAATAAGTGAGGCAGAAGAAAAGGTCAGAGTGAGGACTCAACTCACCATTGCTGGCTTTACAGAGGTAGGAAGAAGGCCAAAAGCTAAGGATTATGTAAGGTCTTTCAGTTCAGTTGCTAAGCTCAGTTATGTCCATTCTTTGCGACGCCATGAACATGCCAGGCTTCCCTGTTCATCATCAACTCCTGGAGCTTGCTCAAACTCATGTCCATCGAGTCAGTGATGCCATCCAACCATCTCATCCTCATGACTACTGGAAGAACCATAGCTTTGACCGTATGGACCTTTGTTGGCAAAATAATGTTTCTGCTTTTAAATATGCTGTCTAGATTTGTCATAACTTTTCTTCCAAGAATCAAGCATCTTTTAAGCAAGCATCAGTACTCCTTTCCCAATTTGGAACCAGTCCATTTTTCCATGTCTGGTTCTATCTGTTGCTTCTTGACCTACAAGGTCTTTTGAAGCTAGAAAAGATAAGGAAATAAGTTCTTCTTTGAAAGTGCAAGTGTTATTCACTTCCTCATGTCAGACTCTTTGTGACCCTAGGGACTATAGCTCACCAGGCTACTCTGTTCATGGGATCTCCAAGAAAGAATCTTGGAGTGGGTTGCCATGCCTTTCTTCAGGGAATCTTCTTGACCCAGGTTTAGAAACTGGGTCTCCTGCATTACAGGCAGAATCTTTGCTGTTTGAGCTATCAGGGAACACAGTTCTTACTGACATCTCAATTTTAGTCCCATGTGGCCAATATCAGACATCTGACCTAAAGACTTGTAATATAACCCATTTGTGTCATTTTGCACCACTGCCTGTGTGTTAATGTGGTACACCAGTGATAGAATGCTAATATAGGTATGGCAGTGGATACATAAAATCATGAATCCTGTTCTAATAGAATTTAGAACATTTTAGCATGGTAAATAGTCATTTAATAACAGTAAATATCAACGCAAAGCAGCATGAAGCAATATGAAAGAGTAAAAGTTTAGGGACATTTATTTATATTTTAAAACAGCTGTACTATGTTGTAAAAGTATAAAAAGTGCAAATCATCTCAGTTATGATTAATTCTGAATAGTTCTTAAATTGTTCATGTAAGGTTTATTGTACATTTGACTATGGCCAGAACAGTAATTCTTTTGACATATTTAAGCATGAAAATCAGGAAGGCAGATTGACAGAACAAAAGCAGAGTCTATATGCAGAGTGTCTGTTGTCAAATGTGTCCTCCTTTTGGAAACCAGTCAAATGTCTCCCGGTGACTGGAGCAGAGGATGTGAAGAATGCTGAAATATTTCTGATTTCCTTTAGGTTTTGCTCTGTTTTATTTTTCACACCAAACTTTTAAAACCTCAATTGAAATAGTGAAGATTAGAGGTGATCACATTTAATTTGCAAATAAAATATGTTCCCTATTAATTTTGATACTTTTAAGTTTATTCAGGCCTTCCCAGGTAGTGCAGTAGGTCAAGAATCCACTTGTCAATATAAGAGACTCAAGAGATTAAGTTTAGATCTCTGGGTTGTGAAGATCCCCTGGAGTAGGAAATGGCAACCCAGTCCAGTATTCTTGCCTGGAAAATTCCAAGGACAGAGGAGTCTGGTAGACTACAGTCTTTGGAGTCACAGAGTCGAGACTGAGCAAGCACAAAGGAAGTTTATTCTAGACTTTCTGATCAACACAATAATACTGACAAAAAATGAGAGCTATAATCTTTAGAAAACTTATTTCTTTTTATTTTTATCCTATTGTGGTAAGAACACTCACAAATATAATTACATACCTAGAAATCCCAAGAAAATCAACTGAAAACCATTAAATTTACCAAAGGATTATCAGTAAAATTGCTACATATGTAATGAAAAAATAGTTTTCTCTTAGACGTTTATGAAAGAAAGTGATTCATTGACAAACAAAAGAAAAGTCATAAAGTGCCCAGGAAGAAAGACCTTAACCAGTAAATGTATAGAATCTGTTTGAGGGAAAAATACTATACTGGGGGGCGGGGGGGAAGCATGGGGAATGCCCTATGGATTAACTAGGAATATTTTAAGATAAAGAGATACGTCAGCCTATGGGTGATATGCAGAGGGAAATTTAAGGATGAATAATGGGGAGACACAGTTTACATAAGGATCTAACAGGGTTTCAGAAACCTCATAAACTATGAAAGTGAAAGAATATTCAGCAAATTATTGCATATAATTAACTGGAAAAAGAGTTAGGTATATTAAAGTGTCAAGATCTTTTAATTAATATATTATTTGCTATGTATGATATAAAAGAAATGGATATTATATTTGGTTTAAACAAAAATAAAAGATCTGATAAGTTATTAGTAAATGAAAGATTGATAGATTTGACAGTAAAAAACACAAAATGTGTGCATGACAAACATTATAAAATTTAGAGTTTGTAGCAAATAAGGATGATATAAAGTTGATATTCTTATGAAGAAATCTAAAAGAAGCAATGACAAAACTTGTTAATTAAAAAATAAACATGAATAAAATATTGTACGTGTATGTATCTGAAGCAAGAGTATATAATCTTTTTACTAATTGTCTTAGAAATCGTTGTATATTAAGTATCCACATTGAATACTAATAATTCTATAGTAAGATGCTGTTGCTTCTGAGATTATTAATGTATAAACATTTTTCCAAAGAGCAATTGGCAGTATATATCAGAGCCATATATATATATATATATATATATATGCATATATTATTTTAATAATCTTACTTACAGGATTTTATCTTTATGAAAAAATCAAGATTCTGAGAGGAAAGACTTTTTTGTTGTTGTTCTAATATTTTAACCATAGTGCTTCCACAATAGCACAGTGGTAAAAAATCTGCGTGCATTGCTGGAACCACGGGAGATATGGGTTCGATCTCTGGATCAGGAAGATCTTCTGGAGGAGGGCAGGCAACCCACTCTAGTATTCTTTCTTGGGAAATCCCATGGACAGAAGAGCCTGGCAGGCTACAGTCCACAGGGTCTCAAAGCGTTGGACACGATCGAAGTGGCTTAGCATGCACTTTAACCACAGTATGTTTCATTTCAGTCAGTACCACATAACAATGTGATAACTACCCCAAACTTCAGATGCCAGTCAAACCCAGGTTGTTACATGTGCTTCTGACTCATCGGCTGTAAATCAAAGGTTCCCATGCCCATTCTTGGATCTGATTAATTTGCTAAAGGAGGTTGACAGAACTCAGAGAGATATTTTATTTATTAGATTATCATTTTATTGTAAAATGGAAAAGGAAAGGGGTGTGGAGCATGTACATGTCCTCTTGAAGTTCAACACTCTCTCAGTGTTACCTAGTCCAAGTTCCCTCTGCCTGTAGCACAAGAGGCTGATGAATGGGTGACAAAGTGCTAAGGCAAGAACTTTATTTGGAGAGCCAGCTGACTGAGAAATGGCAGACTAATGTCTCAAAATAACCATCTTTTTGGGGTCTGGATGCCAGTTTCTATGATAGATCAAAGATAGGGTCGTGGTGTAAAGAAACAAAGACCATTAATCTTGTAAATTACTTCTAGAAGCAAGCCTCAGGGGGATGTATAAATAACTTCCTGCCATCTAGAGGTGGACAGGGTTCTGAACAAAAGCATTTTAGTCTAAAAGTCAGGCAGAGGGGCAAGATTTCCTGAGACAGGCCATTATTTATAATTATAATAATAAAAGGGCTTTCTAAGTGGCTCAGTGTTAAAGAGTCTGCCTGCCAGTGCTGGAGACACAAGAGACACTAGTTCGATACCTGGGTTGGAAAGATACTCTGGAGTATAGAAAATAGCAACCCACTCCAGTTTTATTGCCTAGAAAATTCCATGGATAGAGGAGCCCGCAGTCCATGGAATCAGAAAGAGTCAGATATGACAGTGCACAGATGCATCAAAATAACAGAAACAATGGAAAGCAAGTCAAAGAAACAGTTCCAACATGGAGTCAGAATTGGTTTTTCCCTTAAACACCAACATCTCCACATGTTCAGCAACATGGAAGCTCCTAGAACTCTGTATTGAACTCAATATCCAGATCCTCTTACTTCCCCAGGAGGTTGGAGGTGGGAGATAGGGAAACTGGGACTAAAATTTTTAATCAACTGATTGTTTCTCCTTGAAACCACATTAGGTGAGGTTCAAACGCCATCTCCTTAACATAACAAAAGATGCCTTATTACTCTCTTACTTAGAAAATTCCAAGGATTTTAGGATCCCTGTACCAGAAATAGGGGAAAAGACCAAGTAGAAATTTCTTATCATGCATCACGGTATAATACCATATAATCCATTTGAAAATCATTTTCACATCAAAAGAATTTATCTGTTAAACATAATCTTGGGAAATAGCCTCTCTCCCAGAGAAGGTTTCTTAGAAATAATGATAAAATGAGTGAAAAAAAGTCATCCTAATTTTGTCTAAACTCAAAAAACAAGGTTACTGTGCCACTCAAAACATACAATACCAAAATATGTGACTTCTCTATCTTTACCAGCAACAGTTGTGTCTTTGTAGTAGACAGGATTTTAAAACATTTTCCAATCATAGGATAATCCTTGTATTCTGACAGCTTCTAAACTACCAAGATACCCTATTTTCTTAGACCCTTCACCAAATCATCCAACCAAACCCCAAATTCTAGAATCTGCTGTTCAGTCCCTCAGTTGTGTCTGACTGTTTGTGACCCCATGGACTGAAGCATGCCAGGCTTCCCTGTCCTTCACCATTTCCTGGAGTTTGCTCAAACTCATGTTGATTTAGTTGGCGATACCATCCAACCATCTTGTCCTGTGTCGTCCTCTTCTTCTCATGCCTTCAATCTTTCCCAGTATCAGGGTCTTTTGAAATGAGTTGGCTCTTTGCAACAGGTGGCCAAAATATTGGAGCTTCAGTTTCAGTACTAGTCCCTCCAGTGAATATTCAGGACTGATTTACTTTAGGGTTGAATTGTTTGATCTTCTTGCAGTCCATGGGATTCTCAAGAGTCTTCTCCAACACCACAATTCAAAAGCATTAATTCTTCAGCGCTCAGCCTTTTTTATGGTTCAACTCTCATATCCATACATGACTACTGGAAAAAACATAACTTTGACTATACAAACCTTTATCAGCAAAGTAATGTGTCTGCTTTTTTGTCATAGGTTTGTCATAGTTTTCTTTCAAGGAGCAAGTGTCTTTTAATTTCATGGCTGCAGTCACAATCAGAAATGATTTTGGAGCCCAAGAAAATAAAGTCTGTCACTGTTTCCATTGTTTCCTCATCTCTTTGCCATGAAGTGATGGGACCAGATGCCATGATCTTCGTTTTTTGAGTGTTGAGTTTTAAGCCAGCTTTTTCACTCTCCTCTTTTACCTTCATCAAGAGGCTTTTTAGTTCCTCTTCACTTTCTGCTGTGGAGGTGGTGTCATCTGCATATCTGAGGTTAATAATATTTCTTCCGGCAATCTTGATTCCAGCTTGTTCTTCCTTCAGCCTAGCATTTTGCATAATGTAATCTGTATATAAGTTAAATAAGCAGGGTGACAATATACAACCTTGACATACTTCTTTCCCAAACTTGAACCAGTTCATTTTTCCATGTTCTAACTGTTCCTTCTTGACCTGCATACAGGTTTCTCAGGAGGCAGTTAAGGTGGTCTGGTATTCCCATCTCTTAAAGAATTTTCCACAGCGTGTTGTGATCCACAGTCAAAGGCTTTATCATAGTCAGTGCAGCAGGAGTAGATGTTTTTTCTGGAATTCTCTTGCTTTCTCAATGATCCAAGGGATGTTGGCAATTTGATCTCTGGTTCTTCTGTCTTTTCTTAATCCAGCTTGAACATCTGGAAGTTCTCTCATGTACTATTCTAGAATAGGGTCTATCTAAAGGCTCTTCCTCAGACAATCTATGGTTTCTCATGGTGTGTGTCTTTTGCTCTCCCCCTGCCCACTACCACAATAAGCCCACCTTGTTTTGATCTCCAGTGGCCTCAGCCTGCAATGGCTTGGAGTGGGGCTTGGACTCCAGGAGAGATTGATGCCCATTGCAGTGGCGAAAGCACCAGATCCTGGCCACTGGACCAGTGGTCAGTGACAAAGGCCTTGACCCTTTGACTTTGCAGCAAAGAATTCTCACAAAAATGGAAAGTAGTGAAACATGTTTATTAAGAGGAGAAAAGATTATTGTATGTGTGGATAGACCCATGAGCAGACTCAAAGGGAGAGAGAATCACTGAGTCGCACCTTCATGGCAGTTTGAAATACTTTTACGGGGCATTTCTTCTGGGTTTCTTTGGGCCATTCATTTTGATTTGCCTGGTTCGAAGTCCATATTTGGTGTTTCTCAGGTTCCTCCCATGTGTGCCCAGGCATGTCTTAGCCAAGATAGAATATATTGAAGAGGCCTGTGGGTAACCTGGCATTAGTTAACATCAATTGTCTTTGACCTCCAAGAAGCCTTTCTGTGCACATGTGGTTGAAGAGGTCTCCTGACTTCAAAAATGAGAAATATGTGGTCTGGGTAGGGGCCAGCCTTCTTCCTTAATTGTCCTGCTATTCTCATCTTGAAGTTTCATTCCACAGGGAATGAATTTCCAACTGCTTTACCCTGGGGGCCCATCTACCTGCTTCCTCAATTTAACTAGCAGGTGGCTCTAGAGGTAAAGAACTGACCTGCCAGTGTAGGAGACATGCGTTTGATCTTTGGATTGGAAAGATTCCCTAGAGAAGGAATGGAAACCCACTCCAATATTCTTGCCTGGGAAATCCCATGGACAGCGGAGCCTGGAGGGCTACAGTCCATGGGGTTGCAAACAGTCAGACATAACTGAAACATCTTAGCACGTGCATGCATATTTCTGATGGTCTTTGTTTAAAGGTAGTGACACCACTGTGAGACATAGTATACTTAAAATAAATTTTGACAAGGTTTTATTGAGAGATCTAATAAAATGGAAAGTAAATGCAATAGAGTACCTTAAACTCTTATATAGGAGAAGATGGATTTATGTGATCTTCCCTGGGATAATTCTCTCCCTTTCTTTCAATCTTCTCTATGGGTTCAATGGCATTTTTACTTTTCTTATCTTGTTGTCCCTTCATAGTTAACCTCCACACACATTCTGAAATCATTATATACAATTTCATATTTGAGAATCTCAGTAAACTTAAGTCTATGATTTCAAAGAAAGCTGGATGAGATTTATAACTTATACCACTTGTTGCCATTCATGTTCTCTAAAATAAGACCTTGAGATGAGGATCCATGTGCCAGTGATTTGTTATATAATTGCTCCCAGGAGAAATTTGTAAGACAGTGAAAGAGAAGGAAGGGAGGAAGTCAAGCAAGGATGCAATTACATGCAAAATCCCAGCATCAGCCTTTACTTCAAGGAGTCCTGAAGTGTAAATTACACCTTGGAATTTGTATCAACTCGAGGCAAGGATCTGGGCATTCATACTCTTTTTTTAATTAGTCGTTTGTTTGCTGGCAGCTCTAGGGACACATACGTTGGCAGGCATTTCCAGTTCTAATAGCTGGGGGAAACTATACACAGAAAGTCACAAATGGGGGTAATTTGAAGAAGAAGAGGCATAAGAGTCACAAAATGGTCAAAGATATCCAAGGGAATTTGGTGAAACATCTCCATTTTTAATCCTTGTCTTGCATATTTATTTCTTACCACTGGACTGACCTTCCCAACAATGATGGCAGTAGATGTGTCTATTTGCTTTGGAGGGGGCTTTTAAAGGATATTTTGTGGAACACTTGCTCAAACAACAGCAACAACAACAAAAAAGCAATATTACACAATAGGAGCTTAGTCTATTTTCTGAAATTCATTTTAATTTAATGTTCCTGAAATTCTTCATTTTAAATATCATCCCATGAGGAGCATTTCATGGTAAATTCAGATTTCCCCATAACAAGTTCAGTTTTGCTTCCTTTTTCATTCTTCCCCAGGGAGTGTTCAAGAATGTATGAGGCTAACCTTACAATCTGTCACATTTATATAGATACACTAAGCATATACCACATTGCCTATTGCTGTGTAGATCTTAAGTATATAGTAGTTATTTTCATGATTGTTTCATTCTAAAATCCTCTACTAATAGGAAGTTAAATGATAGGGGAGGAAATCACCTCTTTTTGGTTGTTATCAATTAGTTATCCACTATTCTTTATGTCCTCTGGAGACCTGAAAGATGTGTTGGCCACAGCCATGTGACAGGACCATCTGTAATTTGTGCTTTTTGGGACCAGAATATTTTCTTCCCCTATATTTATCCAGTATGACTGCAAAGGCTCAGTAACAAGCACATGTCTTTGCATGACTTTGTGCAGGGGAGATTTCCAGAAATCTCTGTGACTGCTTGGAGGCAGCATAGGGAGGATGGATAAGCTGCCAAGACTTCCCTTCCATCACAATGAGCACTAATTGAATGTCTTGTTTGAAAAATATGTGAAGCTACAAAGACATCATCACTCAGATGATTTGGGCTGCAGCCTGGCCAGATGCAGTTCTGTGTCTTAGACATGATGTCATAAGCCAGTAAAGATGTTTTACATATTTTAAAATATTGGATTTGCTTGGAGTGGTTAAATATTACAGGACTTTTCCTGGACCATCCTTTATGAAATTGATGAGATGCCTCTGTCCTCAACCTTCTTCAATCTGGGGCCTCTCTCCCCTTCCAGGTCCTTATTTGAGTATTTGCCTTCCAAAAGTGCTTTCATTTTCTATTTCCTCAACTTGATTGTTCTCTGTATGCTAACTTACTAGGTCCAAGGGTCAGGAAAAAGGGAAAGGCAGCGACTACCCTATGGGACCTATCCTGGGAATATCCAGCTAGTTGGAACATTCTCAGAAATAGATTTCACAATAAGTTGTGTAATTTTACAAAATCCTTTGATAAGACCAAGATGGCATTTTGGTGGTATTTTGATGGGATTACAGTCAGGGTCTTTAGGATCACCCTATTAATTACCCCAGCTCATCTTGTTTCTTGAGAGAAATCAAAGTGCATAAAGGGGAAAAAGAAAAAGAAAAGGACAAAGAGCATGAGAATATATGTATTTGCAATATACTGAAAAATATTTAGTGATCTCTAATGCAAGGCTGTTTGGCAAAACATAAACTCAAAGAATGTAGCCTCAATTCTTTATAAAAGAAATGTCCTGGGATTGAATAAATCAAATTATCTTCTCTGTTGAGGTAAGTTTTGAGAAGGGGCATTATCAGATACAATTCTAGAATGGGAAGAGAGCTGAAGGTTTTTCTTATCTGACTATGCTGTTTTTGTTTTTATTTCACTCCATCAGACAGTCTAGCATAAAATCAAACAAAAATATGGCTTTCCTTATCCACCTCTATGAGACTGACCCTCCCACCCTCTTTCTTTGTTTTCTTTTGCTGTGTGTGCTCAGTGGTGTCTGGCTCTTTGTGACCCCCATGAACCCCAACTTTGTTGCCCTATAAAGTTTTTGTGCTGATTAGAGTAGTTCTTATATGTGCCCCATTTAGAATAGTGTCTTACACAGAGTAAGTACAATGTAAGACTTATCTATCATTATTAGCACACTTATTTAAGCAAAAAGAATCAAAGAGAATGTGCCTTTAAGGAATAGTAACTTCGAACGCAGTGAGTTCCTACTGAGGAAGAGTGAGGAAGGAAGTGATAGAGGTAGAATTAGACTGAAAAACAAAATGAAACAAAACAAAACTGCAAATAGGATCCAGCATTCTATTTCCCAAAGACTGAAAGGCCAACTGGAAGGCCAGGGAGCTGGAATTTGCCCCAGAACCAAGGCAGAGAGCTGGGGAAATAGCATGAGCAAATTCTACAACTCACTTAAAGGTACAGTCCTCCAAAAGTTCATTATGCCAGTTAGAATTACTTTCAGACACATCAGTGAAAATCTAATCAAAATCCCTAACATTAAGGAGTTTTTCTTTCATTAAAAGTAGACTTTGGTTTTTTTAAACACTACCACCATTTGGATATGAAAGAAGAATTTAAAATATGTTATTATCTCTGTTTTCAAAATGATGTTGTGAATGAACAATTGTATAGCATTTTAATTTTCTTTCTTTGATTTCTAATACTTTTAAATTATATTTTTAAGTGTCTGTTGGTTGTTTTTCACCTCCCTCCTTCACTTAGAAGAGGAATTGCTTGCTCATGATCTTTAATGATTTTTATACTGAGAGTTATTTCCTGTCATGAAATTGTATCTACTTATGTTGAACATTAGGAACTTTATACATTACTTTCCAACTTCCAGGGAAAAGTTGTATTCTGGGTAGTAGAGTTCATGTTACTGAAATTCACTGATTCATTGCTTTACCCCTGTCTTCATTCTTTTTGTCCCAAGTTCCTGCGTTGTGCCATTGTGGACACTTGGACATTTCTGTTTCATTGTGAGCACTGATGATTCTTGTCCACTTCAGGCTCTATTATCCTCTCTCTTTCTCTCTCTATCCTTCTCCCACAATATCCCTTCCCCTTTTACGCTCTCTCTTTGGTGAGGATTCATTTCTCAATGTCTTTCCTGCCAATTTTATTTGTAGAGTCTATTCTTTCTCATGTTTGTAGATGAGATTGTCTTTGCTAATGTCAAGAATCATCTCATTGAATGCCCCTGTTCAAGGCAAAACTTTACTTCTAAGGGTGTAGTAGAGTCCCTGAAGTAATTCATAAGAAAAAGGAAATAGGAGGGGTGAAGGCTCCCTTCTGGGTAGAGGGCCTTTAGAAGGACACATACTTTGCAGAAGAGAAAGGGAGAGAGATGTGTTTTTAGTGTCATGTTCTTGAGTAGGATAGATCACTGACTAAAACAATTCTATTTACATTGCTGGCCCCAAATCTAGATGTTAAAGATGATGTACAGACAAGCAAAGAAGCTATAAATATGAGTGTGGACATGTAGAATTGGTAAAGGTGAATAATTCCTACAGCAATGCCAATATGCTTTTAAAATTATTTATAGGTTTATTGACATCAGCTCATGTTCTCTTCTTCAAGAATGTAAATATGAGAATCTCCTAAGCCTGAAGCAGAGGCAAATATTTCGTATCTATTGATAATTGAATCAATAAGTTTTCCTTCAACACACATGATGCCAAAGCCCCTGGACAGGTGCTATGGAGTAAACAAAGAGGAAGAGAACGAAATTTCTGTTCTTATGCTTAAAGAATAGAAAAGAAGGTTTGAGGCACTAAGAAATATAACGTATTTCAAAATCTATCCTTAACTATTAGTAGTCAATAGAACAGTTAGAAGTTTTACCTTATATATTCTTTGGGGAAGTATGATTTGGGAAGAGTCTTTTATTCAGCATCACTTGGGGAGAAACACCCACTTCCAAAAACACAAGAGAAGACTCTACATATGGACATCACCAGATGGTCAACACTGAAATCAGATTGATTGTATTCTTTGCAGCAAAAGATGGAGAAACTCTATACAGTCAGCAAAAACAAGACTGGGAGTTGACTGTGGCTTAGATCAGGAACTTCTTACTGCCAAATTCAGAATTAAATTGAAGAAAGTGGGGAAAACCACTAGACCATTCAGGTATGACCTAAATCAAATCCCTTATGATTATACAGTGGAAGTGAGAAATAGGTTTAAGGGACTAGATCTGATAGACAGAGTGTCTGATGAACTATGGATGGAGGTTCATAACATTGTACAGGAGACAGGGATCAATACCATCCCCAAGAAAAAGAAATGCAAAAAAGCAAAATGGCTGTCTGAGGAAGCCTTGCAAATAGCTGTGAAAAGAGAGAAGCCAAAAGCAAAGGAGAAAAGGAAAGATATTCCCATATGAATGCAGGGTTCCAAGAATAGCAAAGAAAGATAAGAAAGCCTTCCTCAGTGATCAATGCAAAGAAATAGAGGAAAACAACAGAATGGGAAAGACTAGAGATCTCTTCAAGAAAATCAGAGATACCAAGGGAACATTTCATTCAAAGACGGGTTCAGTAAAGGACAGAAATGCTATGGATCTAACAAAAGCAGAAGATATTTAGAAGAGGTGGCAAGAATACACAGAAGAACTGTACAAAAAAGATCTTCACAACCTAGATAATCATGATGGATGGTGTGATAATTCACCTAGAGCCAGACATCCTGGAATGTGAAGTCAAGTGGGCCTTAGGAAGAATCACTATGAACAAAGCTAGTGGAGGTGATAAAATTCTAGTTGAGCTATTTCAAATCCTAAAAGATGATGCTGGGAAAGTGCTGTACTCAATATGTCTGGAAATTTGGAAAACTCAGCAGTGGACACAGGACTGGAAATGGTCAATTTTCATTCCAGTCCCAAAGAAAGGCAATACCAAAGAATGCTCAAACTATGGCACAATTGCACTCATCTCACACTCTCGCAAAGTAATGCTCAAAATTCTCCAAGCCAGGCTTAAGCAATACGTGAACTGTGAACTTCCAGATGTTCAAGCTGGGTTTAGAAAAGACAGAGGAACCAGAAATCAAATTGCCAACATAAGCTGGATCATCAAAAAAAGCACAAGAGTTCTAGAAAAACATCTATTTGTACTTTATTCACTATGCCAAAGCCTTTGACTGTGTGGATCACAATAAACTGTGGAAAATTCTGAAAGAGATGGGAATACCAGACCACCTGACCTACCTCTTGAGAAACCTGTATGCAGGTCAGGAAGCAACAGTTAGAACTGGACATGGAACAACAGACTGGTTCCAAATAGGAAAAGGAGTGCATCAAGTCTGTACATTGTCACCCTGCTTATTTAACTTATATGCAGAGTACATTGTGAGAAAGGCTGGTCTAGAGGAAGTACAAGCTGGAATCAAGATTGCTGGGAGAAATATCAACAACCTCAGCTATGCAGATGACACCATCCTTATGGCAGAAAGTGAAGAAGAACTAAAGAGCTTCTTGATGAAAGTGAAAGAGGAGAGTGAAAAAGTTGACTTAAAGCTTTACATTCAGAAAACTAAGATCATGGCATCCAGTCCCGTCAGTTCATGGCAAATAGATGGGGAAACTGTGGTAACAGTGGCTGACTTTATTTTTTGGGCTCCAAAATCACTGCAGATGGTGATTGCAGCCATGAAATTAAAAGATGCTTACTCCTTAGGAGGAAAGTTATTACCAACCTAGACAGCATATTAAAAAGCAGAGACATTACTTTGTCAACAAAGTCTATGATTTTTCCAGTAGTCATGTATGAATGTGAGAATTGGACTATAAAGAAAGCTGAGCATTGAAATTCTGATGCTTTTTAACTGTGTTGTTGGAGAAGCCTTAATAGCCGCTTGAACTGCAAGGAGATCCAACCTGTTCATCCTAAAGGAGATCATTCCTGAGTGTTCATTGGAAGGACAGATGTTGAAACTGAAGCTCCAGTATTTTGGCCACCTGATGCGAAGAACTGACTCATTTGAAAAGACCCTGATTCTGGAAAAGATTGAGGGCAGGAGTAGAAGTGGACCTCAGAGGATGAGATGGTTGGATGGCATCACCGACTCAATGGACATGAGTTTGGTTAAACTCCAGGAGCTGGTGATGGACAGGGAGGCCTGGTGTGCTGCGGTCATGGAGTCGCAAAGAGTCAGACACTACTGGGTGACTCAACTGAGGAGAAATATGATTCCTTCAAATTTCATTCTTATGACACTTAACTGTTGTTCTACAGTCAAATATGACACATAGAATCAAGAAGATATGAAAGTAATTGGTGGTGGCAATGTCAGTGACGAGAAAAACAGGAAAAATATGAATGAGGAAACACTGAAATTTAAAGGTCAAAATAAGATCATTACTCAGTTGTTATTTCTGGAGTACCTACTAGGTTCCATGCAAACACATTTCAACTTTGGTCTTAGGAAAACTCTATGTGAATCTTGATGAAGATATGCAGACATGTATTTTTCCAGAAATATAAGACACATATGGGAATGTGGCTGCTATGGAGATGAAAAGTGAAAGTGTGAGGGTTAGTCACTCAGTCATGTCCTACCCTTTAGAACCCCATGGACTGTTACCCACCAGGCTCCTCTGTCCATGGAATTCTTCAGGAGAGAATACTGGAATGGGTTACCATGCCCTCCTCCAGGGGACCTTTCCGACCCAGGGATTGATCTTTGGTATGCTACACTGCAGATAGATTCTTTACGTCTGAGGTAACAGGGAGATGAAGAGGAGAGCAACTATTAAGTAGATTAAAATCTATAGAATTTAGAGTTTTTCTGCATTAAGGGGCTAATACTCATGGAGAAATCTAGGATGAGACTGATATAGAGGAAAAAAAAGTGTGTTACAATGTAAAATGGCTCCAGGTATTTTTGCAAGAGCCTTGCTTGGTTTTGTTTGGACTGGCTCATCCTGGGTCGCTTGTGGATAGAACAACTTCTATTGTGGTCTGGCTTAGAGGCAGCATGCAACTTCTGACATTTCGCCCCATGCCAGGCCTTTATAAAATGATGAAGAGTGGTTCCTGGATGATAGATGTTGCTGTTGTACCAGGGGGAATTGTCAAGAGCTTAGAGATGCTTAGCAGATAACAGACATTTGTTCCAGGGTACACTGACACTGCAGGGAAAGCAAGCAGCAATTTATTTGGTGGTTGAGCAGGATTTGACAATGCTGACTTAAGGGATAGAGCAGGATAACAGTCCCAGGACCATGCAGACTATCAGAAAACCTGGAAAAGTAGCAAGTATTTTCCTTTTCTACCAGCCATATTAAGGGTTGCAGGTTTTCCAATCAGTTAGAAATCACATGATGAACTGACTCTGATGTGAGCAGAGAGATGACACTAACCCCCTACCACTGTTTCTGGTACAGGTTAGGAGTTCAGTAAATATGGTTTAAAATTTTCTTATTTTAGTTTTATTTTATTTAATAAAATACTATTTAATAAGTACCATTGAGTGAAATTTTCTGACCTGTTACTTTGCTTGAAGATTTTCCAAGTCTCTTTTAATCTTATGGGACAGTTGTTTGTATTTCTTTTCTCACTTTGCATCACAAATGACACATCTGTGAATGGCCACATTGCCATGTAATAAGTTTCAGCCTAAGACCAGCTTTGTAACTAACGTTAATAGCAAGCCAAGAAGTTCCAGGTGTTCATTTGAAAGAATCTGGCTGCATACCTGTGTGTCATCAGTGTTGAGTGACCCTAACCAATTAATAAATCATGACCAATCTTAAGAAGAAGATGTGAATTCTTCAGTACAAAGGGTAAGACATTTAACTCATAAAGCCCATCCGGTGTCACAAATGAAAATTTGGGGTTTCAATTTCTCAGCCAAGGGCATCTGCCAAAACCTCTTAAATAAAACAAGAACTGTGAGCATCTTTGTGGAGTTCCAAACTGATCCATCAATGCTGGGTTTAGGATTTTCATCAATTGCCATTTTATTTTATTTATTTATTTTTTTGAAAAGAAAAAACTTTTATTTTTTTATTTATTCTTTTTAAATTTTATTTTATTTTTATTAGTTGGAGGCTAATTATTTCACAGCATTTCAGTGGGTTATGGCTGATTCATATCAATTGCCATTTTAGAACATACTTTTCTTTAGCATACATAGATTTGAATTGCATCATTTGCAACTGGAGCTAAGCATCTTGAAGAAACACAGGGATTTTCATATCTTATAAAATCTAATCTTAACATATGCCCTGTCTACTTCCCACTATTAGTTTTTTTTTTTCATTTATTTTTATTAGTTGGAGGTTAATTACTTTACAATATTGTAGTGGGTTTTGTCATACATTGACATGAATCAGCCATGGAGTTACATGTATTCCCCATCCCGATCCCCCCTCCCTCTCCACCCGATTCCTCTGAGTGTTCCCAGGGCCTATATTAGTTTTTATTTTCCTGTTTTTATTAATAAAAAACTAAGTGAAATTTGAGGCTTCCCAGGTGGTACTGGCAGTAAAGAACCCGCCTGTCAATGAAGCATACATAAGACAGGCGTTCTATCTCTAGGACTGGGAGATGTCTTGGAGGAGGGAATGGCAACCCACTCCAGTATTCTTGCCTGGAGAATTTCTATGGGCAGAGGAGTCTGGTGGGCTACGGTACCTAGGGTAACAAAGAATTGAATATGACTAAAGTGACTTAGCACAGCACATAAAAGAAATTTAGTTCCTGTTTGTAGCTCGATGTTTCCTTTCTGGATTACCTAGACACACTTCAAACACTACAGATGAAAGTAAAACAGTGTATGTTATGAGTGAAAAATGCTCAAGTATTTCCCTACTGTCTGCTAATTTTCACCAGAAATATACTGATTGTTCTCTGAATTGTTTACCGGGAGAAGGATTTCAGACCCTCATAATTCTAGTCACTCTTCACAAAATGAATTCACTTTATTGGACCCAATACTCCCACTAATGCATCTTAAGACCTATACTTTCATCTTTAGTGATCACATTTTATGGAACATAAAATAAGCAAAAAATTAGGTTTCTATTATTATTCACTTGCTATATGATTTTCTTATTTCCCTGAATCTATCAAAGGATAAAACACCTTTTTGTTATCACTGCATCCCAGTTTTCATTACCTTCTCATGGGATACTTTGAAAATTTAATAAATATCCCCAG
The DNA here is from genome assembly GCF_963930625.1 of Muntiacus reevesi. Lineage (NCBI taxonomy): Eukaryota > Metazoa > Chordata > Mammalia > Artiodactyla > Cervidae > Muntiacus > Muntiacus reevesi. The sequence continues at coordinate 52,868,018 of NC_089251.1, read as the reverse complement.
GGAGCATCCATAAGTACTACAAGAATCTGGCAAATTATTATTTTATCACAAAGAATCACTGATAATTTTCTATTTCTATGTATATTTAACTAGGTGCTTTTGAGGGAGTTGGTTTACACTTTGGCTAGAATGACTATGTGTTCCCCCAAGGAAGATATCAATTCAATGAAATTAAACTAAAAACACACATACACACACACAAGGTAAAACTTCTTGTGTGGAATGGATAGCATTCTAAAAGAGATATGATAATCAATGCCAATGAAATTGTTTACCCAAGAGGCCCAGTCAGATATAAATTGACAATTTCTCCTTCCAGAGGTGTTATGTGGTAATTATCAAGTTCATAGCTGCCTGGCATATAGAAAACACACAATAGCTATTGCATAAATGGATAAAATGAATGAACAAATATTAAAATCTTGCTGTCTCTAAATTTGCTTCCTGCAGAATTATAAAGAGCAGACATGTTTTCTCTGTTTACTGACTTAGTTGGTTACAATGCCTGCACACCCAAATACATCTGGGAAGTATTTGCATTTCTTCGTGATAATATACTGGGGGATTCATTTGAAAAAGTGCTAGCAATGGGGCCAATGCCTTCTAAGAAGGTTGAGGATGTGGACAAGCCAGAAGGGGAAGTGATTTCCAGCTATCAAGATCTCTCTGCCACGTGTTTCACCCTACCCTCTTGACATGGAGGTGTGAGTTTGTGATTACTAAAAATGGTTATGGCCACAGAGGAGGAAAACAAAGATCATTTCTAAGACAGCACAGACCTTAGCAAAAATCCATAATGAAAACAAGAAATCTTGAAAACATTTCATAGAACACAAAGTAAATGGAACACTGAGACTGAAATGATGCCTGCCTGAGATGAACCGCAAGGTACTACCTTAGCGTTGAGGACTTGGTTTACAAACTGAGCCGGTGCGTTCTTTCATTAAAATTCAAATAAAATTTCAATTGAGGACTGAAGGATCAAATTACTTACTCTTCTCAAACTCCCTGCTCATCATTATTTAAACATGGATGTTCAATTTTTTAGTGAGAGAAAATGAATTAGACACTTGACTCCAACTCCTCTATGGAGAAAATTGGGTAAATTTTAAAGGGATATGATGTTGAACAATCTAAAACCATCATTATCCTCATCTTCAACATTATCATTAACATTGACTAGCATTTACTGTGTGACTACAGCTTCTAAAATCCTTACATGAGCCATCTCATTGAACCCTTCCAAAGATGGAAGAGGGGAAGGCTATTATTCTCACTTTAAGATGAGAAATCTGAGGCTGAAGGAAGTTAAACAATTTTTATAAAGCTTCAGGGCTCTGTACTTTGTGTTGGCATCTGTGCGGGTTAGGTCAGGATTTAAAACTGGCAATCTAGGGAAGAAGAAGTATATGTGAGGAGCTCAGCTAAGCTGAGGACAGCTGAAATGCCAGACATGGAGTAACCATTTCAGCAAAAGCCAAACTGGATCTAACAGTCAAGACTTTAATAATTTACTATGATAGTAGAAGCAAGAAGGTAAGCCACAGGAAGTACTAACTATCCTGTTTCATTTTTCCCTAAAGAACAGTGCAGTGGATCAGCGCAGATGTGGTTTGCCTCATTGTTGATGAGACCTGGAACAACAGTTTTACTGTACGGCCCCTGGGGCTGGGTGCAGAGCCAGGGGAAAGAGCCAGGAATTGAAAAGTACTGAGTACTGAGTCAGAGTGAGGAAAAGCATCTTCAAGTTCCCCTCTACCTTCCCACTTCCTTAGGAAGGCTTTAGCAGAGAGACACTTAAGGAAGGCATTTGCCTACTACCCAAGAGAAGGGAATCGCAACCCACTCTAGTATTCTTGCCTGGAGAATTCCAAGAATAGAGGATCCTGGAGGGCTATGGGGTTGCAAAGAGTCAGACAGGACTGACTAACTAGCACTTTCACTTTTTTTCAAAATAGAGCAGCTTTAGAATGCAGGCTCCTGGGGTGTTACTCCTTGACTATAACTCCCCTTAGAGACTATCATGTATTGATTATGCACCAAGACTGATGTGGGGAGGCCAGCTTTCCCCCGTCAAGTAGAGCCTTTGAAATTGCCTATGGTGGGAACTGAAAAATCACATATAATGTTTGAATCTGGGCTGGACTCCTCAGTATGCAAACCTGCTCTGGAGAGGTCAGCTATGCATGTTCTCTGTGATTCTGTAATGACCTTCTCTTCATTCTATTTTGAAAAATCTCTCTGTAAGTGTGCCACTGTGATTGATAGAATTTTGTTCTCCAATATGTTGGGTTAGAAAAAAATTAAATTACTAAACTAGATTTCTGACTAAACATAGGAAATAACAGCAGAATGAAAATTCATGAATTTACAAGATGAAATTGAGTGGCAGGGAAGAATATTTATGAACAGGATATAACACAATACTGGAAGATGGAAAAGTGATGGAAGATTAGAAGAGAAGGAACCAACAGCACAAGATGGCAGTCAAAAGTAAGATAATTGCACATAAGGATCCAGTAAAGACTTCAAAATGGGAAGCTTCAGTACCACAGAAGGTACTTCTGATTGAAATGGCTAAAACAGAAAGTTGTTTGACAGGTCTACCCAAACACAGTCAAATGATTACAAAGTGGCATCCTTTGTGGAGAAATTAAATCTAAAGGTCTCTGGTCCACTAGACACAGGAGAAGTTGTGGGTAAGATGAGGGAATGAAGATGGAGGGGGGAGTCAGGTGAACACTGGGTGTAGGGAAATCCAGCCACATTTTCCATCCTTCTCTCATGAGACAGGTGACAATGTTCCAGGCAGAAGACTGGAGGCTTCCTCTAGAGAAACTGGCATGGTGGTTTAATCACTAAGTCACGTCTGACACTTGGAACCCCATGGACTGTTTAGCCTGCCAGGCTCCTCTGTCCATGGGATTCTCCAGGCCAGAACACTAGAGTGGGTTGCCATTTCTTTCTCCAGGGGATCTTCCCAGTCCAGGAATGGAACCTAGGTCTCCTACACTGCAGGCAGATTCTTCACTGACTGAGCTATGAAGGAAGTCCTCAGTAGCTCAGTGGGAAGAGAAACTGGCAATTGTGGGTAAAACAAGCAGAATTCAGTTTTCTGCCTGATAGCCCAACAATGAAGCCCAAAAGATGGTAAAGATTTTCATGCCCACATGACTTTCAATCAACTTTTTACATATGACTGGAGAATCAAGGGTGGCTGACATTTAAAAAAATCCTCCAATATGAAAAATGTGTGTGGTAAGTCACTTCAGTCATGTCCAGCTCTTTGTGACCCCATGTAGCCCACCAGATCCCTCTGTCCATGGAATTCTCCAGGCAACAATACTGGAGTGGGTTGCCATTTCCTCCTCCAGGAGATCTTCCAAACCCAGGGATCGAAATCACATCTCTTACATCTCCTGTATTGGCAGGTGGGTTCTTTATCACTAGAGCCACCTATGAAAGACAGACAAAGAAATAAACAAGAATCAGGAAGGGAAGCAAAATATCCTATAATCAAAATTTTCAGAGGCACAAAAGAAGATCAATGACTTGTTTGAAAAAAAAATGCTAGAAAACATGACTAATTAGAAACAATACATAGGTTTTAAAAATTAACATGTTAGTTTAGATTATATAGACCCATATGTGAAAGAGCATTCCAAGAGGATGGAGAACAGAAGACAATGCTTTCAAACTTCCAAGAGATTTTTTTTTTTTTTTAATTTAATTTAGACTTCGACACCAAGTCAAGAGAACTATAAATCAAGACCAAGAAAATGGAAGAATAAGGGATTAGTGAATCCAACACAGAAAAATGTAGGGTGATCCTTGGGCAACAGTTGTTCATTAGACCAGGAGAACACTAAAGTGATGCAGAGCAAAACAGACTTGTGTGGAATGGAGGGCGAGAGATTATCCTTGGGGAATGAGAGAAGGTGAAAAAATATCTTCGATGTTTTTGAGCCTTTAGAAAAATTCTTCAGTTCAGTTCAGTCGCTCAGTCATGTCCAACTCTATGTGATCCCATGAACCACAGCACACAGGCCTCCCTGTCTATCACCAATTCCCGGAATCCACACAAACCCATGTCCATTGAGTCAGTGATGCTATCTAGCCACCTCATCCTCTGCAATCCCCTTCTCCTCCGGCCCTCAATCTTTCCCAGCATCAGGATCTTTTCAAAGGAGTCAGCTCTTCACGAGCTTCAGCTTCAGCATCAGTCCTTCCAATGAACACCCAGGACTGATCTCCTTTAGGATGGACTAGTTGGATCTCCTTGCAGTCCAAGGGACTCTCAAGAGTCTTCTCCAACACCACAATTCAAAAGCATCAAATTTTCCAGCACCACTTGTTAAAGAGGTTGTCTTTTTTCCATTGTATATTCTTGCCTCCTTTGTCAAAGATAAGGTGTCCATAGGCTTGTGGATTTATCTCTGGGCTTTCTATTCTGTTCCATTGATCTATATTTCTGTCTTTGTGCCAGTACCATACTGTCTTGACTGTGGCTTTGTAGTAGAGTCTGAAGTCAGGCAGGTTGATTCCTCCAGTTCCATTCTTCTTTCTCAAGATTACTTTGGCTATTCGAGGTTTTTTGTATTTCCATACAAATTGTGAAATTATTTGTTCTAGTTCTGTGAAAAATACCGTTGGTAGCTTGATAGGGATTGCATTGAATCTATAGATTATAAAAGAATGAAACTAGGACACTTTCTAACACCATACACAAAAACAAACTCAAAATGGATTAAAGATCTAAATGTAAGACCAGAAACTATAAAACTCCTAGAGGAGAACATAGGCAAAACACTCTCCGACATAAATCACAGCAAGATCCTCTATGACCCACCTCCCAGAATATTGGAAATAAAAGCAAAAGTAAACAAATGGGACCCAATGAAACTTAAAAGCTTTTGCACAACAAAGGAAACTATAAGTAAGGTGAAAAGACAGCCCTCAGATTGGGAGAAAATAATAGTAAATGAAGAAACAGACAAAGGATTAATCTCAAAAATATACAAACAACTCCTGAAGCTCAATTCCAGAAAAATAAATGACCCAATCAAAAAATGGGCCAAAGAACTAAACAGACATTTCTCCAAAGAAGACATACAGATGGCTAACAAACACATGAAAAGATGCTCAACGTCACTCATTATTAGAGAAATGCAAATCAAAACCACAATGAGGTACCATTACACTCCAGTCAGGATGGCTGCCATCCAAAAGTCTACAAGCAATAAATGCTGGAGAGGGTGTGGAGAAAAGGGAACCCTCTTACACTGTTGGTGGGAATGCAAACTAGTACAGCCACTATGGAAAACAGTGTGGAGATTTCTTAAAAAACTGGAAATAGAACTGCCATATGACCCAGCAATCCCACTCCTGGGCATACACACTGAGGAAACCAGATCTGAAAGAGACACGTGCACCCCAATGTTCATCGCAGCACTGTTTATAATAGCCAGGACATGGAAGCAGCCTAGATGCCCATCAGCAGATGAATGGATAAGGAAGCTGTGGTACATATACACCATGGAATATTACTCAGCCATTAAAAAGAATTCATTTGAATCAGTTCTAATGAGATGGATGAAACTGGAGCCCATTATACAGAGTGAAGTAAGCCAGAAAGATAAAGAACATTACAGCATACTAGCACATATATATGGAATTTAGAAAGATGGTAACGATGGCCCTATATGCAAAACAGAAAAAGAGACACAGAAGTACAGAACAGACTTTTGAACTCTGTGGGAGAAGGTGAGAGTGGGATATTTTGAAAGAACAGCATGTATATTATCTATGGTGAAACAGACCACCAGCCCAGGTGGGATGCATGAGACAAGTGCTCGGGCCTGGTGCACTGGGAGGACCCAGAGGAATCGGGTGGAGAGAGAGGTGGGAGGGGGGATCGGGATGGGGAATATGTGTAACTCTGTGGCTGATTCATATCAATGTATGACAAAACCCACTGAAATGTTGTGAAGTAATTAGCCTCCTACTAATAAAAATTTTTTTAAAAAAAGTTTAAAAACCTTAAAAACAAACAAACAAAAAAACACAAAAGCATCAAATTCTTTGGTGCTCAGCTTTCTTTATAGTCCAACTCTCACATCCATACATGACCACTGGAAAAACCATAGCCTTCACTAGACGGACCTTTGTTGACAAAGTAATTTCTCTGCTTTTTAATATGCTGTCTAGGTTGGTAATAACTTTCCTCCTAAGGAGTAAGCATCTTTTAATTTCATGGCTGCAATCACCATCTGCAGTGATTTTGGAGCCCAAAAAATAAAGTCAGCCACTGTTACCACAGTTTCCCCATCTATTTGCCATGAACTGACGGGACTGGATGCCATGATCTTAGTTTTCTGAATGTAGAACTTTAAGCCAACTTTTTCACTCTCCTCTTTCACTTTCATCAAGAAGCTCTTTAGTTCTTCTTCACTTTCTGCCATAAGGGTGGTGTCATCTGCATATCTGAGTTTATTGATATTTCTCCAAGCAATCTTGATTCCAGCTTGTACTTCCTCCAGACCAGCCTTTCTCACGATGTACTCTGCATATAAGTTAAATAAGCAGGGTGACAATGTACAGACTTGATGTACTCCTTTTCCTATTTGGAACCAGTCTGTTGTTCCATGCCCAGTTCTAACTGTTGCTTCCTGACCTGCATACAGGTTTCTCAAGAGGCAGGTCAGGTGGTCTGGTATTCCCATCTCTTTCAGAATTTTCCACAGTTTATTGTGATCCACACAGTCAAAGGCTTTGGCATAGTCAATAAAGCATAAATAGATGTTTTCTGGAACTCTCTTGCTTTTTTGATGATCCAGCTTATGTTGACAATTTGATTTCTGGTTCCTCTAACTTTTCTAAAACCAGCTTGAGCATCTGGAAGTTCACGGTTCACGTGTTGCTGAAGCCTGGCTTAGAGAATTTTGACCATTACTTTACTAGTGTGTGAGTGCCATATACATACTAGGACAGTTATGGAAATTGAGATACTCATTTAAAGCTAAATAAATAAAAATTGGAAATGAATGATGCCAGGAAAAATAGAAAGGGACACAGAAACATAGTGCTTTTGATTCAGGAGTGAATAATACTTAGTAATAATAATGTAAACTCTGATAACTGATTTAGCCTTAAATGGTGACATAACTGTAGAGGCAGAGGTTTGGGAAGCAGGTTTTAGTAAGTTAAATCATCATGAACATAACCAGAAATCAACAGAATGATCAAAATTAAGGAATTAAAATCAGCAGCTTAATTATATTATTTGGAAAGAAATTTGAAAGTTAATAAGAGCAGAAACATTATAGAAGACAAAAGTTTCCTCTATGCCTCTGCATCAGAGCTTGGATGTATAGAGAACTGCAGCGAGAAAAAGCTGGTTTTGTCTGTAAGACCTTTAGTACAATAGATTTAAGCTATAAAATGGTATCTATGACCATAACCATAGTGTATTCATCTCATGGATTCCTTTTACTTGTAAAACAGCTAGCGTGAATATCACTTTAGTGTTTAAGTTGTGTTTGCCATGTAGTGTTTGAATAAATTATTAGTTGGTTGCTTTGACTCCTGGTCCTGGATGTCTAAATGTTTTCACATTTCTGGGTAAATGGAATTAGGAAGACTTGGTATCTTAAAACAATTTTACTACTTCCTTTCACACATATCTATTGCATAGACCTTCCTGACTCCTTCAAATCCTCCTATAGTTTTTCTGCATTTATTTACAGGTCACATGAATTAATACTTTCTTGAAAAAATTAGGAGGTGTTTATGGTATCTCTCCAGGTAGATGTTAAGTTTCTCAAGGAAAATTGCTATTGACTTTAGTTTTTTCATCCTACTATAACTTACTACTCTATACTTTTCATGTTGAAAAACAAACTCAACAAAATTAAAAGGAAGAGGGAAAAAAATATCCTACATTTTAACGTTTAAGAAAAAAATTGAATTTGTCCTAAATGTGACCTTTTATATATTGGAAGCACAACTTCAGAGATCTTCAGTTGTCTTATTTCTAGAATGGTACTCTAAGACATTGTAAAAATTGAATGAGGTCATGTATGTTTATATATTTTTTTAAGCTAAGAAATTATATAAATAAAAAGCATCATTATGATAGGTGATTACAAATATGCATGTATGTAACTTTTTATTTCCTCTTTCATCCAACTGAGTGGTATAGGCCAGAAAAGAAAAGTACCCAGGGCATCTTCTAGGCTTTTTTGAAATCCTTTATCAGGAAGGAAGAAGAAATTAATAGGAAAGAAAAATAAGAATATTAACATTAACATAAATTAAACCAAATTTTAAAATACTTTTAGGCAAAATCAATTTAATAACATGAAATCAGAATCTTACTGAATTTTAATTTTTTTGTTTTAATTCTTTTGTACAGCACTCTATTATAGAGCTTATATTTTATTGTGTTCCTTTCTTTTTGCTTTCAATTTCTTAAAATTGTTATTATTTTCATACAATTTGAAAGCTTACTTTTTATTTATAGTTATTACAGAATACTGGCTATGTTTCCCACATCATACAATATATCATTGAACCTATCTTTAACACAATAGTTTGATTTGAAAAGACCCTGATGCTGGGAAAGATTGAAAGCAGGAGGAGAAGCGGACGGCAGAGGATGAGATGGTTGACTGGCATCACCGACTCAATGGACATGAGTTTGAGTAAACTGAGGGAGTTGGTGATGGACAGGGAGGCCTGGCTGCTGCAGTCTATGGGGTCGCAAAGAGTCGGACATGACTGAGTGACTGAACTGAACTGAAATGAACTGAATTGAACACTCTCATTCTTATATTGCTCCTCTGTTCCCACTAGTAACCACTAGTTTGTTCTCTGTATCTGTGAGTCTGTTTCTTTTTTGTTATATTCACTAGTTTGTTGTACTTTTTCAGATTGTACATATATATGTGATATTATACAGTATCTACAATGACTTTTATCTAGGATCTGTTGGGCTTCCTTGATGGCTCAGCAAGTAAAGAACCTGCCTGCAATTTGATCCTTTGGTCGTGAAGATCCCCTGGAGGAGCAAATGAAGACCTACTCAAGTATTCTTGCCTGGAAAATCCTATGGATAGAGGAGCCTGGTGAGCTACAGTCCAAAGGGTAATGAAGAGTTGGATATGACTGAGTGACTATTCACAGCATGGTCTTAAGTTTTGATAGGAAATAAATTGAATTATAAACCATTTTTTAAATAAGTCTGCCAGTTAGCATACACAAAATGTTTGAAATACTTACTACTTTAAAGAAATAAGTAATGAGATTAAAATTCAGAAACTTAAAAAAATTATTCTTCAAACTGTAGCATGCTAGTAACTAGTGTGAAAGCATATATTAGAACACAGGTCTTGTGAACCTCCAAATCTGTATTTTTATTCACTACCATAAGTGTGGCAGAATAATCTACTGAAGTAATAATATGTGTCTTATTCTACCATGATCAAAGGAATGTGAGACATTTTTCTTTCTCACAACACTTGCTCCCAACTCTCTAAGAAGTTAAACAGAAAAGCTATGGCTTCTCTTCCTGAGGATCTTTGTCAAAGCCCTTTGCCTGTGAAGCCCTTAATCTGTTTAGAATGAACCTTTATGTCCCAAAGGCATGCGCATGCTCAGTTCCTCAGCCGTGTCTGACACTGTGACCCCATGGACTGTAGCCCACCAAGCTCCTCTGTCCATGGGATTCTCCAGGCAAGAATACTGGAGTGAATTGTCATTTTCTTCTCCAGGGGATCTTCCTGACCCAGGGATCAAATCCGTGTCTCCTGTATTGGCAGGCAGATTCTTTACCATTGTGCCATCTGGGAAGCCCTACGTCCCAAGGGTACCAAATACTGAGACATAGGGGAGCAACTAAATCCTAAAGATGGAGAGAGGCATAGCTTTCTGAAGGCTGGAAAAAGCCTTAAAGAAATTTCTGGGGTGATGGTGACTTTGGCATACTCATACAGTTAGGAGGAGCTCTGAGTGACACAAAAACTGAGGACAGCTGGGGTAGACATTACTCATGTTCTCTGGCATCCTGTCTGAAGCAGTTAATGGCCAGTGTTTGGTTCTCTTGTCTCCATCATGTTGCCATGGAGATATATTCATCAACAGGGAGAAGATAGAGAACCAAATATAAATAAGTCATCTTTCCTTTCTTCCATGTACTATTCCTAAAATAAGTAGTTCTTCTTAGAGACAATAGTGACGGGGGAACCATATGGATAGTACGTCGAAGAGAGGACGGGGGCTTCCTTTCTTTATCCTGTTGCCCACTTGTCAGAGGTCATTTCATTAGGAGTAAACTCCTCTATATGTGTGGTTTGTATTGTCCTCATCTTATGCCTGGAACTTCTTAGAAAGTCATATTCCATGTCTTTCTGTATGATGTTTCACTTGTCTAGGATGAAAAAGCTTCTCAGCACAGGAGAGATACTGACCAGAGAGAGAGAAAAGAAGCAGTTGAAGATATCTGAGAAGGCACCCCAAGATTTAGAGGAGACCTAATATTTGCTCAATGGAATTACAGCATTTCTGCAAACAGTGATTAATATATGTTCACTATTTTTTTTTCTGAAGTGAACCTTTACTGTTTTTGTTCTGTTCTACTTTCATCAATGTATGCTATGTTAGAGGAAACAGTTTATTTTTTAGTCCCTGATTACTGTTGTTCAGTTTCTAGGCTGTGTACGACTCTTTGCTGCATCATGGGCTGTAAGCATGCCAGGCTTCCCTGTCTTTCACTGTCTCCTGGAGTTTGCTCAAACTCATGTCCATTGAGTTGGTGATGCCATCCCATCATCTTACCCTCTGTCTCCCCCTTCTCCTGCCCTCAAACTTTTCCAGCACCAGGGTCTTTTCCAGTGAGTCAGCTCTTTGCATCAAGTGGTCAAAGTATTAGAGCTTCAGCTTCAGTATCAGTCTTCCCAATGAATATCTAAACAAAAAGAATTATCCTGGATTGGTTGTAAACACTGTAAAGATTATCTCCCATCACAAATGTATTCTAGACTTCAGGATGCCTCCCTCGGAGAGGAGTTAAAAGTAAATCAACTATATAGTGACCAAAAGATTGAATTGTGATAGGCATTATAAATATTCAATAATATTTATTATTAATATCTGATCCTTACTTCTGGGTACATAAAGAATTGTGATATCACCCACTTGAAGTTACATATTGCCAGAAGATTAGCTAAGGAAGGGTGAGTTGAGGAGGCGAGTGTGTTTTTCAAACTAGAATATGAAATGGGCCAGTGCCCATCCTTCTGGCATAGTGATTATAAAGAAAGAAGAACATGTTAAAATAGTGATGTCATCATTTTATTGAGTAGCTCTTAGTCTACAATGGCCACAATGAATACATTTCTTTGGCTTACTTCATTGAACATGTAGGTTGAGACAGAAATGTATTTTTATGATTTTCAACTACTGAGAGCTTGGACTTGTTAATTTAGGTATCTCTAGTAAACATCCTCGCCTAATAAAGTCCACAAATGATTTCACATCTCCACAATGACCTAGGTTAGACCTGCTGATTACTTAAATGAGGACTCCAAGATTTAATTCCACTTAGAAAAACTAAGGGTGATTTTTATTGCTCTAACTTATAATTCACTAAATGTTTATTAAGGAATAAACATCTTTTTCTGATAAGAAAAACAAAAGTAAAAACAAAATATGTGATGGGCACTGCTTTTTGCTGGGGCATATTTATTAATATAATTGCTAATTGTATTAAGTACAATATTTTTAGCCAGTGTAATAGAACTGATGCATAAAAGTGATTTCAAGGAGTGAAGTTGCTACAGTGTCATTCATTGCAGTGGCTTGTTTACAGAAGTAAGTGTTCCATTCTCAGATATTTCAGACTGTTTGCTCCACACAAATAGCTTGGAAACATGACTTCTGGAAGTAATTTACTTAAACCTTAAATCCTCACTACAGATTTCCACTTGGCTGCATGGCATCTGAGCTAGCCATAGTGGGTTTCTGAAGGATACAGTCTACTGCATGACAGAGGTAAACAGGCTGTTCTTATTTCTCTGACCTGGATCATTGTGGACATGTGTTCGTTTCGTGTGACTTCCAATTCTGCTGTGTAGTTTGCATATGAATCTCGGATGTTACCCCAAAATATTAATCATATGAGAGTTTTCAACAGTATATATAGGGCTTTGGTCTTCCACTCCAGATTAGACCAACGCTTCTGATAATTTTAAAACTTCCTTTAAGTTTGTGAATATATCCAACTTGACAAGAGTACTGAAAATCATCAGAAACTTATGAAGGTTTTACCTACTCACAAACATTTTACCATAAAGCAAAGTGATATAGAGGTAGTCTTCCTTGTTGCTTTCCTTGCTACATTTAAAGCAGCTTATGACTGCTTTTTATTCATAAATAAGCATATTGTTTTAATTTAAATTTGACTTCACATGGAAATAAAAACAAATCACAGCAGAAACTATTGTATATCAGAACATATTAATATGCAATTTTGGGTCATGGGCTGCCTTAGAAGAAGCTATTCTCTCGCTCCTGTGTATCTTCTAACCTGAGTAGGACCCCCACTCCCCAAACTGTTTATGACTTCATCAGTAATTATCTATAATTATGAGTTTTATTTAGATCCATTTTGCATCATACTGAACCATATGCTATAATTTAGATTTTATAATTAGTGAAGTTATTTTCGTTTTCTATTTTGCTATATATTCTTTTACCAACTTGTTCAGAATTTGAATGAGAAAGCAAAATAGTACTTATGTGTGTGTTAGTCACTGAGTCATGTCTGACTCTTTGTGACCCCATGGACTGTAGCCCACCAGGCTCCTCTGTCCATGGAATTCTCCAGGCTAGAATACTGGAGTGGATTGCCATTTCCTCTCCAGAGGAACTTCCCAACCCAGGGATCGAACCCTGGTCTCCTGCATCACAGGCAGATTCTTTACCGTTGGAGCTACAGGGAAGTCTCTAATAGTACTAACGGTTTGCTTGAAGACCCCAAACATTTACACTACCAGATTATTTGGGAAGTATTACTTTAATTTGGTGGTATGGAAAGAAAGCTGGACTGAGGCTTAGGACTGATTTTCCTATAAATTTAAGATGTGATCTTAAGAAACACTTTATTTCTCTGGAAATCAATCTTTCCTTTGTAACATGAAGTAGTTTAGGATAGATTGTTTCTAAGAAGCAATTAGCCCATGAGTAATTTGTGGCTTTTCATAGACTGATCAATTTCAGGTAACTGTGGTATAGAGGTATATCAATAGCCTTAGGTAATACCAAGGGACCATTCTTCTCTAAGTCGAGTTAAATTGCCATCTTGTGTCTTTTTCCATAGATTTATCTGAAATTGATGTCTTCCATTCCTTACTCACTGTGAAAATCCTTTAATCTTCACATGTTCTTCACATTTGAATTTCTTTACATTTTAGCCTTCCAATTATATGACTTTCTCATCTCAGTGTTTCCTCTACCCTAATCTCGTAGTCACATGCTTGACTATGTCATCGCAATTTCTGAAGCCTGATCTTTATCGTCTTTTTTCACAGCATATTGCTGAAAATATCTTGCTTTAATAATGTCTTAATTTTTAAATTTTTATATAATTTTAAATGCTGCACTTCATTTACAGTTATACAAAACATTGTCCATATTCTTTGTGTTATGCAATACATCCTTGTAGCCTAGCTTACACCCAGTAGTTTGTACCTCCAATGTGCCCAACCCTATGTTACCTCCCACAACTAGTAACCACTAGCTAATTCTCTATATATGTGAGTCAGTTCTTACTTCAATTATACAAAAAGTTTTCCTGAAAAATTTCCCCATGCTGCTAGCTGTGCAGTAGTATTGGCATATATACACTATTACGTGTCAAATAAATAGCTAGTGGGAAGTTGCCCTTTAACACAGGGAGTGCCCAGCCTGGTGCTGGCTGATGACCTAGAGGGGTGGGATGGGGGTTGGGGTGGAGGAAGTCTCAAGAGGGAGGGGACATATGTATTCTTATGACTGATTCACATAGTTATACAACAGAAATCAATACAACATTGTAAAATAATTATCTTCCAATTATTACCAAAAAAAAAAAAAAAAAAAAAAAAGCCAGAATCACATGCTTTTGGGTAAAAGTGTGATAGTACCAATGTTTCCACTTAGTTCCCTTTAAAGTCTTCAGATTGCACAAAGGATAAAATCTAGTTGTTTTACATTAACTATTGAAAGTCTTGTGATTATCACACTCAACATCTGTCTAGAATTTTGGCCTCATTTCATGCTGCTCACACCTTCATTCTCTGTGCTTCATTCATCTATGTATCTATGGGTTCCTAACAGTTGCTACAGTTCTTTAGGATCCAGAGATTTCACATAAGCTTTGTTCTGCCTTGAAATGTTTTTCTCTTGGTTGATCTCATTCTTGCTTCTTATTTTCCCTTAGATATCACTTCCATAAGGAAGTTTTCCATGAAAACTCAGCCTTAGGTCCCTTGTATAGCACCTTGTATTTCCTTTTCCTTAGCATATACTTTTAACTTAATATTTGTTTTCTAGTTATATTATTAATTTCTAACTTATTCACTAGTAGACTATAAGCTTCATACAAGAAAGGATAACATTAAAAGTTTTGACTCTTGAGTACCTATCTCCTTAGACTCAGTTTATCCTTATTAATTATTATCAAATGAACAAATAAGTGAATAAATATGAGGAAAAGGAGAGGTAAAATCTTTATTTGTGAAATATCCTCCATGTGCCTGCCATAGTCTCTAAAACAAGAAATTAAGATACAGCACACCTCATAAAATTAAGAGATGGGAATACCAGACCACCTTACCTGTTTCCTGAGAAACCTACATGCAGCTCAAGAAGCCACAGTTAGAACCAGACATGAAACAATGAACTGGTTCAAAATTGGGAAAGGAGTGGATCAAGGTTGTATATTGTCACCCTGCTTATTTAACTTATATGCAGATTATCATGTGAAATGGCAGGCTGGGTGAATCAAAGGCTGGAATCAAGACTGCTGGGAGAAATATCAACAACTTCAGATATGGAGATGATTCTGCTCTAACAGCAGAAAGCAAAGAGGAATTAAAGAACCTCTTGTTGAGGTTAAAAAAGTAGAGTTATAAAAGCTGGCTTAAAATTCAGTCTTCAAAAAACTAAGATCATGGGATCTGGTCCTATCACTTCATGACAAATAGATGGGTAAAAAGTGGAAACAGTGGCAGACTTTATTTTCTTGGGCTCCAAAATCACTGTGGACAGTAACTGCAGCCATGAAATTAAAAGATACTTACTCCTTGGAAGAAAAGCTATGACAAACCTAGACAGCATATTAAGAAAAACAGTGACATCATTTTGCCAACAAAAGTCTGGATAGTCAAAGCTATGGTTTTTCCAGTAATAATGTACAGATGTGAGAGCTGGATTACAAAGAAGATTGAGCAACAAAGATTTGGTGCTTTCAAATTGCGGTGTTGGAGAAGACTCTTGAGAGTCCCTTAGACTGCAAGGAGATCAAACCAGTCAATTCTAAAGGAAATCAGTCCTGAATATTCATTGGAAGGATTAATGCTGAGGCTGAAGCTTCAATACTTTGTCTACCTGATGTGAAAAGCCATGTCATTGGAAAAGACCCTGATGCTGGGAAAGATTGAGGGCAGGAGGAGAAGGAGCGACAGAGGATGAGATGGTTGGATGATATTACTGACTTAATGGACTTAAGTTTGAGCAAACTCTGAGAAATAGTGAAGGACAGGGAAGCTTAGTGTTCTGCAGTCCATGAGATCATTATTATTGATCTCGTTATTGCAGAAGATAACTCTTGGAGACCCTTAATAGGAGACAGTCCAAACAAATAATTTCTAAGGGAATTTGATGATTCCAGTAGTTTTGGAGGTTACCTTTGCAGCCAGAACTATATGAGTTCAATTCCTTCTTTTTCTACTAGATACTAGGTTGTTTTTCAGTTGCTAAGTTGTTTTACGATTCTTTGTGATATAGTATTTTGGCTGCTCTGTGCTACCTACAGGATCTTAATATCTTAATACCCCAACCAGGGGCTGAATCCATGCCCTTGCATTGAGAGCACAGAATTCTAACCACTGGACTGCCAGGGAAGTCCCACTATTCTACATTCTGTTTCTTAGGTGGTAAGTTTCTTGTGGTACCTTCTAAACATATTTATGGAACAAATGAGTAATTTCCAGATCTTTCCCTATAGACTTGAGTTCAGCTCATCTTCCACTAACCTCTCCACACATTTGTATATTTAATAAATGATAGTTTATCCTTCACAAATAATCATTATAAAAATCTTGGTTTAGTAAGAATATCTTATTATCTTCTGACATTGAAGACTCTGGAATGAAAGGATAACCTAAGAGAGAAATACTTGATCTCTTTATGATCAGTTCATTTCATTGCTGGCCCCATTCAACCTTGCAGAATGTGTAAGAGTTAAAGTCATAATAGACCAGTGTAGAAATGGCACAAATAATAAAAGAGTCAGTAGAAATAGCTTTCTGTCTTGCTGCTTCTGCTGTAGGGCCTTTAGGAATATTACAAAGTATGACTATATATACATTTATGTGCTCTTGTAAATATGTCACATGTAAATATTTTTCTGGAAGGCTGGGAGGACTGAATCAATGTATGACCATTTTTCCTCCTGTCAGATGCAATAGAATTTTTATTAGCATAATTTCCATTTCTCAGCACTGACTGTGGTATCTTTGATCAAACTAATTAGAAATAGTTACACTTTGTACCATGAGATAGATCAAATTTATTAGAAAAAATTATGTATGTGCACACATAGAAAATAAATAGGCATATTAAATATAAAAGTGTGACATTTATGCCACTGGTTGGAGTGAGGAGGCATTCTAATTAGATAGTGAATATTCTAAAGTATGAATTTTCTATGTGGATTGCAATATTCAGCTAAAACTACAATTGTTAATAGAACTTGAGTGCATGGAAGAGGACAAAACACTTTTGGGGGGCCCTGAAGTCAATCAGTGTTTATTGATCCACTGTAATGTATCTTTGCTTGATGTTATGATGAGGAAAACTGGTTTTAAGTCACTGTAGATGATGATTACCTGAATTAGCTAGCATATACAACTAAAATGTTTTCTATAAACAGCATTTGTCTTCTTTTTGGTCTCACCACAAGCCATGCAGGATCTTAGTTCCTCAACCAGGGATTAAACCTGCACCTCCTCCATTGGAAGCACAGAGTCTTAAACACTGGACCACCAGGGAAGTCTCTGCAACTACAATATCTTAATATCCTCAAATGTGTGTTGAAAGAAAGAACTCACAAAATTGTTCAGAGAAAAGAACATGTCTTCTTGTGTTTGGGATGCATATCTATGGAAAAGGTAAAACCCATGCGGCTTTGAAAACTGAGTTGAGAGAAGAAGGTAGTCGTAGTGAGATGTAGTGAGAGAGTGGAATTAGAACTGGAGCTTTACTGTCTGCATCAGAGAAATTATATCATCAAAGGTGGAGAGATTCAGACTCCGGTGATGAATAGGTAGTGCATCTCAGGATTATTTTTGATGCCTCTGTGGCAGATACAAGGCTAGGATTGGATGCTGCTGCTGTGGCTTCTCTTGCTGTTGTTATGATTTAATGCATCCTTATTTAGAAGCAACTTCAAGGTTCAGAAGAAAATGGACTTTCCTAGGCTTGGCAGTTTCAAAAAGTGTTTATGTGACTTTTACAAACTCTGCATCCCTAACCCCTACCAGTCCATGATACAAATGGAATTATACTATCATGCTCACCTGCACTTCCTACAGAGCTCAGGCTTTGCTGAGACACCTCCGTCAGTGAGAGGTAAGGTGCACATCTGCCTACATGGCAGCTACTAGCATTCCCAAATAGTACATTTTGGAGTCTGAAGTACACAGTTAATTTTTACTACTTTTTTTTTTTTTTTGGGGGGGACAAAAATATATTTTCTGTTATTTGAAATTTAACACGTATTGTTAAAGGTGCACATATTGTTGAAGCCTGTCTTAGAGAATTTTGAGCATTACTTTGCTGGTGTGTGAGATGAGTGCAATGGTGTGGTAGTTTGAGCATTCTTTGGCATTGCCTTTCTTAGGGATTGGAATGAAAACTGACCTTTTCCAGTCCTGAGGCCACTGCTGAGTTTTCCAAATTTGCTGGCATATTGAGTGAAGCACTGTCACAGCATCATCTTTGAAGATTCGAAATAGCTTACCTGGAATTACATCACCTCCACTAGCTTTGTTTGAAGTGATGCTTCCTAAGGCCCACTTGACTTTGCATTCCAGGATATCTGGCTCTAGGTGAGTGACCATACCATCGTGATTGTGTGGGTCATGAAGATCTTTTTTGTATAGTTCTTCTGTGTATTCTTGCCACCTCTTCTTAATATCTTCTGCTTTTGTTAGGTCCATACCATTTCTGCCCTTTATTGAGCCCATCTTTGCATGAAATGTTCCCTTGGGACATTTTTCTTGCTCTAAGAACATCTAATTTTCTTGGAAACAAAATCTAATTTTCTTGAAGAGATCTCTAATCTTTCCATTCTGTTGTTTTCCTCTATTTCTTTGCATTGATCACTGAGGGAGGCTTTCTTATCTCTCCTTGCTATTCTTTGGAACTCTGCATTCAAATGGGGATGTCTTTCCTTTACTCCTTTGAGTTTCACTTCCCTTCTTTTTATGGCTATTTGTAAGGGCTCCTCAGGCAGCCGTTTTTGCTTTTCTGCATTTCTTTTCCATGGGGATGGTATTGATCCCTGTCTCCTGTACAATGTCATGAACCTCTGTCCATAGTTCATCAGGCACTCTATCAGATCTAGTCCCTTAAATCTATTTCTCACTTCCACTGTATAATCATAAGGGATTTGATTTAGGTCATACCTGAATGGTCTAGTGGTTTTCCCTACTTTCTTCAATAAATTTGACAATAAGGAGTTCATGATCTGAGCCACAGTCAGCTCCCGGTCTTGTTTTTGCTGACTGCATAGAACTTCTCTATCTTTGGCTGCAAAGAATATAATCAATTTGATTTCGGTGTTGTCCATCTGGTGATGTCCATATGTAGAATCTTCTCTTGTGTTGTTGGAAGAGGGTGTTTTCTATGACCAGTATGCTCTCTTTGTAAAACTCTGTTAGCCTTTGCCTTGCTTCATTCTGTACTCCAAGGTCAAATTTGCATGTTCCTCCAGGTGTTTCTTGAGTACTTCTTACTTTTGCATTCCAGTCCCCTATAATGAAAAGGACATCTTTTTTGGGTGTTAGTTCTAGAAGGTCTTGTAGGTCTTCAAAGAACTGGTCAACCTCAGCTTCTTCAGCATTACTGGTAGGGGCATAGACTTGGATTACTGTGATATTGAATGGTTTGCCTTGGAAATAAGCAGAAATCATTTTTGAGATTGCATCCAAGTACTGCATTTTGGACTCTTTTGTTGACCATGATGGCTACTCCATTTCTTCTAAGCGATTCTTGCCCACAACTGTAGATGTAATGGTCATCTGAGTTATATTTATCCATTCCACTCCATTTTAGTTCACTAATTCCTAAAGTGTTGATGTTCAGTCTTTTCATCTTCTGTTTGATCACTTCCAATTTGCCTTGATTCATGGACCTAACATTCCAAGTTCCTCTGCAATATTGCTCTTTATAGCACCGGACCTTGCTTCCATCACCAGTCACATTCACACCTGGGTGTTGTTTTTGCTTTGGCTCTGTCTCTTTATTCTTTTTGGTGTTATTTCTCCACTGATCTCCAGTAGCATATTGATCACCTACCAACATGGGTCATTCATTTGCATTAAAGCACAAGTGAATTTTACCCATCCTACTTGATCTTCCCAGCGTAGTTATATTTCAGAAGAAAATTATTTTAACATGAGTTGATTTCTAATTATGGGATTTTAAACATGCATGAAATTATTATATATAGGTAAAATTCAAAACAAAAACAGGAGTTATCAGAGTTTTTGACTCAGGGTTTAAGGATGTATCACATTTATTTTATGGCAACTTCCTTCCTGAGTCTCTATTCTTTACCGTCCTTTCAAAGGGAGCGATATGAAATGATAATAAGAAATTATAATTTACACTAATACATAAAAGTCATTGATCACTTTATTTTTTAAAGTTGAGTTTTGATAAATGTACCAGGGAAAGAATACTCTAAATAGAGGATGAGAGAGGGGAAAATGATATTCTGTTTTGGACCATGACTTCTTTAAGAGAGACTAGATTGACCTTGGGGTAGCTTTTTGGGGGACAGAAGGCATTATGCAGCCAGAAGCCAGCTATAAGGAAAGAATAATTGTCTCAAAAATGAAATTGAGTCTCATAGAATGGGAGTATGAAAAGTTCCTAGTCTCTTTCTCATCTCTTTTTTTCTTTACTGTTTTTTCTTTCTCTCTCTCTCAAAATTAATTTATTACTATATGGTCAATAATTCGTTCAGGAGAGCAGGTCAGGTACAACTCTCCAACTCCTCTCATCCAAGTCCTAAGACTGCAAGTTCAATAGTTTCCACATGCTATTCACTGACTTTTACTTCACATTTTTTCCACATCCCCCCCTACAGTGTGTATATATTGTTTTGTATATACAAGATTCTTACATTACTACCATTGTTTTTCTTGTCTTATCAGAATTGTTCCTTCTGTTTTACCTATGGAATTCTAGCGGGCCACTCCATATACCTGAGTAATTACTTAATAACATTTGATTGGCTTTATGCCAATCAAAATTGGCCAGCGGAGCTTTTCCCTTAGACTTTTCCAGGCTGGACTGCTATGTGCCTTGAATACAGGCAGGAGGAGGAGCCAGAAAAGTGAAGATTAAACATTCATCTGAAATGTTCCCCCGGTTTTCTAAGAAATAAGATCACTTTTCTCCTCTTGCCATTTCTCAATGGAGGATGGGGTTCTACAAGAAGGATTAAATCAATAAAGTATAAATAAAGAAGTCACATTTTAATTGATCATTTGAGTGAAGTCAAAGTAAAATTTGCAGTGTATAACATGTGGCAAATCTAAGTACTCTGACTCATGGTGATACAAATATTCTAAACTCTCAAGACTGGCACTGCAGAGGTCATCATTTCATAAAAAACTATAGGCACAGACAAGTTAGATGTTCTTCCTTGAAAAATTTTCAACCACCATAAATACCCAGTGAAAATAAGGGTGGGGGGGGAGGTAGCTGGCACAGAGTTAACTTTGGGAGATTCACCTTTGATGGATGGTTTTGATTCCATGTGGGAAGTTATTTTGGAGTTTGAAGATTTTTTTTTTCCTTCTGAATTCTTGCCTTTTAAAGATAATTTAAGGTTGAAGACCTGGAAAATGTTTCCCAAGGTCATAATCTATCTCTCACTAGGCATCTTCCATGAAGCTATGAATTGAAGAAACAAAATAAAATTTCGTTCATCTTAAGAAAAAAAAAAATAACAGGTAAATGTGATTTATGATAATTGATGGCTTGTGTTGTGAACTTTCATAAATCAGAAAATAAAATCTTATGATATGGAGATTGGCATTAATGATGAAACACAAGTCTAAAACATACCACTTCTTAATTTTGGCTGTCCTGGATAAGGCTTAGAGAGAAACGCCATCTTTTCTAGATTTGTAATACTTAAGATCAAAATCATTGACTAACTGTTGAAAATTTGTCAGACAAAACCATTCAAATACACTGAAAATTTAGAAATAAACTCATCTGTAGCAATTTCCATAATTAAGTCCTTCACTTATATTTATTGATGTATCCATTCACGTACTCATGCTTGTCACCCTCTCTCCAATAACTTTTAGCCCCGGAGTCCTCTCTTTTTCTAAGGCCCTCATTGGTATTTCTGAACTGATCTCAATGACTCATGGAATTTATGCTCCAAATCACAAGTAACCAAATAATAAACTCTCCTTTGTGTATGTCCTAAAAGGGAATGAATGATTTCTTATCCCGAGATAAGTGGTTAAAAAAAAAAATGAGGGAATGGATAGATGAAACTCTGTAAAGATTCATATCTTTACCCTGCTATAGATGTAGAATATTTTGCTTGATTGTTATTTCATTTTAATGTATGGCTTTTTCAATTCTCCAACATTGAGTAAAGTCACAAATCAGATACTGTGAAAAAAATCAGGGGAAAAATTACACTTTGATGAGCAACCATGCTTTCTTTGTTTACATGATCCTCTCAGGTTCTTTCTGTATTCTTTCCAAACTAAAGCACAGGAGTATGATTAAACTTCTCATACTCACTTGTATTCAATATACTTTTTTTTCTCAAAATTAAAAGTAGCATAAAGGCTATAGAGAATTTGTGAGGAAGATTAATTGCTTTTCATTTCAAAAATATTGCTCCCTCATTTCATAGCAGCAGTGCACATTAGTATAGGGTAAGCTTTCTTTATTTTCTTGTTTTTGCTCATCCAGTTTTAAATACTTCTAATTATTCATACTCCTTATCAAGCATATATTCCTTGTACTTAAATTTCTGCTTCTTTTGGCAGAAACCAACAGAATTCTGTAAAGCAATTACCCTTCAATTAAAAAATAAATAAATTGTTAAAAATTTCTGCTTCTGTGCTTTGAAACACTAAAACATGAGAATAAAATAATATGTCAGCTAAGCCCAACACACACAGAACTAATCCAGAAAGATTCTACTTATTATTATGAAATGTCTTAAGTTATTAAGGTTAGAATTCTCAGCTTGATCATCACTGAATTATAATCCTTCTTCAATACAAATACTTCCCCAAAGGAAGTATAAACAAGTGATAAATACATTGTTTCTTCATTGTCTAAAATTCAAATTTCTGAAAAATTCAGAGTGGCAAAAAGTAATTCAGAAAATCATATAATTCTAGCATGTTTGGAGAAAAACTTGCATCTTCAAACGTAGATGGGAGGTTTTAATATGAGTTATTAATAGTGCAATAGAAAAGCTAGACCTTATTTGAAAGACAACAATCAACTTTGGAAAGTTAAACTTGACTCTTTGTACATCGACAATATGCTGGGTATAATGGGAGGAGGAAGACTTCTGTGAATTTCCCTGGTGGTGCAGTGGTAAAGAATCTGCCTGCCAATGCAGGAGAGACAGGAGATGTGAGTTTGATCCGTGGATCAGGAAGATCCCCTGGAGAAGGAAATGGCAACCCATTCCAGTATTTTGCTGGGAAATTCCATGGATGGAGGAGTCTGGCGGGCTACATACAGTCTGAAAAGTGAAAGTGAAAGTTGCTCAGTCCTGTCTGACTCTTTGCGACCCCATGGACTGTACATTCCATGGAATTCTCCAGGCCAGAATACTGGAGTGGGTAACCTTCCCCTTCTCCAGGGGATCTTCCCAACCCAGGGACCGAACTCCAGTCTTCCTCATTACAGGAGGATTCTTTCCCAGCTGAGCCACAAGGGAAGCCCAAGAATACTGAAGTGGTAGCCTATCCCTTCTCCAGTGACTCTTCCCCACCCAAGAATTGAATTGGAGTCTCCTACATTGCAGGCAGATTCTTTACCAACTGAGCAATCAGGGAAGCTCCACATATAGCTCATGGTGTCACAAAGAGTCAGAGATGACTTAGAAACTAAATGACAAGAAGACATCTGTCCCCTCATTCTGCATTTTCACAGCATCTCTGGTTTGTCCATTCCTGTTCGGCCCCACTCTAGGGTTTCCAGCCTTTGGCCTCTCCAATCTGCCTTCTCCATCTTGATTCATCTAATGAAATATGGAGGTCTATATGTCATTCTGTCAGTATTGTATTATTGTTATGCTAAATAATTCAAGCATCCAAACTTGTTGACATTTTATTGCTACTATTCTGTCTGTTCTGGTCAGTGCATAGGAATCTATAGCCAAAAAGTAGTCAAGCTCAGTAAATCTTTACCTTGTAAGAATACAAATAACAAAACAAAACAAAATGCTGTCATAAAAGAACATTCTTGAAAAAGATAAAATTTTCATCTTCACAAAGGGCTTAATGATATGATTTCTTGATGTCAAACAAAGGACTCTAATACCTGGAATTTTAGATAACCCTGATGATAGTCAAGTGTAGAATATTTATCAGAAAGAGCAGTTTTCACTCTCAGGCTTGTTACATGTTTTTAGGTAACTGCTTATTTCAGCTTTAGCTAAGACTCCAAGCTTCACTTAAGCAGCTTTATTATCTTAATAACTTCCTAGAAAAGGGCTGTCTTATTCAAACTAAGTGGGCTTCCCATGTGGTTCAATGGTAAAGAATCTACTTGCAAAGTAGAAGATGCAAGTTTGATCCCTGAATTGGGAAGATCCCTTGGAGGAGGAAATGACAACCCATCCCAGTATTCTTGTATGGGAAATTCCTTGGACAGAGGAGCCTGGGTGGCTATATATCCATGGGCTTTCAAAGAATCAGACATGACCTGGAGACTGAGCATACACACATGTTCAATCTAGTACCTGGTACTACTGAAGCAAATCAAACCCCCCACACTCACCTCATTTCTTACCTGAGTTCTTCTTAACTACTTCATTACAAATGAGACTAGAACTAAGAATTTTGGTTTTTCTGGTTAAGCCAATGCATCACACACTTAGGGATGCATGGCCCTGGGTCATAATGTCTTTCCTTCATTTCTATTAGGAAGGTGGAGCAGAAGGTCTGAGGAAACAGATCACCAGACTGCGGCTTGTGATCCATGCTCTCGGCAGCAAGATAAAAATAAAATGACTGGACCAATCCCCAACCTCTCCATCTATCTCATACAAGCACAGGCAGTCCTGAGACATCCTTGGCCCCCATCCAGCATGGCAGCTGTGACTCTCAAAACTGTGGATTGATGCTGGCAAGAAACTCTTGACAAGATATTTTTCTGCCATATGTTCTGGGAGTGCCCAGGGCATCAAGCTTCCAATGACAATGTAATTTAATGACTTAAGAGCATCTTAACCATATTTCTTTCCAGAATCTTCAGACAGGGAGGTAAGCACT